>NC_088222.1:40767329-41367329 GCF_036934945.1 Oncorhynchus masou masou | reverse complement strand
GAGTAGGTGTGTCCAAACTTTTGATTGGTGCTGTATTTGACAATGCTGTGCCATCTTTCACAGAGATTTTCTTCATACGAATGATACTGGTGACTCGTGCTATTTACAAGGGCAGCCAGTGTCACAGCCATGGCCTTTGTTTCTATGGAGACACAGGGCCCGCTGGTTTGTGACATCCATCACCACTGAACAGCCTTGTATGGCGACTCGGTGAGATACTATGAATGATTTGTGACCTCCCGAGACTCAAAACGCGCCGTCTGAGCAAATTGCGGCCTCTGTCCAAGGGAGCGCCAGATTACCTTCCACTGGCAGCAGCATCACCCACTCAGATGTTGTGACAGTGATGCTGTTGCCCAGCTAATATGACACCTCAGAATGCACTTCATGAAGAAGTATGAGGTGATTAAGAAGGGTGCAGCTGTAGCATGTTATAATTAAGCAATAAGGCCCAAATGAGTGTGGTATATTGGCCATATACCACAAACACCTTAGGTGCCTTATTGCTATTATAAACTGGTTACCAACATCAATAAAACAGTAGACAAGTATTTTTGCGTCATACCCATGGTATATTGTCTGATATACACACGGTTGGATTGTTGTTTCAGCAAATCAGCATCAGGGAACCAAACTAACCATAATGTGGGGTACTCACACTGTCTTTGGTACTGCTTCATTTTTGGGCCACTGCAGAGCAGATTTGAACAATTTAGCTGTGTGCTGCTTTAAGGCACTGTGGGACATCCCTCCCATTTGAAAGATACTAGAAGTTTTCTTAGACTTGATGAATAGGCATCTCCATACTGTGTGATAAGAATATACCCATGTGTCATCCACTCCACAGATGGTTAAAATAATGCCAACATAAGGGCTAGTGGTTATTTGTTTGTGCAAATGAACCCCAATTAGCATATAAAATATACTGTACGTGTAGTACATATAGCATACCAAATACATTATTCTTCACACGTCCTTCAGATTGAGGGAAAATTGAAAATGTTGACCTTTTCTTTGACAATATTATATTGATACTCTGAATACAAGTTTAATTCCTTGCTAGGTTGTTAATATTAGCTAGCGTTAGTCAGCTGTACCTGTGCCAACATGTAGGTATTTGTCATCTTATAGCTTTACTCAGCTTGTTCTGTCTTCTTTTTAAATGGTGAGCCAGCATGATTTCAGCACTTTTATTTGTGAGGTCCCTGGCAAATCTATCCCTAAGTGTCAATGACAAGAAATTCCATTCATAGTATTGCATTATAGCTTTCAGTAGTTTTTCTCTGTGCAGTAGATGCATATCATGAATAGCAATGGCTTATTTTTTTTGTTCCTCTGCCTTCTCCCAAAAGCACCACTCTACTCAGGAGAGAATGGCCTTGACTGTTTATTGCATAATGTATGGCATTTCTAATCCAGCATATGAAAAAAGCTTGACAGCAGGACTGTATTTTCAGCCAGATTTAGCTTCCTTTGGATTTAGGCCGGGTCTCGGAGCCTCCAGTGTAACTGATTTTCTGATAATATATTTGATTACTGGAGGGATCTCTTTCTCTCTCGATCTCTCCCTGCAGACAGGTTTTCAAGAAAAGTTTAAACCTGACTGAGGGTACGATTTACAACATTTTTAGGACTGATGCCCAGCTGAGCATTCTACTCTATGCAGTCTCAATGGGTTCTGATGAAGATTTAGTCTGAAGTGCATTACAGTGGCTTGGAAACACGATGATTTCAAAAGGAAGCATTATTAGCAGGACAAGCTATTGTAATCATTGGGATGTCGCCAGATTTACTTTAGATACAGCATAACTTTAGTTAGCTAGCTAAGATTGAGGGGAAAGCACCGGAATTGTAGCTAGCTAACATTAGCTTTTCTAGCTATTTCTGACCAACTTTGCTTGTTCATGGCAACATGGCCACCTCTCTAAAGTATACTGAATGACATTGTAATGATGGCAAAGTTGTTTTCTACTAATTATTTGTTTACTTTAGCAATGTCATCGTATTTCCAGCCCACTGCAATGTACATTTGACGAAACAGTCATTAGACCCCATTCAGAAAGATTGAGCATTAACCATCAGTCAGACATCAATATGCTGCGGCATCTGTAGAATGTTGACAACACTGACAACGACGCGACCAAGAGACGAAGGTGCAACCCATGAATTGGAATTCACTGTGTGGTACATCTGAGGCTAACTTTACTCATTATTTTGAAAAATAGCATTTCAATTGAACCAGGATCACTTACAGCACAACACCTTTGTCAGTTGTTTGAAAGGGTTGTTTTTTAAAGGAAAACTGTAGATTTGGTTCTTAATTTGAAGACATTTATTTTCTTGGAAGAAGTGAGGAAACCCATGTGCCATGACTTATTTTCTCCCTTTGAGTTACTGGTTACAGCAAGATCGGTAGAATAGCTAATAAAAGCCTTCTTGTCTAAATTATATGCAGCATCACACTTAAAAATAACAGCATTGAGCATGCAACCTTAGTTAAAGCAAGTTTTAATTTTGGTTCACAGGCTGAACAAACACTGTTCGACATACTGTATTGTGACACCTGCTTTTGACCTTTAGTTATAATCTATATGAATTGTTGAAAAAATGAAAACCCATTTCAAGTGAATAGTGCATTGTGGACAGAAAGATGGCACAGATTCCTTGGAGAACTATGCAGTATATTTTTAGTTTTATGTATTATTTCTTACATTGTTAGCCCAGAAAATATTAAGTGTTATTACATACAGCCGGGAAGAACTGTTGGATATCAGAGCTACGTCAACTAAGCAACATTAAGATCAGGAATACGACTTTCCCGAAGCGGATCCTTTGTTCGCACCACCACCATGGCATTTGATCTGATTCCAGAGGCAGACCCAAAACAACGTTGCTGCAGGAGGTAGACGGAGCTGTCTTCTTGTCAGACTTCAGAGGTGTGTACACCACCCACCGCTTCCGAGTATATTATTTGCGAATGTCCAGTCTCTAGATAACAAGTTACATGAAATTAGGGTAAGGATTGCTTTCCAGAGAGACATCAGGGATTGTAACATACTCTGTTTTACGGAAACATGGCTCTCTCAGGATATGTTGTCGGAGCTGGTACAGCCACCGGGATTCTTTTATGCGTCGCGCCGACAGAAATAAACATCTCTCTGGGAAGAAGAAGGGTGGGGGTGTATGCTTCATGATTAACGACTCATGGTGTAATCGTTCTAGAAGAAAAAGAAACGCACACCTATTAAGACAAGGTGCTGGCTAGCGGAGTAGAGAACTTGAAAATAAAAAAGAGAGCCTCACACTCTAGGAGCTCAGATGCAAAAATGTAAAAATGTAATTACCAACATTGACAGCCAAGCGGTCTTCATCAGGGTGTAATCAAACACTGCGGGATGACTCGTTTATATAGTGTCAAAAGACACAGGTGTCTGTAATTGTCACACCCTGACCATGGGTTGCTTTGTATGTTTATATGTTTAGTTTGGTCAGGGTGTGATCTGAGTGGGCATTCTATGTTGTGTGTCTGGTTTGTCTGTTTCTGTGTTTGGCCTGATATAGTTCTCAATCAGAGGCAGGTGTTAGTCATTGATTGGGAACCATATTTAGGTAGTCTGTTTGGTGTTGGGTTTTGTGGGTGATTGTTCCTTTTCCTGTCCTTATGTCTGTCGTGTGCTAGTTTGCACCAGTATTAGGCTGTTTCGGTTCTCTTGTTACGGTTGTTTGTTTTGTATTTGATTCGTGTTTACTTTTGTTTCATTAAATATGGATCGTAATAGCCACGCCGCATTTTGGTCTGACTCTCTTTCACCTACAGAAAACCGTGACAGAATCACCCACCACAACAGGACCAAGCGGCATGGTAACGGGCAGCTGCAGGAGCAGCTTAATAAGGACTTCTGGACTTGGGAAGAAATCCTCGATGGGAGAGGACCCTGGGCTAAACCAGGGGAGTGTAGCCGCCCCAAGGTGCAGCTCAAAGAGGAATGGACATGGGAGGATGAACTGGACGGTAAAGGACCCTGGGCACAGCCAGGAGAATATCGCCACCCCAAAGAAGAGCTGGAGGTGAGGAAAGTGGAGAGGCGCTGGTATGAGGAGGCAGCACGGCGACGCGGATGGAAGCCTGAGAGTTAGCCCCAAAAATTCCTTGGGGGGTGGCTCACAGGGAGTAGGGCGACGCTAGGTAGGAGACCTACGCCAACTTCCTGTGGTTACCGGGGGGCTAGAGAGACCGGGCAGGCACTGTGTTATGCTGTGGTGCGCACGGTGTTCCCAGGGCGGGTGCATAGCCCGGTGCGGTATATTCCAGCTCTGCGTATCGGCCGGGATAGAGTGAGCTTCGAGCCAAATGCCATGAAGCCGGCTCTACGCATCTGGTTCCCAGTGCGTCTCCTTGGGCCGGCTTACATGGCACCAGCCTTGCGCACGGTGTCCCGGTTCGCCTGCATAGCCCAGTGCGGGCTATTCCACCTCGCCGCACTGGCAGAGCGACCGTGAGTATTCAACCAGGTAAGGTTGGGCAGGCTCGGTGCTCAAGAGCTCCAGTGCGCCTGCACGGTCCGGTCTACCCAGTACCACCCCAACGCACCAGCCCTCCGGTGGCAGCTCCCCGCACCAGGCTTCCTGTGCGTGTCCTCGGCCCAGTACCACCACCATGCATCAGGCCCACAGTGTGCCTCGCCTCTCCAGCACTGCCAGAGCCTTCCTCCTCTCCTGCGCTGCCGGAGTCTCCCGCCTGTTTAGCGCTGCCAGAGCCTTCCTCCTCTACAGCGCTGCTGGAGTCTCCTGCCTGTTCAGTGCAGCCAGAGCCACCAGCCTGCATGGAGCGGCCAGAGCCGCCAGTCTGCATGGAGCGGCCAGAGCCGCCAGTCTGCAAGGAGCGGCCAGAGCCGCCAGTCTGCAAGGAGCCGCCAGTCTGCAAGGAGCCGCCAGTCTGCAAGGAGCCGCCAGTCTGCAAGGAGCCGCCTGAGCCGCCAGTCTGCAAGGAGCCGCCTGAGCCGCCAGTCTGCAAGGAGCCGCCTGAGCCGCCAGTCTGCAAGGAGCAGCCAGAGCCGCCAGTCAGCGTGGAGCAGCCAGAGCCGCCAGTCAGCGTGGAGCAGCCAGAGCCGCCAGTCAGCGTGGAGCAGCCAGAGCCGCCAGTCAGCGTGGAGCAGCCAGAGCCGCCAGTCAGCGTGGAGCAGCCAGAGCCGCCAGTCAGCGTGGAGCAGCCAGAGCCGCCAGTCAGCGTGGAGCAGCCAGAGCCGTCAGTCTGCCAGGATCCGCCAGCCAGCCAGACCCGCCAGCCAGCCAGACTCTTCCAGATCCGCCAGCCAGCCAGGATCTGCCAGAGCCTCCCTCCTCTCCCGCCCGTCCGGCGCTGCCGCCGGAGTCTCCCGCCCATCCGGCGCTGCCGCCGGAGTCTCCCGCCCGTCCCGAGCTGCCGCCGGAGTCTCCCGCCCGTCCGGCGCTGCCGCCGGAGTCTCCCGCCGGAGTCTCCCGCCGGAGTCTCCCACCCGTCCGGCGCTGTCGCCGGAGTCTCCCGTCCCTCCCGAGCTGCCGCCGGAGTCTCCCGCCCGTCCCGAGCTGCCGCCGGAGTCTCGAGCTGCCCCTCTGTCCCGAGCTGCCCCTCTGTCCCGAGCTGCCCCTCTGTCCCGAGCTGCCCCTCTGTCCCGAGCTGCCCCTCTGTCCCGAGCTGCCCCTCTGTCCCGAGCTGCCCCTCTGTCCAGTGGGGTTATATAGTAGGGTCTCCGTAGTTAGGAGGCCAACGAAGCGGACAAGGTGGCGGACAAAGACTATGGTGAAGTGGGGGCCACGTCCAGCACCAGAGCCGCCACCGCAGACAGATGCCCACCCAGACCCTCCCCAATAGGTTCAGGTTTTTGCGGCCGGGGAGGGGGAGTACTGTCACACCCTGACCATAGTTTGCTTTTTATCTTTATATGCTTTGTTTGGTCAGGGTGTGATCTGAGTGGGCATTCTATGTTGTTTGTCTGTTTCTGTGTTTGGCCTGATATGATTCTCAATCAGAGGCAGGTGTTAGTCATTGTCTCTAATTGGGAACCATATTTAGGTAGCCTGTTTGGTGTTGGGTTTTGTGGGTGATTGTTCCTTTTCCTGTCCTTATGTCTGTCATGTGCTAGTTTGCACCAGTATTAGGCTGTTTTGGTTCTCTTGTTACGTTTGTTTGTTTTGTATTTGATTCGTGTTTACTTTTGTTTCATTAAACATGGATCGTAATAGCCACGCTGCATTTTGGTCTGACTCTCTTTCACCTACAGAAAACCGTGACAGTAATCATGGCCAAGGGTGGCCTAATATCATTGGTTAATAATCAAATATTAAAATGTCATACAAAGAACATACAAACAACAAATGGATAACATACAATCAAGCTTACAAACAATTACAATGGCAAAGTCACAATAATCACAAGAATGGCTTCAGATCAAAGTCTACGTTGAGACCGAAGGGCGCAAGGGTCTTTAAATTAAAGATCCAGGCAGCCTCTCGTTTTAACAATAAATGATCAAGGTCAACCCCTCTCCTAGGGAGGGTGACATGTTCGATGCCAATATAACGCAGAGACGAAATTGAGTGGCCTGCCTCCAAGAAGTGGGCCGCATCTGGATAAGTGAAGTTTTTACACCTAATGGTGCTACAATGCTCTGAGATACGCAATTTTAATTTGTGCTTTGTTTTACCTACATAATTTTTACCACAAGGACAAGTTATAAGATAAATAACTGCCTTAGTGGCGCACGTAATAACACCTTTTACTGGAATCGATTTCCCGGTTTGTGGGTGTTTGAAGGATCTACATTTACAAGTGCCATTGCATTGAGCACAGCCATTACATTTGTAATTTCCATCCAGTAGGGGCGCAAATAGACATTGTTCAGGATTATCTTGGGGTGGTAAATCAGAGTTTACCAATTGCTCTCTGAGATTTCTGCCCCGCGAGAATACGACAAAGGGAAGGTTCGAAAACATATTACCGAGACTATCATCGGATTTTAGGATGTGCCAATGTTTGTGAACAAATCCCTTCATTTGTTCAGAGCACTTTGAATAGCGGGTAGTTAGAACGCAAGAATGCGTCTTTTTGTGAGACTGACCTTGAAAAAGGTCATGTCTCGTTTTGTTTTAAATTTTCTCAATGGCAATATTAATCTGATCATTCTTGTACCCTCTCCCCTTGAACTATCTTTGCGTCTCAGCCATATTTCTGTCGAAATCGGATTGTTTTTTGCAAATTCTTTTGATTCAACAGAATTGGCTGTAGGGCAAACTATTTTTCAAGGGAAGTGGGTGACAACTATCAGCCCTCAACAAACTGTTACGATCAGTAGGCTTCCTGTAAAGATCAGTGTATAGAACATTATCTTCACACAAGATCAGAAGATCAAGAAAACTGATTCGACGTGTATCAGATTGCATAGTAAATCTCAGATGCTCAGAACAGGAGTTAAGAAAAGCATGGAATGCCCGGAGCTGTTTTGCATCACCCCTCTATAGAACAAAAATATCATCAATATACCGTTTCCAAATTTTTAGTCCAACGCTCTAACCATTGCACTCCACGAGTAGCCTGCCTATTACGCGAATGCAGTAGAAGCCAAGGTAAATTGCTAGCTAGCATTAAACATATCTAAAAAAAACAATCAATCCTAATCACTAGTTATAACTACTAATCCAGTTTAGCAGGCAATATTAACCAGGTGAAATTGTGTAAATTCTCTTGCGTTTATTGCATGCAGAGTCAGGGTATATGCAACAGTTTGGGCTGCCTGGCTCATTGCGAACTAATTTGCCAGAATTTTGCGTAATTATGAAATACATTGAAGGTTGTGCTTGTAACAAGAATATTTAGACTTAGGGATGCCACCCGTTAGATGAAATACCGAACGGTTCCGTATTTCACTGAAATAATAAACGTTTGGTTTTCAAAATGATAGTTTCTGGATTCGATCATATTAATGACCAAAGGCTCGTATTTCTGTGTGTTATTATGTTATAATTAAGTCTGATTTGATAGAGCAGTCTGACTGAGCAGCAGCAGGCCCGTAATCATTCATTCAAACAGCACTTTCGTGTGTTTTGCCAGGAGCTCTTTGCAAGCACGGCGCTGTTTATGACTTCAAGCCTATCAGCCTAATGGCTGGTGTAACCAATGTGAAATGGCTAGCTAGTTAGCTGGGTGTGCGCTAATACTGTTTCAAATGTCACTCGCTTTTAGATTTGGATTAGTTATTCCCCTTGCGCTGCAAGGGGCGTGGCTTTTGTGGAGCGATGGGTAACGATGCTTCGAGTGTGGCTGTGGTTGATGTGTTCCTGGTTCGAGCCCAGGTAGGGGCAGGGAGGGGGACGGAAGCTATACTGTTGCACTGGCAATACTATAGTGACGATAAGAACATCCAATAGTCAAAGGTATATGAAATTCAAATGGTATAGAGAGAAAGTCCTATAAATACTATATTAACTACAACCTAAAACCTCTTACCTTGGAATATTGAAGTCTCATGTTAAAAGGAACCACCAACTTTCATATGTTCTCATGTTCTGCGCAAGGAACTTAAACCTTAGCTTTTGTACATGGCACATACTTTACATGGCACACATTTTTACATGGCACATATTACTTTCTACTCCAACACTTTGTTTATGCATTATTTAAACCAAATGAAACTTGTTTCATTATTCATTTGAGGCTAAATGGATTTTTATTGATGTTTTATATTAAGTTAAAATAAGTGTTAATTCAGTATTGTTGTAATTGTCATTATGACAATATTTTAAAATTAAAAATCTGCCGATTAATCAGCATCAGCTTTTTCGGTCCTCCAATAATCGGTATCGGTGTTGAAAAATCATAATCGGTCGACCTTTAGTAGTGAGGTCTGCACAACGCTTCACCGGGGTCAAACTACCTGCCCTCCAGGACACCTACACCATCCGATGTCACAGGAAGGCCATAAAGATCATCAAGGACAACAACCACCCGAGCCACTGCCTGTTCACCCCGCTATCATCAGAAGGCGAGGTCAGTACAGGTGCATCAAAGCAGGGACCGAGATAGAATCTGTTTTTCAATCTCAAGGCCATCAGACTGTTAAACAGCCACCACTAACATTGAGCGGCTGCTGCCAACACACTGACTCAACTCCAGCCACTTTAATAATAGAAACATAGCCACTTTAAACAATGCCACTTAATATAATGTTTACATACCCTACATTACTCATCTCATATGTATATACTGTACTCTATACCATCTACTGCAGCTTGCCATCTTTATATAATACATGTATCACTAGCCACTTTAAACAATGCCACTTTTATATGTTTACATACCCCACATTACTCATCTCATATGTATATACTGTATTCGATACCATCTACTGCATCTTGCCTATGCCATTCTGTACCATCACTCATTCATATATCTTTATGTACATATTCTTCATCCCTTTACACTTGTGTGTATAATGTAGTAGTTGTGAAATTGTTAGGTTATATTACTCGTTGGTTATTACTGCATTGTCGGAACTAGAAGCACAGGCATTTCGCTACACTCACATTAACATCTGCTAACCATGTGTATGTGACAAATACAATTTTATTTGTCTAGATAGGCTCAATGGTGGAAATACTCAATCGTCATTCTTGAGTAAAAGTAAAGATACCATAATAGAACATGACTAAAGTAAAGTAAAAGTTACCCAGTAAAATACAATGTGAGTATTTGATTTTAAATATACTTTAGTATCAATAGTCAAGTGTAATTGGTCAAATATACTAAAATTATAAATTGATTTCAAATTAATAATATTAAGCAAACCAGACGGGACTATTTTCTATTTAATTTTTTATTTACGGATGCCCAGGGGCACACTTCAACACTCAGACATCGTTTACAAACAAAGCATTTGTGTTTAGTGAGTCCGCCAGATCAGAGGCAATAGGGATGACCAGGGTTGTTCTCTTGATAAGTGTGTGAATTTGATAATTTTCCTGTCCTGCTAAGCATTCAAAATGTGATGAGTACTTTTACATATCAGGGAAAACATATGGAGTAAAAAGTATATTATTTTCTTTGGGAATGTAAACAATAATATACTTTTTACTCCATACATTTTCCCTGATATGCAAAAGTACTCATCACATTTTGAATGCTTAGCAGGACAGGAAAATGAAGTAAAAGTAAAGTAAATATTCTCTGCAACTGCGCAAGTGTGTGAGCTTGAGTGAACGACAGGGAGATCAAGCCAGAGAAAAGGGGAAAACTTTACCAGACTCACCAAGGGATGTGTCCGTTGTTGGGTTGGCAGGACACAGGTTTTGCATCTGAAAAAAATAGGAAAGTTGAAAAAGGATTTATTTGCTTTATGAAGTGTACAGTCATTGTTAATATATGAATCGTTAGTGGTAAATACAACTTAATCAATCCTAGTATCAATCAAAGAGATTTCCTTAGTGGTGCTAATGATGATGACATACTGAATATCTGCTGTACTTGTTTTGGGATAGTGCCCCCTTCACAACTGTGTTGGTTTAGTTGGATGCATTCCTCTCATATGACCATTTCCACTGTGTCCTGAAAGTAGAAAGGTAATAAATACTTGCCCTTCCCAAAAGAATGTGTCTGAATACAACAGTGACTTTATATTTGGACATTCCAGGTTGGTAGAGCCAGGTGTTATACTGCATTGAAAACCAGACAAGGACAAATCAGGCTCTAATGTCTGGCACAAAGACAAGAAATGGGTGTAATTTACCTCTGCAACTGTGAACTTGTGTGAGTAAAAGTGATTTTCCTTGACAGTAGGGTTGATTTACTTTACTTTTGTATTTAGAACAAACTATTAATCTATTCTCAATGATTACTTGCTAATACTGTTGTTTATATATATATATAATATGTATCACTACAGATCATGTCATTCATAAATTTGGAGTTGACTCTCGACAATTTAAGGCAGCGATCCGGACAGGGTGTAATTTATGTACGTTTTCATGTTATTTATTTCTGTCATTACAATTAAACTTGGAATTTTGGGAACAAAGTCAGTCATTAATTTCACATTTCCAATCATTTTTATTTTGTTTATTGCATTTAAGAAAATAAACCCCATATATTTTAATTATGTGCAGTATCAGTAGTGGTGATGTCAAATTAAGCTTCAGATGGTAAGATTTAAGGCCACACATACACAGTTCTTCATATATGGATTCCTCCAGTCTTATTTTGGATTAATAGAGCTATCTCAAATAACTATTTTTTCTCAACAAAGCCTAAACAGGTACTGTAGTGAATCTAAACGTTTCTGAATATCAGGTTAATGGCAGGGTAATTAGGAGTGAGCTAAATTTCCACAGTAATCAAACCTGCTTTATAGGTAAGGGTTTTTCATAGGAAGTTTGATTGCCGTTTATTGAGCTTTATTGGAGTTTATGCTTGAATTCATCGCACACCTGTTTATCCCTTGATGTTTGGCCTAGTAATAGCCAGCTGTTTCACATCCCATGAGCCATTGATGACTTCCCACTAAATATGTGAATGTCAAATCAAATGAAAATGTTGTCACATGCGCAAAATACAACAGTGAAATGCTTACTTACAAGCCCTTACCCAACCATGCTTTAAGAAGTTAAGAAAGAATAAGTTTTAAATAAGTAAAAATAGAAAATAAAAGTAACAAACAATTAAACAGCAGAAAAAGAACAATAGCGAGGCTATATACATGGGGTACCGGTACAGAGTTAATGTACAGTGGGCACCGGTTAGTCAAGGTAATTGAGGTAATATGTACATGTAGGTAGAGCTAAAGTGACTGTTACGAAAATCCCTTTTGGCCCGACAGTCTAGGGGGAATGGTAATGAGACCCGTAACATAACTCATGCAAATTATAATTGTGACAAAGTAAAAGTGAGAACGAAATAACCAGGACAACTGAAATCTACCGTCAAACTCAAGGTTTATTTGAAAACACACGGTAATGGGGGGGAGCAGGAAAAGGGGCTGAGCTGGACCCAAGGAAAGAAACAATAAGTATTTTTTTTAAACTAAGCTAGACTAGCCTACTTTAACAACAGCTAACTAACTAACCAAAAATACAGTGGGTGGTCCGCCCAGTTCGAACTAGTGTATTTAACAAAGTCTACCTACGGGTAGTGTATGCCCATGAGCGATTTGTCTTGGTTTCCCCTTTTCCCACCAGCAATCAAACACAAACACCAAAACCAAAACAATACTCACAGGTGATGACAAAGTGCTATGGAGGTGCTCAAACAAAAGAGAGGTTAATACACAACGAGAGAGTGAAACACAGAGACCTACAGACATGGTATTTAAAGAGAGATTGAGCTCAAGAGCAAACAACTGACAGGGTTTTTAAACCAAGGGAAAGGAACTGTGATAGGGTAGGAAAACAGGAGGAGGTGTGTCTTCTGATTGATGATTGATTGGTGACTGATTGGGGAGTGATGATTTTCACCTGTGAGGGGAGAAGGAGAGCAAACACAGGATATACACACACACACACACACACACACAGGATACCTGTATCCGTAACAGTGACTATGCATTGATAATAAACAGAGAGTAGCAGCAGCGTAAAAGAGGGATCTCAGTTTTCAGTCTCCTGAGAGAGAATAGGTTTTGTTGTGCCTTCTTCACGACTGTCTCAGTGTGTTTGGACCGTGATAGTTTGTTGGTGATGTGGACAACAAGGAACTTGAAGCTCTCAACCTGATCCACTACAGCCCCGTCGATGAGAATAGGGGCGTGCTTGGTCCTCTTTTTCCTGCAATCCACAATCATCTCATTTGTCTTGATCATGTTGAGGGAGAGGTTGTTGCCCTGGCACCACACAGCCAGGTCTCTGACCTCCCAATAGGCTGTCTCATCGTTGTCCGTGATCAGGCCTACCACTGTTGTGTCATCGGCAAACTTGATGTTTTCCTGTTTGCTTATGGCCATATACAGCTCATTGAGTGCAATCTTAGTACCAGCATCAGTTTGTGGTGGTAAATAGACAGCTACGAAGAATATAGATAAACTCTCTTGGTAAATAGTGTGGTCTACATCTTATCATGAGATGCTCTACCTCAGACGAGCAAAACCTTGAGACTTCCATAGATTTCAAGCACCAGCTGTTGTTTACAAACATACATAGTTTTACCAGAGGCTGCTGTTCTGTCCTCCTGTAAAAGCTTAAAACCCACTAGCTGTATGTTATTCATGTTGTCGTTCAGCCACGACTCTGTGAAACAAAAGATATTACAGTTTTTAATGTTCTGTTGGTAGGATATACGTGCTCATCGATTTTATTATCCAATGATTGTACGTTGGCTAATAGGACTGATGGTCAAGGCAGATTACTCACTCGTTGTCGGATCCTTACAAGGCACCCCGATCTTCGTCACCGATATCTCTGTCTCTTTCTCCTGCTAATGATGGGATGAGGGCCTTGTCGAGCATCTGAAGTAAATCCTTCACGTCTGTCTCGTTAAACAGAAAAAGTATTCCTCCACTACGGGGTGAGTAATCACTGTCCTGATATCTAGAAGCTCTTTTAAGTCATAAGACATGGTGGCAGAAAAATTATGTACAAAATAAGTTTCAACTAACGTGAAAAAAACCCACACAATTGGTTAGGAGTGTTACGGTTTTCTTCCGTTGAAGGAAAGGAGGGAGGAAAACGAAAATGCAGAGTGGTAATTTTGATGCATGTTTAATAAACGAAATAAACACGAACAATACAAAACAAGAAACGTAACGTGAAAACCTAAACAGCCGATCTGGTGCAAACAAACACAGAGACAGGAACAATCACCCACGAAACACTCAAAGAATATGGCTGCCTAAATATGGTTCCCAATCATAGACAACGATAAACACCTGCCTCTGATTGAGAACCACTCCAGACAGCCATAGACTATTCTAGATAACCCTACTATATCACAATCCCAATACCTACAAAAAACCCCAAGACAAAACACACCACATAATAAACCCATGTCACACCCTGTCACACCCAAAAATAATAAAGAAAACACAAAATACTAAGACCAGGGCGTGACAGAACCCCCCCTCCCCCCCAAGGTGCGGACTCCTGGCCGCACACCTAAACCCATAGGGGAGGGTCGGGGTGGGCGTCTGTCCATGGTGGCGGCTCCGGCGCGGGACGTGGACCCCACTCCAACAAAGTCTTAGTCCCCTTGCATCGCGTCCTTTGATTGGCAACCCTCGCCGCCGACCTTGGCCTAGTAACCCTCACCAAGGACCCCACTGGACTGAGGGGCAGCTCGGGACTGACTGAGGGGCAGCTCGGGACTGACTGAGGGGCAGCTCGGGACTGACTGAGGGGCAGCTCGGGACTGACTGAGGGGAAGCTAAGTACTGAGGGGAAGGCTAAGTACTGAGGGGAAGCTAAGTACTGAGGGGAAGCTAAGTACTGAGGGGAAGCTAAGTACTGAGGGGAAGCTCAGGCAGGTAGTTGGCTCTGGCAGATCCTGGCTGGCTGGTGGTTCTGGCAGATCCTGGCTGACTGGCGGATCCTGGTTGACTGGCGGATCCTGGCTGACTGGCGGATCCTGGCTGACTGGCGGATCTGGAAGATCCTGGCTGACTGGCGGATCCTGGCTGACTGGCGGCTCTGGCTGCTCCATGCTGACTGGCGGCTCTGGCTGCTCCATGCTGACTGGCGGCTCTGGCTGCTCCATGCAGACTGGCGGCTCTGGCTGCTCCATGCAGACTGGCAGCTCTGGTAGCGCTGAACAGGCGGGAGACTCCGGCAGCGCAGTAGAGGAGGAAGGCTCTGGCAGCGCTAAACAAGCGGGAGACTCCGGCAGCGCTGGACAGGCAGGAGACTCCGACAGCGCTGTAGAGGAGGAAGGCTCTGGCAGCGCTGGACAGGCGAGGCGCAATGTAGGCTTGATGCGTGGTGCTGGCACTGGTGGTACTGGGCCGAGGACACGCACAGGAAGCCTAGTGCCAACGGAGGGCTGGTGCGTGGAGGTGGTACTGGATAGACAGGACCGAGCAGGCACACTGGAGCTCTTGAGCACCGAGCCTGCCCAACCTTACCTGGCTCGATGCCCACTCTAGCCCGGCTGATACGATGAGCTGGTATGTAACGCACCGGGCTATGCACCCGCACTGGAGACACCGTGCGCTCCACAGAATAACACGGTGCCTGCCCGGTCTCTCTAGCCCCCGGTAAGAACAGGAAGTTGGCTTCGACATACTCCCTGTGTGCCCCCCCCAAGACATTTTTGGGGCTAACTCTCGGGCTTCCATCCGCGTCGCCGTGCTGCCTCCTCATACCAGCGCCTCTCTGCCTCCAGGTCTTCTTTGGGGCGGCGATATTCTCCTGGCTGTGCCCAGGGTCCTTTTCCGTCCAATATCTCCTCCCATGTCCAGAAATCCGGATTTCGCTGCTCCTGTTGCCGCTGCCTGTCACCACGCCACTTGGTCCTGTTGTGGTGGATGATTCTGTTACGGTTTTCTTCCATCGAAGGAAAGGAGGACCAAAATGCAGCGTGGTAATTTTGATACATGTTTAATGAACGAAAATAAACACTAACAATAGAAAACAAGAAACGTAACGTAAAACCCTAAACAGCCTATCTGGTGCAAACAAACACAGAGACAGGAACAATCACCCACGAAACACTCAAAGAATATGGCTGCCTAAATATGGTTCCCAATCAGAGACAACTATAAACACCTGCCTCTGATTGAGAACCACTCCAGACAGCCATAGACTATTTCAGGTGTCTCCGGAAGGTGGTGATTGACTCCGCTGTCCTGGCGTCGTGAGGGAGTTTGTTCCACCATTGGGGGGCCAGAGCAGCGAACAGTTTTGACTGGGCTGAGCGGGAACTGTACTTCCTCAGTGGTAGGGAGGCGAGCAGGCCAGAGGTGGATGAACGTAGTGCCCTTGTTTGGGTGTAGGGCCTGATCAGAGCCTGGAGGTACTGCGGTGCCGTTCCCCTCACAGCTCCGTAGGCAATCACCATGGTCTTGTAGCGGATGCGAGCTTCAACTGGAAGCCAGTGGAGAGAGCGGAGGAGCGGGGTGACGTGAGAGAACTTGGGAAGGTTGAACACCAGACGGGCTGCGGCGTTCTGGATGAGTTGTAGGGGTTTAATGGCACAGGCAGGGAGCCCAGCCAACAGCGAGTTGCAGTAATCCAGACGGGAGATGACAAGTGCCTGGATTAGGACCTGCGCCGCTTCCTGTGTGAGGCAGGGGCGTACTCTGCGGATGTTGTAGAGCATGAACCTACAGGAACGGGCCACCGCCTTGATGTTAGTTGAGAACGACAGGGTGTTGTCCAGGATCACGCCAAGGTTCTTAGCGCTCTGGGAGGAGGAAACAATGGAGTTGTCAACCGTGATGGCGAGATCATGGAACGGGCAGTCCTTCCCCGGGAGGAAGAGCAGCTCCGTCTTGCCGAGGTTCAGCTTGAGGTGGTGATCCGTCATCCACACTGATATGTCTGCCAGACATGCAGAGATGCGATTAGCCACCTGGTCATCAGAAGGGGGAAAGGAGAAGATTAATTGTGTGTCGTCTGCATAGCAATGATAGGAGAGACCATGTGAGGTTATGACAGAGCCAAGTGACTTGGTGTATAGCGAGAATAGGAGAGGGCCTAGAACAGAGCCCTGGGGGACACCAGTGGTGAGAGCGCGTGGCGAGGAGACAGATTCTCGCCACGCCACCTGGTAGGAGCGACCTGTCAGGTAGGACGCAATCCAAGCGTGGGCCGCACCGGAGATGCCCAACTCGGAGAGGGTGGAGAGGAGGATCTGATGGTTCACAGTGTCGAAGGCAGCCGATAGGTCTAGAAGGATGAGAGCAGAGGAGAGAGAGTTAGCTTTAGCAGTGCGGAGCGCCTCCGTGATACAGAGAAGAGCAGTCTCAGTTGAATGACTAGTCTTGAAACCTGACTGATTTGGATCAAGAAGGTCATTCTGAGAGAGATAGCGGGAGAGCTGGCCAAGGACGGCACGTTCAAGAGTTTTGGAGAGAAAAGAAAGAAGGGATACTGGTCTGTAGTTGTTGACATCGGAGGGATCGAGTGTAGGTTTTTTCAGAAGGGGTGCAACTCTCGCTCTCTTGAAGACGGAAGGGACGTAGCCAGCGGTCAGGGATGAGTTGATGAGCGAGGTGAGGTAAGGGAGAAGGTCTCCGGAAATGGTCTGGAGAAGAGAGGAGGGGATAGGGTCAAGCGGGCAGGTTGTTGGGCGGCCGGCCGTCACAAGAAGCGAGATTTCATCTGGAGAGAGAGGGGAGAAAGAGGTCAGAGCACAGGGTAGGGCAGTGTGAGCAGAACCAGCGGTGTCGTTTGACTTAGCAAACGAGGATCGGATGTCGTCGACCTTCTTTTCAAAATGGTTGACGAAGTCATCTGCAGAGAGGGAGGAGGGGGGGAGGGGGATGAGGATTCAGGAGGGAGGAGAAGGTGGCAAAGAGCTTCCTAGGGTTAGAGGCAGATGCTTGGAATTTAGAGTGGAAGAAAGTGGCTTTAGCAGCAGAGACAGAGGAGGAAAATGTAGAGAGGAGGGAGTGAAAGGATGCCAGGTCCGCAGGGAGGCGAGTTTTCCTCCATTTCCGCTCGGCTGCCCGGAGCACTGTTCTGTGAGCTCGCCACATAATAAACCCATGTCACACCCTGGCCTAACCCAAAATAATAAAGAAAACACAAAATACTAAGACCAGGGAGTGACAAGGAGATTGTAAAACGGCAGCCATCTCCTCCGGCGCCATTATCATCAATGTGTTGTTAATGCATTTAACCGAGGCACTGATGTGAAATTTCTAGGCCGTTAGTGCTAAAGGATATTTTCTTGGCCATGGGGGTCAATACTGATACTATTATGGTATTTAGAAACAAAAAGTTTAGTTTAGGCAACTTTAATTTCCTCAATGACGCAATTCAGTTTGCAGTTTACACAATATATATGGACAAAATCACAATTTAAAACAATTTGTTACATCAAAGGTGTATTTAGCATTAATGAATGAGTAAATGACGGGGATAGTTCGGCTAAATTAAACATGTATTTGTTAACTTACCTTGAAGGCAGTCTATGGACAAATATAGACTACAATTCACACTTTTGTTTTCTTATTAAACTAGCCACGGCCATCAACTGCTAATATTAAATCCATGTAACTCAAGGTCCCCAGTTACAGTAGTATGCTTCAATGGTAATGCCTGAATCATCTCAAAGTAACTAAGTCACTGAGCCACACAATCCCTTTCAAAGATGATTCTGACAAGAAGAATTTCCTCACATAACTGTTTACGGCATTGCGTACATAGCTAATCTAGTTAGTTTATGGCTTGTAGCTTAGTATAATCTTTGTTTATTCTTTCTCACCCTTGTTTTCAAATGAAAAAAGTAAATCCTCATCAGAGGGAAGACATTTTTATTCATCCACTTAAGGGTTTCAAGACATTTCAAAGGGTGAGCATCCAGAATAACTTGAATTGAAATACCATGCATCTAATTGGACTGGCTAACCCGAATGTCCAGTCAGTCATATTCCTAAATTCAAATACACATTGGATGTGAACTTTCAGAAATAGATGGGTACAATAACATTTATTCCCAAGGACTTGTCCGTGGGAAGACTAGTGAGGAGGAAACTCTGGGGACAATCTGTGAGAAAATAATATCAACAGAGCGTTTATACAATCACTCAGCAAAGATGGAGCTTAGGCCTTATCTCACAGGGTGATTTATATGTATGAGCCCATATGAAGTGCTCAGATTTCCCCCTAACTAAATACAAGATAAATATGTGGTCATTATCATAAATATACATGAGCAGTATTTTACATCAGATATCAATCAGAATTTTGTGTAACTGAAAAACTTATTTTTTTTTTAGTTTTACCATTTTGACAATATAACGTCTCCACCCCCAACCACAGCTGTAACTTTACCCCCAAAGAAAGCTCACAAGTAATTCAATACAACTTATCTAGGGACATTTTCTTGAAACCAGTTTACTTTTGACTACTGGACAGTTTTTGAAATACAAAACTGTGTTCTGAAAAATGCTTGAAAGGAATTAGGCTACGCCTCAAGATATGCTAAATGCTTTTCTGCCATATATTCCGGCCTGGTGTCCAGTTATACTGCTTTGAAGTTTGGAAAGCCTTTGCCTCTATCCATCTGGATTTCATTTTCTCTCAGAGAACTACAGACCCACAATTCATCTCCTCAAAAGCTATCTCACAAAGTGACCATTTTTGATTCACAGTGCCATTGACTTTGAGGTTACATTTCATGTTGGTTGGGTTATGGGCTACTGGCTCTACCATGTATCTGACATTTCAAAGGTATGAAAATATGGAAAGTTCCATTTTCTACGAACTGTCATTTTCATGACACATTGCTCAAGGACAACCAAGATTTCAGTTGGTCTCTTATTCAATCACTTCACAATGCGTAAAAAAAAATCTCTTTGGAAATTGAACTTTTTGATAAATAAATGCCATGGACATTTGTCAATGTCTGTGTCTTATCATATGACCTCTTATTATGATTAATTCCCGAAGACTCAGAAAGATGCATATTCGTTTTTTGCACTAGATGTCATTTTAATTCAAAGTTACTTTATTTGGATTTGTGCTGGCATTAAATTGTATACAATCTGCTGAAAATACATGTCTGGCACACTGGCTCGGTTTGTTCATGCATTTTACAGCGTCTGGTTTCTCCTCATCTCTGGCTGGATTCTTGTCATTTTTCTTCTATCCGGCCTTTTGCACTTTCAACAATCCTCATTCTATGTTCCTACCAAGGTTCACCAAAAGCCACTGATCATTTCCACTAGCTAGGCATTTTGGGAGGGGGGACTCGGGTTTCAGGGTTTGAACTTGTGTGTGGACTGTAAATGTGTCGTTGATGAAGTGAACCCTGATCCTTGGGTGTGTCTATTGAAAGAGAACTTCATAAGGGCCTGCTACCATCCTCAGCATGCATGTTCTTTCTCCTCAAAGTAACATGGTTCAAAGCCAGGTCACTCTGTCAAACTTCCGCCTGTCAACATAGTGGGATGAACGTTTTGTTATTTTCAGTTTATACAGAAAAGAAAGGATCTTTTCGGTTCTTTGTGTTTTAAACCTCAGTGAAATAATACCCAATAAGTGTCAAGTGTTTTATTCTTATATCATGAAGGGAAATGCATTTGTTTGTTGGGAGTTGAGAGGCAGTGGTTGAAAAAGTACCCAATTTTCATACTTGAGTAAAAGTAAAGATACCTTAATAGAAAATTCCTTGAGTGGAAGTCACACAAGAAAATACTACTTCAGTAAAAGTCTAATAGTATTTGGTGTTAAATATTCTTAAGTATTAAAGTCAATTTAATTGCTAAAATATACTTCAAAGTAAAAGTTTAAATCATTTTAAATTCCTTACATTAAGCAAATCAGACAGCAGAATTTTTTTTTTTTTAATTTACAGATAGCCAGCGATGTTCTGTTGATACGTGTGTGAATTTGACATTTTTACTGTGCTGCTAAGCATTCTATCAGGATAAAGGTAAGACCCACATGCAGACCGTGTCGAAGCAACAATGTTTATTACAGCAACAGGGGCAAAGATACAGGACGGCAGGCAGGCTCAGAGTCAGGTCAGGCAGAGGTCGGTAATCCAGAGGTGGGGCAAAGATACAGGACGGCAGGCAGGCTCATGGTCAGGATAGCCAAGGGTCAAAACCAGGAGGATGAGAAAAGAGAGACTGCGGAAAAGCAGGAGCTGATAGAAAAACCGCTGATTGACTTAGCAAACAAGACGAACTGGCAACAAACAAACAGAGAACACAGGTATAAATACACAGGGGGAAAATGGGTACGATGGGCAACACCTGGAGGGGGATGGAGACAATCACAAGGACAAGTGAACAGATCAGGGCGTGACATGTTCAAAATGTAACGAGTACTTTTGGGAGTCAGGGAAAATGCATGGAGTAAAAAGTACATAATTTTCATTAGGAATGTATTGAAGTAAAAGTACAAGTAAAAAAAGTATAAATTGGAAAGTAAAGTACAGATACCCCCAAAAAATGACTTATGTAATATTTTAAAGTGTTTTTACTTAAGTACTTTATACCACTGTTGAGAGGTAAGAACTATATCCATAGATAAAATAATCACATTTTCTAATCAAATGATCCTTTCTCCATCTTGACTCGACTTAAGCCCTTGGCTCGGGTGCCCATCATCTCACTTGGTTTGTGAGAAGTTCTTCTAGGCCGCACCAGTTTTCTCCATCCTGGCCCATACAGTATGTAAAATATAAATATCCAAATAAACAAAAACAGTCCTCTTGGGTAATATTTCTTGAAATACAGTATTTAGACACATTACTCTAGAAATTGAATGCAAGCTGTCATGATTGAGGAAATCCTTTTTGGTGGATATACTGAAAACCAGCAAGTGATATTAGCAAAGAGATAGCAAAGGCATGCTTTAGTATCAGGATTTTCTCTGCTGTGTCAATAACTTAATGTCATCCTATTTTATACCAGATTTTGAGTGTGAATTAAGCTTTCATTACGATAGAGTTACCCACATCCATCAACGTGTTCTAGAAAATCTACATAGTTCTGAAGGCACCACTGATCTTTTGGGTAGCCAGCAGGTGTGATCTTTAGTCTTTTTTTCCCAGCAGAAGTGTCTGTGTCGGTGTGAGTGTATGTCCTTGCTTTCTTAAACAGTTTAGTTGCCAGAAGACATCAATTGCACATTCCTAACCCTTTCCAGCATCGATCCTTGAATTTTCTACAAACTTACTCCACTTTTGACAGGTTTCAGCTTCATCACTCTGCTTTTGAGTCATGCACTATCTCACTTTTATGTGTTACCAGTCGATATCCAGACAGATGATCCGCTGCATTGCCTCTCAGCTCTGCTCCATCAGCCATTGTGAGAACTTATGCAGAGGCACGACTCCATATTGAACTGGGTGATAAGTAAACTTGGTGAACATAATGTACCATATAATGCATTATTCCACCACTAAGAGAGATCCCAAAAAATGAATAGTTTTGATTGGTAAAAGAAGCTTTTTGAGAGATTTTTTTCTAATGATATTTTCTTTGATTACATCTGACTACTCTTTTAGAGGCACATGGTTTAGGAAAAGGCTCTTAATAGAGACAGTCATTCAATCATTTATTTTGGTACTGTCCATATGTAGCTTGTTTTGGTCACAGGTCAATGGCTGAAGAATTGCAACATTTACCTGGAGCTAACTCTGCAGATATCACTACCGGGTGATTTGTAAAGTCGATCAATAATATAATAATACTTCAGCAAAAATCTTTATCTTTAATTTACAATCTGTTGAAACTATGAGAATAGAAAGGTTCAGAACGTTTGTGAAACATCACAGAACAGATGAAAAATATATGGCAAATAGAAATCCCATATGGATGGTGTTAAGAGATAGATGTTAGGGGTTGAGTGGAGCTGAAGAGTGGGACCAACAACATAACTCATGTAAAATATGCCGTGTCCGTGAACTATATATAGGTTCAGAAATTTTGTGAAAGAGCACAGTAAAAAATATATGGTAAATAGAAATCAAACTGGATGGACATCAGAAATAGATAAGATAATTTAAGGGTAGAGGAAGGACAGGACTAAAAACAAATAAAATATAACTATTGTAAAATAGATAGTATCTGTAAAATGTATATAGTATGTATAAGCTGGAAGTAGAAGCCTAAGAAGTGTTGGTCATTAGTTTACTCCAATTAGGGGAAGGGTGGTAGGGTTAGTAGAAAATAATAAAGGAAAATATATTTTTTAAAGATATGTATGTATATAAACATTACCAGTCAAAAGTTTGTACACAAGTACTCATTCAAGTTTGTTTTTTAAATTGAAGAATAATAGTGAATACATCAAAATTACATATCTAATTCTCTTTCTTTCTCTCTCTCGGAGGACCTGAGCCCTAGGACCATGCCCCAGGATTACCTGACATGATGACTCCTTGCTGTCCCCAGTCCACCTGGGCATGCTGCTGCTCCAGTTTCAACTGTTCTGCCTGTGATTATTATTATTTGACCATGCTGGTCATTTATGAACATTTGAACATCTTGGCCATGTTCTGTTATAATCTCCACCCGGCACAGCCAGAAGAGGACTGGCCACCCCACATAGCCTGGTTCCTCTCTAGGTTTCATCCTAGGTTTTGGCCTTTCTAGGGAGTTTTTCCTAACCACCGTGCTTCTACACCTGCATTGCTTGCTGTTTGGTTTTAGGCTGGGTTTCTGTACAGTACTTTGAGATATCAGCTGATGTACGAAGGGCTATATAAATAAATTTGATTTGATTTGATTAGTAACCAAAAAAGTGTCAAAATAGATTTTATATTTGAGATTCTTCAAAGTAGCCACCCTTTGCCTTGATGGCAGCTTTGCACACTTGTGGCATTCTCTCAACCAGCTTCACCTGGAATGCCAAATAGGTCTATCTTCTGTGGTGGCAAATTTCTGCTTTACCAAATGAGGAGAGTTACAAACTACACACCAGTCAGAGTTATGCTTAAACTACATCTTTAATAATAATACGCTTTGCAATAGCATTTGACTTTCAACAATTCACTATTTCTAATGAACCGTTGAGAAGTGACTACAGAAAAGTACAAAGATCTTTTATCGCCAAGATACACCCATCTCAACTTGCACTGATGAACCACAGATCTTAGGAACAGTTCACAAAGGTTAAGATTTGTATGAAAGATATCTAAAATCTAAAATCTATTTTGATTGACTTACTACATGATTCCATATGTGTGGTTATTACTGCATTGTCGGAACTAGAAGCACAAGCATTTCGCTACACTCACATTAACATCTGCTAACCATGTGTATGTGACTGTCACGTTCTGACCTTTATTTCCTTTGTTTTGTATTCATTATTTAGTATGGTCAGGGCGTGAGTTGGGGTGGGCAGTCTAGTTTGATTTTCTATGATTTGGGGATTTCTATGTTTCGGCCTAGTATGGTTCTCAATCAGAGGCAGGTGTCATTAGTTGTCTCTGATTAAGAATCATACTTAGGTAGCCTGGGTTGCACTGTTTGTTTGTGGGTGATTGTCTATGTTGATTGCTTGTTTCAGTACAGTTCTCATTAGCTTCACGGTTGTTATTTCGGTTATTGTTTTTGTATAGTGTTTCAGTGTTCAGTGTTTTCTCTATTAAAATTAATGATGAACACATACCACGCCGCATTTTGGTCCTCCGATCCTTCTCGCCTCTCCTCTTCAGATGAAGAGGAGGACGACCGTGACAGTGACAAATAAATTGGATTTGATTTGATTTTTATTTGATGTCTTCACAATTATTCTACAATCTAGAAAATAGTAAAAATAAAGACAAACCCTTGAATGAGTAGGTATGTCCAAACTTTTTACTGGTACTGTATATGTATTTACAAATAAATATATGGGTTATTGGAAAAGATGCACACAATTACATTGATGGAAGCTACAATCTCTCTGCAATATTAAAGCTGATCTACCCCCCCCCCCAAAAAAAAATGCAATAAAAAAATATGAAAATTATTAGAGACAGACCAAAGATGCTCGAATCCAAGTCGGATGTCACCTAGAGGCAGTCATGGCCCTCAATTTTGCTGTCAGAATTGAGGGGGCATCGTAAATTCCACAGTGATCAAATGTGTTTTATTCCTCTGTGTTTCAGAGTCTATTCAATGTTTTATTGCCTCCAAGATCCACATCACAGGCAAGGGGGTCATTACAAAACAATCCATTATGCCCCTGAAGAATAAACTTGCAATGACAGATACATATTTCAAATGAGGATGTTCGCCATTGTAACTGTAATTTGAGAATAACAAAGGCTAAAATGGCCAGGGAGTTGGGCTATAATTATTGACAATAGTGCTGAGCAATTTATCTGAAATTGAGTTTACTTTTCTACTTTTGACAACTAATTGACCAACATGGGTTATTTGAATACCATTACGTTAGTTTTCTTTCTGTGAGCCCACAACGCCAAGCGTCGTGGGTTCGATTCCCGCTGGGGCCACCCATATGTAAAAGTAGTGGCCCCAGCCGACTTGTAAGTCGCTTTGGACAAAAGCGTCTGCTAAATGGTATATATTATATTATTATTATATTATTATTATTATTAGCTCAATGCGCACATTGCAGTTCCTCTAGAGATTAATCAGATCCTACCTGAACTGTGCGATGTGTTAAGGCGTTGTAGTTTCCAACAGGCTAATATTCTACATCGTTTAGAGCATAAAACTTGGTAATTAACTACAATGACCATAATCCATTGCACATCTACTTTTCCGGTCAGTGTTTATTTTATGACTGATACAGAAGAGACTGAAAAATGCGGGATCATGAGGTTATATAGAGAGCAGCTGTTGCTTGGCGAGGTATCTCAACCTAAAAATAAATGTTCTAAGTGATTGATAGTTGGTATTCGGCAGACATAAAAGTAAGCTTTATTGACTTTGAAGAACTACAAAATAGTGATTTTGTCAGGCAGCATAGGCAGCCGCTCTATAGAGATGAGATGATGACTTGGAATGAAATAATAAAGTCATCAAATAAAACAAATGTAATATACATAACAACTGAAATATTTTATTAAAATGGTTGCTCATGGGACTTTTTATTAATTGTTTTATTTTGTGTTGTTACAGGATTCAACCCACATAATGCATAGTGCATTTAATGTAAAAAAAAGAAATTTGAAAACCAAACCGACCTCAAAAAGCACTAATCGCACTACTGAGCGAAGCTTACTTGCCGAGTGGCGAGAAATTATGATACTGTAAATCTGCAACTACAAAAAAAGACCTAAGTTCGCCACCCGTCATATTCAATCGTTATTAGTTACTAAACAGACCCTTCGGCTCAACAATATGATACTTGGAATGGTCCACCCACAGACAGGAGGCTAGTCACTTTAATAATTTTTACATCCTGCTTTACTCATTTCATATGTATATTCTGTATTCTACTGTATTTCAGTCAATGCCACTATGACATCGCTCGTCCTAATATTTATATATTTCTATTTCCATTCTTTTACTTTTAGATTTGTGTGTATTGTTGTGTTGAGGCTAGAAACACAAGCATTTCACTACACCCGCATTAACATCTGCTAAATATGGGTATGTGATCAGTAACATTTGATTTGATTTACCTCTCAAACAATATTTCACTACACTACATTACACTACAATACACTTTTGGAGATAGTCTTTAGCGAGATAGTCTTTGAAACAAATGGGTGATTTTCTCCCCTAATTTGCCCCTTCTCCATCACTATCGGGTAAAAAAAAACATTTTGAAAAGAAACGTCATTTTGCTGAAGAAATGAGGTCAGTTAATTGGGACATCTCATAGATTGAAAAGGACACACACCTAAATATTGTAACCAAGATTCACAATTTTCCACATCAGCTGGAGCAAAATAAATCTCTCAAAATAAATATTCCAGCAACAGTGAGATGGTAAGAAGCCACTGGGAAGCCAAAGAAGTGCAGGAAGTGTGTCTGTGGCCATTTGGAAATGAAATCAGTCTTCAGCATGCCGACTGGCACACAACCTGCATTTCAAATTCAACTTTGGGAAATGTCCATGCTGAGGTGCCATTGATGTTTATTTCACCGTAGTTCCCTGGAGCCCGACCATCAGTCACACAGTAAACAGTTCTGTTCAACAACAGTTGGTGGCCTGATTATTATCTTTTTTGAGATAATGAGAATTAAGATGACAGTAATCCTCTCGCTCTCAGGTTTTTAGCTCTGAACCGTCTTATCGTCCACAGAGGTTTAGGCCTGTATATCATTCCCAATCCTAGCACTGCACTGATAATGTAAGGTAGGCCTGTATGGTAAAAATAGTTCAATGAAGAATGCAAAACCCTGCCATGTCCCACTCATTATAGTGCAGGTTTATGGTAGAGGCCAGGGTCATGATGAGTTCACGACCGATAAATCTCAAGTAGCTGTATTATTAACGATAACCCTATATGCCCTCCCGCTGTGACAGTACAATATCCTGCAGTATAATGTTACCATGGTTACACATGTCATAAGGTCAAGATCTTTGAGAGGGTCAGATGTTTTTTTCTAATTTGCAGTCAGAGACATGACGCTTCTTGATTTTCATTAGACCTTAGAGTCAAAGTCATATTCAATATGTTTTGAACTAAAACGAGGTGATCTGCTCCATTTAATCGTCTTGTTGAACATGTCAGCTTGGCTATAACATAGCCATCAGGTTTTCCTTGTATCCAGTAAGCCAATTCAAATCATTTCTGTAAGGCATTCATGTGTAAATAGAACTGACGTTCAACCCAAAAATGTGAGTGGCACAGTTTCTAGCAACTTTCAAAGTAGCCTACAGTACATGCCAATTCAATCTGAAAAGCTTATCATTGTAATCCTTTTAATCCTTTGAAATCCAAGCAGACAGAGCAAGTTACAGCCTTGTTTCCAAAATGGAAATGTTCTGTTAATTTGAACTGTCAATTATGCGAATTAATTACAATTAATTGTAATGACATTGGGCCTTTTTTTTCAATGAGGATTTGTTCAAGTGGTGAGTTGACCAAGACTGTGAAGGCCGGGACCATCTTTCCCTGCGCAGGGTATCACAGCAGCCAGGCAAGGACAGACCTCTTGGGTATATGTTTTGCTGTCATTGATGATTTCCTCAGGGTCTCTCAAGCATTAGATGGGAATCTCCAAATCCACTGGCTCCTGTCGACCAGAAACCATTCATCCTCACAGGCCATAGTCCACAAAACTTTTGCACTCCATTTCAAAAATGTATACCTTCGACTAGACATCTCTTTCTCGCTGTCACCTTAAATCGACAACGGTCAGGTCAGTTTTTAGTACTCTGTATAGTTTGTTTTCAAAATGAGATTGTGTGTTTTGGATAACCTGACAAACTACTGCCAAGAGCTTAAACATGACTGATATGGCTTGAATCCAGAAACGTTCAGTCCCTATCTTGAACGTCACATTGACAACTTGCCAGTGAGGAATTCTCATGGAACACGTGGTTCAATCAATGAAAGGATTTGAGTGGGAGCTTACATTCTCTGTTTGTGTCTGCAATTTTCGGTTGAGGCAAAGTAACAGATGCAGTTGACAGGGAAATATTTTTCTTTGGCAAGAACATGACATGACAACAAGATATTACACAGAGATAAGGGGTTATTGGAGGAACATTTAGTAGGCTAATCATTTCCATTTTTTATGAGCTCATAATAAAACATTGTAAGGGCCCTTTGGTTATAACCGGTCATATATTTAAATACCACCTGTCGACCGGATGTAAAGCAAGCTGTCAGCAATTTATGATGCAATATTCGTGGGCAGATCATAGATTAATCAAAGAAATAAAGCATTATAAACAATAAATTATTGGTGTGTCAGTGTCCTGAGTGAATAAACTTAATTAATGGGTTGTTTCACCCAGCATGTAACATGTATGTAGCCTAGCGAAAGTAAACTCAGCACAGGTTTCAAACTAATTTGGGGTTGTTAATTCTGTCGAAGCTTACATTTAAAATAGGATAATGTAGGAGGTAAATCCCCATAAAGTAAAGTTCAGTCTAAATCACAATCAAGTGAAATACATCTGTTTAGTAAAGTGCATAAAAACAATCTGAGTACAATAAGAACAAAGTGAAATGCATAAACGGTAGTGGCTCTGCTTTTAACAAACTGTCTACGTGATACCCTAACCCCACATGGAACAGTAGATCCTCATCTCACCCATACAGCAGCTTCAAATAATACACTGCTCAAAAAAATAAAGGGAACACTAAAATAACATATCCTAGATTAAATTAAATGCTATTTTCTTTACATCGTTGAATGCGCTGACAACAAAATCACACAAAAATGATCAATGGAAATCAAATTTATCAACCCATGGAGGTCTGGATTTGGAGTCACACTCAAAATTAAAGTGGAAAACCACACTACAGGCTGATCCAACTTTGATGTAATGTCCTTAAAACAAGTCAAAATGAGGCTCAGTAGTGTGTGTGGCCTCCACGTGCCTGTATGGCCATCCTGCAACGCCTGGGCATGCTCCTGATGAGGTGGCGGATGGTCTCCTGAGGGATCTCCTCCCAGACCTGGACTAAAGCATTTGCCAACTCCTGGACAGTCTGTGGTGCAACGTGGCATTGATGGATGGAGCGAGACATGATGTCCCAGATGTGCTCAATTGGATTCAGGTCTGGGGAACGTGCGGGCAAGTCCATAGCATCAATGCCTTCCTCTTGCAGGAATTGCTGACACACTCCATCCACATGAGGTCTAGTATTGTCTTGCATTAGGAGGAATCCAGTGCCAACCGCACCAGCATATGGTCTCACAAGGGGTCTGAGGATCTCATCTCGGTACCTAATGGCAGTCAGGCTACCTCTGGCGAGCACATGGAGGGCTGTGCGTCACCCCAAAGAACTGCCACCCCACACCATGACTGACCCACCGCCAAACCGGCCATGCTGGAGGATATTGCAGGCAGCAGAAAGTTCTCCACGGCGTCTCCAGACTCTGTCACGTCTGTCACATGTGCTCAGTGTGAACCTGCTTTCATCTGTGAAGAGCACAGGGTGCCAGTGGCGAATTTGCCAATCTTGGTGTTCTCTGGCAAATGCCAAACATCCTGCACGGTGTTGGGCTGTAAGCACAACCCCCACCTGTGGACGTCAGGCCCTCATACCACCCTCATGGAGTCTGTTTCTGACCGTTTGAGCAGACACATGCACATTTGTGGCCTGATGGAGGTCATGTTGCAGGGCTCTGGCTGTGCTCCTCCTTGCACAAAGGTGGAGGTAGCGATCCTGCTGCTGGGTTGTTGCCCTCCTACGGCCTCCTCCACATCTCCTGATGTACTGGCCTGTCTCCTGCTAGCGCCTCCATGCTCTGGACACTACGCTGACAGACACAGCAAACCTTCTTGCCACAGCTCGCATTGATGTACCATCCTGGATGAGCTGCACTACCTGAGACACTTGTGTGGGTTGTAGACTCCGTCTCATGCTACCACTAGAGTGACAGCACCGCCAGCATTAAAAAATGACCAAAACATCAGCCAGCAAGCATAGGAACTGAGAAGTGTTCTGTGGTCACCACCTGCAGAACCGCTCCTTTATTGGGGGTGTCTTGCTAATTGCCTGTAATTTCCACATGTTGTCTATTCCATTTGCACAACAGCATGTGACATTTATTGTCAATCAGTGTTGCTTCCTAAGTGGACAGTTTGATATCACAGAAGTGTGATTGACTTGGAGTTACATTGTGTTGTTTAAGTGTTCTCTTTATTTTTTTGAGCAGTGTATTATCAACTCCACAACATGGTTCTGAGAGCACTGGTATTCAGCTAGCAAGAAGCTAACATCCTCATGTAAATCCCTCAAAAGTAATGTTGGACCCACTATGAATTACAACAGCCTTCCAGTGTAATTACTTGCTCTCACTCTTACACACTGCGCAGGCGCACGCCCATAAGCGCTTGCACACATTGTTTAAGGATCTCTTAAAGAGACAGTGCCATCTAGTGGACATAAATTAATACAGCTATGTGTTTTTACCACCTGGCTACACTTATATTAACTGTGGCGGGATTAAAGAGGACGTAACACCTATTTCTCAATGTCAGAAATTTAGAGCACCCCAAGAAGACATTCCCAAATTACAAATTTAAATGAAATGTTATAATGTTGTTCTAGAAGTTGGGTTTGAGGTTCTCTCCATATCAGCTCTAAATTCGTAAACAATGCCCTGCGGTCAGTGTCACATGGTGAATTAAAAACTTGTGAAAAAGTGGGATAGTATATCCTGTATATGCTGTCCCTACCATTAAGGTGATATCTCAAACAGACAGCAGCATCAGCTTTATCACTGTTATGGAAGTGAACTGTGTAGGTGGAAGAGCTAGCTTGCTACTGCTCTACTAACGTTAGCTACCCATAGAGCTACCTCATTTAGCTCAAGTATTCCATCTAAATAACACTGATAAAACTAACCAAATGTAAACATGTCTGCCAGCTGTTGGTTGCTAAACTGCTGAGGCTGTCATAGCCCACCTTGTACAGTACCAGTCAAAAGTTTGGACCTACCTAATCATTCAAAGGTTTTTCTTTATTTTTACTATTTTCTAGTGTCACACCCTGATCTGTTTCACCTGTCTTTGTGCTTGTCTCCACCCCCCTCGAGGTGTCGCCCATCTTCTCCATTATGCCCAGTGTATTTATACCTGTATTCTCAGTTTGTCTGTTGCCAGTTCGTCTTGTCAAGCCTTCCAACGGTTGTCCCTCGCTCCTGTCTTTGTCTAGTCCCTGTTTTCTAGTTTCCCGTTTTTGACCATTCTGCCTGCCCTGAGCCTGCCTGCCATTCTGTACCTTGTCACACTACCATGGATTATTGACCTCTGCCTGCCCTGACCCTGAGACTGCCTGCCGTTCTGTACCTTATGTGCTCGGATCTGGATTATTGACCTCTGCCTGACCCTGACCTGTCGTTTTGCCTGACCCCTGTTCAAGTATTAAACTTTTGTAAATTCGACACTGTCTGCATCTGGGTCTTCTCTTGAAACATGATAAATAGTGAAGACATCAAAACGATGAAATAACACATATGGAATCATGCAGTAATCAAAAAAGTGTTCAACAAATCAAATAAATAATTTGATTTTAGATTCTTCAAAGTAGCCACACTTTGCCTTGATGACAGCTTTGCACACTCTTGGCATTCTCTCAACCAGATTCACCTGGAATGCTTTTCCAACAGTCTTGAAGGAGTTCCCACATATGCTGAACACTTGTTGGATGCTTTTCCTTCACTCTGCAGTCCACTCATCCCAAACCATCTCAATTGGGTTCAATCTGGTGATTGTGGAGACCAGGTCATCTGATGCAGCACTCCATTACTCTCCTTCATGGTCAAATAGCCCTTACACATCCTGGAGGTGTGTTTTTGTGTCATTGTCCTGTTGGTTAAGAGTGCCTTGAATTCTAAATCAATCACAGACAGTGTCACCAGCAAAGCACCCCCACACCCTCACACATCCTCCTCCATGATTCACGGTGGGAACCACACATGCGGAGATCATCCTTTCACCTACTCTGCGTCTCACAAACACCCAGCGGTTGGAACCAAAAATCTCAAATTTGAACCCATCAGACCAAAGGACACATTTCTACTGGTATAATGTCCACTGCTCGTGTTTCTTGGCCCAAGCAAGTCTCTTCTTCTTATTGGTGACCTTTAGTAGTGGTTTCTTTGCATCAATCTGACCATGAAGGCCAGTCTCCTCTGAACAATTGATGTTGAGATGTGTCTGTTAATTGAACTCTGTGAAGCATTTATTTGGGCTGCAGTTAATTGACCATTTCTGAGGCTGGTAACTCTAATGAACTTGTACCCTGCAGCAGAGGTAACTCTGGGTTTTCCTTTCCTGTGTCGGTTCTCATTAGAGCCAGTTTCATCATAGCGTTTGATGGTTTTTGCGATTGCACTTGAAGAAACTTTCAAAGTTCTTGAAATTTTCCGTATTGGCTGATCTTCATGTCTGAAAGTAATGATGGTCTGTTATTTCTCTTTAATTATGTGACCTGTTCTAGCCATAATATGGAGTTGGTCTTTTACCAAATAGGACTATCTTCTGTATACCAACCATGCCTTGTCACAACACAACTGATTGGCTCAAATTCACAAATACATTTTTAACAAGGCACACCTGTTGAGTGAAATGCATTCCAGGTGACTAGTTGAAACTAGTTGAGAGAATGCCAAGTGTGTGCAAAGCTGTCATCAAAGCAAATGGTTGCTACTTTGAAGAATCTCAAATAGAAAATATCACTTTTTTGGTTTCTACATTATTCCATATGTGTTATTTCATAGCTTTTTAAGCCCATGTAATGCTTTGTAGGTTTGCAGTAAAACCTTGAAATCAGCCCTAGCCTTTAATAGGAAGCCAGTGCAGAGAGGCTAGCACTGGAGTAATATGATCACATTTTTTTGGTTCAAGACTATTTTCTTGCAGTCATGTTTAGCACTGACTGAAGTTTATTTAGTGCTTTATCCATGTAGCCAGAAAGTAGAGCATTGTAGTAGTCTAATCTAGAAGTGACGAAGGCATGGAAACATTTTTCCTCATAATTTTTGGATAGAAAGTTTCAGATTTTTTGCAATGTTATGTGGATTGAAAAAAGATGTCCTTGTAACAGTCTTGATATCTTTTGTCAAAAGAGAGATCAGGGTCCAGAGTAATGCCGAGGTCCTTCGCAGTTTTGTTTGAGACAACTGTACAACCATCAATATTAATTGTCAGATCTAACAGAAGATCTCTTTGTTTCTTGGGACCTAGAACTAGCATCTCTGTTTTGTCCGAGTTTAAAAGTAAAACATTTGCCGCCATCCACTTCCTTATGACTGAAACACAGGCTTCCAGGGATGGCAATTTTGGGGCTTCACCATATTTCATCGAAATGTACAGCTGTGCATCGTCCACATAGCAGTGAAAGTTAACATATATTTCCGAATGACATCACCAAGAGGTGAAATATATAGTGAAAACAATAGTGGTCCTAAAACGGAACCTTGAGGAGCAGTAGACCAATTTGGGTTTCCAATCTCTGTCCGATGGGATCCACACAGACTCGTTTCACCAAAAAACCCTGCAATGCAAAATTCTTTCTCATTTTATGAGGGAACATTGGCGTTATGTTCGAAGAAACCCACTGAGCACAGGCATCAGTTCAGCGTCTAGTTTTGTTTTACATTTGGTTGAGTCAACTAATTAGAATTCATTGTGAAATCAACTAAAAATGTTAGGGTAAAAGTTACCTTAAAAAATAAAAAATTCCCTTAGGTTAATGACTTTTCAAATCCAAATCCATCATCATTGAATTTTTTGGTTGAAATGATAGTTTGACCCATAGGTTGGATGAAGGCGTCAACTTCAATCAGCTTTCTGGTTTATGTTCAGTGGAGAATGTTGTAGCAAAAGGTTTTGAAACATATATAATACACAATTGACAAAGCATAGATCATATTAAGAAGGAATAGTCTATCATCCCAAAGTTCTTGAAATAGAATTTGTGGCTTAATTGATTTGGATATGAATTGAAAAACTATTATCAGCAATAATTTCAGGAATATTATCTTTATTGATGCTAAAACATTTGGAGACCAGGTAAACAAAACCAAAGCATGGATTGCTGTCTTACCTTGTCTATACACTGAGTGTACAAAACATTAGGAATACCTGCTCATTTCATGACATAGACTGACCAGGTGAATCCAGGTGAAAGCTCTGATACCATATTGATGTCACTTGTTAAATCCCCTTCAATCAGTGTAGATGAAGGGGAGGAGACAGGTTAAAGAAGGATTTTTAATTGAGACATGATTGTGTCTGTCTGCTATTCAGAGGGTGAATGGGCAAAACAGTTTTCTGTGTGTACCAAGAATGGTCAACCACCCAAAGGACATCCAGCCAACCTGACACAACTTTGGGAAGCATTGGAGTTAACATGGGCCAGCATCCCTGTCAAACGCTTTCGACACCTTGTAGAGTCCATGCCCCGATGAATTGAGGCTGTTCTGAGGGCAAAGGGGGTGCAACTCAATATTAGGAAGGTGTTCTTAAAGTGTTGTACAGTCAGTGTAGACTGCTAATCTTTTGTGGACAGACTATATAACATAAATGGTATCGTAACATCTGTCAAAAGACTGTTCAATGCAATATCTAGCGACGTATTGCCCACCTTCCATTTCTTGTTCTAGAATTTCTCATTCATCTCCTCTCAGTACTTAATCGACAGTGGTGTTGTGGAGGGTAAACGCCATTTACACATTTATTTTGCCTGAGCGCTTACCTACCTGTTGTGGAAAAATGAATGGAAGACATAGGGAGCATTACTGTATTTCCTGCAGACGGGAATCAGATTTTATCCACCACTTATTTTCATATTGTTTTACACTATATTGCTGTCAATTGGGTAGGTGGCGCAACAGTTTTGTTCTGGGTTGATGAGATGAATAGACTGCTTACAGGGTAAGAAAACCAAAATGTAATTTTGTAATTTGGGTGACCTATTTCTTTAATGACTTTTAAGAGGCCACACAGTTTGAAGAGTGCATGTGGTTCCTTACAATTTCACTTTCAATTAAGCATCTGTTGTTGTGCAGGTTAGTGGAATGGTATTCCCTCCGAGTGAAATTAAATGGGTTCATGCCAGTCCTACCTCAAGATGAGTCATCCTAGTTAATTAAGAAACTTCAAATTACCCCCTCTTTGGATGAATCTATTAAGAGATCGGCTAATTAAAAGAAGGATAGGCAATCCAAAGGTTACTACAGGATGATTGATTGTAAAACCTTAGAGAGTTTCAAAGACGATCATAGGTAGTCTGCAGGAGTTTTATTTGTGTCATTTGCATGGCTCTGTACAGTGGCTCTAAGGGGAAAAATAGTTTCCCCTGACTCAAGTCATGCTGAGTTGACAATCATCATTCCACATCATTAGTTGCCAAATTTTAAGGTAAAATCAGCAATATGACATCATTATAGGCAACAGGATGACTTCCTGCTCACAGACATCAACCACAACATAATACAAATCTTCCAAAACTGCCTATATTGCCTTTCCCAAAACACTTGGAAAGTGGAGATGTCACAAACCGCATTAATGTAAACAAAACTGCAGACACCTTGTCAGTTTTGGAGACAGACTTTGCTTGCAAAGCGAACTAATGGTAAATAGCTAAATGTCTTCTCCCCACAGTTAGCCAAGATGGTTAGCTATCTATCTAAGGTTGTTTACATTTAGCAATCGCTCATACAGTCTTTTGCTAGCTATCGTAGTATTGTCATATCCAAAACTGATGAGATGGTTCCAATTGTTCGTTTAGTGATTGTGACACAGCCTTCATTCACTTTCCATGTGTATTTGTGCCCTTCCTTGAGGCATGTCCACATTGGGGAAGAGCTAATAGTGGCAGTAGGTTTGTAATTATTGTATTGTTAGTAGGAAGTCTCCCCTGCTGTGTATGATGATGATGATTTGAATTTCAGACAGATGTTCTCTCTGTACCAAATCAAGTGTTACATGAATTTGGTAGAGAGACTTTAAAGGTCCAATGCAGCCGGTTTTATTTCAATATTAAATCATTTCTGGGTAACAATTAGGTACCTTATTGTGATTTTTTTCAATTAAAATTGTCAAAAATAAATTAAAATAGCTTCTTAGCAAAGAGTAATTTTAGCAAGAATTTTGCTAGGACTGTCTGGGTGTGGTCTGAGTGGGAAGGGAAAACTGAAAACTAGCTGTTATTGGCAGACAGGTTTGGAACTCTTTTTCTTGTCGGTCTATTCTAGGCAGGCCAAAACTCCATCCCACCGAAACAGGCTGAAAATTCAGGCGGTCTTTTCAAACAGCTGTTATGTCACAGGGATGACTTTAGCTCCTATATGAATAGAATTTACACTGACATTTTCATGCTCTCACAAATTATTGTTCTTATTTGGGCTCCCAAGTGGCGCAGCGGTCTACGGCACTGCATCTCTGTGCTAGAGATATCACTACAGAGCCTGGTTCAATTCTATTCAAAATCAAATTTATTTATATAGCCCTTCTTACATCAGCTGATATATCAAAGTGCTGTAAAGAAACCTAGCCTAAAACCCCAAACAGCAAGCAATGCAGGTGAAGAAGCACCTGTATCACAGCTTCTGTATCACAACCGGCCGTGATTGGGAGTCCCATTGGGCGGCACACAATTGGACCAGCATCGTTAGGGTTTGGCCAAGATAGGCCGTCTTTGTTTATAAGAATTTGTTCTTAACTGACTTTCCTAGCTAAATAAAGGTTCAATAAAATGGATAGCATGTGTGTGATATGACATGGAGATTTGCTGTGCTTAATTGTATTAACTTATTTAACCACCCTCTTCCTGTGATTGGAGTATCCCCTAAACTATTCCCTCTCTTTAATTGCAGTTCACACCCTCTGCCTCCTTTCTAACCTGTGGCACACCTGTGTTCGAGCCAAGCACCTCTGTTAGGGCAGTGTGGGGAGCAGGAGCGCTTCGGTGATTTTAGACTGTAGTCCTGGCAACTGTAACCCACGAGATACAGGCAACTCAGAAAGATGGCAGAAGCTGGAGCAGGTGGTAAACTTGATGCTGGTAAAAGCAAGGAAGATTGGACACTAGTCCAAAATAATGGAAAATGGACTAAAGTAGTGCTTGAAAACAAAACCAATAGTTCTGCGAATGCCGCTTCTTATCTTGCAGGAGTGCAGTTTGTTGAGGAGTGGCAGATCGAGTTGCCAAACCAAGGAATCCATTTGAAACATTAATAGCTGGTGGAAAGAGTGATGGGCATGCAAAGAGCATGCAAAATGCAGTGAGGATTACGAGATGTTTTGATTTTGTGTACTTCTGAGTAGCAGAAGGAGCTTGTGTTGCATTGTACTCGTGTCGTGTGTAGCTCTTCGGAGCAGGGCACCCCTCAAGGGGGTAATATCTGGTGTTTCCTGGGAAGTCAAGATAGAAAAAATACAAACATGCGTGTCGGATGAATCGAGTAGTTAATGGAGAGAAAGTGAAGTCTATCTGTGCTTTTGTTATTGTCCCCAGATTGCTGTAGAGTGATTGCTTTAGGACACGTGGCACGTGTATGTAGAAAAAAGAAGCAAAGGTGTGAAGGTTGTGGAGAAGATCTTATTGAGTGTAGTTTGAGTTTTGATTGTGTGAAATGCTTCAATTGTTGTGGGAACCATGTTGCTTCATCTTTAGAATGCCCGATGAGGGTGAAGGAAAATGAAATGTGGTGGCTAAAGTCAAGGCCAACCAGAACATATCATATGCAGTGGCTGTCAAGAGTGTTGAGGGAGCGAATGTTTCGAAAGGGCCCATGGTGGTGGATAGGTATTGACTGCAGGTGGCAGGGGTTGCCTCTCATCAGAGCAAGATCCAGATATTCTACAATATAAGTAGGTGGGCATCATGGTGGATGCAACAGAGGTTTCTGGGATTGGAGGACTTCTCTGCGAAGGAGTTACATGAAAGGCTGTCATGAGCCGTACTACCCTCTCAGGCCCCAGAGCCTGAGTGGGGAGATATGGAGCTTCGAATGAGGGAAGAAGTGGGAGACTGTTTTGTTTTGTCGACTATTTTAGTTGTGAAGAGTAAGTTAGTTTTCCCCATGAAGTATACTTTTATTGTTTACTTTGAATCCAGTTGTGGGTAGCAATACAACCTTTAGGATGTAGTCCACCCTAAATCCCCACCAAAGATGAAGGAGCGCATCCGTGGAGCTAGAGTACAAGATGCAAGTTGTCAGTCCAAACGACAGAGGTCTGAGCTGCGGAGCTCTGGTTGGAGTATTTCTTAATGGTGCCCGTCTTAAACATAGTTCGCTCTGCATTAAGGGTTGTCGGTTATCGTTTGTTCTTTTATAGTTCTTGCTCCAAGTGACATGATTTGATTTCCTAGGTATTTACTATTGGCTGAGTAGCATGCAAGCCACCATCCGGGTATGTATTGATTGATGATTGTTGTGATACTGGCTTGAAGAAAGAAGATTTCCAGTTGGTTTTTAACCTGTAAATGAACAGAGTTTATTGTAATAAAATGTTATATTTTTGATAAAGTTTTGCCTGGTCCATTGTATTGCTCACGACCCAATCCAATAGATGGCCTGTCACAAATGTGTGTCTTATACTAGTTGAGGTGCTCCCCTCATTTAACAAGAACTGGCATCGTCTGGTAGTTGAGCAATTTTAGTCACTGCCCCTCTTGGCCAGGGTGTGACACTTACACTAAAAGGACCTTATGATCATTTCACAGTACTTTTCCAACCTCAGTGTTGAAATACAGTATATATAAAACACAGAAAAATCACTTTTTTCTCTGCACTGGGCCTTTAGATATTTAGATTGTGCTTGAAAAAGAAATGTACGTTATCATACTTTAAACTTATTTTAATTTACTAGAAGACTTTGAAACTCAGATGAAAGCACTGCAGGGCACTATAATTCAAAACATGAATGAAGTTATTAAAAAAGATAAATACTGAATACATTATGATACAATATAACTTTATTATCCCTCATGAGGGAATTACCTCAGACTACAAAAGAAAAACGAATGGAACATGTCATAAGTTGAAGTAATTTGCACAGTAGGCCTACATATTTTATCTATCATGGCATACTATCCCAACTAATAGGAAGCCTTGCTTCTTATCATGCACTGTAGACAGCACTACTTAAAAAAATTAAACCGAGTGTGTTGCTCAATCGGGGATAGCTGTTCAGTAGTGCGAGAACAATGAGATGGCAAATAACAAGGCATACTCATACCAACCAATTAGAGAGGGAGAATCACATCTCCTCTTTAAAGAAAAGTCAATAGACTGCATTATCTGGTGATGATATTAAACTCCATCACTCGGACTCTGGGGTGTATTGTATTATCCTTAATTGAAAATATTTGAAAACGATGAGCTATGAATCATAAGCATGGCCACTGTGTCTACTCTCTGACCAAGTTAATCAATTGACATGAATAAAACACAGATCCCGCACTAATGGCATTAAAATGATGGCGACCACTGTTTTCATATTCTACCTTTTCACCTTGTGCTATATTGCTTTGCAGATTCCACTGCGCAGTTTGAACACGATGGTGAAATGCACTGATAGAATCATTTCTGAACCATCTAGTCTGTGCATGTTACTGAACAGCCGTCCTACAAGCAGTCCCGAATGTTTCATTGTTTTTCTTCCCTCCAGACATTGAGACGCAGGGTAAATTGGTCATGGTCTGCACAGAAGCCATGGGTATAATACCTTGATTGCATGTTGCAATATATTTTTTTCTATAGAAATAAATGAAGTTATTTGCTTTCCTCCCATCACAAAATGATAGTATTCATAAGAGATTTGCCAAGTGCTTAGGTTCCCATCTCTGTTACTCAATCGCACAATCTTTCTGTTGTGGTGGTTGTTTTGTTCAAGAGGAGCTCATTAGGGCGGTTGCAATTTGTTCCACAGTGACAGTTGAAACTACTCATCCCCCTACAGTGTCTGTCACAAGTTCTCCTGAAATTTATAACCCAGAGATCCAGCACTGTGTAGCCTAGGCTATATACTTTTTATAGACTTGTTCTTTTGACAGGGCATGATATTATACATGATACTTTATATATGATATAATAACTGTATATATAATATACAGTACATGCCATTTAGCTGATGCTTTCATCCAAAGTGACTTAGTCATGCATGCATTATTTATTTGACTCGTTTGGGTGGCCCAAGCGGGAATGGAAACCACAATCTTTGCAAGCACCATGCTCTACTAACAGAGCCACAGAGGAGCACAAGATAATGATGAAAATTAGAGAAATAACATTTTAGTCAAGACTGACTGGATTTTCTAAATGTAATTTCTGCAGTTAGAATACACATAGATTGTTTATTTTTTACCTTGGTATTATACAATTGTCAAAATACTTGTCAGAAAGTTAACCACAGTGAACTTTGTTCTTATTTACATTTTTTGCACTTCAGAGGGATACTAACAATGTGGAAATGCAACCAATATTATATAAGGGACTTTGCAAAGTCTGTTCATGGTGATAAGTCCCTTATATAATATGACAAGGTTGTTGCATTCAAGCCTGCCTTTTTCAGTGAGGACTACTTCTATCACTATGGCCTTGATATCGGCCTAGTGAAATCAGTCCCTAGCATAAAGCATGACATCGGAGATGTTCGTTAACATCGCCCCAGGAGAGGTCGGGAAGGTTCCCGTCAGACTCTATGATGGTATACCTTCCCGGATGCTGTAATGGTTCATAGGCCACAGGCTACAGAGAGTCACCAGAGACAATGATGAGAAAAAGGGCAGGAGAGAGAGGATACTCCAAGGCCATGTTGTATTTCAGTGATTTACTATTAATCATGGGACTCCACATGCCTGGCATTGGGAATAGCTTTTTCAATTACCGTTTTGGTCCCAGTTGTCTTGAGTAAAATGTGATGCAACGTTTAGAGTAAATAAGTGTACATTAAATACACTTGGTGCTCGTGGAGAATTCCTCAGTCAATAAATAGATCAACCACCAATCACCTGAACTGATTGAAATACTGTAGCTTACCGGTATTCATCTGAAGATATAAGCTTGGAGTTTTACCCTGACCACGGACCATAACTTTTAACCGTTATCTATCAGTGTTGCAAATCTCTGGGCTTCACCTTTCAAAACATAGAGGCACTTCTAGGCTCTTAAACCCATTGTAATTATATACGCTACTGTGATACCATCAGCCCGAGCTCTGCACCAGATGGATCTTTAAAGGCCCGGCTTTTTTACCCCTCCCCACTCAGACCACTCATAGACAGTCCTAGCTAAATTCTTGCTTGATAAATAGTTTTTGCTAAAAATAGATTTTTGCTCATTTTAATGGAAATCTATTAAGGTACTTAGAGTAAGGTACTTAAAAGGTCCAATACAGTCATTTTTATCTCAATATCAAATCATTTCTGGCTAACAATTAAATACCTTACTATGACTGTTTTCAATTAAAATTGTAAAAAATAAATAAAAAATAGCGTCTTAGCATAGGGACTGTTTGCTAGGACTGTCTGCAAGTGGTCCAAATGAGGAGGGGAAAACTGAAAACTAGCTCTTATTGGCAGGTTTGGAACTCTTTCTTACTGGTCAATTAACTACACTGAATGGAAATATAAATGCAACATGTAAAGTGTTGGTCCCATGTTTCATGAGCAAAAAAAAAATAGCCTGAAAAATGTCCATTCACACAAAAAGCTTATTTCTCTCAAAATGTGTTTACATCCCTGTTAGTGAGCATTTCTCCTTTGCCAAAATAATCTGTTCACCTGACATGTGTGGCATATAAAGAAGCTGATTAAACAGCATGATCATTACACAGGTGCAATAAAAAAAAATGTCACTATAAAATGTGCAGTTTTATCACACAACGCAACGCAACGTTTTGAAGTTTTGAAGGAAGTTTTGAAGGAGCATGCAATTGGCATACTGACTGCGGGAATGTCCACGAGAGCTGTTGCCAGATAATTTAATGTTAATTTCTCTACCATAAACTGCCTTCAATGTCGTTTCAGAGAATTTGGCAGTATGTCCAACTGGCCTCACAACCGCAGACCAAGTGTCACCAAGACACCCCAGGACCTAATGAATTAATTTAAATTGACTAATTTTGTTATATGAACTGTAACTCAGTAATATCTTTGAAACTGTTGCGTGTTGCATTTATTTTTTTGTTCAGTATAATTCACTGCATGGTGATGGAAGGCCACAATGGAAGGCCAAATCTCCATCCCAAAGTCTCCAAAATCTCCAAAATGCCAAAATCCTCATGTCTCCATGTCTTTTCAAACATCTCTTACAATTTCACATCATATTCCAACCTCAGTATGGAAATATATATAAAGCACTGCACTGGGCCTTTAATTGTTAACCAGAAATTATTTGATATGGATATGAAAATGGCTTCATTGGGCATTTAACACACATTTACTATGTCCTGAAGATTTATTTCAGCTAGGGTACTTTCTCATCCCTATGGAATGAATACTCAAGTTATTAGGTGCAGCAATAAATTGTGTAGGCTGAGAGATCCACTGTAATGGAAGGCCTGGTCCAATGTGCTTAATGGTTTACAGATGCAAAATGTTGGTCTTTAAAGCCCTAAGATGGACTTGGAGGGGAAGAAAGAGTTGAGTGCACTTTTGTAGCAAACGTGGGCAAGTCTCACAGCTTGTATTATTGAATTGCTCACTTCCTCACATAATTATTTAATTCTGTCCATCTCTAACTTTCACGGCTGGCTGTCAACTATACATTTCTTGTTAGGTCTTAAACAAGTTTTTTAAATTTGTTACTCATGTATAATATTTTTTTTTTTAGAAATACCTTATTTGCACAAGTATTCAGACCCTTTGCAGAGACTTGAAATTGAGCTCCGGTGCATCCTGTTTCCATTCCATTGATCATCCTTGAGTTGTTTCTACAACTTGATTGGAGTACACCTGTGGTAAATTCAATTGATTGGTCATTATTTGGAAAAACACACACCTGTCTATTTAAGGTCCCACTGTTGATAGTGTATATCAGAGCAAAAACCAGGACATTCAGAGACTTGTCCCGAAGCCACTCCTGCATTGTCTTGGCATTGTGCTTCGGGTTGTTGTGCTGTTCGAAGTTTAACCTTCGCCCCCAGTCTGAGGTTCTGAGCACTCTGCAGCAGGTTTTCATCAAGGATCTCTCTGTACTTCCCCTTTCCCTCGATCCTGACTAGTCTCCCAGTCCCTGACACTAAAAACATCCCCACGGCATGATGCTGCCACCACCATGTTTCACCGTAGGGATGGTGCCACGTTACCTCCAGACGTGATGCTTGACATTCAGGCTAAAGAGTTCAAACTTGGTTTCACCAGACCAGGGCTGGTTTTCATGGTTTGGGCAGACAAATCTTAACATTACAGCATACAATAACATTCTAGACAATTCTGTGCTTCCAACTTTGTGGCAACAGTTTGGGGAAGGTCCTTTCCTGTTTCAGCTTAAAATTCCCCAGTGCACAAAGCGAGGTCCTTACAGAAATGGTTTGTCGAGATCATTTTGGAAGAACTTGACTGGCCTGCACAGAATCTTGACCTCAACCCCATCGAACACCTTTGGGATGAATTGGAAAGCTGACTGCGAGCCGGGCCTAATCACCCAACATCAGTGCCTGACCTCAATAATGCTCGTGGCTGAATGGAAGCAAGTCCCTTCAGCAGTGTTCCAACATCTAGTGGAAACCTTAACAGAAGAATGGATGCTGTTATAGCAGCAAAGAGGGGACCAACTCCATATTAATGCCTGTGATTTTGGAATGAGATGTTCAACGAGCAGGTGTCCACATACCTTTGGTCATGTAGTGTATCTACCTCAATTACGTCATTCATTGATTCAGTGCTGGTACACTGTGTATATACCCCAGTTATTGCTACTCATTGTTTGTTTATTATTACTTTTGTTATAACACATTTTACTTTTCTATTATTTCTCTATTTTTTTCTTTCGGCATTTTTTTGAAAAAAATGTAAGTACACTTTAAGTCTACACCTGTTGTCTCTGAAAGTCCTTGAGTGGCCCAATCAGAGCCAGACTTGAACCCAATCGAACATCTCCGGAGAGACTTGACAATAGCTGTGCAGCGATGCTCCCCATCCAACTTCACAGAGCTTGAGGGGATCTGCAGAGAAGAATGGGAGAAACTCCATCCAAATGTGCCAAGCTTGTAGCGTCATACCCAAGAAGACTCGCTGCCAAAGGTGCTTCAACAAAGTACAGAGTAAAGGGTCTGAATGCTTATGTAAATGTTATATTTCAGGTCTTTATTTTTAATACATTTGCAAAAATTTGTAAAACCTGTTTTCGTTTTGTCTTTATGAGGTATTGTGTGTAGATTGCTGAGGGGAAAAAAACAATTGAAACCATTTCAGAATTTCAGAATAAGGCTGTAACGTAACAAAATTTGGAAAAAGTCAAAGGGTGTGAATACTTTCCAAATGCACTGTATGTCATTGCCAAAGTGAATAACAATGATGTGATTTCGGAATTACTCTGATATGGAAAGTTGGGACGTAAAACAAATAAAATTGTTCCGCAGGACCCCGGACTTGAAGTAATTCAAAATTAGTGTTTGCTGGATAACAATGCAAGCCTTTGGCTCTGAGACAGCTGTTGATAGCTCTCCCAGAAGCCACTGACAATGGCTGACATATTCTGTGCCCTTTTCCACAAAGTATATTAAAGCAGTAACATATAGCAACCCTTGTATTTGAGCAATGGTTCCACTTATCGAGGGGGAAAAAATAATTTCTACGAGTGAGCTATATATCAGTGCCAATATACAGTGGTGACAACACTGGAGAAGAAAGAAGAAAACAACATCCACTCAATGGAATGAGACACTAGATCATGGTGAATAACAAAATCTCAAAAGCCATATCTGCATTGAAAACTGATTGGATAAGGATGCAGATGATTTTGAACCACTGCAGATGAGTTCATAAAAGGCCTGCTTATGTTGAATCCTCAGAGTGCCACACAGATTTACTTTTGAATATGTCTAACTTAGGAAGATTTATTAGAAATAAACAGCAAAACCAAATGCGACAACGTCAACAACAATGGACCCAAACAAAATCATCTAACTTTTCTCTCGGTCCGTATTTACTGTCAAATTACTGGTTGATCGCTAAAGTGTGGTGCGCAGCCACCAAAAATAATTTAAAATGTACTTAATTTCCCAGGATGCTCGTGGGAAGTCGCTCTGATTGTCACGTTGCTTTCAGTCTTTCAGCACGGCGTCTGGCCATTGATTTTGAGTGACCTGTATTTGATGTTTGCCCTGAATGCAAACTTGCCCAACTGTTTCTGAGCTCTATAAGTGACAGGGGGATAAGGCGAGAGTTGCTGACACAATGAGCCCCTTCTGGACGGCTCTGGCTGACCTCAGATAGACAGAGAACCTGTCTTTTCCATTCTCTTTTTTTCTTTCTTTCTTACACTCTCGTCTCTCTCTCCTGCTTGATTCACTCCCCTCCCCTCTCTGTCTCTCTCCCCCTCTCAAAATATATTTCCCCTCTTCCTCCCTCTTTCTCTCTCTGTTCCAGACTCCCTCTGGTCTTGTTTCTCTCCTGTCCCTCTGTCTTCCCCTCAATCACTCTCTGTCCTCTCCTCCTCACTGTCCTCCTCCCTCACCCGTCTCCCAGTTCTTCTGCCTCCACCCCTCCTCCCAGTCCTTCTCCCTCTTCCTGGCCATGTCACAGCGGATAAGGCCCCTCTGTGTAATGTAGTGAGCTGCGGCTGCACTCCAGTCACCTGCCCTTAATCGCAGCTTCAAACCACAATCCAGGGGCTCAATGTCACAGCCAATCTCCTCTGCCAGCAATGACTCCCTCCCAACTCCCATCCTCCCGCTTCTGACTCCTGCACAGCAGCTAGCACCTGGTTAATTCCATCTCACTCTTATCATTTGTCACATACTGTATACTGCGACAAACTCCTCTGTCTATAGATATCACTGATATCACACCTACAGTAACAATATCACACTAACTGACACACACATTTACACACGCACACACACACCCCATACTGCTATACAATTACACTTTTTTTTCAGCCTCACACACACCATTCCCAATCACACACACACACACACACTCACACTGTTCCTGTTCACTCCACCCACACCGTGATACAAACTTATCCACATCCCAACCTTCCTCTTTGTGTGTTTCATCACCCTTCCCTCCTCCCTCCCACCCCACCTCACAGAGTACCAGTGAGTGAGCGGGTTGTTTACTATGGCTTGCCAAACTTGTCACCGGGTAGGCCTGCAGGGACTGTGCAGTAAATATGGTGACAGACAGAATAAAGGCTTGTCTTGTCTTGTCACATACCGAGACAGCTCGGAGCTAGGAGGAGGAGGAGAGGAGTAGGAAGGGGGCAGGACTACAAGGCAGAGAGTGAACTAACTGGACGTGAAGCCATTCCCCTCAGGAGGGCGTGTGTGCTGAGCCGGTGGTGCTCTCCTACAGCCTGTGCAGCATGTACCACCACCCGTGGTTTTTCAATTGATATGATATCTAATCCATTATGAAAATGCTCAGCAGAACCGCTCATTTTACTCATGAGGACACCACTGTAATATGGATTATGGTAAACACATTTGCCTTTATTGATGGAACAAGAAAGGCGACAACTCTTTCTGATTTGTGCTGACGTGCACTGATGGAGAGGAGGGGGAGAAAATACTGAACTCAGCATGAGGGTCTGCCCACTCTCTCCTTAAACTCTGATTGGGGGAGGCTGCAAACGGAGGACTTTGGGAAAGTGATGGACTATGAAGTATGTCCGTGCAAAGCCCAGTTGCCTAATTTTAGAATGGCATTTTGGCAGTGACCCCAGTGGATAAGCTATATTTGCAATTTTGTTTCCCATAACAGAAAGTAGTTAGTCACATGGGTAACGTGACTGATAATGGTGCAAGAGCATCTCTAAAAGGGCATTTTCAGTCAGTATACTTAGCCAGGGTTAGAATGGAAAAACAGTCCTTAAAATTGGTAGCCTGAGATGGGAGATACACCAGACTACCTGTGGCTGATCCACTGATCCAAAACCACGACCGACACTGGAGTGGCCAAGACCTAGGCCATGAGTGTACTTATGTGGCCATAACTCTAGTTTTATCGTCCAAAACCATTTACCATGCAATACGAGCTTTCACGTCATTTGGGGGGAATGCTCAGAGAGGAATGTCAGTAGGAAAAATTAGTAAATACACAAACAAAAACGTAGACAGGTGCTGCAGGAAAACTGGACTAAAGGCAGGGTCAAAGGTCGAAATAAGAAATGGAAGGGGCAGTGCAGTACAGTACAGTTGATGGAGTGTATATGTAACGGCGTTCTTCTTTTGTTGAAGGAGAGTCGGACCGAAATGCAGCGTGTAAGTTACTCATGTTTATTAGTGAAGACAAACGAACAAACTATACACGAATAACTAAATAAATACAAAAACAACAAACAGAACGAAACCTAATACAGCCTGACTGGTGCACACTACACAGAGACAGGAACAATCACCCACGAAATACAAGGCGAAAACCAGGCTACCTAAATACGGTTCCCAATCAGCGACAACGAGAATCACCTGACTCTGATTGAGAACCGCCTCAGGCAGCCAACCTATTAAACACACACACACCCCTAATCAGCTACAATCCCAATCACTACAAACCCCAATACGAAAACACAATACATAATAACCCCATGTCACACCCTGGTCTGACTAACTAATAAACTAAAACACAAAATGCTAAGACCAAGGCGTGACAGAACCCCCCCTAAGGTGCGGACTCCCGAACGCACCTCAAAACCATAGGGAGGGTCCGGGTGGGCGTCTGTCCATGGTGGCGGTTCCGGCTCCGGACGTGGACCCCACTTCATAAATGTCAATGTTCCTCCCCTTCGCGTCCATGGATAATCCACCCTAACCGCCGACCATGGCCGAATAGTCCTCACCAAGAACCCTACATAACAGAGGAGCAGCTCGTGACTGAGGGGCAGCTCGGGACTGAGGCAGCTCGGGACTGAGGGACAGCTCGGGACTGAGGGGCAGCTCGGGACTGAGGGGCAGCTCGGGACTGAGGGGCAGCTCGGGACTGAGGGGCAGCTCGGGACTGAGGGGCAGCTCGGGACTGAGAGGCAGCCCAGTACTGAGAAAAAGCCTAGTACTGAGATGAAGCCCAGCCAGGCAGTTGAATCCGGCAGATCCTGGCCGACTGGCGGATCCTGGCTGACTGGCGGATCCTGGCCGACTGGCGGATCCTGGCCGACTGGCGGATCCTGGCTGACTAGCAGATCTGGCAGATCCTGGCTGACTTGCGGATCTGGAAGAGTCTGGTTGACTGGCAGATCTGGAAGAGTCTGGTTGACTGGCAGATCTGGAAGAGTCTGGTTGACTGGCAGATCTGGAAGAGTCTGGCGGATCTGGAAGAGTCTGGCTGACTGGCAGATCTGGAAGAGTCTGGCTGACTGGCAGATCTGAAAGAGTCTGGCTGACTGGCAGATCTGGAAGAGTCTGGCTGACTGGCAGATCTGGAAGAGTCTGGCTGACTGGCAGATCTGGAAGAGTCTGGCTGACTGGCAGATCTGGAAGAGTCTGGTTGAATGGCAGATCTGGAAGAGTCTGGCTGTCTGGCGGATCTGGAAGAGTCTGGCTGACTGGCAGATCTGGAAGAGTCTGGCTGACTGGCAGATCTGGAAGAGTCTGGCTGTCTGGCGGATCTGGAAGAGTCTGGCTGACTGGCAGATCTGGAAGAGTCTGGCTGACTGGCAGATCTGGAAGAGTCTGGCTGACTGGCAGATCTGGCTGCTTCATGCTGACTGGCGGCTCTGGCTGCTCCATACTGACTGACAGCTCTGGCGGCTTCATGGAGACTGGCAGCTCCTTGCAGACTGGCAGCTCTAGCTGCTCCATGCAGACTAGCATCTCTGGCTGCTTCATGCAGACTGGCAGCTCCATGCAGACTGGCAACTCCATGCAGACTGGCAACTCCATGCAGACTGGCAACTCCATGCAGACTGGCAACTCCATGCAGACTGGCAACTCTTTGCAGACTGGCAGCTCTGGCTGCTCCATGCAGACTGGCAGCTCAGTCTGCTCTATACAAACTGACAGCTCTGGCTGCTCCATGTAGACTGGCAGCTCAGGCTGCTCCATACAGACAGGAGGCTCCGGCAGCGCTGTAGAGGAGGAAGGCTCTAGAACCGCTGAACAGACGGGAGACTCCGACAGCGCAGGAGAGGGAGAAAGCGCTGGCTGCGCTGAACAGGCGAGGCGCACTGAAGGCCTGATGCGTGGTGCTGGCACTGGTGGTATTTGGCCGAGGACACGCACAGGAAGCCTAGTGCGGGGAGCTGCTACTGGAGGGCTGGGGTGTGGAGGTGGTTCTGGATAAACCGGACCGTGCAGGCGCACTGGAGCTCTTGAGCACCGAGCCTGCCCAACCTTACCTGGTTGAATACTCTCGGTTGCCCTGCCAGTGCTGTGAGGAGAAATAGCCCGCACTGGGCTATGTAGGCGAACCGGAGACACCGAGCGCAAGGCTGGTGCCATGTAAGCCGGCCCAAGGAGACGCACTGGAGACCGGATGCGTAGAGCCGGCTTCATAGCATTAGGCTCGACACTCAATCTAGCCCGGCCGATACGCGGAGCTGAAATATACCGCACCGGGCTATGCACCCGCACTGGGGACACCGTGCGCACCACTGCATAACACGGTGCCTGCCCGGTCTCTCTAGCCCTCCGGTAAGCACAGGGAGATTGCGCAGGTCTCCTACCTGACGCAGCCATACTCCCTGATAGCCCCCCCCCAAGACATTTTTGGGGCTGCCTTTCGGGCTTCCTTGCCAACCGTGTTCCCTCGTATCGTCGGCTCCTATCTCCGGCTGCCTCTGCTCTCCTTAGTGCCTCCACCTGTTGCCATGGGAGGCGATTTCTTCCGGCCAATATCTCCTCCCAAGTGTAGCAACCTTTACCATCCAGCACGTCTTCCCATGTCCATTCTTCGAATAATTCCTCCTCCCTTTGCTGCTCCAGCTGTCGCTGCCTGTTAACACGCTGCTCCTGTTTGCGCTGCTCCTGCCTGTTGACACGCTGCTCGGTCCGAGTGTGGTGGGTGATTCTGTAACGGCGTTCTTCTTTTGTTGAAGGAGAGTCGGACCGAAATGCAGCGTGTAAGTTACTCATGTTTATTAGTGAAGACAAACGAACGAACTATACACGAATAACTAAATAAATACAAAAACAACAAACAGAACGAAACCTAATACAGCCTGACTGGTGCACACTACACAGAGACAGGAACAATCACCCACGAAATACAAGGCGAAAACCAGGCTATCTAAATACGGTTCCCAATCAGCGACAACGAGAATCACCTGACTCTGATTGAGAACCGCCTCAGGCAGCCAACCTATTAAACACACACACACCCCTAATCAGCTACAATCCCAATCACTACAAACCCCAATACGAAAACACAATACATAATAACCCCATGTCACACCCTGGTCTGACTAACTAATAAACTAAAACACAAAATACTAAGACCAAGGCGTGACAGTATATTACAGAAAGCATGGTTAAAGTCTCTAGCATCCAGTCACCTGTTCTTATTCAAGGCAGAGGTAAAATAACTTTGAAGTGGTAACTGTGTATACATCATGTTTAGCTTTGGGTTGGCTTAGCTAAATAAGATCAATTACGCTTCAGCAGCCCAGGCCTAAATATGATATAGCATGTGATATACAGCAGCATCTTTCTATATGAATGAGGCATAGGGGATGAGAGGGCTGAGCATTTGGGTCTGTTTGTGGTATTTCCACATCCCTTGGCACCGCACATACTGTATGGCAGCCAGCATTCTGAGTTTCCCGGTAAACCCAATCCTCTGTTTGATATGCCAGGGTCACTGACACTCAGCTCAGCAATATTCTTGAAGGCAGTGATCAGTACAACATAGGCCCCCATCTGTATCCACACGCTCCCAGCCTCCCAGCTACAGCACAGTCCAAGTCCAATTCACCTTTGTTGCAGTGCATTATTTGAGAAGCATTGTTTTGAAAGTAAAGGGAGAGAAAGCATTGGGTGTGAAAGCACGACATGTTTTTTTATGCATATTTATAACGATGGCCTCACTTTTCCGGTTCTTTAGCTCTGCACTTTAAATCTGTACGTTGCACATCCGCCACCACTCGTGGGCTTGGGCCCTTCCATGCATACCAAAGCCTATGATTAACAAAAAAGAAGAGACTTGGATGTGATCCAAACAACTCTGTGCCAACAATGCACTAAAGTCATTGTTGTAACCTTCCTCCCTCAGATTGAAATAGGTTTGTTTTGATTGGCTTTTCGTCATGGGCTAACTTTTTGCTGATTTATTTTCAATGTGTATCCATTCGAAAACAACAGCATAAAAACCTTGAGATTTAACCGCATTAGGTTGTCCACAGTTGTTCACTAGTTGTTCAATAATACATTTGGAAAACAACCTGAAACTTTCTTTTTTCTGTAATGCAATAAACATGTAAGAGGAGGAATTCCTTATATAATGGCAAAATTAATGACCAAGTCGGCACTACCTGGAGAGAACATGCCTCATGAGGATGTGATGATGAAAGAGCAAAGCAAATCCACACATTTCTCTCTTGGTCCCCAGGCTTACCTACCTAGTCTGTGTGGAGAAAGATTAAGTGCACCTCTAAACAAAGCAATAAGGCAGTCTTGTTCTCAGTATGGGGAGAAAAAGCAATTCATGCCAGCCTGATCCATCATAACCTTGTTAGTAGGAGTCGGGAAGCTTACTTTGAGTTGTGCCGGTGAAAACTAAAAGCACCTAATTCAGATTGCTCAGCAACACCACCCACTCATAGTCAGGAAGTCCAGTGTTTTACATTTCCAATTTACACACAGATACATGAGCAGAGCTTGTTTTACAGAGGATCTCCAGAGTCAACCTGTTTTGCAGAAGGGTTACATGAACAAGCATGGAATAACACCTTCATGAATGCTCCCTGAACCCTTAAGAAATAAAGATATGAATATATGAAGAAAATGTATTTCAGAATAAAGCTCAAGAAAGGAATGAAGAAGAGAGAGGAAGAGATGGAAAAGCATGGTGGTGAGATATTATGTAGCTAAAGCCAGGTAATGTGTCAGCCTATTAATTGTGAAAATATAAAAAAATGCCCCATTACTAGGCTATTCAAAACCAAATACAAATTCACTATAATTGTAGGCTAACTCTGTAAGCCAACCTGCACAATCAATGAACCAACAACAGCAATGAACCAACAGCATTGCCTATGCCTATACTGTAAGGACAGACACTTGGAGATGAGAAGAAAGTACAGGGATTGAACATTTAATTAATAAACAGACATGAAACAGGACAGCGTCTGGACATGAAAAACATAACGAAATTAATGCCGACACGGGGAAGAAACTGAGGAAGTGACAGATATAGGGGAGGCAAGCAATAAAGTAATAGAGTCCAGGTGAGTCCCATGAAGCAATGATGCCCGTAACGATGGTGCCAGGTGTGCGTAATGATGGGCCACCTGGCACCCTTGAGCGCCAGAGAGGGGGAGCAGGTGTGACATATACATTCTCGCCCAGACTCATGTGTATAAAGTTTGGAGCATAGCATAAAGTAACCAGTCCTTCTAGTATGCATAATAATACAGTCTACACTCAATGGTGCCTACTAGAATTTGTTCAATTTTGGAGTATAGGCTAGAGACCAATTATGTACCAAAGACATCTTAAATACTTTTTTACGTTTTTCTGACTTGCATACTATGCGGTAGGCTATGTATTGTATAACTGCACAATCACTATTTGAATTCAGGGCTTTTTTGAGGTTTGGGCTCATTAATAGGCCTATGCATATGCATAAGCTCTATGAATATGGCTGTTTTGAATTAGTCATCACCTTAGAAAGAGCTGTCCAATTTGTTGTATTAGGCTTTGAAACAACATCCACAACGACCATGTTTTCCCTTCAGTTTCAACCTGTTGCTGAACTTCTTTCTTCAAATTGATCAATCACAGTGAAGTGAGTTTCAAAAGCATATACTGTTTTGATGATGATTTTCAATTGCATTTGCATTGATATCAGAGTGGTTGGAGGGACAATAGAGCCCTGAGTACCAGTCCATTAGTGACCTGATGATATTTAACAAATGCATGTCCAGGGTGCATAAGAGGAGATTACAATGACTCAACGGTCACGTGGAAATTACCCATGACTGCCGGTGTGGCAGAAATCAATCAAATGTATTTATTATAGAGCCCTTTTTACAACAGCAGTTGTCACAAAGTGCTTATACAGAAACCAAGCCTAAAACCCCAGAGAGCAAGCAATGCAGGTGTAGAGGTATGGTGGCTAGGGAAAACTCCCTAGAAAGGCAGGAACCTAGGAAGTAACAAAAAAAGGAACAATGCTCTGAGGGGTGGTCAATAATAATATGGAAATATAGTCAAACGCAACAGCCCTACTTACGGTTCAAGCTGAATTTCCTGAGGTTGACGAGGTGCTTTTATGCCTTCACCACGCTGTCTGTGTGAAGGGACCATTTCAGGTTGTCAGCGATGTGCACGCCGAGGAACTTGAAACTTTTCACCCTCTTCATTGCGGCCCTGTCAGTGTGGATGGAGGCGTGCTCTCTCTGCTGTCTGCTGAGGTTCACTATCAGCTCCTTTGTTTTGTTGACATTGAGGGAGAGGTTAATAATGGTTAATAAACAACTGAAAGTTTTATATTTTCCACATATTATGTTTTCTCAGTTTTATTTTTCCTGGATTTAGATTTTGGGGGTTTTTCACTCTGAAAATTACAATTGCTCATAGAAAACAAAAAAAGTGGATGTTCTGTCAATGGTTAAATCACATCAGAAGAAAACAAACATTTATTTTTAAGTGTAATTCCCCTTTAATTCTGCATCAAGCCCTTTAATTGCACATCTAGCGAGTGAGGAACGTGCCCTCTAATGTGTCGGTTTAGTGATGGTTCTGAACCGCTGCTGCTCATTTCATTGCAAAGTGTGCAAATAATATAATATATACAAATTATATACTTACTCAAGATCAGTGGAGGCTCATCAGAGAAGGAAGGGAAGGACCATCCTCCTCAGTGAAATTTCATAAAAAATAAAAACATTAGAAACATTTTAAAAAGTAGTCATTTTTAAAAATAAAACTATACTAAATATATTCATATGTCACCAAATAATTGATTAAAATACACTGTTCGGCAATGAAGGTCTACATTAACTTCAACAGCACTGTCTGGGGTAGCACCATGGTGTAGCTGGAGGACAGCTAGCTTCCGTCCTCCTCTGGCTACATTGACCTCAATACAAAACCTAGGAGGCTTCTAGGCCTCGCCACCTTCCATAGACATACATGGTAATTATGACCACTTCCAGAGGATGTCCTCCAACCAATCAACGCTTTTGCAGTATGAACTGACATGTTGTCCATCCAATCATAGAATTAGGATCCGAGAATGAACCTAGTGTGTTGTATTGGGATTGTACCACGAGCATTATGGGGTTCTATGTGTTGAGAACCTTGCTGACATTGTAGGATAGAGATTAAGAGTGAAGAGTGATAGTTGAGCATTTTTGGGATATTATTCAATTCAAATGAGTTTTTTCAAATTACAGAAGGTATATTCTAAATTGTTTTCTTGGTTTTAGAACATTATTTTTGTGTCCAGTTAGTGCAATTTATTTAAAATGTTTAAATGTTAGCCTTGATAACTTCAGTAGCTAGCTAGCTACCAGCATTAGTGTGCAGTTTTCTCCACCAGAATGGTAGAATGGCCAATGTGTCACATCATGTATGTAGGTGGCAGGGAAGTCAAGCGCAGGAGAATCAAACTTGGTATAAATGGAGTATTTTAAGAACTAAAAACAAACTCCAAAACCAAAGTCCATAATAAAATAAATGTGGGTACAAGAATCCGTCGCACACCAATCCATAAAACATGACCATAACAATAAACAATCTCTGACTTGAGGGGAAACAGAGGTTTAAATACACAACATATAATGAATGGGATGGAACCAGGTGTGTAAGAAGACCAGACAAAACCAATGGAAAATGAAACATAGAAGACTGGTGACTTCGATCGCTAAGCACCGCCCAAACAAGGAGAGGCATCAACTTCGGTAGAAGTCGTGACACAACGCTGCCGAAAATGTTGTGGGCCTTTTGTTCTCTGGGGTACATAGAACAAGTGTGAATTAAAAGTGAGGGTCGACCTCTGTCTGAGATCAATTTCCTAAAGAATGATGAAAGGTGAGGGCGTTCAATATCAACAGGTGTCAAAAGTATAGCTGGTTAACAAGGAGCCTTTCATCAAGCCGCCTGTATTGCTGGTCTTGCCTGCTTTTTGGAAAGCCTGAGCCTTGGCCAAAAGGTGGGTACAGTGACCTGAAGAACATCGATCGTTCAGCTACACAACAAAACAAAAGCAGGGAGCATATAAATGCACACATCAGATTCAAGCTTCTGTGAAAAAGCTGCATTGATAGAGGACACGACTAGAGGGAAAGTTACCGCCAACAAGGTCAACTACAATGAGCTTGCAGAGGTAATTATGACGCTTTACTTGCTGAACATATCAAACTTTCGACTGTCTTTTCTAGGGTGTCAAAAACAATTCAGAATGATTTGATAGCTTCCATCGCATCATCCATTAAAATGTAGATTAAAGAGAGAGGTGGACGCAGCGCATTTTTTTGAGTGTGCTCAAGTAGGCTTTCCACTTTCCTCAGGTATTTATTTAGCAAAGATAACACATAATCACTCTGGACAGACACAAGCATAAACTCTACACCTAAACATTAGAAATCTGACATGCTCTATGGCAGGTATTCCCAAACTGGGGTACGCATGGCGTTTTTTTGGGGTACGTTTTTTTTCTCTTGCCTCACTTCACAGCCAAAAATACCAAAAAATAACAACACAATGTCAAATACAGGTAGCCTAGTCAAATAATCAACATCCAATCACGTTAACTGTTACTCTCTCACAGGAAACCTTCACTCTTGCACAGACATTTAGAGTGGGAGTTTTTTGAGCGAGAATAGAGACGACTTTTGAGTAGTAAAATATGTATAAAAGCAACAGATACCATTAATAAGAAGGGGCTAGATGCGTCGGTGAGCTAGCGAGTGGCTAGTGCAGGCAACCCCCAGACTATTGTGGAGGATTCCATTATTCCTTCTGCCACGGATATGGCTGGGACAATGCTGGGGGAAAAGGCCACAAAAACTATACAGACAATACCTTCATCAAACAACACTGTTTCACGATGCATCAGTGACATGGCAGGAGATGTTTTGTAACAATTAATGCCAACACAGAGATGCAAATGATAAATGCAAATAAGTGTGTCATGCCTATGGCATCCTTAAAGTGAAGACTGTTATTTTATCAAATCAATTCTCTGAAATTATTATATTATTAAACTAATCATGTAAATGTAATTAACTAAGAAGCCAGGGCACCATGGAAAATCTTCAGATTACAAAGTTATAATTTTCCTAATATAACTCTTCAGATATTTTAATATCTGATCAATTATTCTTCTAATTAAGGAATTATTCTTTACCTCACATTAGTCTCATTCCAGACATTGTATATTGTTGGTTATCTGCAAGAACCCAGCCTTTACTATGAATCATCCATACACCAATTGTCTTAATAATTTATTTACTATTAACTAAATAATCACAGAAATGCATAAACAAACAACACGGTAGATATGGTTACAAGGAAATGATAGGGGAGGTTCCCTAGTGGGCTAAGCCGATATAATGGCTTGGTAGACAAAGGGAAGTTGGTGTGGACTGAAAAGGGCGGGAAAGACAAAAGGAGTTACTACTATTAGTTGATAATTATATTAAACCTCTTGAGGATAGGGGAGACGCTAGCGTCTCAAGTGGCCATTTCCATTCTGCCCCCTATTGGTCACATAAACATGGTTAGCAGATGTTATTGCGAGTGTAGCGAAATGCTTGTGCTTCTAGTTCTGACTATGCAGTAAAATCTAACAAGAAATCTAACAAATTCACAACAACTACCTTATACACACAAATACACACAAATGTAAAGGTTTGAATAAGAATATGTACATATAAATATATGGATGCGTGATGGCGTTTGGCATGGGCAAGATGCAGTAGATGTTGTAGAATACAGTATATACATGAAATGAGTAATGTAGGATTTGTAAACAAAAATGCTTTACAGCTAAAGCACAACATATGATTATGTTAGGTCATAGCCAAGTCGAAAATACAGACAGCCATTTTTCCAGCCAAAGAAAAGCAGAAATACAGATTAAATGAATCACTAACCTTTGATGATCTTCATCAGATGACACTCATAGGACATCATGTTAAACAATACATGTTTTGTTCGATAATGTGCATATTTATATCCAAAAATCTCAGTTTACATTGGCGCCTTACGTGCAGTAATGTTTTGATTCCAAAACATCCGGTGATTTAGCAGAAATACTTATAATAAACATTGATAAAAGATGCTAGTGTTTTTCACAGAATTAAAGAAACTTCTCCTTAATGCAACCACTGTGTAAGATTTCAAAAAAACTTTACAGAAAAAGCATAATCAGACAACGGCGCTCAGAACCCAAAACAATCAGAGGAATATACACCACTTTGGAATCAACAAAGTTAGAAACAACACTATAAATATTCCCTTACCTTTGATGATCTTCATCAGAAGGCACTCCCAGGAATCTCAGTTCGACAATAAATGACTGATTTGTTCCATCATTTATGTCCAAATAGCCACTTGTTGTTATCGTGTTCAGCCCAGTAATCCATCTTCATGAGGCGCAGACACTTTATCCAGACAAAAACTCAAAAAGTTCCGTTACAGTCCTTCAGAAACATGTCAAGCGATGTATGGAATCAATCGTTAGGATGTTTTTAACATAAAACACCAATAATGTTCCAACTGGAGATTTCCTTTGTCTTCAGAAAAGCACTGGAACGAGAAGTAACTCTGTCGGGACCGCGCGTCATGAGACCAAGGCTCTCTGCCAGACCACTGACTCATGGAGGTCTCATGAGCCCTCCTTTATAATAGAATTGTCAAACCAGTTTCTAAAGACGGTTGACATCTAGTGGTAGCCCTAGGAAGTGCAACCTCATCCATATCTCAATGTATATTCGGTAGGCCAAGCTTTGAAAAACTACAAACCTCAGATGTCCCACTTCCTGGTTGGATTTTTCTCAGGTTTTCGCCTGCCATATGACTTCTGTTATACTCAGACATCATTCAAACAGTTTTAGAAACTTCAGAGTGTTTTCTATCCAATACTAATAATAGTATGCATATATTAGCATCTGCGACAGAGTAGGAGGCAGTTCACTCTGGGCACGCTATTCATCCAAAAGTGAAAATGCTGCCCCGTATCCCAAAAAGGTTAAATGCCTTACTCACATCGGCCAAGGAGAATGAGGGAACACATTCTTTGTGAGCCCCGGGGTCGTGTGTCGGCGGCTCAATGTTGTTTTCCTCGATGCTGGTGAAGAAGGTGTTTAGCTCGTCCGGGAGCGAGGTGTCAGTGTCTGCGACGTAGCTGGCTTTCCCATTATATTTTGTGATTATCTGGAGTCCCTACCACATACGTCTCATGTCTGAGTCGTTGAATTGTGACTCCATTTTGTCCCTGTACTGTCATTTTGCCTCTTTGATTGCCTTACGGAGGTCGTAACTGGTCTAAATTATAGCAGCATATTGACTGTAGTACGCTGGCTGGCAAAACTCTGATCACTGCTACTCAAACTTCTGTGATGCATACAAGGCCCTCCCCCGGCCTCCTTTTGGCAAATCTGATCATGACTACATTTTGCTCCTCCCCTCCTTTTGGCAGAAGCTAAAACAGGATGTACCCGAGTCAAGAACTATTCAACGCTGGTCTGACAAATCGGAATCCACTCTTCAAGATTGTTTTGATCACGTGTACTGGGACATGTTCCGGGTAGCCTCAGATAACAATATCGAAGTATACGCTGATTTGGTGAGTGAGTTTATAAGGAAGTGCATAGAAGATGTTGTTCCCACTGTGACTATTAAAACCTACCCTAACCAGAAAAGGGTGGAACGATGACGCAATTCACGCAAACCACAGCATTTAACCATGGAAAGGTTAATGGGATTATTGCCAAATACAAACAGTGTAGTTATTCCCTCCACAAGCGAATCAAACAAGCTCAATGTCAGTACACAGACAAAGGGACGCAAATCAACAGCTCAGACAGGTGGCAGGGTCTACAGACAATCACGGACTACAAAAAGAAAACCAGCCACGTCTCAGACACCGACGTCTTGCTTCCCAGACAAACTAAACACCTTCTTTCCCCGATTTGAGAACAATACAATACACCGATGCAGCCCGCTACCAAGGTATGTGGGCTCTCCTTCTTCGCGGCTGACATGAGTAAGACATTTAACTTCTTGAAACTCCCCATCCCGGATCCGGGTTTGTGACTAAAGCCTCAGGCTCATTAGCATAACGCAACGTTAACGATTTCTGAAAATCGCAAATAAAATGAAAATAATGTGCCTGCTCTCAAGCTTAGCCTTTTCTTAACAACACTGTCATCTCAGATTTTCAAAATATGCTTTTGAACCATAGAAATTGACTAATTTGTGTAAGAGTATGCTAGCTTAGCATTTTGAGTAGCATTTAGCACGCAACATTTTCACAAAAACCAGATAACCAAATAAATAAAATCGTTTACCTTTGAAGAGCTTCGGATGTTTTCAATGAGGAGACTCAGTTACATACCAAATGCGCAGTTTTTCCTGAAAGCGTCTGTGTGTAGGAGAAATCGTTCCGTTTTGTACATCGCATTTGGCTACCGAAACGAACCGAAAATTCAGTCACCTACAACGTCAAACTTTTTCCGAATTAACTCCATAATATCGACCGAAACATGGCAAACGTTGTTTGGAATCAATCCTCAAGGTGTTTTTTCACATATCTCTTCATTGATATATCGTTCGTGGAAGCTTGCATTCTTCTCTAAATTCCATGGAAAAATACTTGCAGCTGACTTTTGCGCACCAATTTCGGCGCAGGACACCGGGCGGACACCTGGTAAATGTGGTCTCTTATGGTCAATCTTCCAATGATATGCCTACAAATACGTCACAATGCTGCAGACACCTTGGGGAAATGACAGAAAGGGCAGACTTACTCCTCTCGCATTCACAGCCATATAAGGAGACAATGGAAAACAGAGCCTCAAAAATCCTGCTCATTTCCTGGATGCCGTCTCATCTTGGTTTTGCCTGAAGCTCACGTTCTAGGGCACGCACAGAAAATATCTTTGCAGTTCTGGACACGTCAGAGTGTTTTCTTTCGAAAGCTATCAATTATATGCATAGTCGAGCATCTTTTTGTGACAAAATATCTTGTTTAAAACGGGAACGTTTTTCATCCAAAAATGAAATAGCGCCCCCATAGATGTAAGAGGTTAAACGTGTTAACCTTCGCAATGCTGCCGGCCCAGACGGCATCCCTAACTGCGTTCTAAGAGCATGCACAAACCAGCTGTCTTGTGTGTTTACAGACATATTCAATCTTTGCCTATCCCAGTCTGCTGTCTCCACATGCTTCAAGATGACCACCATTGTTCCTGTACCCAAGAAGGTGAGGTTAGTACAGATGCATCAAAACTGGGATGAAGTGACTGAAAAACATCTTCTATCTCAAGGCCATCAGATTGTTAAACAGCCATCACAAACACAGAGACCACCTTCATCACAAAGGGTTTTGTGGGATCTGGGTGTTTGAGCAATGGGGCGGGGGTAAAACATCCCTTCAGTGGGCGGAAGGCCTACTCGTCAGCTGCTGGACTTTTCACCAACCTACGGGGACCACCCTTTTGAGGAGAGAGGTGAGAGGAGTGGCTATGGTGCTAAAGTTCATGATGAAATGGCAGTAGAAGTTGGCAAACCCCCAAAACCTTTGTAGCCCCTTCATGGTGGTTGGGACTGGCCATGACCTGACTTGACTGCATATATCTTCTTGAGGTCCATCTTTACTCCTTGCAGGCTGATTTGGTAGCCTAGGAATGAGACAGCCTCTTGAGGAAACTGGCACTTCTCAGCCTTGACAAACAGTTGGTTATCCAGGAGGCATTCCAGGACTACTCAGACCTGAGCGATGTGATCCTCCAAGGTAGCCGAGTAGACCAGGATGTCGTCAATATAGACGACCACCTAGTGTCCGAGCATGTCCCGGAACACCTCAATGATGAATGCCTGGAACACTGACGGAGCATTGGTTAAGCCAAATGGCATCTCCAAGTACTCGTACTGACTAGACATCATGCTAAAAGCTGTCTTCCTTTTATCCCCTCCAGGATGCGGATGAGATTGTGAGATTGTATGCACTCCGCAGGTCCAATTTGTTAAAGAACCGGGCCACACGGAGGTGTTCGATGAACATGGAACCATATAACATAGGAGTAACGTTTTGACATGAAACACAGAAACAGTTCTGCCAGGGTAAAGGGAGGTAATGAGTGAGGTAATGGATTCCAGGTGTGCCTCATGATGAAGAGAAGGTGTGCGTAATGATTGATGCCAGGTGCACGTAATGATGGTTACCAGGACCGGTGGTTAGTAAACCGACGACGTCGAACACTGGAGGGGAGGAGCAGGAGTCGATGTGACAGGTAGCAAAAATAGCAGGGCTGATATGTGGTAGCCAGAAGTGCTAGGGTTAGTTAGCTTTATTGATAGCGATTTATGCCAGCATCATACCTCCCTGCATCCCACTGCTGGCTTGCTTCTGAAGCTACACAGGGTTGGTCCTGGTCAGTCCCTGGGTGGGAGACCAGATGCTGCTGGAAGTGGTGTTGGAGGGCCAGTAGGAGGCACTCTTTCCTCTGGTCTAAAAAAATGTCCCAATGCCCCAGGGCAGTGATTGGGCACTGCCCTATGTAGGGTGCTGTCTTTCGGATTTGATGTTAAACGGGTGTCCTGACTCTCTGAGGTCATTAAAGATCCCATGGCACTTATCTTAAGAGTAGGGGTGTTAACCCCGGTGTCCTGGCTAAATTCCCAAGCTGTTCCTCATACCATCAAGGTCACCTAATCATCCCCAGCTTACAATTGGCTCATTCATCCCCCTCCTCTCCCCTGTAACTATTCCCCAAGTTGTTGCTGTAAATGAGAACGTATTCTCAGTCAACTTACCTGGTAAAATAATGGTAAAAAAATAAATGGCATGTCCTAAATTACACCTCTATTTTTTTTCAGTGGGAGGGAGTCGTGTAGATCACACACAACCTCAGTATTCACATAATGCTCACAACTATGTACGAGTAAATCCATTTTTGTAATTGCTGTGCATACAGTGTGGTTGAGTTTGAGATGGACAGGGCTCAAATCAAAGGTTGTTTGTGAATTGCATTGCTGTCAAGGTGATGAACCACTGTGAGGGAAAAATCATTTGTATGTGCTCATTTCTAACCACCACTCAGTGTTAGACTGGTTAGAATGTGTTCTTCATAAGGACAAAAACTGAGGTTTGGACATTTTGGCATCAAAGATGGCTGCCAAAATCAAATTGTGGAGCTGTCTGTTTTAAAAGTAAATCCAGTTGGCTGTTTTAGTGCTAATAATAGTGTTTGCCTTGTGTACAGAGTTCCAATACTCTCCAAACAGTGTTGTTTGTCCTTGGTTGAGCGTAATACGTTGTGAAATGTTAAATTCTTAATATTGTCCCGAGTGACAGATTGTGTTTTATCTTCATCAACGATGGCCATTCAGAGCTGGTCCTGATTTTGGAGTTAATAGTGACGGGTGTTGTTTGTATGGGGAAAAAAACAACATTTGGCCACAAAAACAAACCCAGACACTCTCTGATGCCAGACAAAAACAGAACTGCGTTCAAATCGCTTTGCCTTTTCATCTCTTTCTATCTTAGCTATGCATCTCTCATATGGAGAAACACCAGGAAATTCTAAATTATTTATAAATTAATCAAATCAAATCAAATCAAATTTATTTATATAGCCCTTCGTACATCAGCTGATATCTCAAAGTGCTGTACAGAAACCCAGCCTAAAACCCCAAACAGCAAGCAATGCAGGTGTAGAAGCACGGTGGCTAGGAAAAACTCCCTAGAAAAGCCAAAACCTAGGAAGAAACCTAGAGAGGAACCAGGCTATGTGGGGTGGCCAGTCCTCTTCTGGCTGTGCCGGGTAGAGATTATAACAGAACATGGCCAAGATGTTCAAATGTTCATAAATGACCAGCATGGTCGAATAATAATAAGGCAGAACAGTTGAAACTGGAGCAGCAGCACGGCCAGGTGGACTGGGGACAGCAAGGAGTCATCATGTCAAGTAGTCCTGGGGCATGGTCCTAGGGCCGCGGTTCAGTTGAAACTGGAGCAGCAGCACGGCCAGGTGGACTGGGGACAGCAAGGAGTCATCATGTCAGGTAGTCCTGGGGCATGGTCCTAGGGCTCAGGTCCTCCGAGAGAGAGAAGGAGATTACCTTTACCTTATCAGATAAAATCCATTGCCTTTTATCATTTACAATTAATTTATAATGGCATCAGGAAGAAAGGTTAAGGTCCATTCCTGGGCATTCCAAGGAGCAGAAGGCCAAAAGCCAATACAGAAAACCCTGTCATATCTGCATAATCAGACGTTTGGCGTTTCTAATTGAATGATATTGAAGCTTTATTATTTATTGCCCATAGTGACTCATGCTTGACCTATCAGTGTTTGCTGAGGTGAAATTTAAAATGCATTAGCCTCCTTGCACTTCAGATTGTCAGTCAGGATAGCTCTATCGGATTAATGGGACTATGATGGTTTTGGACCAGGTCCATGTGCAGGAAAGGAGAATTTCCCCCAAGTCGTTTCCAGCCCCGCTGTTATAGTGCAGTGATCATCCCCGGCAAATATTTACTGGGATTTAGGAGTTTTCCCTCCTCGGATGATTTAGGAAATCCCACCTAGTAGTGGGAAGTCAAAAACACCTTTCAGGTGTCTGGAAGTCACACACAATGGATTCCTCAATATTTTTCCAGGCACGTTAAGTGTAAAATCGTAACTGCCCAAAGTGTCAACATTCTTATATTTCTTAACTCTTCTGAGATCAATAGCCCCCAGCGGAAATAGTTGGGACCGGAGTAAAAATATAGTCCACTCTTGGATCACAAGGATTTAAGGATGTATTAAGGATGTCATTAAGGATATGGCTACATTTATGTCTAAGTGCTTACATAAGGTGGGGTCAGAACCCCTAGGAATAGTCATTTCTGCACTATGAGACAGCATGTTTGAATTAAAGGGGTAAAATTATCATAATTTCTTAATCTCTTACTGTCCTGGTCCGGTTCTGATTGAGTGTGGTCCATTGGTCCTCCCAATAATAGCATAGCACAGGGACAATCTTGCATGATGGCGGTAAAGTGTTCGTGGAACCACGAGAAGCAAATCAATTACCAATTTGATGTGCCTCGTGCACTTATTCTAACAAATCTGCCCGAAGCCATATTAATTGGGACCACATCCAAGCTCCCTACAGTTCCGCTGAAGGCCACCTTGCACCACCAATTAGACATAATGACTTAGAGTGTATTAATGAAAATCAACAGAACAAAGACAGATGGAATACGTCAAAATCTTTTGCCTTTGTTATAAATGCCTCTTTCATGTGCCTTTGAAGTGCTGGCTATGGTAATTGTGTTCTTAATTAGCTGTTTAGACGATGCACTGAAATCAGTCAATTTTAATACTCTTACATGGTTATCAGTTTCAGTTATCAAAACCTTTAAGTGGATTTATGAATTCACTCAGAACAATCATCAAGGCTTTCACTCTTAAATACCCAATACTACAATAATATGCTTGTGTTGGAGTATTCTCAATACATTTCACTACACTTCACTACTATCTTCTACACATTATACATACACATCATACACTAGGCAACTTGCCTGACACACAGAGAGAAAATAGCTTTTCTGATTTCCATAATTCTTTACCCCCCAGGACAACAGTCTCCTGAATTGTACATTGTGAATCAAAACATTTAACTCATGAGACGTTGGTGGCTGGTTTCAGATGTGATGTGCACACTGCAATCATTCAAAGTCACAGACAAATGTCTAGTGGCATTCACTTAAAAAATAATGAAGCTACAAATCTGAATTTATGCCTTAGTTCATCGTTAATAACAGCTGTTGCCATTCTAACCTAATTGTATTACTTGTCAAACATGCAGTATGGTAACTGCACCTACATATTTACAAGGTAACGATCAAGGGTAATGTTTTTTACTAATTGAATCAACTGCAAAAATGAAAATCACTAAAATTGCGCAACCCAAGTTTTATTTTAGGAGGGGGCATAACTATCTTTTTGTGTGTTGTAGGTCATAATTTTGCCCGTTACAGAAATGGACAGCAAAAACGTCTCCTTCTGCAGCCAGATAAATGCATTTAATTAAGGAGCTGTTTCAGACGGTTGCCCCTGATATTTCCAGACGTTTCCCTGTAATGGATAAGGAGCCTGATGCTATGATATGAAATACCTGAAAGCCCACTGCATGCTTGGGGACACTGTCCAACTAATACATCATTCACATACTGAACATGTCATATCTTATGCTATACAGGCTTCGTGAAAATAATATGCTAATCTATGCCGCTGCTTGGCTTTGATTTATAGTAAGGGAAAAATTGTACCATAACACATTATCATTCAGACGTTACAGTCAACACCTTAATATTCTCTCAACAGCTAACCCTTCCATCAGCCAATCTGGCTATACTATTAACAGTGTGCAATAACTTCTGCTTGCTGATGTTCAATGAGTAGGGAAAGGCTTTAAGTTTCATAAGTCTTTGCCGGGTCTTACTCCCATTAGCAATAAACCAATGGTTAGCTGAATGGAAGGGGGAGATGGAGACACAGTATCTGACAATATACCTTGGCACCCTTCCACTTTTCTTAAATAATTCCCTATTTCTTCGAAAATAAATAGAAATTCAAATAAATTCACCACACCTTGGATTTTCAACATTGCAGAACCAATTTTATTTTTGTTAACCTACATTTACAATTTAAAATGTGAAAATAAAGATAAATGGCATGCACAAAATGATTGGCACCCTGGAGCTTGTACTTGGTTGCACAACCTTAGACCAAAATATCTGCAGACGAACCTTTCTACTAAACATAAAAAAAATATTTACACTTTGACATTATGTGGTATTGTGTGTAGGCCAATACACCCAGTCACTACAAAGAGTCACTAACTCAGTTGTCGGAGAGGAAAGAAAACATTGTGGCTCAGTTGGTAGCGCAAGGCACTTGTAACGCAAAGGCTGTGGGCTCGATTTCCACAGGGGACTAGGATTAACAAATTTGAGAATATATATGCACTCTGTAAAAGCCGCTGCATGGTTAATCCAACGTGTGCATTGGCCGTGCAGCATTTTAAGCGATACTGCCTCAGCAGAAGGCAGGGCATTCATACTTCTTGCAGAGCTGTTGTGAAGGAAGTTGTTTGTGTTTATACAGGACCTCCTGCACCCACCTGCCATCAACCAATCATGTCAATGCAGAGCTATATGGAGCCCTCCGCATTGTTACAACATTTGGAAGACGCACAGCGATGTGGTACGGAGCTCAATTCGGCTTCTGCATGCTTCCGAAGGCTTCGCAATTGCGTCACACCCTCCATACGGAGCCTCTGAACACATTTTCGGATCAAGCATAAATTGCTAAACTGCTAAATGACTAATATTTAAATGCTCCTGGATTTCATCAGGAGGCCAATGGTGACTTTAAAACAGTTACAGATTATGGCTGTGATAGGAGAAAACTGAGGATGGATCAACAACATTGTACAGTAGTTACTCCACAATCCTAATCTAATTGACAGTATGAAAAGAAGGAAGCATGTACAAAATACTATAAAAACTACTTGAAATCTTGCATCCTACTGTAGGCACTAAAATAAAACTGCAAAAATGTCTTATATATTTGAATTTGTTTAACACATTTGTGGTTACTACATGATTCTATATGTGTTATTTCATAGTTTTGATGTCTTCACTATTATTCTACAATGTAGAAAACAGTCAAAAAATTATGAAAAACCCTGGAATGAGTAGGTGAGTCCAAACGTTTGACTGGCTCTCTAGATAGATCTATCTATAAACTAATTTCACCAAAAATAGGAGTAGCCTATCAATAACCACACCTGTCATCGAAAGGTGGAAGCAAAATCATCATATAATTATTATTCTCCTTATTTTCTAAAGAAATGTGTGTATATGTAACCTGTTTCACTAAGCTGCTACCAGCTTTGCTTCCTCCACTGCCCCTGTCCCCATGCTAGGCTCGAACCAGTGGTCCTCTGATCGCAGACACGTGTGACCACCAGACAAACAGACCAGGGGTTAATTCAACGTGATGCAACCTTTTGGAAGGTAAAAAAACATATATACTATGTAGAACAAACACCCCATCACTGACATGTAAATAGAATATGGCATCACTCTATTTGTATGATCTCGCTGCAACGTTCGACAATGTTTGGCTACTGATACATGTCTTGGTGACAAAACTCCTGTTGACTCAACTCTGACTGAAATCTTCCTATGGACACAGTACACTGAATTGAACATTTTAATCCGAAACACCTGATAATCTTCTTATTTCGTGATTCCTTGTGCACATTCAAAGCTCTCAGTACCAGAGGCAGCAAAACAACCCCACAGTATTATCAAACCTCCCCCATCTTTGATTTTAGTGAGGGTGTTATTTTCATTGAATGCTTAATCACATTGTTAGTAAACACAGCACTGATCTGTATTCACAAAGAGCTAAAACTGTGTTTAATTGACTTACAGAACATGTTCGCCAGGATTTAGGTTTGTTTAGGTGGGTTTTTGATCAAGCTTTTACTTATCTTCTTCAGCAGTGGGGTATTCCTATGTTTACCAATGACCAAATTCAGCTTTCAAAGAAAAGATGGGAAAGGTTCGATAATGCTGTGGGATTGCTTTGCTGCCTCAGGTACTGGGGGCCTTGAATGTGTGCAAGACATTACAAAATCAGTAGATTATTGGAGTGCAATGTTCATCACAGTGTTCAAAAACAGTCTCTGTTGATGTTTGTGGGTCTTCCAGCAGGACAACAACTCCGTAACACATCAAAGCGCTCTGGAAACACCAACGTGCTTACGGTATCCACGGAGGACATATGTAGGTCATTCAAACGTCATTTAAGCGTGTTAACCCTCGCAAGGCTGCCGGACCAGACAGCATCCCTAGCCATGCCTTCAGAGCATGTGGAGACCAGCCAACTGTTGTGTTTTCTGACATTTTCAATCTCTCTTTAGCTCGGGGCGTTATATTCACCAGCTTCAAGATGTCCACCATCATCCCTATGCCTACGAAAGGGAAAGTAATTTAAATGAATGACTACCGACCTGTAGCACTTGCTTCCTTCACCATGAAGTGTGTCGAGAGGCTAGTCAAAGACCACATAACCTCCTCCATCCCCGACACTTTCAACCCTCTCCAAATCACTTACCGACCCGACAGATCCCTGGAAGATGTAATCGTCACTGCACTGCACACTGCCCTGACCCACCTGGACAAAAGGGATGCATATATTAGGATGCTGTTTATCGACCACAACTCAGTTCACCACAAAGGCTCATGGCCCTGGGACTGATCTCCTCCCTATGCAACTGGGTCCTGGACTTCCTGACAGGCCTCCCCCAGGTGGTGAAGATAGGCAACATTACCTCATCCACACTGATCCTCAACTTGGGGCCCCACAAGGGCGTGTCCTCAGTCCCCTCCTGTAACCTGTGTATACCCACGACTGCATGGCCTCACACACAGGTCCAACTCCATCAAGTTCACTGAAGACACGACATTGGTGGGCCTGATTACCAGCAACGACAGGTTGGCATACAGGGAGGTGGTAGGCACTCTGACTGCATGGTGCCAGGTAAACAGAGTCTCCCTCAACTTCAGCAAAACAAAGGAACTGATTGTGGACTTCAGGAGGAACCAGGCTGAGCACGCCCCCATCCTCATCAACAGGCCATTGTGGAGATGGTCAAAAACGTCAAGTTCCTCAGTGTACACATCTCCGAGGGCCCTCATAGTGTTCTATAGAACATCATCGAGAGCATATTGTCTGACTGCATCACAGCTTAGTAAGGCAACTCCACCTCCATCGACTGCAAGGCGCACTGCCTGCCCTTTAGGACACTTACAACACCAGGTGTTGCAGGAAGACCAAGAAGGGACCCATCAGGGACCCCCCCAATTGTTACCCAATTTAAAATAATCATATAACAATTAACTCATTAGGATTTGAGGCACCACGAGAGTGGTTCTTTAAAGAATTACCATGTCCTGAATTAAACTCTAAAAGTCTTTATCTATCACATCTATAAACAGTCAACTTATTAATCATCTCGTATCATATCATCATTCTGAACAGTCGTAAATTTGCATCTGCAAAAATCTGAGCCTTACTTATGATTCAGTACTACACAAATTGGTTTAATGATTTATTTACTAGCTAACTAAGTGGTAACACAGGATAAACATACACACTTAATACTTTAGAAACAGGTCCCTAGAGGACTGACAAAAATAAGGATGATTGTTGCTAAAGATATAGAGAGGGTGAGAGAGAGCGAGGGACAGAGACACGTAACGTTGGTACATTTAGAAACTACACTCACTTATATTTTGCACACGGACCACCGCCCACTTGGAGTAAGAAATCATGAATAATCTGGAATATGCTTCTTTGAAGATAGGCTAGCCGGCCGTGTCGATGGCTCCCAGTGGGGTGAAGAGAATAGCGGAATATGATGGTTAACTGGTCCCACTTAAATTCGCTTTTCTAGATACCTTACTTAGAACACCTAACCAGCCGTACCAGTGATTGTCCTGACGGTGAGTTTATCGCCTCTACCTCGTAGAGATTGAGAGTTCAAACCACTTTAAAAGTGAGCTGCAGCTCTACGTCTCTCTGATCTAATATTTTCATTCTTAATAAGGATCCACCCTTTTTTTTAAATTTTCGCCTGAAATGACATACTCAAATCTAACTGCCTGTAGCTCAGGCCCTGAAGCAAGGATATGCATATTCTTGGCAACATTTGAAAGGAAATACTTGGAAGTTTGTGGAAATGTGAAAGAAATGTAGGATAATATAACACAATAGATCTGGTAGAAGATAATACAAAGAAAGAGAAAACGTTCTTTTGTATTTTTTGTACCATCATCTTTGAAATGCAAGAGAAATGCCATAATGTATTATTCCAGCCCAGGTGCAATATACATTTTGGCCACTAGATGGCATAAGTGTATGTACAAAGTTTTAAACTGATCCAATGAACCATTGTATTTATTTAACTTCTTGCGTCGCGCAATCCCGGATCCGGGATTCTATTTATAGCCTCAAGCTCTTTAGCATAGCGCAACATTAACTATTCATGAAAATCGCAAATGAAATGAAATAAATATATTTGCTCTCAAACTTAGACTTTTGTTAACAACACTGTCATCTCAGATTTTCAAAATATGCTTTTCAACCATAGCTAAACAAGCATTTGTGTAAGAGTATTGATAGCTAACATAGCTATAAGCCTAGAATTCAGCCAGCAACATTTTCACAAAAACCAGATAACCAAATAAATAAAATCATTTACCTTTGAAGAGCTTCGGATGTTTTCAATGAGGAGACTCTCAGTTACATAGCAAATGTTCAGTTTTTCCTGAAAGAATCTGTAGGAGAAATCGCTCCGTTTTGTACATCACATTTGGCTACCGAAACGAACCAAAAATTCAGTCACCAAAACGTCAAACTTTTTCCGAATTAACTCCATAATATCGACCGAAACATGGCAAACGTTGTTTAGAATCAATCCTCAAGGTGTTTTTTCACATATCTCTTCATTGATGTGCAGTTCGTGGAAGCCTGCTTTCCCCTCAGAATCGCATGGAAAAATACCAGCAGCTGAAAATGACGCACCAATTTCGACGGAGGACACCGGGCGGACACCTGGAAAATGTAGTCTCTTATGGTCAATCTTCCAATGATATGCCTACAAATACGTCACAATGCTGCAGACACCTTGGGGAAACGATAGATAGGGCAGGCTCATTCCTCTCGCATTCACAGCCATATAAGGAGACAATGGAAAACAGAGCCTCAAAAATCCTGCTGATTTCCTGGTTGCCGTTTCATCTTGGTTTTGCCTGTAGCTCCCGTTCTAGGGCACCCACAGACAATATCTTTGCAGTTCTGGAAAATTCAGAGTGTTTTCTTTCCAAAGCTATCAATTATATGCATAGTCGAGCATCTTTTTGTGACAAAATATCTTGTTTAAAACGGGAACGTTTTTCATCGAAAAATGAAATAGCGCCCCCAGAGTTTCAAGAGGTTAATACATTTGTATCAAGACTGCCCATATAATCCTCATTTGTTTATTAAAACTCATCATTTTATACAGTTCATTAAAACGGGAGGTTCCGTCAGGCTGGCAGGCTCTCTGACTTCACTCAAGGGGGAAGTGACTACTTACTGTGCACAATTATAGAAACAATTTCCTCTCATAGTATCTAAAATTACATCCGTCTCTTAACAAAAATACTTTCATAATTTTCCATATAGCATGCATAACACAGATGGAAACTTTGTACATGTAGTGTGTATTCTTGTCAAGTTAGAGCATTTCCTTTATAACATTTTTAATAACATCACAAAATAATACACAATATGACATTGTTGTTTTAGGTTGCCTCTGACCATTTCCCACATTCTATGTTAGAAATATTGTTCCAGTTGTTACATTTGAACGTGTTAGAGTTTCAGCGGGAAAAGTGTTCTTAAAACCAAGAACATAGGGTGAGACCCAGATGCAGACACGGGAGGCAGATGGTTTGAGTCTCTGATATTTATTCAAATCCAAGGGACAGGCAAGAGAATGGACAGGCAAAAGATCATAACAAGGTCAGAGTCCAGGTGGTACAGAGTGGCAGGCAGGCTCGAGGTCAGGGCAGGCAATATGGTCAGTTAGGCGGATTCAGAGTCAAGGCAGGCAACGGTCAAAACCGGGAGGACTAGAAAAAAAACAGAGAAAAGGAAAAAGCAGGCGTACAAAGTAACTCGCTGGTTGATTTGACAAAACAAGAGGAATTGGCACAGACAGAAAACACAGGTATAAATACCCAGGGGGTGGAGACAAGCACAAGGACAGGTGAAACAGATCAGGGTGTGACTGAACATTTCTTTGGTGAATTTGGAGAGGGATGTCTGAGTGTTCTGTCCTTGATTTACAACAGGGAGTGAGGTGTTAACCCCCACTAAGCACTCCTCCCTCGGCAGGTGAGAGGGGGTCTGGTGGAAGTTATTTATTGCTATGCTGATCTGACCTATTTGGATCCTCACAGGACAGTCATGACATCAGACTGCAAAATGTTCTTGTTTTTTTAATTTAAGGATAGCCAAGTGCACACTTCAACACTTTGACAATAATTTACAAACAAAGCATTTGTGTTTAGTGAGTCAGCCAGATCAGAGGCAGTAGGTATGACCAGAGATGTTCTATTTATAAGTGTGTGAATTGGGCAATTTTCCTGCCCTGCTAAGCATTAGAAATATAACGAGTAGTTTTGGGTGTCAAGGAAAATGTATGGAGTAAAAATAATATTATTTTCTTCAGGAATGTAGTGGGGAAAAGTAAAGGTTGTCAAATATATAAATAGTAAAGTAAAGCACTGATACCCCCAACAACTTAAGTATTACCATAAATAGTTTTACTTAAGTACTTTACACCGCTGCCTGCCCTCCCGGATTCTGTCAAGTTGGCTGGTTGGCTGGATGTCCTTTTTACCAATCTTGATACACACGGGAAACTGCTGAGTGTGAAAAACCCAGCAGCGTTGCAATTCTTGACACACTCAAACCGGTGTGCCTGGCACCTACTACCATACCCTGTTCAAAGGCACTTCAATTATTTTGTCTTGACCATTCACCCACCTGAATGGCACAAATACACAATCCATGTCTCAATTGTCTCAAGGCATAAAAATCATTCTTTAACCTTTCTCCCCCCTTCATCTACACTGATTTGAAGTGGATTTTACAGGTGACATCTATAAGGGATCATGGCTTTCACCTGGATTCACCTGGTCAGGCTATGTCATGGAAAGAGCAGGTGTTCCTAATGTTTTGTACATATAATATAACACAGGAATAACAAGGTGTGTTGACCATTTCAACTTGTTTAAGAAGAAATAGGGAATTATTGAAAGGCACAGTGCCTTTGTTTTTTTATCATGTTTTTCCTGTGTTTTTTTCATTTTCCTGTGTTAGTTTTGCATCACATGATGTGGCAGGTAACACTGCGTTTTGAAAGCCCAATATCTTGAAAAATTCACTGCTGACATTCAAAACATTTTGAGACTGTATCAAGTGGACAAAATAACAAAATATATTTTTGGGGTGGATTTTCCCTTTAAGAAAAGTGGAAGGGTGCCAATATATTTGTCAGACACTGAACTAGCTTGAAGAAGTGCTTTAGTACCTTCAAAATATGCTGCATCTACTAGCTAGATGAATCAATGTTCCTCACTTCCAAGTTGTTACTATATGTCTCTTGGCCCTTCATTAGACTTTCACGGAGCTTTAATATTTACCGACACTTGTTTAAGACCTTATCCTAGCCGTTGTTTTTTCCAGGAGACGCAGAGATCCTGGTTCGGCCCCCATTACTATCCAACACCATAGTGAACCTGGCTGTGATATTAAAACCTCTAGTGACTCCCCATCCCACATGAGGGAGCGTAATCATCGACTGACACTAATTAGCATAACGCAACGGACATAAATATTCCTAGAAAATATTCCTATTCATGAAAATCACAAGTTAAATATATTGAGACACAGCTTAGCCTTTTGTTAATCACCCTGTCATCTCAGATTTTCAAAATATGCTTTACAGCCAAAGCTAGACAAGCATTTGTGTAAGTTTATCGATAGCCTAGCATTGCATTTTGTCCAGCTAGCAGCAGGTAACTTGGTCACGGAAATCAGAAAAGCAATCAAATTAAATCGTTTACCTTTGATGAGCTTCGGATGTTTTCACTCACGAGACTCCCAGTTATATAGCCAATGTTCATTTTTTCCAAAAATATTATATTTGTAGGCGAAATAGCTCCGTTTGTTCTTCACGTTTGGCTGAGAAAAAGCCTGGAAATTGCATTCACGAAAACGCCGAAAAATATTCCAAATTAGCTCCATAATATCGACAGAAACATGGCAAACGTTGTTTAGAATCAATCCTCAAGCTGTTTTTCAAATATCTATTCGATAATATATCTACCGGGACAATTGTTTTTTCAGTAGGACCGATTGGAATAATGGCTACCTCTGTATTTTACGCGAGATTCACTCTGGGAGCATCAGGTGACCACTTGCGCAATGTAGCCGCTTACGGGTATTCTTCAACATAAATGCGTAAAACTACTTCACAATGCTGTAGACACCTTGGGGAATACGGAGAAAAAGTTGTCTGGTTGATAGCCCATTCAGTGCTCAATAGGGAGGTATTGGAACGCAGCGCTTTCAAAACATGAGGCACTTCCGGATTGGATTTTTCTCAGGCTTTCGCCTGCAATATCAGTTCTGTTATACTCACAGACAATATTTTTACAGTTTTGGACACTTTAGAGTGTTTTCTATCCTAAGGTGTCAATTATATGCATATTATAGCATCTTGTCCTGACAAAATATCCCGTTTACCACGGGAACGTTATTTTTCCAAAAATGGAAATACTGCCCCCTAGTCACAAAAGGTTATTAAGGGGTTGAGAAAGGGGACACATAATTAATGAATTACTTCCCTATGATAATGGTTTCCTGAAGACTTGTCATTAAATACTTTAATGGTGACTTTGGCCATTGATGTCATCGAGATACTGCAGCGTGGCAGTTTCTAGCATAGCTTCAATTTAAAAAATGAGGCCCTTTGCTACACTAAGAGCTTATCTTCTTGCGTCGAGCAATCCCGGATCCGGGATTCTATTTATAGCCTCAAGCTCGTTAGCATAACGCAACGTTAACTATTCATGAAAATCGCAAATGAAATGAAATAAATATATTTGCTCTCAAGCTTAGACTTTTGTTAACAACACTGTCATCTCAGATTTTCAAAATATGCTTTTCAACCATAGCTAAACAAGCATTTGTGTAAGAGTATTGATAGCTAGCATAGCTATAAGCCTAGAATTCAGCCAGCAACATTTTCACAAAAACAAGAAAAGCATTCAAATAAAATCATTTACCTTTGAAGAACTTCAGATGTTTTCAATGAGGAGACTCTCAGTTAGATAGCAAATGTTCAGTTTTTCAAAAAATTATTATTTGTGTAGGAGAAATCTCTTCGTTTTGTTCACGTTTGGCTATGAAAAAAACCTGTATCCAGTTATAGCCTCAAGCTCATTAGCATAACGTAACGTTAACTATTTATGAAAATCGCAAATGAAATGAAATGAATGTGCTAGCTCTCAAGCTTAGCCTTTTCTTAATTAACAACACTGTCATCTCAGATTTTCAAAATATGCTTTTGAACCATAGCAAAACAAGCATTTGTGTAAGAGTATTGATAGCTAGCGTAGCATTTAGCGTAGCATTTAGCGGGCAACATTTGCACAAAAAACAGAAAAGGATTCAAATAAAATCATTTACCTTTGAAGAACTTCGGATGTTTTCAATGAGGAGACTCTCAGTTACATAGCAAATGTTCAGTTTTTCCTGAAAGATTCTTTGTGTAGGAGAAATCGCTCCATTTTGTACATCACGTTTGGGTACCAAAAAAAAATGAAAATTCAGTCATCAAAACGGCGAACTGTTTTCCAAATTAACTCCATAATATCAACTGAAACACGGCAAACGCTGTTTAGAATCAATCCTCAATGTGTTTTTCACATATCTCTTCATTGATATATGTTCGTGGTAGTCTACTTTCTCCGGTGAATCGCTTGGAAAAAGACGTGCAGTTGAAGATGACGCACCAATTTCGACGGAGGACACCGGGCGGACACCTGGCAAATGTAGTTTCTTATGGTCAATCTTCCAATGATATGCCTACAAATACGTCACAATGCTGCAGACACCTTGGGGAAACGATAGATCGGGCAGGCTCATTCCTTGCGCATTCACAGCCATATAAGGAGACAATGAAAGACAGAGCCTCAAAAATCCTGCTCATTTCCTGGTTGAAGTTTCATCTTGGTTTTGCCTGTAGCATCTGTTCTGGGGCACTCACAGACAATATCTTTGCAGTTCTGGAAACATTAGAGTGTTTTCCTCCCAAAGCTATCAATTATATGCATAGTTGAGCATCTTTTTGTCACAAAATATCGCACTTAAAACGGGCACGTCTTTTTATCCAAAAATGAAATAGCGCCCCCATAGCATCAAGAGGTAAAGGAATAGTTAATGTAGTCAAATTAAAAGCTTTGGTTGAAATTTGAAAGTTATATATTGTTCAGGGTCGGTGATGGTCATTGTACACATTTGGCAACTGAATTAGCTTATTCTTGATTGATGTGATCAAATGATCTCTTCTACATTACAATTAATGTATTGGTACAGTTTTATAACACTTATTTATTACTACTAAATTTTTGGTAGTTATTTTATTGTGGACTGAATGTATGTAATGCATTTTTTGTTTGATCCTTCTTACTGCATGACACACTTGGGATGTCCGTAAACCAGATATGCACATAAGTTATCTATCCATTTTAGCATTATTAGTTTACAATTCTAATTGTGTTATATTGAAATATCTGAAATTAGTTGTTTTCTTTTCAAGGTGAAATTAGTTGTTTCCTTGTCAGGTAACCAAATGGCTTTAAAATAGATTTTTCCAATCTGGCAACAATGACAATTAGATTGTGAGGGCAGGAAAGGTATACAATCTACCATTTAAATAAATAATTCTCGCTCTATGTCACTCTTAACTTTCCAATCTGGAAAAACAGAAAGTTAACAGAGGGGGAAAATCTATAAGTATCCCCTGGAGAGACACTAAGAAACCCAATGGTAATTTACTTTAGACCATAGTCTCATAAATTACCCAGCGTCCCCTCACTAACTTTGCCCCGATCAGAGTGTTGTGGGGCCTCCCCTGTGTGTGCATTTTCAGCTCCACACCCCTCTGGGGGGGACCCCAGAGGGACTCACAACCTGAGACATCTGGAAGGGAAGGAGAAGGATATGTGTGAGGGGATGGCGTTTATGAGGGAGAGGTGGTGTGTATGAGTGTAACAGACTCCCACTTGGCCTCCCTGACAGCCCATTGACAAGTTGCAGCTGCTGGGTAGACTCTCCCACTGCTCTGGGGGCTACTGTTGCGCACGTGCCTGGAGTCAAGAGTCCTCCGAGTTTCATCACTTCCTGGCCAGCCAAGATTCCCTGCATTCCACTTTCTCTTTCTCTCCATTCATGGCTTTTTGGTGGCCTTTGTTCCCAAAAAGCCTTGCTTTGTAAAGCGGGGAAGTTTCAACCAACTGCTAAAATTAGCACTTAACAGCATTCAACATATTTTGTACTTAACTTTTTTGTTAGACGTGCCACGCATGCTTGACGATCCATAATGTTTGCTGTTTTACTTCCTGAAGAAACACGTTAATAATCTGGTGTACAAAACATGTTAATGACATATTGACATATTGAAGGGTAATAATAGAGGTTTAACTTGCTTTATGCATCTCCTCTCAGACCTACACAACTCAAACGAACACACACGAGGTGGTGCCTCCTATTTCACTTTATGGAACTTGAAATGACATCCCACTCACAGTGCTATATTTTATCCTTAGTTCAAGTAGTCGAGCCATCTGTCAGATGCCTCTCACTTTAATTTCCTGCTTAGTAAGAGCAGTGCACTGGAGAGTCGCTCGAACCAGTGGCCCAGAGTTAATTTATGTATTATGCAAAATGGTCCATTTCCCTCTCTGTGCCACAGTTCCTGCATGTCACATTTGATTCATTCTTCGTCTCCATCCTAGGTCTGTGCAGTGCCATTCCTCCTGTGTGCTTGGCAGTTTTCGACATCCATCTTACTTGTGCGGGCATTAATCACCTTAGCCCATGGTTGCAAATCAGCAGGCTGGGGTTGAAGTAAAGTGGGCACCCTTTCAATGGAATGGGGCCACATACACTCATCTCCATGCTAGTTAGTTTATTGTTAGTTAGTTTCTTTTTGGAATGCGGAACAACCCAATGGGTGGTGTGCGTGTGTGTGTATAGTTGTACCATATTGTTTTTTTCTCTAGGGTTATTCTTGACATTACTACATTTTCACATGTAATCAAAGGCATTCAAGAGGGGTTACGGAGATACACCATTGCAATCTCCGATATTACATTACCAAGGTTTTTTCTTTTAGTGTTAAAAACTATCCTCCTGCTGCACTTCTAGTTGTATCACTCCGTAAATGTGAAAATCACCAAATCCAAGGCTGCCCTACCATACCTCCTTGCCTTTCCAAATTAAATATTGAAATGTCAATGATTTATTTGACCGAGAGGAGAGCACTGTCTCAGTATGTGTAGACCATGTATCTGATGCTGTCTGGGCAAAAACAATATGACATGTAAATACTATTTCTTTGGCCAGACAAAGATCTCTGGTATCAGCTACTTGCAAATTGGAAAGGACAGTTGGCATGTGCACTGTTCAGATGCTGATTTCCCCTAAAGTAAATGAGTTTTTTGTCAAAATGATGTAATAACTCCTGTTTAACTTCTTCGATATAGGGGGCGCTCTTTAAATTTTTGGATAAAAAAACGTTCCCGTTTAACCTGTTGAAACTCCCCATCCTGGATCCGGGATCGTGACTAAAGCCTCAGGCTCATTAGCATAACGCAACGTTAACGATTTCTGAAAATAATGAAAATAATGTGCCTGCTCTCAAGCTTAGCCTTTTCTTAACAACACTGTCATCTCAGATTTTCAAAATATGCTTTTGAACCATAGAAATGGACTAATTTGTGTAAGAGTATGCTAAGCTAGCTTAGCATTTTGAGTAGCATTTAGCACGCAACATTTTCACAAAAACCAGATAACCAAATAAATAAAATAATTTACCTTTGAAGAGCTTCGGATGTTTTCAATGAGGAGACTCAGTTGCGCAGTTTTTCCTGAAAGCGTCTGTGTGTTGGAGAAATCGTTCCGTTTTGTACATCGCATTTGGCTACCGAAACGAACCGAAAATTCAGTCACCTACAACGTCAAACTTTTTCCGAATTAACTCCATAATATCGACCGAAACATGGCAAACGTTGTTTGGAATCAATCCTCAAGGTGTTTTTTCACATATCTCTTCATTGATATATCGTTCGTGGAAGCTTGCATTCTTCTCTAAATTCCATGGAAAAATACTTGCAGCTGACTTTTGCGCACCAATTTCGGCGCAGGACACCGGGCGGACACCTGGTAAATGTGGTCTCTTATGGTCAATCTTCCAATGATATGCCTACAAATACGTCACAATGCTGCAGACACCTTGGGAAAATGACAGAAAGGGCAGACTTACTCCTCTCGCATTCACAGCCATATAAGGAGACAATGGAAAACAGAGCCTCAAAAATCCTGCTCATTTCCTGGATGCCGTCTCATCTTGGTTTTGCCTGAAGCTCACGTACTAGGGCACGCACAGAAAATATCTTTGCAGTTCTGGACACGTCAGAGTGTTTTCTTTCGAAAGCTATCAATTATATGCATAGTCGAGCATCTTTTTGTGACAAAATATCTTGTTTAAAACGGGAACGTTTTTCATCCAAAAATGAAATAGCGCCCCCATAGCATCAAGAGGTTAAACAAGATATTTTGTCACAAAAAGATGCTCGACTATGCATATAATTGACAGCTTTGGAAAAAAAACATTCTGACGTTTCCAAAACTGCAAAGATATTATCTGTGAGTGCCACAGAACTGATGCTACAGGCGAAACCAAGATGAAATTTCAAGCAGGAAATGGCCCAGATTTTGAGGGCGCTGTGTTCCAATGTCTCCTTATATGGCTGTGAATGCGCCAGGAATGAGCCTACACTTTCTGTCGTTTCCCCAAGGTGTCTGCAACATTGTGACATATTTGTAGGCATATCTTTGGAAGATTGATAGATTGACCATAAGAGACTACATTTACCAGGTGCCCGCTTGGTGTCCTTACTGCGTAATCTCCAGCTGCGTGCATTTTACCATTTGCTTCAGAGGAGAAAGTCAACTGCCACAAATTATTTATCATCGAATAGATATGTGAAAAACACCTTGAGGATTGATTCTAAACAACGTTTGCCATGTTTCTGTCGATATTAAGGAGTTAATTTTGAAAAAAAATTGGCGTTGTAATGACTGAATTTTCAGGGGTTTTTCTTAGCCAAACGTGAAGAACAAAACGGAGCGATTTCTCCTACACAAATAATCTTTTTGGAAAAACTGAACATTTGCTATCTAACTGAGAGTCTCCTCATTGAAAACATCCGAAGTTCTTCAAAGGTAAATGATTTTATTTGAATGCTTTTCTTGTTTTTGTGAAAATCTTGCCTGCTGAATGCTAGGCTTAATGCTAAGCTACCATGTGGGATGGTAGCTTCCCCCTCGTCAACAGCCAGTGAAAGTGCAGGGCTCCAAATTCAAAACAGAAATCCCATAATTAAAATTCCTCAAACATACATGTATTTTACACAATTTTAATGATACACTAATTGTAAATCCAGCCACAGTGTCTGATTTCAAAAAGGCTTTACGACGAAAGCATACCAAACGATTATGTTAGGTGAGTGCCTATTCACAGAATAACACAGCCATTTTTCCAGCCAAAGAGAGGATTCACAAAAAGCAGAAATATAGATAAAATGAATCACTAACCTCTGATAATCTTCATCAGATGGCACTCATAGGACTTCATGTTACATAATACATGTATGTTTTGTTCGGTAAAGTTCATGATTATATCCAAAAATCTGAGTTTACATTGGCGCGGGTTGTGGTCAGAAATACATTGTCTCAAACAAACATTCGGTGAAAGTGCAGAGAATCACATAAAATGACAGAAATGCTCATCATAAACATTGATAATCTATACAAGTGCTTTCATGGAAATATAGATAACACTCTCCTTAATGCAACCGCTGTGTCAGATTTAAAAAAAAACGCTTTACGGCGAAAGCACACTTTGCGATTATGTTAGCTCGCCACAGAAACACAAACAGCCATTTTCCAGCCATGGAGTGTCAAAAAAGTCAGAAATAGCATTACAATTAATCACATACCTTTGATGATCTTCATCTGGTGGCACTCCCAGGTCTCCATGTTAGACAATAAATATTAGTTTTGTTCGATAATGTCCCTCTTTATGAGCAAAAACCTCCTTTTTGTTTGCGCGTTTTGTCCAGTAATCCGAATGCAGAAAGCGCGTGCACTAATTCCAAGACAAAAGTTTTTTTTTAAGTACAATAAAAGTTAGTAGAAACATGCCAAATGATGTTTAAAATCAATCCTCCAGTTGTTTTTGTCATAAATAATAAATAATATTTAAACCGGACAAAAGCTTTGTCAATAGGAAAGGAGAAACAAGAAAGGCGCGTTCACGATCAGTGCGCATGGCTGATGAATGGAAATTTCCACTGGCCACTGATATTTAAGTGCTGTATCGCCCTCATTTTTCAGAGTAAAAGCCTGAAACAATGCCTAAAGACTGGTCACATGTAGAGGAAGGCACAGAGCTCGTGAACTGGGTCCTAAGTCTTTGTATGGTGGATAGGCTTTCAATGGAAAAACAGCCTTTCAAAATAATAGTACTTCCTGGTTGGATTTTCCTCTGCCAAATCAGTTCTGTTATACTCACAGACATTATTTTAACAGTTTTGGAAACTTTAGAGTGTTTTCTATCCAAATCTACTAATTATACGTATATCCTATATTCTGGGACTGAGTAGCAGTAGCATGCTTTTCATTCAAAATTCCGAATGCTGCCCCCTACCCTAGTGAAGTTTTAAAAAATAGCTGTGGATTGTTTCAAATCACAAGTGTGTAGGCCTATGCGTAATTGAGAAGCACGCAATTTGGGCAGCGCACGTGGCAATAGGCCTAGCTGATTATTGAGTTGCCACTGTCAGTGAAAAGCATCTAAAATATGTGATAAGATAATGTGTGTTGGGGAATAATCAGAATTAGGTGGTAACATAGGTAAGATGTTTTATATTCATCATATGTTTGTAAGTTACTTATCATCAGAATATGTTTGTATAATACTGTGGCGGGGTTGCAGTATCTGTTCTATATCAAGACTAAGTTGCTTGGGCCGGAGAGAGGGGAGAGGTCAAGCGTGTATCTCTTGGCTCCACAATGTCTGTGTGCCAGTCAGTGTGTCTCTGTGATCTTGTCAAGATAGGATGGATTTGATATATGCCTGTTGATATGGAAGATTTGTTTATGGTTCTGAGTTTGAGTTTAGGAGACAAAGCTGAACGATAAATTATGTCTATGCTGTCTAGCTATGTGTGTTTTTTGCTATTAAAGGCTCTCAGTTGCAATGTAGAAGGGACTCTCAGAGAATTCATTGATAGACACTGAATTGATCTGAGAGTCACAGGGTTTGTGATAGAGCTCATATAATTAAAGATGGACTTTGATAACTAACTCTGACTTGTGTGTGGTTTGCTCTCATGATTTGGTAAATAGAGGAAATTTCCACGACATGTGTCTTGAGTATAATTTTAAATGTTGAGACAAGAAGAAGGGGAGGGTATGTGGCGAAGATATGACATATCTCTCTCCAGAATACATCCACTCAGCTCTCCAGAATGCACACAGCTGTCTCCCGCCAATTCTTGCGTGAATTGTTTGCTCTTCGATTGTTTGTTTTTATCAATTCCCCATTACATACGTATGTCATCAGCTGTAAATGTACCATTAATCTCCGTTATTTGGTTACATTCATTTCTGTTAATGCATGTTTTAATTACAGTAATTTACCGTTCTCATTATCGGAGTTGGCAGAGTTCACAACCTGCTACACTTGTGAGAATACATGTTTTGGTTTATTTTGTTTGGAAAGCTCCATGTGAGCAATGAGCATGTGCCTGTTTTCTCTTTCGTGATAATGTTGAGGGAGTGGGCGCGGCTGAGTACGCATAGGAGTACGCATAGAAGTAGGCCTACCTGGCATGCTGCGCAAATGTAGGCACGTTTCCATTTGGGGGATGTTGAATTTCTAATCGTGTTAACTCACAATGTTCACCACAAATAAGCTGAGCTTCTCAGTCATTCTTTCTTCAACTCAGACAATACGTCAATGAAGTCTGTTTTTTAACATCCATTGTAAATGATAGACTAATAGTTCCTTACAGCAATTCCACACATTTTGCCATGACTTATACCATGTTAATATCTGAGTGAGAGTGACTAACAAAATCAATGGGGTCCCCTGTAGGTCAGGACCCCTGGGTATGTGTCCAGTCACTATATGGCCTTGATTAATACAAGTTAAGATAGCTAGCTAGACTAACTAACCAATCTAAAAATTGTTAGCTGACATGGCTAATTGAGTGGCTGTCAGTGATTGACATAACAAGAGAAAAATTGCTGATGCACAACCACATTTCTAACTTTCACCTTGTGTATTCTACTATTCTAACTCTAAGTTGAAACCCCAACTGAGTTCCTTTTCTTTTTAGGGCCTGGGTCCCTAAGTGACCCCTTATATTATGTCGCTTATGCCTGGAGCCGGCCCTTGGGCCCTGCCTCACAGTATTCCAACACTCTCCTGGCCTTGATAATCACCAAAAGACTCTGTGTGAAAGAGCACAATATTATGATCTGACGATCCCCTAAATCCAGTGAAACGTCTTTTCCAAGCTTGCGCAAAAATAGCTGCTGTCCCAAGCTCACTGACGCAGGAAACTCTGAGGGCCCCGAATAGGCAAGTTGATACAAATTTTGCTAGTGACAGCTTCGGGCCATATCCATTTGATTGATTTGATACAATGTTGCACTTCACTAACGATAGCTCAAGTCAAGACTTATAGAAAGCGAGGCAGACAGGCGAAGAAGAGAGATGAATGCAATTTGAAAGAACATGCATTTTCGTCAGGATATTTTCTACAGTTTTTATGTTGGCTTTAGGCCTACTATGTAATATACTTAGTTGATGATGGAAGTTATAGGCCTGCTGCTACATTGGCCTATAGGCTCTGAGTTCCATGTGCTCATTTCTTTAGCCACCAATGGATCACGGTGTATCAATGTGTCCTTATGGTAGGCGCTGGTGCTCTCGTATTAGTTGAATGGTCTTTACTATAACACCCATGAAATAAAAAATGTGCACACGTCGGCCCTGCTCAATTTACAGTACTGCAGTATTGTTGGCAGAGAGACAACAATCCGGGCATTACTACTTCCATTAATAATTGCAATTTCACAGTCTTCTGTGCATAGACAAGCAGGGTCGGTACAGAGTCGGTCCTTGGATAGGAGATCAGATTCTGCTGGAAGTGGTGTTGGAGGGCCAGTAGGGGTCCCTCTGGTCTAAAGATCAAATCCCAACGCTCCAGGGCAGTGAAGGGGACATTGCCCTGTGTAAGGTGCTATCTTTTGGAGGTAATGTTAAACGGGTGTCATGACTCTCTGTGGTCCTTAAAAATCCAATGCCACCTAATCATCCCGCTCACTCCTAATTGGCATATATCACTCCTCACCTCTCCACCTCAAAGCTGATGTGTGATGAGCGTTCTGGCACAAATTGGTCGCCTTGCAAGTGCATGCTACACATTGGTGGTGGATGAGGTGAGCATCCCCATTACTATGTAAAGCGCTGCGGGTGTCTAGAAAAGCTCTATATAAATCCAATCAATTATTATTATAAGTCTGTGTATGACCTCACGTAACATGGAGAGTACCGTTGAAGAGAGACAGGCCAAAATATTCCAGCAATTACTTGCACAACCTCTAGTGACTCCCCATCCCGCATAAGGGAGCGTAATCATCGACTGACACTAATTAGCATAACGCAACGGACATAAATATTCCTAGAAAATATTCCTATTCATGAAAATCACAAGTTAAATATATTGAGTCAAAGCTTAGCCTTTTGTTAATCACCCTGTCATCTCAGATTTTTACAGCCAAAGCTAGACAAGCATTTGTGTAAGTTTATTGATAGCCTAGCATAGCATTTTGTCCAGCTAGCAGCAGGTAACTTGGTCACGGAAATCAGAAAAGCAATCAAATTAAATCGTTTACCTTTGATGAGCTTCGGATGTTTTCACTCACGAGACTCCCAGTTATGTAGCCAATGTTCCTTTTTTCCAAAAGTATTATATTTGTAGGCGAAATAGCTCCGTTTGTTCTTCACGTTTGGCTGAGAAATCACCCGGAAATTGCAGTCACGAAAACGCAGAAAAATATTCCAAATTAGCTCCATAATATCGACAGAAACATGGAAAACGTTGTTTAGAATCAATCCTCAAGGTGTTTTTCAAATATCTATTTGATAATATATCCACCGGGACAATTCATTTTTCTGTAGGACCGATTGGAATAATGGCTACCTCTGTATTGTACCGAGAATCTCTCTGGGAGCATCAGGTGACCACTTGCGCAATGTAGCCGCTTACGGGTATTCTTCAACATAAATGCGTAAAACTACGTCACAATGCTGTAGACCCCTTGGGGAATACGGAGAAAAAGTAATCTGGTTGATAGCCCATTCACTGCTCAATAGGGACGCATTGGAACACAGCGCTTTCAAAACATGAGGCACTTCCGGATTGGATTTTTCTCAGGCTTTCGCCTGCAACATCAGTTCTGTTATACTCACAGACAATATTTTTACAGTTTTGGAAACTTTAGAGTGTTTTCTATTCTAAGGTGTCAATTATATGCATATTCTAGCATCTTGTCCTGACAAAATATCCTGTTCACTACGGGCACGTTATTTTTCCAAAAATGAAAATACTGCCCCCTAGTCACAAAAATACAGCTTTCAAGCAACGTTAAATCCACTTGCCACACCTCCCGCTTGGGTTGAGCTCTCCTATTCCTTATGATGGTGTATTTCCATCAATTCACCCTGACATCCCATTATCTTTTAACCTAAGAATTATATAGTGACTTTACCGAACCTAATAAACTGTTGTAAAACATGGCTTTGTATTAGCTGTAGGGCCTAAAATGACAACACTGCTGCACTGCACATTTTTGTGGGGGAGCTCAAGAACATTTCCGAGAAATTATACTACTTACAGTATATAATGTTTACGTTTAAAAAAAAGTCAGGAAGTGGTTTCAAGCTAAATATAAATATTTTTGTTCAAATGCTATACCTCAACCTTGAGGGGATGTCCTGCACAAACTCAAAAGATTTCCCGATACTTGAACAATTATAATAGTATAGGGTGTCTATATTAGAACAGCTTCAGAGTACCTGGAGATAAGTCTAGATTTCACATGATGTCTTGAATAATTTAGTGGATATTACACAGTTGTAGGCCTATGCACTAAAGTAGTGACAGACAACTGTTACTTTGCCAGAACTTTAACAGGCACCCAGAAGCAGTCCACCGGTTCGATAACTCCTGGGAGATTCACATGATCCAACCTACTGTAGCGACTCATCTGGAAGCATTTCCCCTGGTGGAGTTGCGGACCCCAGTCAAGGCAGGTCATGTGCGGATATATGATTTACATTCACACGTGAACGCTTCCCAGTTTCAGCAGCGGCCATCAGACTTCTGTCTCTGACAGCCAACCCATTTGGTCCTGAAGTATGGTAAAAACAGATCTAGAGAGATGGGGGAGGTAAGAGAGACAAAGAAGGAGGGAGGGAGGGAAAAGAGAGTGAGTGGGCAGCAGTTTGTTGATGAATTGACAAAAACACACAGAAGCTGTCTGTCTGTGTCCATATCCTAGTGAGCGAAAGAGCTTCAGTCCAATTCTCCTTGGCCTCACCTGTCTCCCTGGTTTAGAGATGGGGAGTGGAAGGGAGGTGGGGGAGGTGGAGGAGGTAGGAGTGGTGAACTTCAATAGAGTGCATATGAGGAGGATGTTTTCTATTAGAGGGGCATGAGGCACATGTGACAGGATAGAAAAGACGTGTTGGAAGGGAATGGGGGGGGGGGGTCTCCCAGATGGAGGGGAAAGAGGGAGGGAATGCTGTCAGATGGTTCTGATTTCACAGCCCAGTGAGCAGCCTCTCCGCAAACACACAGAGCCAGATCTGTTGTGAGGCAAGGCGGAGAGAAATAACAGTCCCTCCATAATTCATTCTAATTACCTCCGCTGTCAGACCTGGTTACTTATCAGTACAGTGAAAGATTATTATTCCTCCCTTTTACTTTTATTCCTGGTTCCCAGCAGTGTATTGACAGTCACTTTTAACACTCTTTATTCCACTTTTCAACAGTGCGACGCTCATTCCACTCATTCCTCCTTCCCCATGACAGTTAATTACTATTTAGAATGGTTAATTTGAGCAGTGTGTTGTTACATTCCCCCCCTAAAATGTGTTTTAAATTGAAATGTTGTCAATTTAGCATTTGTGGGGAAAGTAATTACTAATTTAAAAGATGTGAGTTATGGAACTTAATGCAGAACATGTAGGTGGATCAAGGATTGTTATTTGACTGAATGATTTGCATGATTTACTGTTTGAAATCTGATGGTCATTTTGAGAAATTGTAATAGGGGATAGGATTCGCCCACAGTGTGTAAATTAGCAACAATGTTTGGCCACATTACCTTACAGCTCAATTTAGTCATTAGCACAGCTAGGATATCTGCTCCGTGGACAAAACAAATGCAGCTAAGCACACTCAATATCATCTACCTGTTGCCATATACTGCAGCAATAATAAGAGAATAAAGTGTAAACCGCAGGTAAATACTGAATGAAAATCAATACCTTAATCAGGACCATTGAATATGTGAATACCTTTCAATTAAAGTAGTTAACTGGCCCGTTAACAACTCTCAGTTTAAAGGTGCTGACTCGACCATGCTATTTTGAAACGCATAAACTATTTCAAGTGTTTTAATGCAATATGAACGGGGAGCACCTGATGGAGTGAGATAAGACAGCTGTGCCATCCGCCCTCTCAGTTCTGGCATGCACCTGTACCTCCACAGCGGAATCTGTTCATGAGGGCGCACTATAAAAGAGAGCGCAGGTGTTGTACAGTCCGTCACACCGACTCTGTCTGAGGGGCAAACTGTAAGGATACACAATTCTGGACCCTCATCAAGTGTTGTTACCTACACAGCACTGTGGGAGATGGAGTGTAGCCACAGAGCTATGGGAGATGGAGTGTAGCCACAGAGCTATGGGAGATGGAGTGTAGCCACAGAGCTGTGGGAGATGGAGTGTAGCCACAGAGCTGTGGGAGATGGAGTGTAGCTACAGAGCTGTGGGAGATGGAGTGTAGCCACAGAGCTGTGGGAGATGGAGTGTAGCCACAGAGCTGTGGGAGATGGAGTGTAGCCACAGAGCTGTGGGAGATGGAGTGTAGCTACAGAGCTGTGGGAGATGGAGTGTAGCCACAGAGCTATGGGAGATGGAGTGTAGCCACAGAACTGTGGGAGATGGAGTGTAGCCACAGAGCTATGGGAGATGGAGTGTAGCCACAGAGCTGTGGGAGATGGAGTGTAGCCACAGAGCTGTGGGAGATGGAGTGTAGCTACAGAGCTGTGGGAGATGGAGTGTAGCCACAGAGCTGTGGGAGATGGAGTATAGCTACAGAGCTGTGGGAGATGGAGTGTAGCCACAGAGCTATGGGAGATGGAGTGTAGCCACAGAGCTGTGGGAGATGGAGTGTAGCCACAGAGCTGTGGGAGATGGAGTGTAGCCACAGAGCTGTGGGAGATGGAGTGTAGCCACAAAGCTGTGGGAGATGGAGTGTGGCCACAGAGCTGTGGGAGATGGAGTGTAGCTACAGAGCTGTGGGAGATGGAGTGTAGCTACAGAGCTGTGGGAGATGGAGAGTAGCTACAGAGCTGTGGGAGATGGAGTGTAGCTACAGAGCTGTGGGAGATGGAGTGTAGCCACAGAGCTGTGGGAGATGGAGTGTAGCCACAGAGCTGTGGTTGCCACTGCCACTCCTAGGCTCTGTCACACATCTTCATTACTCTCAATTAACCTCGATTAGCAGCTTTGGAATGTGTGGGGAGGCTGGAATCAGTTGGGCTTTCAAAAAACAATATTTCTCACTGAATGAGACAAGTCTGTATTCTGTATCTTTGAGTTGAGTGCATGTCTGATGAATATGTGAAGCTGTGTGACAGGTCTGTTTCAAGCCAAACTAACTTTGTTGGATCATCACTTGGGCCATTTCCAAAGCAGTGCACCAGAATCATTGGATGTTTAAGACAGCGTGTTATATGCACGCCACCAATTGTACTATAACACCTCTAAGACGTAGCTGAAACGAGCAACTGTGAAATGTTTTATTTATCCCAGTGTTTATGCCAACTCAATAAAGGTATTCAACATGTTGAGAAATTTGAAGAGTGCCTTGGAATTTTTCCAAATATGAGTTCTTCAAAACAAATAAAAGGTTTTAAAGTATGTTGATGTAGTATCCAAATATGCAGCTGAGGAATTTGTGAAAAGAATGCACAGGTGCAGACCCTGGACCTTTAGCCTTAACCCAAGCTGGAGCATCAATAAATGATTCCCGTGGGAGACTGGACCCCGTACCACTTGAGTGAAATGACTACTAGATACAAAATAAGCCTTGTGGTTAAAACACAACGATACGGAATAACTTTGAATGCTGAAAGAATGACACCCACCATCTCAGATTCTTGTAAAATTATATCACCTTACACATTTAGTAATGACAGAATGCATTTTAAATGTACAGAAACACTTTTGTGTGATTTAATACAATTATTTAATCGATAGAAGTGAGAAAAAAGGTGCTTAGGACCCCAAAGTCAGAATTAACGATAAGTAATACAATAAATAAGGCACATTATTTTAAAAGCCTATTTCACACCATGGCCTGCTGAGATCGCAAGATAGCTTTTATTTTATTTTGATTTCGGCACAAATTAAAATGTGGCACTGACCCCCTCATGGATTGTCTCAATGAAGAGGTCAGTTTTCGAATAGCCATGTGCGACATGCATGCACAGTTACAAGCCTGTTAGAGTCAACAGCAGGCGGATGAGCAATATCCACTGTCGTAGTATGGATGAAGCCTGTGCTGGAATATGATGCTAACTGAATCTAGTTAGCTTTAGAAAACTCCAAAAAGTTAGCATTTGTAACAGTGGCCAGGTAAACAAACCAAAGCATGGTTTCTGTCATATCTGGTCCATAGACAGCTTACAGGGTAAGAACACCAATAAGTGTGAAATAATGGGGGGGGGATTCTTAAAAAAAATAATCAACTAATAGCATGAACACCACCATCTAGTGGTCAGAACCTGGTCATAGCAGCATGTCTATTTGGACATAAACCCAACCGCTTCAATTACTAATTTCTCTGAACAAGGGGGGGAAACATCACCAAATTCACTGAGAATACATTACATAGGATGAAGAAGCAATACTCTGAATTGCAGCTCTATACTACTTGTCAAACATAGAGAACTGGTACTGTATACTCGTTGTTGGGGTGTGGGTGGTCCGTGGATGGCTTTTATTATTAGATGTCTTACTCATTATTAGAAAAATGTTTGGTCCAAATCGGATGTTACTCACTATAATTATTGAATATGAATACAATATTATATTAAAATGGCCAATTTGGGTGCAATCGATTAGCTTAATGTCTCAGAGATCAAATTCTATTTCAGCAAAAGAATGCTTCAGGAATGCTTATCTTATCGATACATGACACCCTAAACCGCACTTCTTAACACACGCCCGCTTAACCCGTAAGCCAGCTGCACCAATGTGCTAGAGGAAACACCGTTCAACTGACGACAGATGTCAGCCTGCCACAAGGAGTCGGGAGCCACCTTATCTGTTTCTAACTACAGAAACGATTTCAGAACAATCTGAGTTGGTGGGTGTCATGTTTTGCTGAAATGACATGGAACAAACGACCCATGTTCTATTGTTGCCAGGGGACAGGTTTGCATGTCTCAATGAGAAAGCTCAATGTATGAAGATTTTATGGTTTCAGAAAATACATTTCTCCAAGTCTCCAAAGAGCGCTTTTAGGCTTCCGTCCTTTATGATTTGACAGATAAAGTCGCCGTCATTTTTTGAAGTTTGAAGACTTCCTTAGTGCTTTCAAAAAGGACGAGAAAATCAGAAGATAATGATAATGCGCTGGTTTGTGCAAAGTTTCAAAGTCCTGCAACTCAAAGTAAAAAACACTGTGATGTTTTTTTATCTAACAGAAGGCTCTTAAATCCTTTCATGTGGTGACTCCAGAAGCAAGTCCCATTTCCAGTAATCTATTGTGTCCTCTAGGTGTGCATTGATTGCAGAAAAATAATCTTATTTGATGTGGCATGTCACGGGCAAAGAAGTTTTCAGCTCCTGGAAACTGCCAGGTCAGGTCTTTATCAGAAAATTGGAGATGGAATTGTTTCGTAATAAAGGATATGCATATTTTGGACAGAGACATACTTACAGACATTGTTCTGTGAAAAAACAAACATTGAGTGACACATATAATACAAAGAAGAAGAAAAAGCTCCATAAAGTGATTATTTTTTACAATGTCACCTTCATAGCAGACAAATGTTCCCTGGCACACGATGACAATCCATGACCTCTATGGCTGGAACACAGAGGAGACTGGCACTAGGGGTGATGTTCCGTGTAGAGGGTGTCAGTCAGCCGAAGCATTTCACGGTGTCTCTCCTCTCACCCGCGCCAGCCCTTTACTCTCCAGAGCAAGGTTATTATAGTAAACGAAAACTAATTATGGAAAAACTATTTAGTAAACTGAAATAAAATCATTAACAAATCCGTTTGAAATACTAAAACTACTATCTTTGACTCCAAAACTAAATAAATAAAAAACTTAATGAATTATGTTTAGTCTTAGTTTTTTTCCCTAAACTTTGGACCAAAGCCTAAGCAGGTCAATGGGGGTTTCAAGTTTTGTGGGTTTTAAAGCTACGGAATCTGATGGGTAAATGCTGCCAGGAGATGGCGACGTATCAAATAGGCATAGTTTGTATCAATATCACAAAAAATGGCTAGGTAGCTAACTTGATTCTTCTTACATGTACTACTATAGTTAACAAGCATTGGATTGGTGTAAACTGCCACAAGCATTTCGCTACACTCGCATTAACATCTGCTAACCATGTGTATGTGACAAATAAAATTTGATTTGATTTGATTTGAACTTGGACGAGAGAAGTTCCTTTCAGCAATTTGTTTTTGCACCAGTCTAAGCACTATTCATTTTAAATCCAAGTCACATTGAGATTGCCTTTATAATTTAAACCTAACCTATGTCCTGACCCATAACTTTATGTATTACTGCCCCGCAGTGGCAAGAAGTGACATACCAAAAACACACAAAAAACTTTACAACACAAATGGCTCCTAGCCTCCCACGCATGCTTTCTCTCACTATCACTAAAACAAAACCATAAACTAAATTATATAAAAACTATATATATATATATATAATAAATTTATATATAAATATTTTTATATAACCAAAACGAAATAAACATTTGCAAATCAGATCTGAAAACATACTGTAAACTAAACTGAATTTCAAATAAACATCGAAAAACGAATCGAAATAAAAAAAATAATAGAAAAAAACAAAAGTATAATAACCTTGCTACAGTGGTTCCTTCTTTAAAAGCTGTGAGCTTGCACCGCTGGACTTAGAGGTACCCAGCGTCACGCTTCATTGCACCAGACCACCACAAGGGGGAGTTTTGAGGAGAGCCACCTGTGTTCTTTTGGTGTTCTTCAACAAAGATGACTGACAAAACATTACGGTGGAACCAAATTGTAACGTCATAATGAGTCAAGCAAAAAAATTACTTTTGAGAGGAATATGTTAGTTAATGTAGAGACAAACATTTGAGCATGTCTTTTTGTCATAAAGTTAATTTACAAAAATCGCCAGCTAGCTAGTGTTAGGAGATTTAATTTATAATTCATGTTGATTAATGTTTTAGGGACTCCTGAGAAAACCAGCAAACTAATCTGTCGTCTTGTGAAACAGTGGATGTAAAGAATCTAGCTAGCTACAGCATTTACTGCAAATTGAATGTACAATTGTGTAAGCTTGCCTTGAAATGCAGCTGAAGTAACATATCTAGCTAACTATTTACATGCTTATTGTGTAGTGGAGGATAACTGTATGCCTATGGATGTGTAGCTAGCTACAGTATATAGCCGATCTGTGTATGGACCCTAAAACGTTTGGTTTGAATATTAGTTTAGAACCTATCTATGAACCTACGCTATCATAGTCTGAATGGCATTAATGAAGCCTATGGATAGAGTAGAATAAAATAACTTAATTGTGCCAAGGCTGCAAGTCCTATATACACATGTACTGTAGTTATTACCATGCATGAGATTCCCACATTGAGGCCTGTACATTGAATATATTCACTGATCATGTACTCTTTCTTGGCAAATAAAGGTGTGGTTCAGGTATGAATCTCTGAGACATTATTTTTCAGTCATATCAAACTCCATTATTTGAATGATGCTGTGTCTGCATGTATGTATTACAATTATACACTTCAATAGTTGTGACGTTGAACAATAAGCTGGGAATAGAATGTTCGGAAGGCAAGTTGGTGCCACGGTGCTCAATAGAACTAATAGGAGCTGTCAGGGTGACACATGCACTAAAATAAGGCCTGTTTTTGTGATTACTTCAAAACAACGACAAGCAGCTGGGAACTATAGTCATATTATGAAACTGGGCTCCACGGCAGATGCAATGAACTCGTTTTTATCAGAAAAGAACATTGTTTAAAATGTCATATGTCCAGCCCACTACAGTTGAAGTCAGAAGTTTTCATGCACCTTAGCCAAATACATTTCATCAAATTTTTCACAATTCCTGACATTTAATCCTAGTAAAAATCTACACATTTTCTTCTGAGGTCTTGGCTGATTTATTTTGATTTTCCCATGATGTCAAGCAAAGAGGCACTGAGTTTGAAGGTAGGCCTTGAAATACATCTACAGATATACCTCCAATTGACTCAAATTATGTCAATTAGCCAATCAGAAGCTTTTAAAGCCATGACGTAATTTTCTGGTATTTTTTCAAGCTGTTTAAAGGCAGTAGACTGACTGTATGTAAACTTCTGACCCACTGGAATTATGATACAGTGAGTTATAAGTGAAATAATCTGTCTATAAACAATTGTTTACAAACAGACATATACAGTGGGGCAAAAAAGTATTTAGTCAGCCACCAATTGTGAAAGTTCTCCCACTTAAAAGATGAGAGAGGCCTGTAATTTTCATCATAGCTACAGTTCAACTATGACAGACAAAATGAGAGAAAAAAATCCAGAAAATCACATTGTAGGATTTTTAATGAATTTATTTGTAAATTACGGTGGAAAATAAGTATTTGGTCACCTACAAACAAGCAAGATTTCTGGCTCTCACAGACCTGTAACTTCTTCTTTAAGAGGCTCCTGTAACGGCGTTCTTCGTTTGTTGAATGAGAGTCGGACCGAAATGCAGCGTGTTGGTTACTCATGTTTTTTAATGAAGAAAAAACGGAACTATACATGAAATAACTAATAAATACAAAACAACAAAACGGAACATGAAACCTAATTACAGCCTATCTGGTGAAACTACACAGAGACAGGAACAATCACCCACGAAATACACAGTGAAACCCAGGCTACCTAAATACGGTTCCCCATCAGAGACAACAAGAATCACCTGACTCTGATTGAGAACCGCCTCAGGCAGCCAAACCTAAACTAAACACACCCCTAATCAACCACAATCCCAGTGCCTACAAAAAAACAACAACACAATAACATAAACCCATGTCACACCCTGGCCTGACCAACTAATTATCTAAAACACAAAATACTAAGACCAAGGCGTGACAGCTCCTCTGTCCTCCACTCGTTACCTGTATTAATGGCACCTGTTTGAACTTGTTATCAGTATGAAAGACACATGTCCACAACCTCAAACAGTCACACTCCAAACTCCACTATGGCCAAGACCAAAGAAGGCCCGTCTGAAGTTTGCTAGAGAGCATTTGGATGATCCAGAAGAAGATTGGAAGAATGTCATATGGTCAGATGAAACCAAAATAGAACTTTTGGGTAAAAACTCAACTCGTCATGTTTGGAGGCCAAAGAATGCTGAGTTGCATCCAAAGAACACCATACCTATTGTGAAGCATGGGGGTGGAAACATCATGCTTTGGGGCTGATTTTCTGCAAAGGGACCAGGACGACTGATCCGTGTAAAGGAAAGAATGAATGGGGCCATGTATCGTGAGATTTTATGTGAAAACCTCCTTCCATCAGCAAGGGCATTGAAGATGAAAGGTGGCTGGGTCTTTCAGCATGACAATGATCCCAAACACACCACCCGGGCAACAAAGGAGTGGCTTCGTAAGAATCATTTCAAGGTCCTGGAGTGGCCTAGCCAGTCTCCAGATCTCAACCCCATAGAAAATCTTTGAAGGGAGTTGAAAGTCCGTGTTGCCCAGCAACAGCCCCAAAACATCACTGCTGTAGAGGAGATCTGCATGGAGGAATGGGCCAAAATACCAGCAACAGTGTGTGAAAACCTTGTGGCGCCTTACAGAAAACGTTTGACCTCTGTCATTGCCAACAACGGGTATATAACAAAGTATTGAGATAAACTTTTGTTATTGACCAAATACTTATTTTCCACCATAATTTGCAAATAAATTCATAAAAAATCCTACAATGTGATTTTCTGGATTGTTTTTCTCATTTTGTCTGTCATAGTGTAAGTGTACCTATGATGGAAATTACAGAGAATGAAATGACGTGCCACAGAATGCTGCAGCAGCACGCAATGTGTGCCACAGTATGCTGCAGCAGCACGCAATGTGTGCCACAGTATGATGCAACTTTTGAGGAACCACTGTATGCAGAAGAATTTAAAAGTGCAGTGCAGTTAAAAACAACATTTTCCTGTTTTTTTACACTATGTGTTTGACATAACGTTCTGAAATTGTGAAAATTATGATAATGCCCTTTTTGTGTAAGAGCTGTTTGAAAATAATTCCTCAAATTTCAGCCTGTCCAAGTGGGATGGAGATTTTGGCCCAGATCATGACTTCAAAATCTGATCTGATTATAATAGACCAATGACAGTTAGTCTTTGATATGCATATTATATACTCCTAGTCGATATTCATGTAATAATAAGGAATTTCTCTCGACCATAATAACGTACTGGGTGGAGTGGGTGAGAAGTCAGGTGCAGGAAGCAGAGAGTTCAGGGTAGTGCTATATTTAATGCACAAAACGGAGAACATAAACCAACCCCACGAAAACACAGGGCGCACAACAAAACAAATGCCCCAAACACGGGGCCTTAAACTGTCGAGCAAAACCCACAAAATGGGAAACACGTAACCCACAGACGTGCACACAAGTTACACAAAACAATCCCTAATCAGCCCAAAACACAAACACAAACAATTAGACTAATCAGCCGAAAACACAAACAGGTGAAACCAAAAAACAGAAAGGGGAAAAAGGATCAGCGGCAGCTAGTATGCCGGTGTCGACGACCGCCGAGCGCCACCCGAACAGGAAGGGGAGCCACCTTCGGTAGGAGTTGTGACAGTACCTCCCCCTGAAGTGCCGACACCGGCCTCGAGGGCGACCCAGAGGGTGAGGCGCAGGGCGATCAGGATGGAGGCGATGGAAATCCCTCAACAGTGACGGGTCCAAGATGTCCCCCACCGGTACCCAGCACCTCTCCTCCGGGCCGTACCCCTCCCAGTCCACGAGGTACTGCAGGCCCCACACCTGGCGTCTCGAGTCCAGAATGGCACGTAATCATGTACGCCGGGGACCAATCGAAGTACAGAGGGGACGGAGGGACCTCTGATACCTCACCTCCCTGCAGGGGACCAGCTACCACCAGCCTGAGGAGAGACACATGAAACGAGGGGTTAATACAATAATAGGAAGGGAGTTGTAATCTATAACACACCTCGTTTATCCTCCTCAGGACTTTGAAGGGCCCCACATACTGCGGCCCCAGCTTCTGGCAGGGCAAGCGGAGGGGTAGGTTTCGGGTCGAGAGCCTGTCCCCCGGTACAAACACGGGGGCCTCTGACTCGGATGTCAAGGTGCCAGGACTGGTTGGTAGCCCAACACACACTGAAATGGTGATAGGTTCGTAGAGGAGTGACGGAGTAAGTTCTGGGCCAACCCCACCCATGGGATGTACCTAGACCACTCCCCTGGCCGGTCCTGGCAATACGACCGCAGAAACCTACCCACCTCCTGGTTCACTCTCTCCACCTGCCCATTACTCTCGGGGTGATAACCGGAAGTCAGGCTGACCGAGACCCCCAGACGCTCCATAAACGCCCTCCATACCCGGGACATGTACTGGGGACCCCGATCAGAGACGATGTCCTCCGGCACCCCGTAGTGCCGGAAGAGGGGGGTAAATAGCACCTCCGCAGTCTGTAGGGCTGTAGGGAGACCGGGCAATGGGAGGAGACGGCAGGACTTAGAAAACCGATCCACAACAACCAAGACCGTAGTGTTCCCCTGAGACGGGGGGAGATCGGTCAGAAAATCCACTGACAAGTGAGACCATGGCCGTTGTGGAACGGGGAGGGGCTGTAACTTCCCTCTAGGAAGGTGCCTAGGAGCCTTACTCTGAGTGCACACCAAACAGGAAGAGACATAAAATCTAACGTCCCTAGCCAAGGTGGACCACCAATACTTCCCCCTGAGACCCCGCACTGTCCTCGCCACACCAGGATGACCCGAAGAAGGAAGTGTGTGAGCCCACCGAATCAGTTGGTCACGAACAACAAGAGGCACGTACTTACGACAAGCCAGACACTGAGGAGGTGCAGGTAACGCCCGCTCGATGTCAGAGTCCACCTCCCATACCACTGGTGCCACCAGCCTAGAGGCTGGAAGGATGGGAGTAGGATCGGTGGGCCGACTCCAACCACGGTGAAGGAGGATTCAGTCTCCTAGCTGCCCAGATATACTCCAGATTCTGGTGGTCGGTCCAGATGAGAAAAGGGTGCCTAAGCCCCCTCAAGCCATTGTCTCCACACCCTCAGGGCCTTTACCACTGCTAACAGCTCCCGGTCCCCACATCATAGTTACGCTCCGCCAGGACTGAGCTTCCTCGAAAATAACATGCAGGGGCGGAGTTTTGGTGGCGTACCCGAGCGCTGTGATAGCACGGCACCCACCCCAGCCTCGGACTCGTCCACCTCCACTATGAATGCTAAAGAGGGGTCCGGGTGCACCAACACGGGTGCATCTGTGAACAGCGCCTTCAACCTATTGAAGGCTCTGTCAGCCTCTGCCGACCACCGCAAACACACCGGCCCCCTCTTCAGCAGTGAGGTTAGGGGGACCGCTACCTGGCCAAAACCCCAGAAAAACCTCCAGTAGTAATTGGCAAACCCTAAGAACCGCTGCACCTCCTTCACCGTGGTTGGAGTCGGCCAATTACGCACAGCCTTAATGCGGTCACACTCCATCACCACCCCCGAGGTGGAAATGCAATAACCCAGAAAGGAGAAGGCTCATTTGGAGAACACACACAGCCTTGACGTATAGGTCATCCTCCAGCAGTCTACCAAGCACCTTGCGCACCAGAGAAACATGCGCGGCGTGGGTGGCGGAATAGATCAGATTATCATCGATATAAACAACCACGCCCTGCCCGTGCAGGTTCCTGAGAATACAAAGGATTGAAAGACGGCTGGAGCATTCTTTAACCCATATGGCATGACGAGGTACTGATAATACCTGATGTGGTACTAAACGCGGTTTTCCACTCGTCTCCATCCCGAATACGCACCAGATTAAACGCGCTCCTGAGGTCCAGTTTTGTGAAAAACCGTGCTCTGTGAAATGATTCCACCGCAGTAGCGATGAGAGGTAGTGGGTAACTAAACTCCACCGTGATGGCATTTAGACCTCTATAATCAATGCACGGATGCAGACCTCCCTCCTTTTTCTTCACAAAAAAGAAACTACAGGAGACGGGTGAAATGGAGGGTCGAATGTACCCCTGTCCCAAAGATTCCGTGACGTATGTCTCCATAGCCAACGTCTCCTCCTGCGACAATGGGTACAACGTGACTCTTGGGAAGCGCAGCGTTTACCTGGAGATTTATCGCACAATCGTCGATGAGTTGGTAATTTAGTCGCCCGTGCTTCTACACCTGCATTGCTTGCTGTTTGGGGTTTTAGGCTGGGTTTCTGTACAGCACATTGAGATATCAGCTGATCTATGAAGGGCTATATAAATAAATTTGATTTGATTTTATTCTTACAGAAAGCGATAGCCAAATCGGCATATTCAGGGGAATGCACACAGTGGAAACCTGGTCTGGACTCTCCACCGACGTGGCACCGATGGAATCTCCCATACACCTCCCTGAACACTCCTCTGACCACCCCTGTCTCCACTAAATCCTAGGATTGTGACTAGCCAGCCAGGGAACCCCCAGCACCACTGGAAACACAGGCAAATCGATAATGAAGAGACTAATCCGCTCCTTATGATTCCTCTGCATTACCATGTCCAGTGGAACCGCGGCCTCCCTGACCAACCCTGACCCTAATGGCCGGCTATCTAGGGAGTGCACGGGAAGTGGGGGATCTATCGGCACTAGCGGAATACCCAGCTCCTCCTCCGGTACCCCTCGGCACGCCCCCCCCCCCCCTAAATCCATAGGAATGGGAGCGGTATTGCTAGGTGGTGGAACAGACAGGACCCTCTCCAAACACCCGCAGGCAGCCAGCAGATTGTCCAGACGGATAGACATGTCTATTAGTTTGTCAAGGGAGAGAGTGGCGTCCCGACACGCTAGCTCTCTGCGGACGTCCTCCCGGAGACTACACCGGTAGTGGTCTATCAGGGCCCTGTCGTTCCACCCAGCCCCAGCGGCCAAGGTCCGGAACTCCAACGCAAAATCCTGCGCGCTCCTCTTCTCCTGCCTAAGATGGAAGAGTAGCTCACCTAATTCTAGGTAGTGCTCCTTTACCGAGTCTGGGCCATTCCAGACCGCGTTGGCCCACTCCAGAGCACGACCCGTCAGGCAGGAGACGAGGACACTCACACTCTCCTCCCCCGAGGGAGTTGGCCTCACGGTAGCCAGGTACAGTTCAAGTTTGAGCAAAAACCCCTGAAACCCAGCCGCCGCTCCATCATAATCCCTCGGGAGCGCAAGATGGAGAGTGCAGGAGCCGGATGCGGAGGGAGGAGAAGGTGGATTCGTCGGAGGAACCGGGGGTGAAGAGAGGAGACCACTCCTCTCCCATCAGTCCATTCTCTCCATCATCTGATCCAATCCTATCCGATGGAGGACACATTCCTCCATCGATGGAAGGGGGTTGACAGCTGCTCCTGCTGACTACATTACAGGGTGCGGGATTCTGTAACGTACTGGGTGTAGTGGGTGAGAAGTCAGGCGTAGAAAGCAGAGAGTTCAAGGTAGTGCTATATTTAATGCACAAAACGGAGAACACAAGCCAACCCCATGAAAACACAGGGTGCACAACAAAGCAAATGCCCCAAACACAGGGCCTTAAACTGTCCAGCAAAACCCACAAAATGGGAAACACGTAACCCACAGACGTGCACACAAGTTACACAAAACAATCCCGCATAAAGAGCAGGCGGGCCTACTGGTAAATAAAGCCCAACTAATCAGCCTAAAACAGAAACAAGTGAAACCAATAAACAGAAAGAGGAAAAAGGATCGGTGGCAGCTAGTAGGCCGGTGATGACGACTGCTGAGCGCCACCCGAACAGGAAGGGGAACCACCTTCGGTAGGAGTCGTGACACACACCCACAAATTTGGGAAAACAAACATTCTTTCCCATTGACCCATGGTGTAAAAGAGACAACTTCATAGTCTCGAGCCCTGTTGCTTTGGAATATTCGGAGTGGGAGAGTGGGACACTCCAATATTCGGAGTGGGAGAGTGTGGAAAACATTTCATCACAGGTAAGACATTTAACTCATTTAGAATAGTCCGTTTATTTGCATCAGAATAGTGTATTGTTGGTCTTGGCTAGCTTATTATTTTGGTCGGAAGCTAGCTAGCACTCACGCACCGGCATGAGGAATGTCCTACAATAAAAAACAAAAACAAGTAGTGAGAATGCAAGGGAGCAGGCGATGTTGAAAATTAATCTTTAGACATGTTTGATTTTTCTTAAATGTTTTGTTATTGGCTTAAACAAGCAGCCAACAAGAAAACTGCATTTGAAAAAGGTGAAGTTTTTTATGTAAGTCAATGAGTTAACCAAGATGACCATGGGTTATTTTCACCCAAGGCCGGCGGGGCCAAAACGTTTTATTTAATACCGACTGGGACTATCTTCATACACTTCTGCTGGCCCACCTTGGTCATATTGACATTACATTCCTAATTGTTGGCAACATGCAGAGTTAGGTTACCAAAGGCCAAAATATTTCTGGAGTTAGGCCTACTTCTTACTCTAAAGCAATGAGCAAAAGCAAGAGAGATTGTGCAGTAGCTGGCTGCAAGGAAGCAATTTTTCTTTGCACTGTCTTCCATCAGAGTGATCACTTTGTCTGATTTGGCATATGCACAGCACACTTCGACAAGGTAGCTAGCTAGCCACACTAGCCAGTGGATTTGCTAGCAGCATCCTGCATCAAGGTTCTATCCCATACATCTTGCATCCGGCAGCAACCTTTTAAGAAGTAAGTCTCTACAGGAAATAGTTATTATTTTTGCTTTTTATTATTAAAAGTAAAGGAAATACTATTGTGCTGCTTCTGCTAGCTAGCTGCTACTATCCTCGATCGCAACTAGGATAGCTTTCTACTGATGTGACATGACATTTGTATAGGTACCTGCAGTTAGCTATATAAAAAGTAATGTCAGAATCATAAAGGGGAAACGCTGCCCTAGGGCCTAGGCAGACGTTGCCTCCCTCAATGTAAACAATGTACCCACATAGCCAACTACACTTTTCCCCTATGTCTGGGATTCAGCTAGTTAACGTTGGATAGTATGTAGCTTGCTAGGTAGCTAGCTTCTACTGCAATAAGTGACATGTATCTACATTTCCGATTCGGACATTTATTTATTATGTACAGGTAGCTACCTAGATAAATGTATGTCATGTCAGTATCTTACTTGCGTTCGACGCTACCTAGGTAGCTAACTAGATCCCCAACCTAGGGAAAATGTAGGCTGGAAGTTATATGCTGCAAAGTTTACATTGTGGGAGGCAATCCGACTGCCATGGTACGCTTCCCAAAGGGTTCACCTGATTTGAAAAATGGGTCGTAAGAGAAGCTCTGACTAAAATAAAAATGTGTTCATAGAACCGTGGTTACATGTGTAATCTCCGATAGCCCCGAAATGTGGTTGTGATAAGCAGAGTGTTTCTGTTTTTCTCCTGCAATGTGCCTCTAGCTTTTGAACTGTTGGAGCTATAAGCTATTACAACCATGTTACTGAAAGCTAAGATTCTCAGGAACACATATATTTCCCTTTTACGGTGCTCACTAACTGCGCAGGACTAAAGCAGAGTGGACAGGAGGAGACATAATGAGACTGGAGGGAAAAGCATCACATGATTGAAAGCAAAAATATTATTTTCTACACAGAAGTTCATACACAATTATTGCCTGGTTATCTTCTGATCACTTCCCAGGTAGGGCTGTGGTGGTCAGCCGGTTATTGTCAAGCAAATGTTATTTTTTTAACCTTAATTTAACTAGGCAAGCCAGTTAAGAACAAATTATTTTTTACAATGACGGCCTACCAAAAGGCAAAAGGCCTCCTGTCGGGACGGGGGCCTGGGATAATTTAAAAAAAATAAAAAATACTATATACATATAGGACAAAACACACATCACAACTAGAGGTCGACCGATTATGACTTTTCAACGCCAATACCGATACCGATTATTGGAGGACCAAAAAATCAGAAAGCGAGAAATCGGACTCTCTTTTTATTTATTCATTTGTAATAATGACAATTACAACAATACTGAATGAACTCTTTTTTTACACTTAATATAATACATCAATAAAATCAATTTAGCCTCAAGTAAATAATGAAACATGTTTAAATAATGCAAAAACAAAGTGTTGGAGAAGAAAGTAAAAGTGCAATATGTGCTATGTAAGAAAGCTAATGTTTCAGTTCCTTGCTCAGAACATGAGAACATATGAAAGCTGGTGTTTACTTTTAACATGAGTCTTCAATATTCCCAGGTAAGAAGTTTTAGGTTGTAGTTATTGTAGGAATTATAGGACTATTTCCTTCTACACCATTTGTATTTCATTAACCTTTGACTATTGGATGTTCTTATAGGCACTTTAGTATTGCCAGTGTATCAAATCAAATTAAATCAAATTTTATTTGTCACATACACATGGTTAGCAGATGTTAATGCGAGTGTAGCGAAATGCTTGTGCTTCTAGTTCCGACAATGCAGTAATAACCAACAAGTAATCTAACTAACAATTCCTAAACTACTGTCTTATACACAGTGTAAGGGGATAAAGAATATGTACATAAGGATATATGAATGAGTGATGGTACAGAGCAGCATAGGCAAGATACAGTAGATGGTATCGAGTACAGTATATACATATGAGATGAGTATGTAAACAAAGTGGCATAGTTAAAGTGGCTAGTGATACATGTATTACATAAGGATGCAGTCGATGATATAGAGTACAGTATATACGTATGCATATGAGATGAATAATGTAGGGTAAGTAACATTATATAAGGTAGCATTGTTTAAAGTGGCTAGTGATATATTTACATCATTTCCCATCAATTCCCATTATTAAAGTGGCTGGAGTTGAGTCAGTGTCAGTGTGTTGGCAGCAGCCACTCAATGTTAGTGGTGGCTGTTTAACAGTCTGATGGCCTTGAGATAGAAGCTGTTTTTCAGTCTCTCGGTCCCAGCTTTGATGCACCTGTACTGACCTCGCCTTCTGGATGATAGCGGGGTGAACAGGCAGTGGCTCGGGTGGTTGATGTCCTTGATGATCTTTATGGCCTTCCTGTAACATCGGGTGGTGTAGGTGTCCTGGAGGGCAGGTAGTTTGCCCCCGGTGATGCGTTGTGCAGACCTCACTACCCTCTGGAGAGCCTTACGGTTGAGGGCGGAGCAGTTGCCGTACCAGGCGGTGATACAGCCCGCCAGAGAGCATCCTGCTGCATCATGCATCATGCTCTCGATTGTGCATCTGTAGAAGTTTGTGAGTGCTTTTGGTGACAAGCCGAATTTCTTCAGCCTCCTGAGGTTGAAGAGGCGCTGCTGCGCCTTCTTCACGATGCTGTCTGTGTGAATGGACCAATTCAGTTTGTCTGTGATGTGTATGCCGAGGAACTTAAAACTTGCTACTCTCTCCACTACTGTTCCATCGATGTGGATAGAGGGGTGTTCCCTCTGCTGTTTCCTGAAGTCCACAATCATCTCCTTAGTTTTGTTGACGTTGAGTGTGAGGTTATTTTCCTGACACCACACTCCGAGGGCCCTCACCTCATCCCTGTAGGCCGTCTCGTCGTTGTTGGTAATCAAGCCTACCACTGTTGTGTCGTCCGCAAACTTGATGATTGAGTTGGAGGCGTGCGTGGCCACGCAGTCGTGGGTGAACAGGGAGTACAGGAGAGGGCTCAGAACGCACCCTTGTAAGGCCCCAGTGTTGAGGATCAGCGGGGAGGAGATGTTGTTACCTACCCTCACCACCTGGGGACGGCCCGTCAGGAAGTCCAGTACCCAGTTGCACAGGGCGGGGTCGAGACCCAGGGTCTCGAGCTTGATGACGAGCTTGGAGGGTACTATGGTGTTGAATGCCGAGCTGTAGTCGATGAACAGCATTCTCACATAGGTATTCCTCTTGTCCAGATGGGTTAGGGCAGTGTGTAGTGTGGTTGAGATTGCATCGTCTGTGGACCTATTTGAGCGGTAAGCAAATTGGAGTGGGTCTAGGTTGTCAGGTAGGGTGGAGGTGATATGGTCCTTGACTAGTCTCTCAAAGCATTTCATGATGACGGAAGTGAGTGCTACGGGGCGGTAGTCGTTTAGCTCAGTTACCTTAGCTTTCTTGGGAACAGGAACGATGGTGGCCCTCTTGAAGCATGAGGGAACAGCAGACTGGTTTAGGGATTGATTGAATATGTCTGTAAACACACCAGCCAGCTGGTCTGCGCATGCTCTGAGGGCACGGCTGGGGATGCCGTCTGGGCCTGCAGCCTTGCGAGGGTTAACACGTTTAAATGTTTTACTCACCTCGGCTGCAGTGAAGGAGAGACCGCATTTTTCCATTGCAGGCAGTGTCAGTGGCACTGTATTGTCCTCAAAGCGGGCAAAAAAGTTATTTAGTCTGCCTGGGAGCAAGACATCCTGGTCCGTGACTGGGCTGGATTTCTTCCTGTAGTCCGTGATTGACTGTAGACCCTGCCACATGCCTCTTGTGTCTGAGCCGTTGAATTGGGATTCTACTTTGTCTCTGTACTGACGCTTAGCTTGTTTGATAGCCTTACGGAGGGAATAGCTGCATTGTTTGTATTCAGTCATGTTACCAGACACCTTGCCCTGATTGAAAGCAGTGGTTCGCGCTTTCAGTTTCACGCGAATGCTGCCATCAATCCAAGGTTTCTGGTTAGGGAATGTTTTAATCGTTGCTATGGGAACGACATCTTCAACGCACGTTCTAATGAACTCGCACACCGAATCAGCGTATTCGTCAATGTTGTTATTTGACGCAATACGAAACATGTCCCAGTCCACGTGATGGAAGCAGTCTTGGAGTGTGGAGTCAGCTTGGTCGGACCAGCGTTGGACAGACCTCAGCGTGGGAGCTTCTTTTTTAGCTTTTGTCTGTAGGCAGGTATCAGCAAAATGGAGTCGTGGTCAGCTTTTCCGAAGGGGGCGGGGCAGGGCCTTATATGCGTCGCGGAAGTTTGAGTAACAGTGATCCAAGGTTTTTCCGCCCCTGGTTGCGCAATCGATATGCTGATAAAATTTAGGGAGTCTTGTTTTCAGATTAGCCTTGTTAAAATCCCCAACAACGATGAATGCAGCCTCCGGATAAATGGTTTCCAGTTTGCAAAGAGTTAAATAAAGTTCGTTCAGAGCCATCGATGTGTCTGCTTGGGGGGATATATACGGCTGTGATTATAATCGAAGAGAATTCTCTTGGTAGATAATGCGGTCTACATTTGATTGTGAGGAATTCTAAATCAGGTGAACAGAAGGATTTGAGTTACTGTATGTTTCTTTCATCGCACCATGCCTCGTTAGCCATAAGGCATACACCCCCACCCCTCTTCTTACCAGAAAGGTGTTTGTTTCTGTCGGCGCGATGCGTGGACAAACCCGTTGGCTGCACCGCTTCGGATAGCGTCTCTCCAGTGAGCCATGTTTCCGTGAAGCACAGAACGTTACAGTCTCTGATGTCCCTCTGGAATGCTACCCTTGCTCGGATTTCATCAACCTTGTTGTCAAGAGACTGGACATTGGCAAGAAGAATGCTAGGAAGTGGGGCACGATGTGCCCGTCTCCGTAGTCTGACCAGAAATAACAGTATAGCTTCTGTCCCTCTCCTCGCTCCTCCCTGGGCTCAAACCAGCAACACAACGACAACAGCCACCATCGAAGCTGTGTTACCCATGAAGAGCAAGGGGAACAACCACAGGCTCAGTGAGTGACGCTTGAAACACTATTAGCTCGAGCTAACTAGCCAGCCATTTCACTTCGGTTACACCAGCCTCATCTCGGGAGTTGATAGGCTTGAAGTCATAAACAGAGCAATGCTTGACGCACAACGAAGAGCTGCTGGCAAAACGCACGAAAGTGCTGTTTGAATGAATGTTTACGCGCCTGCTTCTGCCTACCACCGCTCAGTCAAATACTTAGATACTTGTATGCTTGAATGCTCAGTCAGATTATATGCAACACAGGACACGATAGATAATATCTAGTAATATCATCAACCACGTGTAGTTAACAAGTGATTATGATTGATTGTTTTTTATAAGATAAGTTTATTGCGAGCTAGCCACTTACCTTGGCTTACTGCATTCGCATAACAGGCAGTCTCCTTGTGGAGTGCAACAACAGGCAGGTCGTTATTGCGTTGGACTAGTTAACTGTAAGGTTGCAAGATTGGTTCCCCCGAGCTGATAAGGTGAAAATCTGTCATCCTGCCCCTGAACAAGGCGGTTAACCCACCGTTCCTAGGCCATCGTTGAAAATAAGAATGTGTTCTTAACTGACTTGCCTAGTTAAATAAAGGTATAAAAAATAAAACATTGGCAAAATCGGTGCCCAAAAATACAGATTTCCGATTGTTATGAAAACTTCAAATCGGACCTAATTAATCGGCCTTTCCGATTAATTGGTCGACCTCTAATATATATATATATATATATATGGCCTCCCACTCCTCTTTCTATTCTGGTTAGATCCAGTTTAATCTGTTCAGTGAAGGGAGTTGTACGAGATCTTCAGTTTCTTGGAAATTTCTCGCATGGAAGAGCCTTCATTTCTCAGAACAAGAAGAGACTGATGAGTTTCAGAAGAAATTTACTTATTTCTGGCCATTATGTTGAGCCTGTAATCGAACCCACAAATGCTGATGCTCCAGATACTCAACTATTCTAAAGAGGGTCAGTTTTATTGCTTCTATTATTAGGGTTTTAAAATAAGCATCAACCAGCATCAACCGTCTTGCGACGGATTTGCAGAGATGACCAGCTTACAGAGGAGTTTAGTGTGCAGTGATGTGTCCTATAAGGAGCATTGGTGGCAAATCTGATGTCCGAAAGAACATCAAGCCGCTCAAGAGCACCCTTACCTGCCAATCTATAAATGATGTCTCAGTAATCGAGCATGGGTAGGATGGTCATCTGAATCAGGGTAAATTTGGCAGATGGGGTGAAAGAGGAGCAATTACAATAGAGGAAACCAAGTCTAGATTTAACTAGACTTGAGACCTTGTTCGTCTCACGGTATTTGACCGTTAATTTAACATAAACACATTTAGCATTTCCAGGCTTCCACAAGCCACTGAAGTAAACCTTTCAAACATCTACATTTTAAAAAGTCTGATAAATCCATGTAATATAGCCTACACCTTCACAATAAATGTTGTCTATTTCAGAAGAACAGAATAGCACACTGAGTTGTCCTTGTGTTTGGTCCTGACCTGGCTATGCAAAATGGCTGTGCTCTACACTAGTTCATTTAGCAGACAAGATTTAATTAGAATTCCGTGGCATTATTTTATATTATTTTATAGTATGAAGAATACAATTGAATAGAAAGGATATTTTCTCCAAACAATTTGATGGAGTGCACACATGCGGCTATTCTATATTGAGCGGTAAATAAAGAAATAGGTTCTCCTATATGCTTCATTTAGAGTTATTAATATAACTTTAGTTGTTCTACGAACATTGGACTATATGTTTTGATTTTTAATACGTTGTAAGGCTGCATGATGCAAGTTTAATTATGATTTGAAAAAGTTGCTTGAAAGGCATGAGCTCTGCTTTGTTTTTGTTTTTTTTGCACAGACAGGACACACTTCATCGCTCGATAATGCCTTGAATTCCATGACGGCATCCCCTTTATGTGGCCGTAATGGACCCTAAAAAAAATCAATGCCCTTTGCGGCAAGTGGCCATTGTGCCCTTGGTCCGGAATGCTGCATGGTGCCCTTCTCCCTGAGTGCTGCGCGTGATCGGATCATTCTCACAGGTTACAAGTGAAGACAGACACATCGGGGGACGCAATTGCGCTTGTCCTTATCCAATTCTGAGGTGCATATTGAAGATATTGGATGAACTGTCCACATTTACTTCTTGTCAGACAACAAGATGAGTAGGACTTATGAACAGCAAAAGCACTAGCCTATGTCAATCTACTATCCCCCATAGTACAAAAGTTGACCTATTCTGTGCGAGAAATAAATATACCAAACATGGTCTGTGACAGTTGTGGGATGTGATAGATCCCAAATTAATACAACCAATAGCATCAAAAAATTGGCAAATTGGCAAATTGTAACAGATCAGAACGTTTAGCTAAAAATGTTGATAAACTATTAGGCTATTTCGTCTGATTATATACTCAGCCATGCGCACATGCAGTAGGCTATAAGCACGAATGTTCCATTAGCTGGAAAACACCATTATCAAAAGTGACCGCAAATGCGATTATGCATGTAATTATTTTATTATAAAGGTGCATTTTTATGGTGAAAATTATCTTCCTCAAACTTGAAACTCACACGCTGCTTTTGTATGTATAAGTTATTTGGCCACTAGTTCTGATACAAACCTTATCAAAACATATAGGCCTATGGTCTAGGCTGCATGAGGTGTGACTGTCACCCATCAGACTATTCTTGATTTAGTCATGACTTTACATATACTACATAATATATATATATATATATATATATGAAATTTGTTTTGATTTAGAATGGACCATTATCATGCACCTGTCTCGAAACATGGGCAGCGGGAAAAAATACATGTCATCTATGCACTTAAATAGCGAATGGAGGACGCTTTCTCGTAGTTCATTTTCATGCTATCCAGACAGGCTATACACCTGTTGTAAAGATAAGCAATGTGATTAATATTAGGAAAGTTGAGAAATAGCCTATAGAAAGCTGATGTAATTTCACTCTGTTTTCTTGCGCAATTGCATAGCCTATAGAAATGTTGCGCAACATGCACTCATGGGCTCTTCTGAAGTGTTTGATTCGATTTTTGAATGACATTTGCATTGATTTCAGAGTGATTAGGGGGACAAAAGAGTGCTGAGTACCAGGGAGCCTGTGTATGGCCACTGGGAACCCTCCTTCAGATGATGACGACCGCTCGAGCCTCTCTGCGTTCCTAGTTCCCTGATATCATTGAGAGAGCTTCTAGGCATCTGGGAATTCCTCTTCCTCTCCAGGACAAACCGGTGGTCCATCGGATTATTCCGCTCTCTCTCTCTCTCTTCTGGCAACACCACGAACCCCTCCCACTATAAGCCACCCGTAAGGCGTACAAGTGTGTGCTCACCCTCTGCACTGTTACTGTCCCTCTCTGTGCCTCTGCTTGGTACTGGTGCTGATGTTACAATGGTAACATATTCCCTTTCGCACACTGCCACAGCAACAGAACAGGTTCAGCCCTCACACATCACAGCCCCCAACGGTGGTGCGTCAATTTATGCTTTTTGCATGGGTTTGAGACGGCCCTCTCGTAAACGCTCTCATACTATGTGTCCCACTCTTTCTGCACCCCAGCCTCTGACCACAGCAGTAACTGGGGAAACAGGGCCTTCTAGGTCACTGTTCCACTCTGTGCCTGTACCCAGTGCTGGAGCTGATGTTACCACAGCAACAGCCCAGGCTCAGTCTAACGGCGCCATGGCTGCCCACGGTGGGTCAGCCAATGATTACCTGACGCACAGGGTGATGGCGCACTCTGTCATGTCCGTATTGGGCTTCATGTTGGCGGCTAACACTGCTGACACTTTACACATACACTGTCTTCACCGGTGGTTTGCCCACCTACGGCTAGACCCTCTGCGTCATCGCCAGCTGGTGATACCCTGCTCGCTCAGAGCAGATCTGGACCATTGGCAAGACCCACACGGCGTCCCCTTGGGCAGTGTGACCTCCTTACATCCCAGTCTATATGGACGCGTCTCTGACGGAACATCCGACCACCCGGGTGCTCCATGGTGCACCAAGATGATTCAATCTCGACTCCTTGGTCAATTCCACAATTCCAGTATGCTCTGTCTCAGGCTGGGCACAACCATAGGGCTGTGGCCCATACTCAGTGGCCAGCCTCTGAGGGCTTGGTCCCTGAGAAGGACAGTCTAGCGCGCCATGGCTTATAATCTGCCGTTATCGGCACGATACAGGAAGCGCAAACTAGCTCCATGTCCAAACAGTACTCTAGTAAGTGGAACGTGTTCACACGCTGGTGCGACAGCGAGGCAGTCGACCCACTATGTTGCCGAGTAGAGTGCGTTCTCTCCTTCTTTCCATCTCTCTTTGACAAACAGCTGTTAAGGTGTACGCCTCTGCGACTTCAGTTCTTCATGAGCAACGCCTGTGTTCAGCCATCCGTTCGTTAAGTGATTCCTGTTGGGAAAAATGGAGTCTGAGCAGGGTGGTGATGCATCCAAATCTGGCAATTCTGGCAAAGGTTAAGAACAGCTCATACACCACAGATCATTGAGCTGTCTGCTTTCCCTCTCCTCTCTCTTGAGGGGGAGAGAGATGAGCGAATCCATCGCCTGTGCCCCGTGCACGCTCTGGCGCACTATGTAGAACGCAGAGCAGCGTTTTGGTCATCACCTCAGCTGCTGGTGTGCTATGGTACTGTGGTGCTAGGTAAGCCACTCTCCAAACAGCGGTTGTCTCACTGCCTTTGCGATGGGAATCAAGTAAGCATAGGAGATGACCAGTGGTCATGCCTGTTAGCCTCAGGGCTCATTCCACCCATGAAATGGTGGCCTCCACTGCCCTTTTTTGGGGAGCAAGGATCGAGAACATTTGCGCAGCAGCGTAATGGTCGATGCCGTGCCGCTTTGTCCGTCTCGATCTGTTATGTCCTCCAACTCTCTCGCACAGTCTGTACTCAGCAGGGCCGCCGGGGCGTCTTAAACAGGGAGGAGGATTGGGAGGGGGCTGACGATTTCGGATGGCCCCCTTATGGGAATTGTAGCCACCAGAATTATGCCGGCCACCAGAATACTATAGTCACACTGAAGATAATGTTCCGGGAAGCTGATTGTGTGGTGTAGCCCCCTCATATTGGGCTAATGTGTTCCCATTGGCAGGGGAGTGTGTATTGTAAACCACAGTCACAAAACTAAATTGACAATTCCTACTAAGTCTGTCAAGGAGCATGGTTTAGCCACTATATGCACTGAAAAACAGTAATATATAGACCCAGGATTGCTCCGCTAAGGGGACAAAAGTGATATATACCGTATATGACTTTTTTCAGAGAGTGTAGTGGTTGAACCATGCCCCATAACAGATTAGTAGAAAATGTCAATGGGTAGGGGCTACGGATCTATCTGTGATTGACTGTATGACTATTTGAAAACACATCTGTAGTGTGTGTAGGGGCAGTGATCACCAATCATCCTCCTGGAGATCTATCCTTCATTAGATTTTCAGCCCAACCATAGCTTGAGCACATGTAAAACAATATCTTGAGGCCTCCCGAGTGGCACAGCGGTCTAAAGGCACTGCATTTCAATGCTTATTAAGGCGTCACTACAGATCTGGATTTGATCCCGGGCTGTATTGAAGCAACGCACAATTGGCCCAGCTTCGTCCGGGTTAGGGGAGGGTTTGGCCGGCCGGGATGTCATTATTCCATTGCGCTCTAGTGACACCTGTGGCGGGCCGGGCACATGCACGCTGATACGGTCGCCAGGTGTACGGTGTTTCCTCTGACACATTGGTGCAGCTGGCTTTCGGGTTAAGCGAGCAGTGTGTCACGAAGCACTGCGGCTTGGTAGGGTCGTGTTTCGGAGGACGCATGACTCTCGACCTTCACCTCTGTCACGCCCTGACCTTAGTTATCTTTGTTTTCTTTATTATTTGGTTAGGTCAGGGTGTGACAAGGGTGGTTTGTTTAGTTTTCATTGTCTAGGGGTTTTTGTATGTCTAGGGTTTTTCTGGGTCTAGGTGTTTATATGTCTATGGTTGCCTAGATTGGTTCTCAATCAGAGGCAGCTGTTTATCGTTGTCTCTGATTGGGAACCATAGGTAGCCATATTCCTTGGTTATTTTGTGGGTTGTTATTCTATGGTTATTTGCTTGTTCTTTACTAGCCATATTGTTTCACGGTTCGTTTTGTTAGTTTGTTTAGTGTTCTTCGTTAATTAAAGAAGATGTATTCATATCACGCTGTGCCTTGGTCTCCTCTTTATGACGACTGTGACACCCTCTCCAATGTCCGTATGGGAGTTGCAGCGATGGGACAAGACTGTAACTACCAATTGGGGAGAAAAAGGGGTAAAATGTATAAAAAATAAATAACAATTGCCATTATTTATACTTTCATTATAACCTTGTTATATGATCTGTTTAGTATGTTATGTAAATAACTGACAAGAGAATTTATGAAAAATGACAACCTTTTTATTATATAAAAAAAAGTATTTCACTTTATTTAACCTCTTGAAACTCTGGGGGCGCTATATCATTTTTGGATAAAAAGACGTGCCCGTTTTAAGCGCAATATTTTGTCACAAAAAGATGCTCGACTATGCATATAATTGATAGCTTTGGAAAGAAAACACTCTGACATTTCCAGAACTGCAAAGATATTCTCTGTGTGTGCCCTAGAACGTGAGCTACAGGCAAAACCAAGATGAAACGGCATCCAGGAAATCAGCAGGATTTTTGAGGCTCCGTTTTCCATTGTCTCCTTATATGGCTGTGAATGCGAGAGGAATGAGCCTGCCCTTTCTGTCATTTCCCCAAGGTGTCTGCAGCATTGTGACGTATTTGTAGGCATATCATTGGAAGATTGACCATAAGAGACCACATTTACCAGGTGTCCGCCCGGTGTCCTGCGCCGAAATTTGTGCGCAAACCTCAGCTGCAAGTATTTTTCCATGGAATTCAGAGAAGAAAGCAGGCTTCCACAAACGATATATCAATGAAGAGATATGTGAAAAAACACCTTGAGGATTGATTCCAAACAACGTTTGCCATGTTTCGGTCGATATTATGGAGTTAATTCGGAAAAAGTTTGACGTTGTTGGTGACTGAATTTTCGGTTCGTTTTGGTAGCCAAATGTGATGTACAAAACGGAGCGATTTCTCCTACACAAAGATTCTTTCAGGAAAAACTGAACATTTGCTATGTAACTGAGAGTCTCCTCATTGAAAACATCCGAAGCTCTTCAAAGGTAAATGATTTTATTTATTTGGTTATCTGGTTTTTGTGTAAATGTTGCGTGCTAAATGCTACTCAAAATGCTAAGCTAGCTTAGCATACTCTTACACAAATTAGTGATTTGCTATGGTTCAAAAGCATATTTTGAAAATCTGAGATGACAGTGTTGTTAAGAAAAGGCTAAGCTTGAGAGCAGGCGCATTATTTTCATTTTATTTGCGATTTTCAGAAATCGTTAACGTTACGTTATGCTAATGAGCTTGAGGCTATAACTGGATACAGGTTTTTTTCATAGCCAAATGTGAACAAAACGGAGCGATTTGTCCTACACAAATAATATTTTTTTGAAAAACTGAACATTTGCTATCTAACTGAGAGTCTCCTCATTGAAAACATCTGAAGTTCTTCAAAGGTAAATGATTTTATTTGAATGATTTTCTTGTTTTTGTGAAAATGTTGCTGGCTGAATTCTAGGCTTATAGCTATGTTAGCTATCAATACTCTTACACAAATGCTTGTTTAGCTATGGTTGAAAAGCATATTTTGAAAATCTGAGATGACAGTGTTGTTAACAAAAGTCTAAGCTTGAGAGCAAATATGTTTATTTCATTTCATTTGCGATTTTCATGAATAGTTAACGTTGCGTTATGCTAATGAGCTTGAGGCTATAAATAGAATCCCGGATCCGGGATTGCGCGACACAACAGGTTAACCAGGTAGGCTAGTTGAGATCATGTCCTCATTTACAACTACGACCTGGCCAATATAAAGCAAAGCAGTGTTACACAGACAATAACACAGAGTTACACATGGAATAAACAATAAACCAGCCAATAACACAATAAACAAGTTTAAAAAAAGTCTATATACAGTGTGTGCAAAAGGCATGAGTAGTTAGGCAATAAATAGGCCAAAGGAGCGAATAATTACAATTTAGCAGATTAGCACTGGAGTGATAAATGAGCAGATGATGATGTGTGTTACGTTCCCCAGTTTATGTGTTGTAGTTTGTATGTTTGCATGTGTTTATTTCAGGAAATGGCTTCCTGAAATCCATCAAGCAGCTGATTGGTCGACTCCAGGGCTAATTGGACAGCTGACACCGCCCCCTCGTCAAGACGCAGCTGTCTCCAATTACCTATACCAGAAGCTATATAAAAGCCAGTGTTCTGTGCAGGAGGAGAGAATTTTTGCTAGAGGTAGATTTGCTAGAGAGAATTTTGCTGGAAGTAGATTTGCTAGAGAGAATTTTGCTGGGAGGTCATTGCAGAGATTTTGCTAGAGATTTTGCTAGAGATTTTGCTAGAGATTTTGCTAGAGATTTTGCTGGGAGTTCATTGCTGAGAGTTGGTATGTTTAGTGAGTTTGTTGCTCAGATAGAGCTTATTTGACATCCTTTGTTTCTTAGTTTGTTTGCGAAAATTGTTTAATATTCTGTTTCATTTGTTCCCAGGGGGGAAGGGGAAGGCACCTAGGGAGTGCTTAGGCAAGAGGCCCGCGGGCATACATATACCCATAGCATATTCGCTGTCTAGGCACACTAGGTAAGATCTGGGCGGACCACCCCTTGTATTTTGGTTAGGGCACCAGGTGGTGCTAAATTAGGTAAGTAGTGGTTAGGCAGGTAAGATAGGAGAGGGGGGGGCTTTGAGATTTACTTTCTTTGCTTTGGTTCCGTCCAGCCCCTTTTCCCCATATTACCGTGTAAAGGAATAAAGTCCTTGTAAACGGTACCACATTCTGCCTGTTGTCATTCTTTCTTGCACCTACAGTCCATACCTTTTTCGCTTCACGGAGAGTTTAGTTGTAGCAGGCTGTTGCGTTCCCTCTTCATAGAGGCGTGCGTAACAATGTGCAAGTGGAGATACTGGTGTGCAAAAAGAGCAGAAAAGTAAATAAAAAGTAAAATGTCACGCCCTGGTCTACATTTATCATGTTTATCTTCATTTATTGGGTCAGGCCAGGGTGTGACATGTGTTTATTTGTGGTGTGTTTCGTCTTGGGGTTGTGTGGGGTGTATAGCATAGTCTATGGCTGCCTGAGGCGGTTCTCAATCAGAGTCAGGTGATTATCGTTGTCTCTGATTGGGAAACATATTTAGGTAGCCATATTCTTTGAGTGTTTTCGTGCGTGATTGTTCCTGTCTCTGTGTCTTTACCAGATAGGACTGTTTAGGTTTTCACGTTCCGTTTGTTGTTTTTTGTTCATGTTCAGTTATTTCACTTCTAGTCTACTTTCATTCAATAAACATGAGTAACCATCACGCTGCATTTTGGTCTGCTCCTCCTTCAACAGAAGAAAGCCGTTACAGAATCACCCACCACAACAGGACCAAGCGGCGTGGTAACAGGCAACAGCCGCAGCAGGAGCAGGTTGACAAAACTTTCTGGAATTGGGAGGAAATCCGCGACGGGAGAGGACTCTGGACTAAACCAGGGGAGCGTAGCCGTCCCAAGGTGCAGCGAGAGAAGGTATGGACATGGGAGGACGAACTGGACGGTAAAGGACCCTGGGTTCAGCCTGGAGAATATCGTCGTCCCAAGGAAGAACTGGAGGCGAAGAAAGCGGAGAGGCGATGGTATGAAGAGGCAGCACGACGATGCGGTTGGAAGCCCGAGAGTCAGCCCCAAAAATGTATTGAGGGGGCTCACAGGGAGTATGGCTACGCCAGGTAGGAGACCTGTGCAAACTTCCTGTGTTTACCGGGGGGCTAAAGAGACCGGGCAGGCACCGTGTTATGCTGTGGAGTGCGCGGTGTCTCCAGTGCGGGTGCATAGCCCGGTGCAGTACATACCAGCTCCTCGTATTGGCCGGGCTAGAGTGGGCATCGAGCCAGGTAAAGTTGGGCAGGCTTGGTGCTCAAGAGCTCCAGTGCGCCTGCACGGTCCGGTCTATCCAGTGCCACCTCCACACACCAGTCCTCCGGTGGCAGCTCCCCGCACCAGGCTTCCTGTGCGTGTCCTCGGCCCAGTACCACCAGTGCCAGCACCACGCGTCAGGCCTACAGTGCGCCTCGCCTCTCCAGCGCTACCGGAGCCTTTCTCCTCTCCTGCGCTGCCGAAGTCTCCCGTCTGTTTAGCGCAGCCAGAGCCTTCCTCCTCTCCTGCGCTGCCGGAGCCTCCCGCCTGTTCAGCGCTACCGGAGCCTTTCTCCTCTCCTGCGCTGCCGGAGTCTCCCGCCTGTTTAGCGCAGCCAGAGCCTTCCTCTCCTGCGCTGCTGGAGTCTCCCGCCTGTTTTGCGCAGCCAGAGCCTTCCTCCTCTACAGCGCTGCTGGAGTCTCCCGCCTGTTTAGCGCAGCCCGAGCTGGCAGTCTGCATGGAGCAGCCAGAGCTGTCAGTCTACATGGAGCAGCCAGAGCTGTCAGTCTTCATGGAACAGCCAGAGCTATCAGTCTGCATGGAGCAGCCGGAGCTGCCAGTCTGCATGGAGCTGCCAGTCTGCAAGGAGCTGCCAGTCTACAAGGAGCTGTCAGTCTGCAAGGAGCTGTCAGTCTACAAGGAGCTGTCAGTCTGCATGGAGCTGCCAGTCTGCATGGAGCAGCCAGAGCTGTCAGTCTGCAAGAAGCCACCAGAGCTGTCAGTCTACATGGAGCAGCCAGAGCCGCCAGTCAGCATGGAGCAGCCAGATCCGTCAGTCAGCCAGACTCTTCCAGATCTGCCAGTCAGCCAGACTCTTCCAGATCTGCCAGTCAGCCAGGCTCGTCCAGATCAGCCAGTCAGCCAGGCTCTTCCAGATCCGCCAGTCAGCCAGACTCTTCCAGATCCGCCAGTCAGCCCGACTCTTCCAGATCTGCCAGTCAGCCAGACTCTTCCAGATCTGCCAGTCAGCCAGACTCTTCCAGATCAGCCAGTCAGCCAAACTCTTCCAGATCCGCCAGTCAGCCAGACTCTTCCAGATGTGCCAGTCAGCCAGACTCTTCCAGATGTGCCAGTCAGCCAGACTCTTCCAGATGTGCCAGTCAGCCAGACTCTTCCAGATGTGCCAGTCAGCCAGACTCTTCCAGATCTGCCAGTCAGCCAGACTCTTCGAGATCTGCCAGTCAGCCAGACTCTTCCAGATCTGCCAGTCAACCAGATTCTTCAAGATCTGCCAGTCAACCAGACTCTTCCAGATCTGCCAGTCAGCCTGGATCTGCCAGAACCGTCAACCAGCCAGGATCTGCCGGATCCAAATACCTGGCTGGGCTTCCTCTCAGTGCTGGGCTTCCTCTCAGTACTGGGCTTCCTCTCAGTGCTGGGCTTCCTCTCAGTCCTGAGCTGCCCCTCTGTCCCGAGCTGCCCCTCTGTCCTGAGCTGCCCCTCTGTCCCGAGCTGCCCCTCAGTCCCGAGCTGCCCCTCAGTTCCGAGCTGCCCCTCAGTTCCAAGCTGCCCCTCAGTCCAGTGGGGTCCTGGGTGAGGACTACTAGGCCATGGTCGGCGGCGAAGGTGGACTATCCTAGGACGCGAGGAGGGGGGATTAAGACATTTATAGAGTGGGTTCCAAGTCCCGAGCCGGAGCCGCCACCATGGACAGACGCCCACCCGGACCCTCCCTATTGTTTTGATGTGCGTCCGGGAGTCCGCACCTTAGGGGGGGTGCGGGGTTCTGTCACGCCCTGGTCTATATTTATTATGTTTATCTTAATTTATTGGGTCAGGCCAGGGTGTGACATGGGTTTATTTGTTGTGTGTTTCGTCTTGGGGTTGTGTGGGGTGTATAGCATAGTCTATGGCTGCCTGAGGCGGTTCTCAATCAGAGTCAGGTGATTATCGTTGTCTCTGATTGGGAAACATATTTAGGAAGCCATATTCTTTGAGTGTTTTCGTGGGTGATTGTTCCTGTCTCTGTGTCTTTACCAGATAGGACTGTTTAGGTTTTCACATTCCGTTTGTTGTTTTTTGTTCATGTTCAGTTATTTCACTTCTAGTCTACTTTCATTCAATAAACATGAGTAACCATCACGCTGCATTTTGGTCCGCTCCTCCTTCAACAGAAGAAAGCCGTTACATAAAAAGTATGGGGATGAGGTAGGTAGATTGTATGGGCTATTTACAGATGGACTATGTACAGCTGCAGCGATCGGTTAGCTGATGTTTAAAGTTGGTGAGGGAAATAAAAGTCAGATTTTTGCAATTCGTTCCAGTCACTGGCAGCAGAGAACTGGAAGGAAAGGCAGGACAAATGAGGTGTTGGCTTTGGGGATGATCAGTGAGATATACCTGCTGGAACGTGTGCTACGGGTGGGTGTTGTTATCGTGACCAGTGAACTGAGATAAGGCGGAGCTTTACCTAGCATAGACTTATAGATGACCTAGAGCCAGTTGGTCTGGCGACGAATATGTAGCGAGGGCCAGCCGACGAGAGCATACAGGTCGCAGTGGTGGGTGGTGAAATAGAAAGCCGATTTTAGATTTGATTTTGGATTGGAGATGTTTAATATGAGTCTGGAAGGAGAGTTTACAGTTTAACAAGACACCTAGGTATTTATAGTTGTCCAGATATTCTAGGTCGGAACCGTCCAGGGTGGTAATGCTAGTCGGGCAGGCAGGTGCGGGCAGCGGATGGTTGAAAAGCATGCATTCGGTTTTTCGAGCGTTTAAGAGCAGTTGGAGGCCACAGAAGGAGTGTTGTATGGCATTGAGGCTCGTTTGGAGGTTAGTTAGCACAGTGTCCAAGGAAAGGCCAGAGGTATACAGAATGGTGTCGTCTGTGTAGAGGTGGATCAGGGAATCAACCTTTCATTGCAGTCTGGTTTATTTATTTACTTTCAACAGCAGAAAACATTCCAAAATGTATAATTCAACAGTTTACTCGTTAGAATTTGTTTTATAAATGAGATTTTCTCCAATATCATCACAAAGTCTATTTCGAATAAAGGGTATAGGCCAGCATGGTCCACCATGCAAACAGGCTGTTCTGGACCTGCATTTTCTGGTGACCTATTGAAAACAGTACAACAATTACACACCAAATAAAGATGCATTATGTATGCCTTTGGTTTTGATAATAAAACAAAGTAGCCTACACACCTGTGGAAGTTCGTCATTTTCAGGGTCCAACTCCAGCTCCATCTGGCAGGTTGAATACCATGTGCCTTTGTTGATGATTTATTTGAATGGGTAAGGGGCTGGACTAGACTATTCTAGACTATTCTATCAGTCAATCAAGGCTGTATATGCAAATATATTCACATTTGTATCCCCACGCCCACACAGTTGGACTGAGCATTTCAGTGGCTCAGGGGAATAAATTATTGAAAATATATACACTGTGTGTACAACACGTTAAGAAAACCTTCCTAGTATTGAGTTGCACCCCCCTTTGCTCTCAGAACAGCCTCAATTAGTCAGGTCATGAACTCTACAAGGTGTCGAAAGCGTCCCACAGGGATGCTGGCCCATGTTGACTCCAATGCTTCCCACAGTTGGGCGGATGTCCTTTGGGTGGTGGACCATTCTTGATACGCACGGGAAACTGTTGAGTGTGAAAAACCCAGCAGGGTTGCAATTCTTGACACACTCAAACTAATGCGCCTGGCACCTACTACCATACACCATTCAATGGGGTATGGTAGTACCCCATTCACCCTCTGAACGGCACACAGTCCATGTCTCAATTGTCCCTTCATCTACACTGATTGAAGTGGATTTAACAGGTGACATCAATAAGGGATCATAGCATTCAAATGGATTCACCTGGTCAGCCTGCATCATTAAATAGCAGGTGTTCCTAATGTTTTGTACACTCAGTGTATTTTGGAGTTATATAAAAAAACACACCCAATGATTTATTAAACATAAAGTGATGATTTAAACATTAAATTAAAAATACTGCATGGGGGGCTTTAAGAACAGAGCCTGAGACTAAGTACCTCTCGAAAATAAAGCACTCTCAACTGACAGCGCCTTAACTTATTAATAAAACCTCCAAGACAGGCTAGGCTGTCTGAGACTGCGGCTAAAGAAAGAGTGAGCGCTATCGAAAGGCTGGATATAACGTAAATGAAGGAGGGAGAAAGAGAGAGCATTGTAAGGATATCCGTCCCTATCACAAAGACACGGCTCTTTAGGGAATTCACAATGCACCGCCAATGTGTCTGAATGGCAACTAGCCAGATGTCGTGCCTCAGTCCAGATGCCACAACAGACACCTTTGTAACTCTTAGTGTCTGACGAGGAGACATTGGGTACAACATTTATGGGCTTCAAGAGGGCAGCTGAAATGCTGGGATTTTTTTGATTGTATTCTTTGGTCAGAGACAGTCCATTTTATGAGTGTGGGAATATAGTCCTAACAGTCAGACAGTCACCGTCTATCCCAGTGGCCCAGAATGTTCCCTGGTAATACTTGACAATAGCAGAGGACATGCCAGCTGCAAGCCATAGAATTCGTTTTATTTGTTGTTTACAATAAAACATGTAGGCCTAGAAGTCTAACACGTTTCCAGTCCTACTATAACACAGAAAATGTAAAGGGGCAATTTCAAAAGTAGGAGGTGTGGTGGGGGGATATGACAAGGGACTCAAATGCAATCACTCTAGCTCTCAAAAAGAGTCATCTCCCATTTGACATCAGTACTGTATACCTCATGTCTTAGCACAAAACTCTTTGTTTTTACAATATGTTCCCCCCTTGTATTAAATGTGCATTTCTTGCTGCTCTGCTGACTGTCAGGGTTTTCTATTTACAGAGCTGAGAGTTAGTGTCTGGGACAAAATCAAAGCTCTTTTTCTCCAACTGTAATCCAGCTTTCGGAGCTAGCGGTTTATATGATGACTGCCCCAGATGCCACTGTTACATCATGTTATTGAGATCGTAAAAGATCTGTACCATGCTGAATAACAATAAAACACCTCCTGCACAGACATCTTCCTCATTCCCAAACCTTTTATTGGGTTCTATGTGCGACAAAATACTTTTATAGATGCAATATGTAGAAATAGATCACTTCCTGTTTGCAGAAATTCAAATAGTTTGCCTAATTTCAGTTTGTGACAAAACTATCTGCCATTGTCTAGCAAATCATTGTGCCATCTAAACAATATGCGAAATATATTTTCCATAACCAAAAATATTGTATTTTCAGCTTTGAAGCTGGTATACAAAACTGAATGTCAAAAAGGCCAAAATGAAACTTAAGAATGAGAAGCATAGAAATTGCTTACATAGGTCTACTGCTTCTTATACTTGCTTTCAATGAGTGACAGACCTGTAACACAAATTTCTATGTGAATTTGGTCGGTTTGCCCAAAAAGTAACATATTGTAGCTTTAAATGAGAATCACTAATGTGTTTTTTAATGCAAGATTTCACATTTCTTTTTTTGAAAACCATAACCCTGTTTGGATTTTGTTTTAAATTAATTCAATACTTGCCTGTAAAAGTGAATAACTACGCTATGTATGAAAGCTCTGTGGGCTTCATGGAGTTCAAGCTGTTAGAGAAGGGAGTGAAAATAACCTCTTCAAAGCAAACAGCCTTATCTGGATAGTAACTTAACAAGGCCTAGAATGGCAAAGGGGGTCCATTTTAAGTGGCAAGGCAAATTCATCAATCTCTCTCTCTCTCTCTTGGTAGCCAGGCCCATAGGTGTCACGTAGTCAGCACAGCGTTGACAAGCAATGCATTAACATTCTTTTCCAGGCAAAGTAATCGGCCTGATCTGTATCTTGCTGCTCGTTGGCCACGTTTGTTTAAGGAACATGTCAGGTTTTTTCCCGGAGGATCGGGTCAAAACGTTCATCTTGTACTGAGAAGTAGAAGGGCAAGGTCGATGTGGGGGAGTTGAACCAACCTAACGACTTTAATTTCAATTAGTTTATTCTTCCTTTAAGCATTCTGTCAGGGAGGATTGAACAGTGCACTTTATTATTTGTGTTGATCCTTAGGGCCTAGTTTCTATGTGTTCGGATTTCGGCAATCGGATAGGATTAAATGCATAGAAATAGAATGAATAGAACATGGCATCATTGACTTGAATGGGGATTCCCATCCTATTCATTAAATTGTTTTGCATTTAATCCTATCCGATTGCTGAAATCCGATCAGATAACTGTTGAAAAACTGGGTCCTGGGAACGCTGACAATATTGTAGCAAAGGGGAACTCCCGAGTGGCGCAGCAGTCTAAGACACATCATCTCAGTCCTTAAGGCATCACTACAGATCCTGGTTCGATTCTAGTCTGTATCACAACTTGCCGTGATTGGGAGTCTCATAGGGCGGCGAACAATTGGCCCAGTGTGTTCCGGGTTAGGGTTTGGCCGGGGTAGGCCGTCATTGTAAATAAGAATTTGTTCTTAACTGACTTGCCTAGTTAAATTAAGGTGAAATAAAAAGCTTACAGATTATGACAGTAAGGTCTGTGGGTTGAATAAAACCAGTGCCTCTGTGCACAAGCATATGAGTTCTCAGCATAGTTTTTTATGAATCAGTCAAAGACCTTGATATTCTGTACATGTCATTCTATCAAATAGAAAATTATTATTTGATCTGTAAGGAAGCAGATCCTGTCACGTTCTGACCTTAGTTCTTTTGTTATGTCTTTGTTTTAGTATGGTCAGGACGTGAGTTGGGTGGGTTGTCTATGTTCCTTTTTCTATGATTTGGGATTTCTGTGTTTGGCCTGGTATGGTTCTCAACCAGAGGCAGCTGTCAATCGTTGTCCCTGATTGAGAACCATACTTTGGTAGCCTGGTTTCACTTTGAGTTGTGGGTGATTATTTTCCGTGTCAGTGTTTGTGCCACACGGGACTGTTTCGTTTGTTTCGTTCTTTCACTTTGTTATTTTGTAATTTTGTAGTGTTCAGTTTCACATATTAAATTGGACTCTTACCACGCTGCAAATTGATCCGATATCTCTTACTCTTCGTCACAAGAAGAGGACGAGCGTTACAGAATCACCCACCACCAAAGGACCAAGCAGCGTGGTAACAGGCAGCAGCAGCGATCTCCAAACTCTTGGACATGGGAGGAGATCCTGGATGGCAAGGGACCCTGGGTACACCCGGGAGAGTATCGCCAGAGCTGGAGGCAGCGAAAGCCGAGAGGCGGTGGTATGAGGAGGCAGCCCCAAAAGCACAGGAGGCAGCCCCAAAAATGTATTGGGGGGTGGCACACGGGGAGTGTGGCTAAGTCAGGTTGGAGACCTGAGCATGGCACCAGCCCTACGCATGGTGTCCCCGGTTCTCCAGCATAGCCCAATGCGGGCTATTCCACCTTGCCGCACTGGCCTGGCTACGGGGAGCATTCAGCCAGGAAGGGTTGGGCAGGCTCGGTGCTCGAGACCTCCAGTGCGCCTTCACGGTCCGGTGCCACCTCCACACACCAGCCCTCCGGTTGCAGCCCCCCGCACCAGGCTGTCTCTCCGTCTCCTCCCTACAGGTGCTCCCGCCTGTCCAGTGCTGCCAGAGTCTTCCTCCTGCCCAGTGCTGCAAGAGTCTCCCATGTGTCCTGAGCTGCCAGAGTCTCCCGTCTGTCCTTTGCTGCCAGAGTCTCCCGTCTGTCCTTCACTGCCAGAGTCTCCCGTCTGTCCTGAGCTGCCAGAGTCTCCCGTCTGTCCTGAGCTGCCAGAGTCTCCCGTCTGTCCTGAGCTGCCAGAATCTCCCGTCTGTCCTGAGCTGCCAGAGTCTCCCGTCTGTCCTGAGCTGCAAGAGTCTCCCATCTGTCCTGAGCTGCAAGAGTCTCCCGTCTGTCCAGTGCTGCCAGAGTCTTCCTCCTGCCCAGTGCTGCCAGAGTCTCCCGTCTGTGCTGAGCTGCCAGAACCGCCCGTCTGTCCTGAGCTGCCAGAGCCGCCCGTACGTCCTGAGCTGCCAGAGTCTCCCGTCTGTCCTGATCTGCCAGAGTCTCCCGTCTGTCCTGATCTGCCAGAGTCTCCCGTCTGTCCAGTGCTGCCAGAGTCTTCCGTCTGTCCAGTGCTGCCAGAGTCTCCCGTCTGTCCTGAGCTGCCAGAGTCTCCCGTCTGTCCTGAGCTGCCAGAGTCTCCCGTCTGTCCTGAGCTGCCATAGCCGCCCGTCTGTCCTGTGCTGCCAGAGCCGCCCGTCTGTCCTGAGCTGCCAGAGCCACCAGTCTGTCCTGAGCTGCCAGAGCCGCCCATCTGTCCTGATCGTCCGGTGCTGCCGGAATCTCCCGTCCATTCGGGACGCATGGCTTGGGTCCCCAATCCGAGGTTGGCGGCGAGGGTCGCCGCTCTAAAGAGGCCATGAAGGCGGTTAAAGAGGTCAGAGAAAGACTATGGTGGAGTGGGGTACACGTCCCGCGCCAGAGCCGCCACCGCGGACAGACACCCACCCAGACCCTCCCCTATAGGTTCAGGTTTTGCAGCTGGAGTCAGCACCTTTGGGGGGGGGGTACAGTCATGTTCTGACCTTAGTTCTTTTGTTATGTCTTTGTTTTAGTATGGTCAGGGCGTGAGTTGGGTGGGTTGTATATGTTCCTTTTTCTATGATTTGGGATTTATGTGTTTGTTATTTTTTTGTAATTTTGTAGTGTTCAGTTTTACATATTAAAATGAACACTTACCACGCTGCAAATTGGTCCGATATCTCTTACTCCTCGTCTGAAGAAGAGGTCGAGCGTTACAGATCCCTTATTCATCTTTGTTTGATTTATGTCCATGAAGCAGGAGTGCTATACATAGAAGGTCACTTTAACTTATCTCTGTAATGGAAAGTTACGTTTTTTTGAATTGATGTGACAACTGTGGTTGTGTTATATCTAAATGTTTATTGTGTTGTTTAATTTCTACAGTATGGCATCACCAGATGTTGTCAACCAAAATAGTTTGTTTTGAAATACAACATTCATAAGAGGCTTGAGAAAATGTCTGTAGTGCCTCTATTCTCACATTGGCAAACTAAGAATTCACACTAGATCTGTTTTTGACCCGATTCAGAGACATTACATATCATTATGAATCATGCTTCCATATTGTAACAGCCTAAAGGGGAGTTTGAGCAGCTGGCTTATCGGAGTCATTGTGAGTTACATATTTTCATATGTCACCTTTGACTTGCTGTTGCACTCCTCCATCTGCCCACAATGAAGGCCCTTGACCCCTCAACCATTTGTAATATTACACAATCGAAAAAGGCCCATTTGTTTTGACCTGAGCCACACTTCAGTAAATTTCACTCTTTGCACAAATGGCATAAAAACACCAGCTACAGTTACGTGTGAAGGAGTCTACAATTCCACAAGCAATTTACCACTAACCACAAAACTAGAGCCAGCCTCGGTTGTATTTTACTAGGGTCGTGTTGCTAATCTTATGTATTTTCCAAAGGAATACCACAATCTATATCCCATGCATTTCTCACCTTTACAATATCTGGCATAAACAAACTCGAAAATCAATGAGGATCAGAGTGAACATGAAAGTGAGAAGGCGAATGCAGCGGGATCAAAGCGAGCTTCCATGTACATGCTGGGATGAAAGGGGGTGTAAACATTCCTATTTATCTGGATAGACTGTATCTACTGTGTACCAGAACAAGAGGAAAAGTTGGGTGCACGATAACAAAGAGTGCTTGTCAGATTCAGTATAGAATTACTGTATGTTGCCACTGTAGATTACATGGAGAAGAGGAGCAAGCGAAGTAGTGTGGCCTAGTTGACAGGCTGTGAGATACAGTATGTGGTGGCACAGAGATATGGAAGGAGCTCATTGTTCATTAACAGCGTCTCACCGGCTCACTCCGGCTGGCTTTGTGCCGCCAAATTTCCCCTTGCTGAGTTGCTGAATCGGGCATATGCAAAGCCTTTGTTTTCCTGTTGGGATTGGGGGGATAATCCTGCCTGAAAATGGCAACCAATGCAGTGTTGCCACAACCAGGGTTCTGGTGAAAGCAGGCTAGCTGAGGGAGCATTGGGTTTCTGTGGTGGATTTCATAGAAGACAGGCCACGACTGGCCGTTTGACACAACATGTGACCTCTATAGCAGAGGAAATTAACACATTTATTTCCCCTTTGGAAGAGAGTTGTACTGTATGGGCTGTATGCTACCGTGAGCTGAAAAAAGGCCTGATATTATTGCTTAAACATCAGGTCACTGCTCTGAGTGAATGTGGAGGGAAGTGGGGGTGGATGTTTCATCAAAAAATGGCTTGCCCCCACATTGTCAGTATCTGCCACGTGCAAATGGTTCCACCAAGCTTTGCATTTTTATTGAGCCATCCCTTCACTGTGAAAATGAAGTGTCTTTTTAGCATCATAAATATGTTGACGTGTGTCTATCAATCAGAATTTCATTATAGTTCATTGCAGAAACAGAGGGTCAACAGAAAATGTTTTATTATACTTAGTTTCTTGAGTTCATGACTTTGGTTGAGAGAGATGGCTTTGAGGGTCTTTGTGGTCTTTGTTCAAACCTTAATTGCTCTAAAGTAGAGTTAAAGGTCAACTTCCCCTTAGAAACAACTTATCTGGTTTTAAACAGACTATGCATAAGTCAGAAACATTAATTATAGTGTCAAAATTGACAACAAGGTGTAAATAGGATCATTTTGTCAATAAAGTAATTCTCGTCCAAAAATGAATTATGTAAATGAGTTTTTCACGACTTACTGGAGGGGATGGGGATGGATTACTTACATGCCCACTTTTGCCAATGATGCCAATTTGCCTAGAGACAACACATTGTGGTCAGCCCCCAGCTGCCATGTGGACATGTATCGTCACGGCTGTGTATGGGTGCAACGCACGCACATTTCGATCGACAAATAGAAGTGAAAATGGGCTTCCATATTGGTCACTTCTACCGCCTGTCACCATTAAACTACTGGTGTTGGTGAGTACGTTAGCAAAGTAAATAGCTGGTACTAGCTAGCTAGTAGCTACTTAAGAAATAAGGCCTGAGGGGATGTGGTATATGGCCAATATACCACGACTAATGTCTGTTCTTACGCACGACGCAATGCGGAATGCCTGGATACAGCCCTGAGCCGTGGTATATTGGCAATATATCACAAACCCCTGAGGTGACTTATTGCTATTATAAACTGGTTACCAACGTAATTATAGCAGTCAAATAAATGTTTTTGTCATACCTGTGGTAGACGGTCTGATATTACGGCCTTCAGCCAATCAGCTTTCATCCAATCAGCATTCAGTCTCGAACCACCCTAGTTTATAATTTTGGTTATACAACCTTATTTGATCTTTCTAGTGAGCCAGGCTAGCTATGATGCCACAGACGAAAGGGAAATGATACTGTAGCTAGCTAGCTATATACATCAAGCTAATGTGTAATGTCATGTAGCATCTGAGGAAGATGTGCATAGCTCTCATAGCTAGCCACCTTGCTTACAACATTTAGCTGTAGCCCATTGCCATTTAGGATCAATACATGGCAGGCACTTGGATACTAGCTCCCTAGCCCAAATCAAATTGTATTCATCACATGCTTTGTAAACAACAGGTGTAGACTAATAGTGAAATGCTTACTTACAGACCCTTCCCAAAGATGCGAGAGAAAGAAAATAGAGAAATTATAGAAAACTAAAACACCTAATAAGTAATAATAAATACACAATGAGTAACGATAAACTTGGCTATATACAGCTAATCATAGGTAATCTATGATTAGCCGTGGAGTAATGTTTATACTCAAACTGGCTAGCTAACATTAGCTATCTACCCAACAAATTTAATCTTTGAAAAATATATGATAACTAACTCAGATTTCCAAGTTAGGTAGCTAGATAGCTAGCAAGCATTTGGGGGCTTTGTCTGCTAACCCAAAACAACATACCTTATCTCATAAAGGTTTATTGTGTATTTACTAGGGCAAAAATATAGCTATAGCTATGGCTGCAAATATATGTAGCAAAACGTATCAGCAATCATTCAGCAACGTACACAGCTGGTTGTATAGTAATGGTGTCAGCATTACCGGCCTGAATCAATTCCGTAGTTAGTCCGTCTACTGGCATATAAATTACTAGAAATAGTTATTTTTCTCGCTATATGTACAGTACCAGTCAAAAGTTTGGACACACTTACTCATTCCAGGTTTTTATTTTATTTTATTTTTTTTACAATTTTCTACATTGTAGAATAATAACGTAGACATCAAAACTATGTAATAACACATGAAATCATGTAGTAACCAAAAAAGTGTTATATATTTTATATTTTCGATTCTTCAAAGTAGCCACCCTTTGTCTTGATGACAGCTTTGCACTCTCTTGGCATTCTCTCAATCAGCTTCATGAGGTAGTCACCTGGTATGCATTTCAATTAACAGGTGTGCCTTGTTAAAAGTTAATTTGTGGAATTGTATGTTGAGAGTTGTATGTTGAGTATTTATTGACATTCCTGTCGTCTAAACAAGAGCAAAGCAGCTGCCAAATTAATGCAAACACTTAAGTAAATGAGGGATACAAAGTATATCGATAGCAGGTGATTCCACACGTGCGATTCCTGAAAATGTACTAATTTAAAATGGAGATAGCGTCAATGGCACTGCCCATGCTGTCACAGAAGCTATAATGTCACAGCTACAAAGATGATTCCTCTATCTCGCTCTATGTCTATCTCTGCCCTCTTATTGGCTAGAATGGTCCATCCTGATCTTGTCTCACCTTCCATCTCTGAGGACATGTATTTCCATTGTTAGAGCATTCACTCGAATATGAAAACGATCTAAACCATATGCCACAGCCATCTCAGTCACCAGATCTCAACCCAGTTGAACATTCGGAGATTCTAGAGCGATGCCTGAGACAGCATTTTCCACCACCATCAATGAAAAACCAAATTATAGAATTTCTTGTGGAGGAATTGTGTCGCATTCCTCAAATAGAGTTCCAGACATTTGTATAATTTATGCCAAGTTGCATTGAAGCTGTTCTGGCTCGTGGTGGCCCAATGCCGACATTTTATGTCGCTGCTTCCTATATTTTGGCAGTTACATGTAGATTGGCAATGTGTTTGAGAACTGTGACCATTAAGCTGCCCCCCACATTCAAGCCTGGCAGGACAGAATTATCGGTGTTGTCCCTAAATCACTTTATTTTTCATTGGGACAAGAAGTAAGAGCTCCAAACACAAAAATATATGAATAAATCATACCTGCATGTAGAAACACTTGAGAGTCACTGCAGGGAAGGACAGGGCTAACTGCAGGCTATTAAAATGTGACTGCACTTCCTGATTTGGCCTTGTTTTTCCATCAATGCTCATTAAGAAATGCTAGCGGCCGTGACTGAAGGTAAACGAGAGTTGTCTTGGGGGTGTGGTTTAATGCGGGTGTTTCTTGGGTGTGTCTTCGCCATTCAATCACAACAAACAAGGGCAGTAGTGAGTACAGTGAGGTAAGCTGAGCTAGCTTTGCTATGGAGAGAACTGGAATGACATTCTATTTGGCTGTCTAACCACAAACTGACATGCGCAGCTCTCTGGGTAAGGTTCTGTCTTCAAGTTTCCAGTGGGTGATTAAGTCCCTTACATCTATGTGGTGTATTACAGGTTATGGGCAGGTGCAGTCAGGTGGCAGGAGGGGTGGCGTGCATGATACTCCATCCTGACCTGAATATGAAAGCGTTTGCCCCAAGTGTTACAGGCAGATGTGTGACGCAAGAAGATCCAGGAAGAAGCTTTGCATCGGGCAGTAGCTGACTCACAGCTAATTCACAAGGGACAGGTGCCAGCATGGCACTGGCCGGTTGGCATTACTCACTCAGGCCCAGGAGTAGTCCATTGGCACAATGGAAGAGGGCACCTCCTTACAACATACAAGACACACATATAAACACAGCACTGATTATTATCAATGGGGGTGAATTTCAGGATAGATAAGCTTCCATGACTGGACAAAATACTACCTGTCCTGGAATATAACGTGCCTCATTTTCTGTGTTTTTTGCACCTGGTAGTTAACAGGTAGGCCAGCTACTCACTTATACCTGCACCTATATATCTATATGAAGAGCATACTCTTCTGCATACTCATAGCTTTTATGCATTGATCAGTTCATACAATACAGTACATCGTTGATCTTTCTTCCCATGAGGGCTGGAAGATAATCAGCAAGAGTCTCCAAGGTTGATGGTTTGAGGACTGTCTGACTGTCTGTAGCCTGTCATGCCGGTGGAAAATGAAGTATACAGTGCTTTGAATCAAAGGAATTCAAATCTCCTCTCAGTGCAGCACAAGTTTAAGGATCTCATTTTGCCGGTTGTCATCCGATTACCTTGACAACTTATTGAGGGCTGCAGACATAAACAGGATCATTTCAACTGCAGCCGTGAGCTATCCATAAAGGGGGGCCATGAAATTATTGTCGAGAGCCTCCGATACACATTATTGCCATGACAACAAATGGATTCTCCTTCGTTAATATCGATTTATTTGTGTAGCCCATGCCCTTGTCCAATGTGATGTTAAATGCCCACAATGAAATGGTCGCTTATGCAATCAAGCAATGTACCTACCGAGGTCATAGCTTTATATGCTTAAATGGAAAGAGACAATGTGTCTGGATGAGCTGTATGGGATATTACACTGGTTCAGATTCTAAGAGACCAAACTTTCTGTTTCTAAGGCCCTGGGTGTAACAACCTACTCAGACATAAGTGACCAAGCCTAGTTGAACTCCTTTGCGAGAGAGTGGCTCAAGATGGTCATTTTCTTTTTTTATATGAGAAATTAAAAGGAATGAGAAAGTATGATAGGAAAACTAACTACAATCTCTAACATTGAAATTGTTAAATGAATCAGAGGAGGAGCAGACCTGGGTTCAAAATACTATTTAGGGTATTTAAATGACTTTCAACGACATTTGGAAGGAAGTATTTCTACATGTTTTATTTGGAAAGACAAATAGTTGAATATTGGAATGTATACTCCCTTATGTAGTTATTTGTACAGTGAAGGTAAACCTTTTAATTTGACTCAATACTCCAACATTTTGGATTCGAGATAAAAAAAAAATGTATATAAGTACCTTTTATTTTAGGGTATGTTCATATATATCTGTTTACCGTTTAGAAAAGAAAGCACTTTCTGTATCCAGTTCCCCCATTTGAAGGTGTCATAAGTATTTGGATATAATTAAACTTATATCAAATCAAAGTTTATTTGTCACGTGCGCCGAATACAACCTTACAGTGAAACGCTTACTTACAGGCTCTAACCAACAGTGCAAAAAAAGGTATTAGGTGAACAATAGGTAAGTAAAGAAATGAAAACAACAGCAAAAAGACAGTGAAAAATAACAGTAGCGAGGCTATATACAGTAGCGAGGCTACATACAGGCACTGTCACGACTTCCTCCGAAGTCGATCCCTCTCCTTGTTCGGGCGACGTTCGGCAGTCAACGTCACCGGTCTTCTAGCCATTGCCGATCCACCTTTCGTTTTCCATTTGTTTTGTCTTGACTTCCCACACACCTGGTTTCAATCCCATCAATTACATGTTGTGTATTTAACCCTCTGTTCCCCACATGTCCTTGTCCGGTATTGTTGATTGTAAGAGTTTGTGCACGTTATGTCTGGCGTGCGAAGGGTTTCATCCCATTGTATTTATTTATTGTTTTTGTTCACTGTGATTTTATTATTAAACTGCACCGTTGTAACACAGTCTTTGCTCTCCTGCGCCTGACTTCTCTGCCGCTAGTACGCACGCATTACAGAACACCGACCAAACTTATGGAGTCAGCAGGAGCAGGTACCCCGGGTATAGGGGTGGAGGAGCATGTCCGGGAGCACGCAGCAATGCTCCACCATCTTGGCACCGCCATGGACCACGTTGTCCAGACAATGGACCGCTGGGAGAGACAGGGAGTTCTCCCAGTGACTCCACCAGCACAGCCGGGATCTCCACTACGCGCCCCTTCTTCTCCTGGTCCCAGTGGGATTCATCTCTCCCTTCCGCAGGAATATGATGGGACGGCTGTGAACTGCCAAGGGTTCCTATTACAACTGGACCTATTCGTGGCAACCGTCCACCTGGCTCCTTACGGCCGTGAGAGGGTGTCCGCCCTCATCTCGTGCCTCACTGGGAAAGCCTTGTGGGCCAACACTGTGTGGAGAGAGGGAAAGTGCTGTACAGAAACCCAGCCTAAAACCCCAAACAGCAAGCAATGCAGGTGTAGAAGCACAGTGGCTAGGAAAAACTCCCTACAAAGGCCAAAACCTAGGAAGAAACCTAGAGAGGAACCAGGCTGTGATGGGTGGCCAGTCCTCTTCTGGCTGTGCCGGGTGGAGATTATAACAGAACATGGCCAAGATGTTCAAATGTTCATAAATGACCAGCATGGTCAAATAATAATAATCACAGGCAGAACAGTTGAAACTGGAGCAGCAGCACGGCCAGGTGGACTGGGGGCAGCAAGGGGTCATCATGCCAGGTAGTCCTGAGGCATGGTCCTAGGGCTCAGGTCCTCCGAGAGAGAGAAAGAAAGCGAGAAAGAGAGAATTAGAGAGAGCATACTTAAATTCACACAGGACACCGGATAAGACAGGAGAAGTACTCCAGATATAACAAACTGACTCTAGCCCCCGACACATAAACTACTGCAGCATAAATACTGGAGGCTGAGACAGGAGGGGTCAGGAGACACTGTGGCCCCATCCAACGATACCCCTGGGCAGGGCTAAACAGGAAGTATATAACCCCACCCACTTTGCCAAAGCACAGTCCCCACACGACTACTATTTTCAACCACCAACTTACCATCCTGAGACAAGGCCGAGTATAGCCCACAAAGATCTCCGCCACGGCACAACCCAAGGGGGGGTGCCAACCAAGACAGGAATATCACATCAGTGACTCAACCCACTCAACTGACGCACCCCTCCTAGGGACGTCATGAAAGAGCACCAGTAAGCCAGTGACTCAACCCCTGTAATAGGGTTAGAGGCAGAGAATCCCAGTGGAAAGAGGGGAACCGGCCAGACAGAGACAGCAAGGGTGGTTAGTTGTTCCAGAGCCTTTCCGTTCTCCTTCACACTCCTGGGCCAGACTACACTCAATCATATGACCCACTGAAGAGATGAGTCTTCAGTAAAGAGTTTGCGTCTCTCACATGGGTAGGCAGACCATTCCATAAAAATGTTTGCTTAGAAATTCTAGGGACAATTAGGAGGCCTGCGTCTTGTGACCGTAGCGTACGTGTAGGTATGTGCGGCAGGACCAAATCAGAGAGATAGGTAGGAGCAAGTCCATGTAATGCTTCGTAGGTTAGCAGTAAAACCTTGAAATCAGCCCTTGCCTTGACAGGAAGCCAGTGTAGGGAGGCCTAGCACTGGAGTAATATGATCAAATTATTTGGTTCTAGTCAGGATTCTAGCAGCCGTATTTAGCACTAATTTAGCACTAACTGAAGTTTATTTCCCCCTGAATATGCCGATTTGGCTCTCGCCTTCTCTAAAAAGAAGGCGACTCAGTTACCACCCCATCGACGGGGCGATTGTGCGATAAATCTCCTGGTAGCCGCTGCACTTCCCAGGAGTCCCCTCTCACAGGTGGAGACAGAGGCTATGGAAACATATGTCTCCGAATCCCTGCGTCAGGGGTACATTCGGTCCTCCACTTCACACGGCTCCTCAAGTATATTTTTTTGTGAAGAAGGAGGAGGTAGGTCTGCTCCCGTGTATTGACTATCGGGGTCTGAACCAGATCACTGTGCGGTGTAGTTAGCCGCTACCGCTCATAGCCACAGCGATTGTGTCAATGCACGGGGCGCGCCTATGGGACTCCCGATCATGGCTGGTTGTGATTCAGGATCAAACCATGTGTCTAGCACTGTGATGCCGTGCCTTAGACTGCTGCACCACTTGGGAGCCCCTAAGTATAACAAAATCATAAAACAGCTAATTAAAAACATTGACAGGTCAAGGGAATCAGCCTAAAAAATCTTCATCAATGATTTAAAACGCCAATCGGGACAAGTTCCTCCATTTAAACTATTTTGTAAGGCGTTCCTGCGAACTTTGAGAGTACCCACCACATTTCTGAAGAATAAAAATGACCAGATAAAATGGTAGTAACAAAAGCCTAAATGGCTTTGTAAATAAAAGTATACCAGTGATTGACTGAGCCTACGAGTGACTAGAGGAAGCCAGCCAACATTGGAATATAAAGTGCAGTGGTGCATAAGGGTTTTGCAGTAAAATAAATCTCAATGCTCCATGGTAAAGGGTGTCAATTGATCTCAAACACTGAGCAGAAGTATTCACATATAAAATATCACCATAGTCTAGTATAGGCAGGAAGGTGGTGTGGCGGTCCTTCTAGTGGACAAATTTTGTCATCAAACTTGGTCATCAAGTCTGGCATTCCGGATTTGTGGTGCTTTCAAGACAACTGGGAACTCAGAGAAAAAAAACAAGTTTGGTTCATGACGTCAGTGATCTTCAGGTAGGAGTTCTAGAAAGAGGCCCGAGTTCCCGACTTGGAATTCCAAGTTGGATGACCGTTCAAAACGGTGTTTTCCCAAAAAGAAGGCGACTCAGTTACCACCCCATCGACGGGGCGATTGTGCGATAAATCTCCTGGTAGCCGCTGCACTTCCCAGGAGTCCCCTCTCACAGGTGGAGACAGAGGCTATGGAAACATATGTCTCCGAATCCCTGCGTCAGGGGTATATTCGGTCCTCCACTTCACACGGCTCCTCAAGTATATTTTTTTGTGAAGAAAGAGGAGGTAGGTCTGCGCCCGTGTATTGACTATCGGGGTCTGAACCAGATCACTGTGCGGTGTAGTTAGCCGCTACCGCTCATAGTCACAGCGATTGTGTCAATGCACGGGGCGTGCCTATGGGACTCCCGATCATGGCTGGTTGTGATTCAGCCCGGGATCAAACCATGTGTCTAGCACTGTGATGCCGTGCCTTAGACTGCTGCACCACTTGGGAGCCCCTAAGTATAACAAAATCATAAAACAGCTAATTAAAAACATTGACAGGTCAAGGGAATCAGCCTAAAAAAATCTTCATCAATGATTTAAAACGCCAATCGGGACAAGTTCCTCCATTTAAACTATTTTGTAAGGCGTTCCTGCGAACTTTGAGAGTACCCACCACATTTCTGAAGAATAAAAATGACCAGATAAAATGGTAGTAACAAAAGCCTAAATGGCTTTGTAAATAAAAGTATACCAGTGATTGACTGAGCCTACGAGTGACTAGAGGAAGCCAGCCAACATTGGAATATAAAGTGCAGTGGTGCATAAGGGTTTTGCAGTAAAATAAATCTCAATGCTCCATGGTAAAGGGTGTCAATTGATCTCAAACACTGAGCAGAAGTATTCACATATAAAATATCACCATAGTCTAGTATAGGCAGGAAGGTGGTGTGGCGGTCCTTCTAGTGGACAAATTTTGTCATCAAACTTGGTCATCAAGTCTGGCATTCCGGATTTGTGGTGCTTTCAAGACAACTGGGAACTCAGAGAAAAAAAACAAGTTTGGTTCATGACGTCAGTGATCTTCAACTAGGAGTTCTAGAAAGAGGCCCGAGTTCCCGACTTGGAATTCCAAGTTGGATGACCGTTCAAAACGGTGTTTTCCCAGTCTGAGCTCGATTTGTGTTCCCAGTTGTCTTGAACTCACTGAACACTGAGATTTCCCAGTTCCGAGTTTCCAGTTGTTTTGAACGCAGCAGAAGTCTGGATTGACAGCATGGCCAATATATTCAACCTTTTTGGCCCTTGGCATGTGTATGTATATCCTTTTAAGCTTGCAAAAAGGACTCTTATTCCCAGACTTGGACCACACACCTGCTCCACTGAATTGCAGGCTAGTGATTGCTGTCACGCCCTAATCTGTTTCACCTGTCCTTGTTATTGTCTCCACCCCCCTCCAGGTGTCGCTTATTATCCCCAGTGTGTTTATTCCTGTGTGTCCTGTCTCCCTGTGCCAGTTCGTCTTGTTTTGCCAAGTCAACCAACGTTTTTCCTAGCTCCTTTCTTTCCCAGTCTCTGTTTTTTCCTAGCCCTCCTGGTTCTGTTCCTTTGCCTGTCCTGAAGCCGAGCTGACCACTCTGCCTGTTCTGACCTTCATTCTGCCTATCCCTTTGTACTGTTTGGACTCTGACCTGATCACTGAGCCACTGTCTGTCCTGACTTTGAGGCTGCCTATCGCCTGGTACTGTTTGGACTATGACCTAAATTAGGAACTCTTGCCTGTTCCCGACCTGCCTTTTTGCCTACCCCTTTTGTTATAATAAATATCAGAGCTCAACCATCTGCCTCCTGTGTCTGCACTTGAGTCTCGCCTTGTGCACTTATAGTACGAACTGGCCATGACAGACCCAGCAGACTTGGACCAGCTCCGTCACGCTGTCTCCCTGCAGGGAGCCACCTGAATCCGGAGGCTCTGTTTGACACCTTCCTCCACAGACTGTCGGAGGGGATAAAGGACGAGTCCCCTAATTACAATCACCCACCCACCTTTTTTGTGAGTCTGCTGTGGGGAGACCAGTCTAAGTCTCTCCGGGTGCTCATTGACTCTGGAGCTGATGACAGTTTTATGGATGCTACCATGGTTTGTGAATTAGGTATTCCCACTTGACTTCTGTCTCCATGGATGCTAGGGCACGGGACGGCCGCTCGATTGGAAGATTCACCCATAGCACAGTGCCGTTCATATACAGGTATCAAGAAACCACAGTAGAACATACAGTTCCTTCTCATCGATTTTTTTTTTTTTACCCAATGTTCCTGTGGTTTTGGGATTTTCTTGGCTCCGGAAATCCTGTTATTGACTGGACCACGAGCTCCATCCTGGGTTGGAGACCATTTTGTCATTCTCATTGACTTAAAGCGGCACAGCTGTCCTTGAGACATCCCCCTGAAGACGTAAGCAAAGCCTCGGATGTCTCTGCCGAACCCTTTGAGTATCATGGCCTCCTGTGGATCTTCAGTAAGGCACATGCTACTTCCCTTCCCCCGCACAGTCCTTATGATTGTGCCATTGATCTCCTCCCAGGCACCACACCACATCGTGGTCGGTTATATTCTCTATCAGGCCCGGACACCAAGGCCATGGAGGAGTACATTGAGGATTCTCTGGCTACTGGAGGCATCTGTTCGTCTGCATCTCCTGCCGGCGCAGGATTTTTTTTGTGGAGAAGGACAAGACCCTGTGTCCGTGCATTGACTACCGGGGTCTAAATGATATAACGATCAAGAATCGTTACCCCCTACCTCTCCTCTCCTCGGCTTTTGAACCTCTCCAGGGGGCCACCATTATTTTCCAAACTGGACCTTCGGAATGACTACCACCTGGTTCGGATACACAAAGGAGATGAGTGGAAGACAGCATTTAACACAGACATTGGACATTTTGAATACCAGGTCATGCAGTTTGGACTCACCAACGCCCTCATGTCTTCCAGGCTCTGGTAAACGTTGTTCTCTGGGACATGCTAAACCATTTTGTGTTTCTCTACCTTGAAGACTTCCTGTTTTTTTTCTGGTCGGCCCAAGACCACGTTCTTCATGTCAGACAAGTCCTTCAGCGCCTCCTGGAGAAACAATTGTTTGTGAAAGCCAAGAAGTGTGAGTTCCACCGCTCTACAATCTCCTTTCTGGGATATATCATCGCTGTTGGAAAAGTCCAAATGGATCCTGAAAAAATGAAAGCAGTGGTAGATTAGCCTCAACCTACGTTCAGCGCGCAGTTACTATATTTCCTGGGTTCGCTAACTTCTACCCCCATTTCATTCAGGGCTACAGGCACTCACCGCTCCCAAATTACCATTCACATGATCTCCAGCCATCGACAGAGCCTTCGTGGACCTGAAGCATCGGTTCACCACAGCACCCATCCTCGTCCATCCGGATCCGTCCTGGCATTTTTTAGTAAAAGTTGATGCTTCTGATGTTGGAGTGGGGGCCATGCTGTCCCAGCGATCTGTCCAGGACCAAAAGTTCAATCTCTGTGCTTTCCTGTCCCATCGTCTCAATCCTGCAGAGAGGAACTATGACGTAGGCGACTGAGAACTCCTGGCGGTCAAGATGGCACTGGGAGAGTGGAGGCACTGGCTGGAAGGAGCAGAACAGCAATTCTTGGTTTGGACCGACCATAAAAAATGTGGAATATCTCCGTAAAGCCATGTGCCTCAACTCCAGGCAGGCCCGGTGGGCTTTATTGTTTACAAGATTCAACTTCACCATTTCCTACTGCCCAGGGTCCAAAAATGTGAAGGCTGACGCCATCTCCCACATATACAGTTCTTCTGCCACACCCTCAGTCTCCGAAATCATTCTCCCTACCTCATGCCTTGGGGTATTGAAACCTTGGTCCACAAGGCACAACGTTCCCAGCCTGAACCTTAATGGGGCCTGGCTAACCGGTTGTTTGTCCCTAACTCAGTCCGGTCCTGGGTCCTGGAATGGGCTCATTCCTCCAGACTGACCTGCCATCCAGGTTCCCGTCGTACCCTAGCCTTCCTCTGACAACGTTTCTGGTGGGACACAATGGTTCCTGTTGTCTCTGCCTTCATCGTCGTGTGCACAGTGTGTCCTCAGAACAAGACTCCACGGCAAGCTCCTTCTGTCCCCCTTCAGCCACTACCTGTCTCTTATCGCCCCTGGTCCCATATCTCTCTGGACTCCCTCAATCTGATGGCAATACTGTTATTCTGATGGGAGTGGATCGGTTCTCCAAGGCCACCCATTTCATCCCTCTCTGCAAACTACCCTCTGCCAAGGAGACGGCCCAGCTTCTGGTGCAAGTATGTCTTCCGGATCCATGGACACCCGGTGGACATGGTCTCCGATCAGGGTCCTCAGTTCTCGTCTCAGTTCTGGAAGGCATTCTGCACCCTTACTGGGTCATCAGCCAGCCTGTCCTCCGGATTCCATCCCCAATCCAAAGGCAAGTCAGAGCGAGCTAACCAGGACCTGGAAACCACCCTAAGATTCCTAAACCTCAACCAACACCACGACCTGGAGCCAACAACTGGTCCGGGTAGGATATGCCCGAAACTGTTCAGCCACAGGACTCTCCCCTTTTTGAGTTCTCTATCAGCCTCCTCTCTTCCCAGAACAAGAGCAGGAGGTCAACGTACCCTCGGCCCAGATGTTTGTCCGCCGCTGTCGACGTACCTGGAGAAGAGCTCGGGCTGCACTTCTCCAGACCAACTTCAGGTATCCTCGACAAGCACACCGCCACCGGACTCCAGCTCCCCGCTACCGCATGGGGCTCAGGGTATGGCTTTCCACACGGGACCTGTCCCTTTGGGTGGAGTCCCGCTAACTGTCCCCTATTTCATTGGTCCCTTTCCCATCTCTAGAGTCCTTAGTTCCACTGCTGTCCGTCTTGTGTTACCCCGTATCCTCAGTATTCACCCTACTTTCCATGTGTCTAGGATTAAGCCCGTGTCTCACAGCCATTTGTCTTCTGTCTCCAGGTCCTCCCCTCCTCCCTGTGTCATCAATGGCCATCCGGCGTACACGGTGAAACACCTCCTCTGTGTTCAACCACGGGCAGGGGTTTCCAGTACCTGTTTGACTGGGAGTGTTACGGCCTGGAGGAGAGGTGCTGGGTTCCCGCTAGAGACATGCTGGATCCAGCACTCATCACCGACTTCCACCGCCGACACCCTGGTCAACCAGGTATTCGCCCAGGTAGGACTCCAGGTGGCACCTCTAGAGGGGGGGATACTGTCACGCCCTGATCTGTTTCACATGTTCTTGTGCTTGTCTCCACCCCCTCCAGATGTCGCTTATTATTCCTGTATTTATCCCTTTGTTTCCTGTCTTTCTGTGCCAGTTCGTCTTGTTTTGCCAAGTCCCTTTCTTTCCCAGTCTCTGTTTTTCCTAGCCCTCCTGGTTCTGACCTTTGCCTGTCCTGACGCCGAACTTGCCTGCCTGACCACTCTGCCTGCTCTGACCTTGAGCCTGCCTATCCCTTTGTACGGTTTGGTCTCGACCTGATCACTAAACCCCTGCCTGCCCTGACCTCAAGGCTGCCTATCGCCTGATACTGCTTGGACTGTGACCTGGTTTATGAACTCTCACCTGTCCCCGACCTGCCTTTGTCCTATCCCTTTTGTTATAATACATATGGGAGCTTAACCATCTGCCTCCTGTGTCTGCATTTGGGTTTCGCCTGGTGCCCTTATAATTTATTTGCAAAGCTTGCAGTTAGACACTGATTCCTTCCAAACCACTCATTGTTGAATTTGTGATTTCCAACTTGTTGTGTAATGTTTATATCCACAAATTAACTTTTAACACGGCACACCTGTTAATTGAAATGCATTTTAGGTGACTATATGAAGCTGGTTGAGAGATGCCAAGAGTGTGCAAAGCTGTCATCAAGGCAAAGGGTGGCTACTTTCAAGAATCTAAAATGTTTTTTTTGGTTATTACATGATTCCATGTTTTGATGTCTTCACTATTATTTTACAATGTAGAAAATATTAAAAATAAAGAAAAACCGTAATGAGTAGGCGTGTCCAAACTTTTGACGGTAGTGTAAATATTTTTGTTTTGTTTTATTTTTTTTTTATTATTAGCTAAACAGATAGGGATCAACTGAGTGACAGGTTGCCACTGACTGTGCTCTACATGTTAATGCGTAATTACTGTAGGCCTATACCCCTTTTTCAATCTGTTAGTAATGATAGCAATAAGTTCCATTGATCAAACTCACATCACTGGTGTGAATATGAGAATGTCTGCTCATGACAGATAGCTGTAAAAATGGCGTAAAATGCTGTTAAATGTAGCCAGTGTAAAATGCTGAGTAGCCTATTTATCAAATGGCCATAGAAATGCAATTCTCGGTTTTCTATGGACACCATCATGTTGTTGCACCTGCTATAATGATTTATTTGCTCTAGTCACCTTTGAAACATTAAATTAAATGTGTTTTGTAGACTCAGCATAAAGAGAGACGCACCACTTGAGGGATGATGAGTCTGTTGTGTCCATTACTGCTTATACGGGAATACGAAACTAAAAATATAGTTAAGAGGGGACGTTGATGACACAGTGAAGAGGACGCCCTATTTCTCGGGAAGCATCTTATTAATCAGCGCGCCAACAAGCTGCTTTAGGAATGCATGCATTATGAGAACGGATAATTAGTCATTTGGCGAGTCACAGGCCCATAAATAATAGGTCGACTTTGCGCAATTACGCACAATTTCACATTGGACTTCTCATCTGGTGCAGATATTTTGAATGGTTGAAAAAAACTGGGCAAAATAATGTTGGTTAAATATCTTCTCAAAATGCACTTCTATGTTGTACGGATCAACAGAGGTTTCGTGAGATTCCTAATCGGAATTACTCCCAGTGGAGAGCGACAAACTGAGCGCACTAGTTTGTGCCTGCATCCATTGCCCCCCTTGAGTGTGTGAGCACGAACATTTTGCCCAGGCGGATTAATTCGTGTTGTGTGTGTGCTACGGCTGCAAGTCACTCATTCTGCGAGCTGCTCTCGTGCGTATTCGGGTAGCTGCAAGGACCAACTCGAATATTGCTATCAGAATACAGTAGTTGGAAAACATACATTTCTTCAGAACACTGAAATCGTTGTCAAGTCTGTCCATCTATTCTTCAAGGAGAATATCTTTGTGAGATATTGCAATGCTTCAAACAAGGTATCTCATCTGGGCATTGCTCTTTGGCTATGCAGGTAAGCTTGTTTTTTTTAAATGTTTTTTTTTCTAGAAATTATTGGATATCCTCAACTCATACATGTTACAATGCAAATGATTTAAATTCTGAAAGTACTTTGTTTTGTTCACAGTATAGCAGTGTCCGTATGTGTCCCATCCGTGCTAACTGCGTCTCAAATGTGTCTCTACGAATGGACAGTTAGATCTATCATATTAGAGCTTTCGCTTCGGAATATAAACAGGCAATGGAAACCTGAGTTTCTCATCGATAAGAGACGAACGGGAAAGTATGGCTCTTCTCTCAGTAATGGCTGTGAAGCGAAATAACCGATATTTGAACCTTATTTCATAATCATATAGACTAAATCTCAAGTAGGCTCTATCTGTAGTTTACTGTTTAGGCGACTAATTATCTGCGTAATAAGATATCACTTGTCCGTTAATTGAGTCGTTGCATTGCCTCATGGCTTGAATATACATGGTTTGAGCAGTTGGACAAACTGTTTTTCCTAACCTTGAGCTTTGTTGTTGCGGAGGAGTGGGTATAGCGCCAAGGAGGAGATGGATGCGTTCGGTCTTGGGAGGAGAGTCAGTGAAACAAGTATTGCCTTGCTGGTTCTTTGTGTCAGCAAAATCACCCAACAGTTAATGTGTTTGAATTATTGTCCATCACATTTAATTCATGGAACCAATAGGCTTACCCTTTTTTTTTACAGTAGGCTAATACAAAGAGTTTGATAGCTTTTTATGCTTTATATATATATATATATAAATATATATTTGGAGGTGGACCATATTGTGCTCTCAGCGTTGATTTGTTTCGGTCCTCAAACCTAGCACCTGCAAATATTTTTTATGAACGCGGTAACTACGACACTTCTTGGTAGCGTAATAGTAGTCTAGATTAAACGCGAAAGCCTAATGTTTTATTTTGTTTTCAATTAAACTTGTTTCAGCATTTCTTTATCAATTCACGCGTAAACGTGAAAGCTCTAGGCTGAATTTCAATCGCAAAGTTGAAGCCTTCCAATAGGCTACATTGTATTTGATGCGTAGAGCCTACTCAGTGCAGACTGTGCGTGCTTGTAACGTGAGCCACATAGGGGCATAGTTAGCTATATCAATACAATTCACATGAATACATACATACCTAGCCCTTCTAGACAGGCTTATATATGCGACAAAGATTTTTTTTTCATCCACGAACTGAATAGGCCTATAGATTTTGGGAGAGATAACAGAAAACAGACTTCCATAGACAGAAAAGTAATTGGTAATATGCTACTATTATCTATACAAGTATCTAAAGAAATTGGTCAGTAGTCATTATGAATCCCATGGTAAACAATGTTATCCAACCAGAGAGCGCGGACTCAGGCGGGGACCCGTTATATTGGATCAGTCTGTATATCCCCCCCCCCCCCCCCCCCCACACACACACACACACATACACGCACACGCAGATACACACCACAAACAGACAAATGTTTTTTTTCTTCTTCTAGAATGCATGTGTTTTTGCATAAGGATGTCTATATGTAAAACAAATGTATTGCTAAGCAAACACAAAACACTCCTTTGTCTTTGGTTGAACTAGGGGCGTGGCATTGATCTGCAGGGAGGTTTAGAAGGGAAGCTCCACTGGCAATGTGGGGAAGAAAGTTGTCATGAGGACTAAGCAACAGTAGGGGGAATATTAAGAGCACCTCAAAATCAGTAGCCTACTTCATTCAGTGTTCACTATAAATACCCAGAGACTGCTTCAGTTCTTTTTTGAGGAGGGAAAGTGTAATGGACTAGACAGAGATAATTGAACAATTGTGAATAACTAAGTCCTAACCCATTGCAATGGAGTTAAAATAAGAAATTGATCACATTATTTGATTGGCCTGGGAGGTATTAAGTGAGTAATGACAGTACTGTGATGTTAGAAAGCAAAATAAAATAAAAATGTGCAGAAACAATGTAATTAAATATATTCATATCCAGTTTGCTGACAATTACATTTCGATGTCAAGGGCTAATAAACTTAGAAGGAACCCTGGCCACTGTCCAAGAAAATGCCCAATCACCGCTAGATTCTTTGCTGGATGAAATTCAATACAATTGTTTGAGAAATAAACTAATTGAATATGAAAAGTGGCTTATAGTACTGCCTTGACAAAAAGGCAGCGAGACAAAGACTTTGGCTGGTTGGGGGAGTATGAATAGTAACTGGTTCTGTGGAATGGAGGTACATCATCACGTCTGTTACCATCGGTGTATAGCCAGAGAGAAACATGGGGGTTCCAACCAGACAGACTGGGAGCTGTTGCTGGTTACATTCCATTCTCTGACTTAGTCAAGTACAGATGTTGGATCTTCATTTGATCACTATTTTGTTGCTGAGAATTTTCCTGTCACTTCAAGAAATGCTAACGTCTAGAGTATTTGAGTTTTAAAAAGGCTTCTAAAGTTTGTAATTTCCACATTGACATTTCAGACTTGATTTGCCCTAATGAAAAATTGATCAACCCCCAACAAAAATGTCCATTAATTATAATCCACATAATAATTCTTATTTCCTCCAAACTGGCTCCAAATAAGATCCTAACATAGGTAAGAAGCACATTGAGGACCACCTCCATTCTTTCTTCCCTCCTCTTTTTGTATACATCACTTTTGTCCACCAGAGCTGTTTTAAGGAGCTTGTATTGTTGACTCCTTTCACAGTTTGAATATATATTACATTTGGGCGATGAGATTTGTGGCAAGGGGTAATGGTGCGGTTGTCATGTGTTGACATGTAAATGTTAGCATGCAGCTGCTCCTGCAGCGCTCCTTACCATTAAGTGCATGTGTGACTGCCAGCCAAAAGATGGCCCCAGCCGGCCACACATTCCCATCACATTGGAGACATTCTCTGGGAAGCCCCTGGTGCTTTTTGCCAGGTTCAGGTCCCCATCAACATCAAAGAAGTAAATCCAGGAGAGAACACGCTTCAGGGAGTTCTTTAAAGTCAAGCAAATAAATCAAAGGGAATGCAAAGACTTTCCAAAAAGCGTGTTGTTTATGTGTGTCCGGCGTAGAGTTCACCTCAAGAAGAGGGCAAAGTTTAAGATTAGTCAACAGTTGGGGAAAAAATAAACAATTCCACAATGGTTAACATCTGGGACTTCAACTTCTGTGGCAAGTTCAAAGCCACTATGAAAATAGGATTGCCTATTTTTGAGAGGCGGAAGCAGTAAAAAGCAGCCTAACAAGGGAAAATTATAAGTCTTTCGGTCTGTTGCTTGGAATGGGATATGAATAAAACATCCAGCTGGATACTTCAAACCCCATCCCATTCTCGTTGGGTGAGAGGCATAGCGTTTAAAGGGATATACACGGTTTCAGACTTCTCTGTTGCCTTAATTCTGCAATAATGTAGCATTGTAAATATTATGGCCCTTGTTCCGGATTGCTATTGTTAGCACCTCCACTTTATGGTATAACCTAACTGTGTGTATCCACATGGAGGATGACTTTATCCCACCCAGATTGGAGGTAAATTATACTTCAAATTTGGCATAATGTTGATAGTCTTCAATGTAACACTACTGTTGTTTGTAATGATTGGCTACATCTGTGCGTATGAAGTATAGGTTATTCCTCCCGTACATAATGGCACGTCCGCCCTTGATCTCCCGGTGTGGGCCCAATGAGGCATTAATAGCAACCACTTTTAAAGTTTATCATTCCATCTGGCAGCTGTCCCGTAGCAGATTTTGCAGTCAAGGCTGATTGTGTTCACCACAACGTAGGAGAACCACTGTGTGTCTAGGATTGCTCAAAAGACTGAATGTGGAAATGGGCGGCAATTCAATTTAGTGAGGCGAAATGTGTTCATAGATAAGCCACATTTGGAAGAATTGATTTCATCCCAAGGATGAGTGTTCATGGAACATAAACTAAAGAGATCCCCTTTGAACCAATCCAGTCAAAAAGTATAAATTCCCCTATATTTAATTAGAGTAAGACAGCAAGTGCAAAAATAGACAAAGTGAAAAGGCTTAAATTATTTGCTCAACTGGCAGGCCAAAAAGTAATATGATTAACCACGAAACAGAATCTCATCGGTGAGTAATTTATTGCAGCACCACTTGTACCATTTGCTGAAACCTGATGAGATTGCAGATGTTTTTTTATTTATTTAACTAGGCAAGTCAGTTAAGAACGAATTCTTATTTTCAATGATGGCCTAGGAACTGCCTTGTTCAGAGGCAGAACGACAGATTTTTACCTTGGATTTGATCTTGCAACCTTTCGGATACAAGTCCAATGCTCTAACCACAAGGCTACCTACATTGAGTTCAATGTAGAACCCTTTCCAGTTCTACCTAGGCTTGGGGGGGTATACTGTATATACTGTATACCAGGGTATTTGGAAAAAGCCAATGCATAGTTTTTCAATACCGTCAAAACTATTTATTTGAAGTGTTTCAATTACATTTGATTATTTGTACTCGTAGGGGATAAAAGGTGCTAGAACCTTAAACGGTTCTTCGGCTATACTCATAGGATAACCCGTTGAAAAACCCTTTTTGGTTCCAGGTAGGACCCTTTTGGGTTCAATGTAGAACAAGGAACCCAAAAGTGTTCTACCTTGAACCAAAAGGGTTCTCTTATGGGGACATCCGAAGAACCCTTTTGGAACCCTTTTTTCTAAGAGTGTAGCTACTTAAGTTATTACCTGCTGTCAACTTGTGCAGTTCTTTAGGATATGAAGCAGATTGTGTTCTTCATTTCACCTGTCACATTGTCAATTATGAAGCTTACCGTAGTTCCCCAGAACAGTTGAGCCAGTCACGTGTTTGTTTGTAAATGGGAAAAAGCGAGCTTGGTGAGTCCATAGCATTCTATCTCTCTCTGCGAGTCTCTGTTGTGCGGCGCACATCATATGATGAAGTTACACTTGTATGCAATTCACTTCAAAGATTTTGCCATCAGATATCTTATAATGGTTTTAAGAACTTTGGATTAGTTATCTGTACAGCTGCCATTTTTTCGCTGTGCTTCCTACTAGCATTTTTTCCCTCCTCCGTTCTTAACCCATCTGCTCCATCTCTACATGCTGCTCTTCCTTCAGAAAAGCATACATAACAACTTTGTTCATTTGCACAGTTTCTCTCGTTCACTTTCGCTTTTGAATGTCCACACTCACCCAAAATGACATTCGGTAGCTACTAGCTATGCTTATATTACTTTATGAGCTGGATTTACCTGTTTTTGCAGTTAGTTTGTTTTTGCTCGTTAGAATTTAGCTAACAGCGTCTGTGATTTCGCTATTAGTTTGTAATAATTTTGTTAGCATTCAGGTAATAGAGGCTCAATGGTCTTTTCTTGCGTTTTTAGCGGCCCCTTGTGTGCTATGCCGTATGCCAGTAATACCTCAAATCCCGGAACGAGAGAAGGACAGTATGATAGTATGACAATATGAAACCTGTAACCGAAAGGGTTCTACCTGGAACCAAAAAGGGTAGGTTATAAATAGCACCTATTTTTCTCAAGAGTGTAAAGACTCAAGTCAATTATATTTCTGTGGCTCTAGCGTAGTTGTAGGCCTGCATGGTGCATTGGAGTAGTTTGACTTGTGAGACAGATATTGGGGGCTAAATAACCAGTATGTGCCAAAGATTCTCAATACCATGGTTTTACTGTCTCATAATACGATTAGTGAGTTGGAATAATTGTCAGAAACTGCAAAGTTATCATCAAAACGAAATGGTTTCATATTTCACTACTTGAATGAACCCAAAGAGCAAATGGATGAAAAATTCTAAATGACTACACTGGCAGCTTGTGTTATATTTTTCCATTGCTGACTGTTTGATAAGGATGGGCCGCCTTTGCATATTAATCAATCCATGAAAAGGGACTCATACTGATTTGCATTGTGTAAGCTCTGAAGGCATCCTATAGAGTATTGGAGGAGAAAAAAGAAAGAGAAATGGGTTCGGGTTTGTCATGCTGAAAAGCAACCTCTCCCTCCCCTTGCCCTCCCCGTCTCTGAAAGGATTCTTTAAAAAAAATTGAAGTGGAAAGGCCTTCGAAAGTCGAGAGGACCTATAAAAGGCGACCCTGTATGGGACCCAGGACGTGGGCACGCACACACACACACACACACACACACACACACACACACACACACACACACACACACACACACACACACACACACACACACACACACACACACACACACGGCTGTTAGGGGAGGACACAAGGAGGACTGGGGGCATGTGCTGTACCCCAAGATCAGTGAATGACTCATCACTCTGATGTATTGGCACTTAGCAATGGCACTTAGCTCATCCTGTGGGTTAGATGCACGCCTGCTGATTGGCTAGGTTGGTTTTATAGGTCCTATGGATGATGCTGCAGCATCTTTGTCTGAAGCAAAGAAAACATGGCCTCCACTGGGGGAGAAGAACATGACAGGATGTGTGCTAGTCTTTAGAATTGTTTACTCCTCAGTAGAACGGTGCTGCTATCGCCACACCTTAAGCACAGGCAATGTCAACGTTGATGCAGGACTATTATTAGGTCATCAGAAAATAACTGATTGCTAAATGATCCATGATAGATTACTTAATACTATCAACAAGCCTTTACTAGGGCCGGGACGATACCAGTATCGCGATAATGGGGAAAGGAAACAAAACACGAAGGGGATTTAGCTTCTTTAGGAAACCATCCTTAATGTCAGAAACAAACATCATTATGTTGTCATCCGAGTCACATTTGTTTGCCTTGTTTTTCTAACTATAATATCTGTCAATATCGCAAAATAAACTTGCTAAAAACCTGTTGTCATGAACCAGAAACCGAAAGAGGGTATAATGTCATTTGACTTTTAAAATAATAAATTACTTCATTACTCAATGACAGCAGCGAATTGGCCACGTTGGTTGGTGATATGGACTCGGACATGTCCTTGCACTGTGGCAGCCCAGGAGAGTCAGAGGTGAAACTCACAATGAAAAAAGACAGCGGGAGACCGTTTTGCGGTGGTCAAACAAAAGTTGTTTTTTAGTAAAGGTTGGGGAGAACAGTTGATGTGTAGTTGATGTGTTGAATCTGTAAACCGGTGTGCCACAAACTTGACTTCTTACTAGATATGAAAACTAATCTGACCATGGGTCTATTTGTGTACTCTATCCTGTCTGATTATCCATCAGTCTGACATACTGTACATATGCACACCATCAACTGAACTAGCCACTAAGGACTTCATAAAATAATGTTGATTGATTGATTGAAAGTGCTGTATAGCATCATGATAATACTGTTATGTGTGTGTGTGTGTGTGTGTGTGTGTGTGTGTGTGTGTGTGTGTGTGTGTGTGTGTGTGTGTGTGTGTGTGTGTGTGTGTGTGTGTGTGTGTGTGTGTGTGTGTGTGTGTGTGTGTGTGTGTTGAATGGGAGGCATGCAATTGTATCACACAATTTATTATAGAAACTCTTTCTGCTTTTGAGAAAAAGAGAGGAAGGAAGAGAGCAACTGTATGAGAGGGCGAGAGAGATGTTCCTGACCACAATTGTATCCTATTTGTTGCTCTGCTCCTTTCTGTCTCTCTCTCCATCTCTCTCTGTTAGTATGTTCCTCTAGGTCAGTTAAAGTGAGGGAAGTGATATGGAGACTCAGGGCTCAGCAGCCGAAGGCAAGGTGGAAGAGGAGTTGGAGATGATAAGAGGGATAGAGATGTCGAGCAAGGAGGAATAGAAGGGAGGAGTGGAGCGAGAGGAGAATGGAGGGAAAGAGGAAGAGGCGAGTGAAGAGGATTGAGAGGAGTGGAGGGAGAGGAACATGGAGAGGAGAGGGAAGAGGGAGAGGAGAAGGAAGAGAGAGAGGAGGAGGAAGAGGGAGAGCACACCCGAGAGGGGAGCCTATGTTTCCATGCAGTGCGTTGGCCCGAAGTCCCACCATTCACAAGGTATTGCTTGCCTGAGTTAGAGTACCTCATAATAAGCTATAGACCACACTATCTAGCAAGAGATTTTTTATCTATATTTTTCGTAGATGTTTATTTACCATCACAAACCAATGCTGGCACTAAAACCACTCAACGAGCTGTTTAAGGCCATAAGAAGAAAAAAATGCTCATACAGAAGCGCCGTTCTTAGTGTGGGGGATTTTAATGCAGGCAAACTTAAATCCGTTTTACCTCATTTCTACCAGCATGTCACATGTGCAACCAGAGGATTTAAAAAACATCTAGATCACACACAGAGATGCGTACAAAGCTCTCCTTTGCACTCCATTTGGAAAATCTGACCATAATTTTATCCTCCTGATTCCTGCTTACTAGCAAATCTTGAAGCAGGAAGTACCAGTAACTCGCTCAATACGGAAATGGTCAGATGACACGATACTATACGACAGGACTGTTTTGCTAGAACAGACTGAAATATGTTCCGGGATTCATCCAATGGCATTGAGGAGTATACCAGCTCAGTGTGGCAGGGCTTGCAAACTATTGCGGACTACAAAGGGAAAGGGAGCTTCCCAGTGACGCAAGCCTACCCGATGGGCTAAATGCCTTTTATGCTCACTTCGAAGCAAACAACACTGAAGCATGCATGAGAGTACCAGCGGTTCCAGATGAATGTGTGATCACTCTTTCCTAAATTAATGTGAGCAAGACCTTTTAAACAGATCAACATTCACAAGGTCCGCAGGGCCAGACGGATTACCAAGACGTCTACTCAGAGTATGCGCGGACCAACTGGCAAGTGTCTTCACTGACATTTTCAACCTCTCCCTGACTGAGTCTGTAAAACCTACATGTTTCAAGCAGACCATTCTGTATACTTCTGGCCCTTCTTTGGACACTGTGTTAACAACCATCCAGGCGAGCTTCAATGCCATACAACTCTCTTTCCGTGGCCTCCAATTGCTCTTAAATACAAGTAAAAACTAAAAGCATACTCTTCAACCAATCGCAGCCTGCACCTGCCCGCCTGTCCAACATCACTCCTCTGGACGGTTCTGACCTAGAATATGTGGACAACTACAAATACCTAGGTGTCTGGTTAGACTGTAAACTCTCCTTCCAGACTTACATCAAACATCTCCAATCCAAAGTTAAATCTAGATTTGGCTTCCTATTTCGCAACAAAGCATCCTTCACTCATGCTGCCAAACATTCCCTTGTAAAACTGACCATCCTACCAATCCTCGACTTTTGGATGCAGTCTATCATAGTGCCATCCGTTTTGTCACCAAAGCCCCATATACTACCCACCATTACGACCTGTATGCTCTCGTTGGCTGGCCCTCGCTTCATACTCGTTGCCAAACCCACTGGCTCCATGTCATCTACAAGACCCTGCTAAATATTAATGAAGTCTTTCATTTGATGAGGTAAATATTGTCTGTTAAAGCTTTATGAAATGGATATTGAGTTTGTGTCTACATGCAACGATTTGGATAGCCTGGTAGTATCTCTTTCACCTGGATATATTCACTACAAAAATTGAAACCATCAAAATGAATTCAAGTTGGAAGAGATAATGCTGCCATAGCCTCCCTTTTATTTACTTTTGCAGCAGCGCGTGACATTAGCAGAAGATTTGGCAAGGTTACTAAATCCATGCCTAGTTATCCCCATACTGTTTATGCCCCTTTAGCAGGCTGTGAAAGACATCTTTAAAAGAATTACCTACAATGAGACACATTTGCTGGCATTGCAGTGATGTTCAATCCATGCATCTCTGTATCAATGTTCTGTGCAAGCCAAGATCATGTTAGTAGAAGCCAAACAATAGATTTACAGTGGTGGTGGTGATGGGTTGCTGAGGCGCTGCTGTCAATACGGAAATTTGGACACCTTAATCAACTCTGATTGGCTAAGACGAATGGTGGTGTTGTGTTCGGGGGTAGCAGGTGGTTAGTGGACTGATGTGTTTGATTTCCTGAGAGAGATTGGTAATGTCCCTCCTGTCCCAATGAATTGCCCTTGAACTGCACACAATTCAACCAAAGTCTGGGAAGAGTCCTATTTTTTACATTCTAAGATCTTGTGACCAATTTTTTACAATGTGTAGTACCTTTGCAGACAATTAACAGATAAATTATACAAACTAAAATAATAAATAAAACAACATGTTACTAACCAACCAATCTGAGATCACATTTCATCATACTATATGAGGAAACCTTTGAAACAGTGTGAGACCTTCCCCATTTGACCCCTTCCAAAGACCACGAAGAAGGGCTTCTCATTATGTTGTTTATGGTCAAGCCGCAGGACGTCACAAGAATAGGGGAGCCCGTGATTTATTAGGGTTGTGGACTAAAAACAATATCAAAGAGGACCTCTTAAAGAAAAACCTGGTGCCCCTATATGCACCCAGTGAGAGAGAAAAGAGAGGCAAAGGCAAACAAAGGTAGAGAGGCAAGGTGGGGGTAAGGGGCGGAGGAATAGAAAGAGCGAAGGCACAATGGAGAGTGTCATCGGGGAGGGGCTGCTGGGCAGTCGAGTGAGCGTGCAGCTGAATTGATTGTGGTCCGTCGCTGTGTTTACAGCCCATCATCTGTAATATGCCTCACTCTAATGGTAGTTAAGGCTTTTTTCTCCGTACAACCACAAATCCCTTTATATAATCTTGGACCATGACCAATCCAGGCCTATTAAGATGCTTACTCTTTCATATTCCCTATATTAACTTGACCACATTTACACATGGACAATTCCATGTTTAACAGAGTGACAGTGAGACTCATATTTTTCACTTTAAAATGTATATCATACAAAAACACAATGATTGCAAAGTTATACAAACCATACAACTCTATGCACAAGGACCACTTCTAACAATATCCACTGAAAATTTGACAAGAACACCGCACAACATAAGTTTGGTAACAGAATAAGCACAAACTGTCATTCTGTTACCAAACTTAGCATCGGCACTTTTCTTCAAGTAAATGTGTTTTTGTAAAATGTTGTATGGTTTGTTTAACTTTGCAGTCATTGGTTTTTGTTTGACATGGGCCTACATTTTAAAGTGAACAATCTTTGTCTCAGTTTTACCATGGTATTGCCCACATCTGAACAAAATAAATGGTATAATGAACAGAAATTGTAAATGTCCACCAAAAATGGTGCAGCCAAGATGCTTAGGCATCAAATCTAAACCAGCAAACTCACTTGGCTGGAACATGAGGATTGATTATCTTCTCTAACTCGCTGCTCTTAAGCCAGTGGATAATGTTCTGATTACACCACAGCAAGTGTAGAACTACTCAGATGACTGACAACTGTCTCGTTTCATCTGCAGTGGCTGCTGTGCAAGTGGTGCTTTGCTGATCAGTTAGCCATTGCAGCAAGGTTCTGCATCTGTACACATAATTAGTCTAGTAAGTGGGCTGAAAATATTGTATTTTCTGAAATAGTATGTTTAGCTCCAGGAAAACTACACCAATGTATTAGTGTTCCTAAACATGTCCTGTAAGAGATGTATTATACTACATTGCCAAAAATATATGGGCACCTGCTTGTCGAACATCTCATTCCATAATCATGGGCATTAATATTGAGTTGGTCCCCCCTTTGCTGCTATGACAGCCTCTACTCTTCTGGGAAGGTTTTCCAGTAGATGTTGGAACATTTTTGAAGGGTCTTCCCTAAGCTGTTGCCACAAAGTTGGATGCACAGAATTGTCTAGAATGTCATTGTATACTGTAGCGCTAAGATTTCCCTTCACTGGAACTAAGGGGCCTAGTCTGAACCATGAAAAACAGCCCCAAACCATTATTCCTCCATAGTGCCAAAGAAAACCCATTGGCACTATGTGTTGGGGCAGGTAGCGTTCTCCTGGCATCTGCCAAACCCAGATGCATCCGTCGGACTGGCAGATGGTAAAGCTTGATTCATCACTCCAGAGAACATTTCCACTGCTCCCGGGTCCAATGGCGCTTGGCATTGCTCATGGTTATCTTAGGCTTGTGTGCGTATTGACACCATAGGTTTATATCAGTCAGAGTTTGATCATAGAATTCATTATCTTTTCGCACTAGATATAACACTGATTTTGATTAATATGCTAATGTAATAAATCGGCTATTGTAAGAACACAGGTGAGAAACGATGGAAAAACAGGAGTAATCTTCCCTTCAGGACATCATAGCATAATAGTGTATAATTTACTGTTGAACACAAGCATCAATATGCACAAAGAATTGTGCTTAAGTGACATATGCACTCCCTAAATTCCTCCCCTTGTAAGTACATCTGACCAAAAGTTTGAGATCACTTTACTATAAATATACTCTGACCCAAGTTATCTGAAGGCCCTGCAAGAACCCGTTTAGATTTGAATTTAATGTCAGTATTAATTTATTTCATACCAAGGGGCCTTACCGGCAGAGACAGAGACCTGACATTTCCCACTTGCTTCAAATGGGAATGAAGGTCTGAGCAGCACAGAGAATATTGTTATTCTGGCTTTTCATAATTCCCCACCACAGGGAATCAGAAACAATCAATCCACTTCTTCAGCAGACCTGCAATTTAGAGTCACAAGCTCATGGCACACCTCTGATTGTACCTGCTCCTTTCATTGCGTCTGGTGCCTATACATGTCTTAACCACCCTTCATCAGAAAGCAGTTCACTCTACTTATTCTACATATCATTTGGCTATCCTGCCAGTGTTTGCCAAAAAAACATTGAGTCATTGCAGCCAACCAAGTTCATCTTCAATAGGGCGCATCAAGCTTTCAGTTAGCCTCTAGTTAGCGGTTGACAAGGGACAGAGGCTGAGCTCTAGGCAGATTAAAAGGTGATGACCTCGATGCGCATTGCCATATCGGTGTATATTTGGGGAATTAATCTAGCTGCCAGCTGGAAACGAGTAAGCCGTTTTATTTCCCACCACATCTCCATCGCTCACCCAATTCTCTTGACTAGGAAGGAGATGAGATGAGCAGGAAGGCGGGTGCAGATGTGCCGCTTCCTCAGAGAGTGGAGGATACCTCCAAGAGCTGCCGGCTTCCAGGGAGTGTAACAGATTAGAGTTATTTGCAGCAAAAAATAGTCTGCACCACCTTGTCTGTGAAAAGGGCTGCAATCCACTGACCGAACCGAGCTGAGAAATAGATTTGGCCAAATTCACCATAGATGCCAAGTTGATGTCTCTTGGCATCTCTGGACAGGAATAGACTAGTGGATTTGAGTCAGATTTTTTTTTTACTCAAGAAAAGCCCTCATTCCTCTAGATAACTTGCGACAGACTGATTGTAGAAGGATTATCAATGGAGGTCATTCGGTCGAGCCCCTGAGGAAAGACATCTGTTTACATTGGAGGAACAAAGGGGGATGTCAGGTCACATATGATTGATACTTCCCCGCAATATGTACAGCTAGTTGGGCTGCACTCTGTGAAGTCAATATGGGGGCGGGGGTTCCCCTTTACCAAAGCCAAGAAGGTCTGCTTCAGTTGCTCTGTTGATAGGCCCAGGCCCAAAGATTTCAGATGTTTTTGGCAGGGCTCATTGGCTTTCTTGCCTCATTGATGTTGTAGTGAGTCTGCACATCAATGAGATTGGCTCATGATCCATAACATGATCAATATGGCATACAGTGCCTTCAGAAAGTATTCAGACCCCTTGATTATTATTATTATTATTATTTTTACAGCAATCTAAACACAATACCGCATAATGACAAAGCGAAAACGTGTTTTTAGACATTTTTGCAAATTTATAAAAAAAACAAAAAAAAAACAGAAATACCTTATAGTCATACGTTTTTAGACCCTTTCTAATGAGACTCGAAATTGAGCTCCGGTGCATCCTGTTTCCATTGATCATCATTGAGATGTTTCAACAACTTGATTGAAATCCACCTGTTGTAAATTAAATTGATTGGACAAGAAAGACACACACCTGTCTATATAAGGTCCTACAGTTGACAGTGCAAAAACTGTCAACTGTGTTGACAGAGAACAAACCAAGCCATGAGCTCCAAGGAATTGTCCGTAGAGCTCCAAGACAGGATTGTGCCGAGACACAGATGCGGGGAAGGGTACGAAAAAATGTCTGCAGCATTGAATGTCCCCAAGAACACAGCGGCCTCCACCATTCTTATTATTATTATATATTTGGGGGGGAATTTTACCCCGTTTTTCTACCCAATTTCGTGGTATCCAATTGTTTAGTAGCTACTAACTTTCCTCATCGCTACAACTCCCGTACGGGCTCGGGAGAGACGAAGGTTGAATGTCGTGCGTCCTCCGATACACAACCCAACCAAGCCGCACTGCTTCTTAACACAGCGGCCTCCACCATTCTTAAATGGAAGAAGTTTGGAACCACCAAGAATCTTCCTAGAGCTGGCCGCCCGGCCAAACTGAGCAATCGGTGGAGAAAGGCTTGATCAGGGAGGTGACCAAGAACCCGATGGTCACTCTGACAGAGCTCCAGAGTTCCTCTGTGGAAATGGGAGAACCTTCCAGAAGGACAACCATCTCTGCAGCTCTCCACCAATCAGGCCTTTATGGTAGAGTGGCCAGACGGAAGCCACTGCTCAGTAAAAGGCACATGACAGTCTGCTTGAAGTTTGTCAAAAGCAAATTGAAAATTGAAACAAGATTCTCTGGTCTGATGAAACCAAGATTGAATTATTTGGCCTCAATGCCAAGCGTCACGTCTGGAGGAAACCTGGCACCATACCTACGGTGAAGCATGGGGGTGGCAGCATCATGCTGTGGGGATGTTTTTCAGTGGCAGGAACTGGGAGACTATTCAGGATTGAGGTAAAGATGAATGGAGCAAAGTGCAGAAAGATCCTTGATGAAAACCTGCTCCAGAGCGCTCAGGATCTTAGACTGGGGTGACGGTTCAAGCTTCCAACAGGACAACGACCCTAAACACACAGCCAAGACAACGCAGGAGTGGCTACGGAACAAGTCTCTGAATGTCCTTGAGTGGCACAGCCAGAGCCCGGACTTGAACCTGAAAATGGCTGTGCAGCAACGCTCCCCATCCAACCTGACAGAGCTTGAGAGGATCTGCAGAGAAGAATGGGAGAAACTCCCCAAATACAGGTGTGCCAAGCTTGTAGCTTCACACCCAAGAAAACTCAAGGCTATAATTACTGCCAAATGTGCTTCAACAAAGTACTGAGTAAAGGGTCTGAATACTTATGTAAATGTGATATTTTCATTTTTATTTTATTTGACAAACATTTCTACAAACCTGTTTTTGCCTTGTTATTATGATTATTGTGAGTAGATTAATGAGGAAACATATTTTAAAATCTATTTTAAAAGAAGGCTGTAACCTAACAAAATGTGGAAAAAGTCAAGGGGTCTGAATATTTTCCGAAGGCACTGCATATTGAGTCTCACTCAGCATTGTGGTCTGCTAATGATTTGTCAGATGATTCGTATTTGTTGTTCTTCTTATTGATATCTTCAATGTGTCGATTGTTTTCAATCCACGCATACATACCCTCATCTACCCTAAGAATGTCCAACTGGGGCCAATGACGCATAGTGGATCTCCCATGAAGATAAGTGTTTGTTGAATGATACAGCAGTTGAATGTTAATTAGACACCGTTGAACATCAGATCTAGTATACCTCTCCTGAGGTAGTGTAAACAGTGGAGAGAGGATGGGAAGCAACAGAGCAATAATTTGTGAAAGGTACCATGGTAAGTGTGTCCGTTACAGGACATGAAAAGGTATCAATTAGCAAAGCGTCTTGAGTGTTTAGACCTAATCACTCCGCCATTTCCTGGTTGAAAAATGTCTAGTAATCTAATTTCTGTTTATGTGACAAAACAAGCAAGTATAGTGAAGAGAATCATTGTGTGTGTACCTTCTAAACTTCTGTGTAATATATTTTCCATAACCAAAAATATTGTGTTTTCAACTGTTTGAAGTGGGTGTACAAACCCGAAAGTAAAAGATGCAAAAACCTTTAACTTAAGAATGGGAAGCATAGAAATAGCGCACATAAAACATATCTACCACTTCTTAGACTCACTTTCAATGTGAATGACAGATTTATAACACACATTTTGTACGTGAATTTGGTCAGGTCTCCCAAAAAGTTACATGTAGCAGCTTTAAATGCCCTCTGCAATACCTTCGGTTTGAAAAGGCAATAAAAGAATCTTAGTTCACCCTTCAAACATATATCACCTCTGTGAAAATGGGAATCTGGACTCGGGTGTCATTGACAGCTGTTTAAAACTAAACCAATGAATTTGGATGCTGAGAGCCCCTAAAATGGCTTCTGGACACATTGTTTATCTTTATGGTGGTGGATGCTCCTCATTTGTAAATCTATCGTGCAAGAGGACAGATGGTGGGTTGTGGGCGATATGTGGTGTGTGTCAAAAGACGAACCACTGGGATTGTTTTGTGTCACCCTCCCTATGCAGCAGAATGTCCAACTTTGAAACCTCTGTCACACGCTCTCATATCTTTTCACCTGGCTTTGAAAGCATTGTCACGTTATGTATCTTCCTCACATTTCCATACAAATGACCAGTTCTATTACAGGAATGCAATACCTATGATCTTGCACTCTTATCGTCACATTATCACTGCTATCATTTTTCCTCTTTTATCGGACTGTCAATAGGCATTGATAGCTCACTTATCAACTTTTGACCTATTGCCAATTTAAAGACCCACTTGAAATGCCACATCAGAGATATTTTCCACTAATTCACTGAAACTATTTCTTCCCCTTTTTACGAAAGCTTTAGGAAGCATGTCATACTCTGTGAAGGCCAAGAAACACACTCAAAGTATTGACTCAATTGTTTTGTCAGCACCAATGCACTTTAATTGCATAGTGCATCACTTGGATACCATACCAGACACCATGTTCCATAGAAACCTCTGGGACTGTTGATTCCCAGGTTCTTTCCTCATTCTCTGGAAATGGGGACCAGGAAAGGCAGAGTCCTCATTAATCATTGTGTCAGATTTACCCTCGGGCAATTATAACCAAAATCATCCCCAAAGTGTCAGGAGGTAAAAAGGATGGTGTACATTGGAAATAGACTACTAGTAAATGAGGGATGGAGAGAGAAAAAGTGAGAGAAGTGAGGGAGTGAGAGAAGAGTTGCTGAGAGGTCTGCAAATGAGGCCGGATTTCTCTGGTGAGAATGGGCTGGTTGTTAGCTGTGCTGGCCTGGTTGCAGGAGACTGGGGAAGATGCAGTAGGCAGACATGGCCAGGTTCCCAAGGACAGGGCCTTTTTGGAGGCTCTCCTCCTCATTAGAGGAACAGCTTCTATTGTTTATGGACCGTAATGGGCTTCGCCACGACCAGGGAGAAAAATAAAGAGGAGTGAAGCGGAAAACACAGACATCGCCACCGCTCAGAATATAACATGTCTACTCATCGAGAGGAGAGAGCTCCAAATCTCACCCCTTCCCCCCTGTTTTGTGTCGATGCAGACAGACACCTCACGGGTCTGAAGGCTGCTGCCTCTCCCTCTCTCACTCTCTTTCCCTCACCGTGGCTCCCTTTCTTCATCTCACACACTCTCTCTAGTATGTTCTTTCTCATTACTGTTATTGGGACAGTCTCAGGGTACCATTTTGCCGAGGACATTTAAGAGCCTTAATTAGTTAATTCCCCAATATGGTGGTTCTTACTAGTTCAATGGTTTTTAATGCCTCCAGAGAGCCTTAAATGTCAAATTCCCTCTCACAGACAGAACCCTTAAACACAAAAAGCTAATACGGAGGCACCCTCGCAAATGGTAATGTTCAGTCTGCGGCATGCATTTATTTATAACATCTGTGCTCTTTGCTTTGGACAGATTCAGTTCAATGTGTGGTGCGCACAGATTTATGTCTCTTAACACTAGTAGGGACAGAGAAAGAAAAATACAGCAATTAACTTGGCAATGTAGATTGAAGGGAAGTAGGGGAGGCTGCTGCGGGATCTGCATGAATACCCCAGGGGCTCTTCCTTTGCAAAAGATTTATCGCTGTGATCTTCGTTCTTGATTTGCAGTATTCAAAACACTGGGTAAAAGCGGGAGGCTTGTAGGAGGGGGGGATCAAATGTTGAGAATGGGGGATACAGAGAGCAGGGTTAAAAGGTAATGAAAGAAGTTCCTAGATGAGTCTACTGTTTATATTCCTTTTTCTTTTTTTGCAGCAACAGACAAACTGGACCGAAAACTTTGGTACAATTAGCATGGGTTGTTTCAACTTTCATTGACATGATGTCACGCCCTGACCTTAGAGAGCCTTTTTATTTCTCTATTTGGTTAGGTCAGGGTGTGATTTGTGTGGGCATTCTAGTTTGTATATTTCTTTGTTGGCCGGGTATGGTTCCCAATCAGTCAACTGTCTATCGTTGTCTCTGATTGGAGATCATACTTAGGCAGCCCTTTTTCCCACCTTCAGTTGTGGGATCTTGTCTTTGTTTGTTGCATGTTTTTGCACTACGAAGCTTTACGTTCATTGTGTTATAGAAAATGTATGCCTACCACGCTGCACCTTGGTCCACAACATGAGTTGTGATGGTTTCTGAGGCGTAGCTAGAATTCAAGGCACAATCAAGCCTCTCCTATCGGTTGGATTTACTCTGGAAATTAAATAATGTGAAGCATAGAATGATGTTAGTTGTCTGATTGAATGGGAAATCTAGTTTGGAGGCTGTGGCCGTCTCTGGGCAACAAGAGTGGCAGCTGTACATGTCTTTGTAACGGAGGGTTGGGGGCACTGGGATTAAAGCCCTGTGTCCATGGGAGCCTGGGCCGGGCCTATCGATGCAGCTGTGTTTGAATAGCCAGATTACACGTCGATCACAGGCCCCAGGGACCCCGTGTGTGTGATACAGTCTGAAGTAAAGAAAGAACTTTATAAGTTTCTCTTCTTGAACATTGCAAGAGTGAGGCAGTTGGCATAGCCCTAATTATCTTCAGAGAGTCAGGGGAAACAGGGGAGTGTGAATGAATGACAATTAGACCAGGGGGGCTGGTATATATCCTGTCTTTGAGAGATGACAATAGGCAGCAGATAAAGAATGTACGTTGCTTTGTCTTTAAAATGTAGGGGGGAGCCGAGCAAGAACCCAATCTAGGAAATGCTCACTGTCTTTTTGTTTATCGATTTGGATGGTCCAGGAGAGATTTTGAGCCTAACAGCAGCAGCAGCATGACGAAACAGGAGCTCACTGCAGGCACAACCTCATTAATCACTGACCTTTATTTCAGCCAAATCAAATCAAATCAAATGTTATTTGTCACATGTGCCGAATACAAAAGGTTGTAGACCTTACCATGAAATGCTTAATTAACAAGCCCTTAACCAATCATGTCCTTTTAAGAAAATTGAGTTAAGAAAACATTTACAAAATAAACTGAAGTAAAACAAATGTAAAAAAATAAAAAAAAGTTACACAATAAAATAAAAATAATGAGGCTATATACAGGGGGTACCGGTATCGAGTCAATGTGCGATGGTGCAGGTTAGTTCATGGCTGGACAAGGTGGTGATGTGAGTAGACGGGGGTGGGGTGTGGGGGACAGGATTTTGAGATGGGTGGTCGTCTGTACTGGGGTGTTCTGGGGGAATGGGTCGTTGAGAGTTTGAGCCCCAAGCTCTAATGCCTGCCCTTCATTTGACATGCCATTAAGCCCTTTTACGCTGTGCCTCCTCATCAGTATCAAAACGAGGGGCCATTATCTGCATGGCACTTACGCCACATCAGCTGCCTATTTCCCTGTGGGCAAAAGGGTGTGTGCAGCAGGGGTCTGTCTACTTCTGAGTGACTCTCTATCCTAGTAGCCACAGGGGACATTGTGTGTATTATACAGTAGGCAAAATACTGTATATACAGCGGGTATAGAAAGTCATGAACCCCTTTCAAAATGTTCACCTTTTGTTGCCTTACAGCCTGAAATGAAAACACATCATATCAGACTTTTTACGCACAGTAACCCACAATATCCAAATGGGGGGTCTCTGAAAATGTATCAGAACCCTTCCCTGAGTTATTACTTGGTGGAACCACCTTTTGCTTGAATTTTAGCCATGAGTCTCTTTGAATAGTTCTCTCCATGCAGAATTGTTCAAGCTCAGTCAAATTGCATGGTGACCGCTCATGGACTGCACTCTTCAAGTCATTCCACAGATTCTCGATGGGATTTAGGTCGGGGCTCTGACGAGGCCACTCAAGGACATTTACCTTCTTGTTCTTCAGCCACTATACGGTTGCTCTGGCGTTGTGCTTTGGGTCATTGTCATGTTGAAACATGAACCATCTTCCCATTTTCAACTTTCTGGCAGAGGTCTGCCGGTTCTTCTCATGAATTTCCCCTTCTATCCTGACAAGTGCTCCAATCCCTGCAGAAGAGAAACACAGCCACAACAGGATGCTGCCACCGCCGAGCTTTACTGTAGGAATGGTGTTCTTTGGGTGGAAAGATGTATTAAGTTTTCGCCAGACATTTCCTTTTGCGTTCAGGCTAAAAAGTTATATTTTGATCTCATTTGACCACAGCACCTTTTGCCACTTGGCCTCGGAATCTACAGTGTGCTTTTTGACAAAGCTCAAACGAGACTTGATGTGGCTTTTTCTGGAGGAGTGTTTCTTTTCTTGCCACCTTCCCATATAGGTCAGATTTGTGGAGCGCTTGTGATATTGTCGTCACATGCACGCATTGACCGGTCTTTGCCATAAAGGCCTGATGCTCCTTCAGTCGCCATTGGCTTCTTGGCAGCCTCTCGGATCAGTCTCCTCCTTGCCCGGTCATCCAGTTTGGAGGGACGGCCTGATCTATGCAGGGTCTGGGTGGTGCCATAAGCCTTCCACTTCTTAATAATGGTCTTGAAGAGTGCAGTCCATGAGCAGCCACTATGCAATTTGACTGAGTTTGACCAATTATGCAAGGAGAGAAGTATTCAAAGAGACTCATGAATGATTAATATGACTATTTATGTAGCGATCACCGTATGTCAAATTTCATCCCGCTACCGGGTTCGGTGCGCAGAGAGGTTTTAACTGTGCTCTGAGGGACAAAACCTTTGAAATAGTTTTATATCCACCCGCTGACTTGTGCCTTTCCACAATTTCATTCAGCCCATAGTGGATTATTTGCTTTGAATTGCACTACTAAGCAGTGGAGTCCTCTATCAACAACTGCTTTTATTCTGAACTAGTCAAAGTCCCTACAATTGATCACAGTTGGAACCCAATTAGCTTGTTTTGTGATCTGGAAGGTGGTTGGTTACACCTCAACAAGTTTGCAATTGCAAATCTAAGGGGGGGGGGGGGGGGGGTCACTTATCCAAATAGGGTATTTTTTATTTATTTTTTAATAATAATAATTTCACTTTAATATTGTGGGTTACTGTGTATAAATAAAGCTGGAAATGTCAAATTGTATGTGTTTTCAATTCAGGTTGTAAGGAAAACAAAAGATGAACATTTTGAAAGGGGGTGGTGACATTCTATACCCACTGTATGGCCTGCACAGTAACAGTTTTCTTTCAAACCCTAGACAAGTCAAGTCACTTGTCAAGCGCACCAGCCATCGCTGTGTTAAGATGTTTTATAATGGCACAGATTGTAGGTCAACTACTGTATTTTTCCCACATCAAAATCCAAAGCCCCTACTGTGATAATTGCTTGAGTGTGTAACTGTTTTCACATTCAGAGACAAGACGTTTGAAAATGGGTTGTGATTATGTGATTATGGTTATTGAAAAGTATGAATGGCCACCACAGCATGGACTAGAGCTTGTGATTACGTACAGTTCAACTGTGAATAGTCCCACTCATAACCATCCACCATTTTCAGAAAATGTACACCAACCACACACCAATTTCTCCTAATCCTTTAAGGCTGAGGTCAACCAAATGCTTTGGTTTGTGAAACCTATATCGCATCTTAGTGTCTCAGAGAAGACCTTGTGGTACATTTAATTTGGCATATTCACCGTTCACAAATAATATTATATGCTTTTGTATGTTAAGATCAATTACATTTAAGAGCAAAATTGGTTTGACATGTCAGCTTGAAGACATGTTCAGAAGTGGGTAACAGATGAGTGCTAATAATGCTAATAATCAGTTTTGAATTATCAGAGAAGCCAGTAAACAAAACCGAATTCTACATCAAAAAATGTTCCCCGTGGACTTTAGAACGGAGGCGCCATCTATCCCGCTGAGATGCCAGGCGGTGGGGGTGGCAACAACGGTGTGATAAATAATAAATACAGAACCCGGTATTCCCTGTTCTGATTGAGGCATTTAGTCTGGCTAGGGCTATGGAGAGCCCCATTGTCACTGCGGCAGGGACTGCCAGTGCCAGAGTGGCGCCAAGCTGGGAGGCAGGGTGTGGCCACCATGGGGGTGGCTGGTTCCCCCTAGTGAGGTGAGGGTGGCAGATGGCGAGGCGCCAGGCTGGCGTGCGACAAACTCCCAGGAGCAAGCACAATGTAGCCCCCCTGTGGTGGGAGAAGGGGCCCCACCACAGACAGACTGCCTGAGCCAAGCTAAGGGGCTCCCAGGAGCAGCCATCTTCTGCTTGAGACTCTGAGCCAGCCTAAAAGATTGAAGAAGAAAACGTACTGGAGGTGATACTGAGCCAAGAGACAAAAACATCATGAACATAGGACCACACACAGACACAGACACACACACACCCAAGAACACACTCTCCCTTGAGCCAGCACTCATCAACATCCACTCATTACCTCTCTCGCTCCTCTCTCTCTCCCTCCCTTTCTGCGTCTCTCTCTTCCTCGCACACACACACACTCTCTGGCCCCGGTCTGTCATTCTTTTTAGATGCCTCATTTTGTTCATTAGGGGGATATGACCAATTCCAGGAAACAAAATGAAATATATCTACCAGCTAAACCTGCGTACCCCCTGCTGTAGTACTGAGTCAGAGTGAAAAGATGTTCCTGTCATCGGAGTAACGCAGCAGCTCGCTACTAAGAAGCATTAATGTAGGGGCGAGTCGTGAATCAGCCTGGCTGACTGAACGAAGAGGTGTTTCACTGGAACCGTCCTCTCGAGGCTCTGCACATTGTTCTTGTTAGCCCTGTCTGCCGCCCCTTCCTCTCTAATGTCAGGTTCTGTCTCCTCGAGTAGAGCGCTGTTTGCTGCTGCTGGTCTTCATCCAGAGTCCAGCATGTGAAAGATTACCCAGGCTTCTTTTGGCTACGATGTCAAGACAATTCCTCGTGAGGCACTATGATCGCAAAGGGATGTGATACTAGCCAAAAGCTTCCAATGGGGAACCTGACCCCTACTACTAGCATCAATGGTGATGACTGTTGCACAATTACTTAATGTATTAATCATTTGCTTGGCAGCGGCGGTTGTGGCTTTAAAGCGGTAATCAGAAACAATAACAAAGCACATTCCCCACCACTGTTTCAGTAAATAACAGGGGGATGGGGTAGGAGACATGTAACCACTCTCAAAGACAGCGCTATGGATATTTTTTTTGTACCTTTATTTAACTAGGCAAGTCAGTTAAGAACAAATTCTTATTTTCAATGACAGCCTAGGAACAGTGGCTTAACTGCCTGTTCAGGGGCAGAACGACAGATTTGTACCTCGGGGATTTGAACTTTCAAACTTTCGGTTACTAGCCCAACACTCTAACCACTCTAACCACCTTGACCATCCATGATATTAAAATGATATTTTTAACCATGTTTTATAGGTTATATCGTGTTTGTGCATGTACTCTGTTTAGAAACACTGGAGTAAACTAGTGTATAGTTTGGGTTCTGATGGGGTACGACAGAATTTTTTATTTATTTTTTAGTTCACCTTTATTTAACCAGGTAGGCTAGTTGAGAACAAGTTCTCATTTACAACTGCGACCTGGCCAAGATAAAGCATAGCAGTGTGAACAGACAACAACACAGAGTTACACATGGAGTAAACAATAAACAAGTCAATAACACAGTAGAAAAAAAAGAGTCTATATACATTGTGTGCAAAAGGCATGAGGAGGTCGACGAATAATTACATTTTAGCAGATTAACACTGGAGTGATAAATGATCAGATGGTCATGTACAGGTACATTTACATTTACATTTAAGTCATTTAGCAGACGCTCTTATCCAGAGCGACTTACAAATTGGTGAATTCACCTTCTGACATCAGTGGAACAGCCACTTTACAATAGTGCATCTAAATCATTTAAGGGGGGGGGTGAGAAGGATTGCTTTATCCTATCCTAGGTATTCCTTGAAGAGGTGGGGTTTCAGGTGTCTCCGGAAGGTGGTGATTGACTCCGCTGTCCTGGCGTCGTGAGGGAGTTTGTTCCACCATTGGGGGGCCAGAGCAGCAAACAGTTTTGACTGGGCTGAGCGGGAACTGTACTTCCTCAGTGGTAGGGAGGCGAGCAGGCCAGAGGTGGATGAACGCAGTGCCCTTGTTTGGGTGTAGGGCCTGATCAGAGCCTGGAGGTACTGCGGTGCCGTTCCCCTCACAGCTCCGTAGGCAAGCACCATGGTCTTGTAGCGGATGCGAGCTTCAACTGGAAGCCAGTGGAGAGAGCGGAGGAGCGGGGTGACGTGAGAGAACTTGGGAAGGTTGAACACCAGACGGGCTGCGGCGTTCTGGATGAGTTGTAGGGGTTTAATGGCACAGGCAGGGAGCCCAGCCAACAGCGAGTTGCAGTAATCCAGACGGGAGATGACAAGTGCCTGGATTAGGACCTGCGCCGCTTCCTGTGTGAGGCAGGGGCGTACTCTGCGGATGTTGTAGAGCATGAACCTACAGGAACGGGCCACCGCCTTGATGTTAGTTGAGAACGACAGGGTGTTGTCCAGGATCACGCCAAGGTTCTTAGCGCTATAGGAGGAGGAAACAATGGAGTTGTCAACCGTGATGGCGAGATCATGGAACGGGCAGTCCTTCCCCGGGAGGAAGAGCAGCTCCGTCTTGCCGAGGTTCAGCTTGAGGTGGTGATCCGTCATCCACACTGATATGTCTGCCAGACATGCAGAGATGCGATTCGCCACCTGGTCATCAGAAGGGGGAAAGGAGAAGATTAATTGTGTGTCGTCTGCATAGCAATGATAGGAGAGACCATGTGAGGTTATGACAGAGCCAAGTGACTTGGTGTATAGCGAGAATAGGAGAGGGCCTAGAACAGAGCCCTGGGGGACACCAGTGGTGAGAGCGCGTGGCGAGGAGACAGATTCTCGCCACGCCACCTGGTAGGAGCGACCTGTCAGGTAGGACGCAATCCAAGCGTGGGCCGCACCGGAGATGCCCAACTCGGAGAGGGTGGAGAGGAGGATCTGATGGTTCACAGTGTCGAAGGCAGCCGATAGGTCTAGAAGGATGAGAGCAGAGGAGAGAGAGTTAGCTTTAGCAGTGCGGAGCGCCTCCGTGATACAGAGAAGAGCAGTCTCAGTTGAATGACTAGTCTTGAAACCTGACTGATTTGGATCAAGAAGGTCATTCTGAGAGAGCTGGCCAAGGACGGCACGTTCAAGAGTTTTGGAGAGAAAAGAAAGAAGGGATACTGGTCTGTAGTTGTTGACATCGGAGGGATCGAGTGTAGGTTTTTTCAGAAGGGGTGCAACTCTCGCTCTCTTGAAGACGGAAGGGACGTAGCCAGCGGTCAGGGATGAGTTGATGAGCGAGGTGAGGTAAGGGAGAAGGTCTCCGGAAATGGTCTGGAGAAGAGAGGAGGGGATAGGGTCAAGCGGGCAGGTTGTTGGGCGGCCGGCCGTCACAAGAAGCGAGATTTCATCTGGAGAGAGAGGGGAGAAAGAGGTCAGAGCACAGGGTAGGGCAGTGTGAGCAGAACCAGCGGTGTCGTTTGACTTAGCAAACGAGGATCGGATGTCGTCGACCTTCTTTTCAAAATGGTTGACGAAGTCATCTGCAGAGAGGGAGGAGGGGGGGAGGGGGAGGAGGATTCAGAAGGGAGGAGAAGGTGGCAAAGAGCTTCCTAGGGTTAGAGGCAGATGCTTGGAATTTAGAGTGGAAGAAAGTGGCTTTAGCAGCAGAGACAGAGGAGGAAAATGTAGAGAGGAGGGAGTGAAAGGATGCCAGGTCCGCAGGGAGGCGAGTTTTCCTCCATTTCCGCTCGGCTGCCCGGAGCACTGTTCTGTGAGCTCGCAATGAGTCGTCGAGCCACGGAGCGGGAGGGGAGGACCGAGCCGGCCTGGAGGATAGGGGACATAGAGAGTCAAAGGATGCAGAAAGGGAAGAGAGGAGGGTTGAGGAGGCAGAATCAGGAGATAGGTTGTAGAAGGTATGAGAAGAGGGAAGAGATGATAGGATGGAAGAGGAGAGAGTAGCGGGGGAGAGAGAGCGAAGGTTGGGACGGCGCGATACCATCCAAGTAGGGGCAGTGTGGGAAGTGTTGGATGAGAGCGAGAGGGAAAAGGATACAAGGTAGTGGTCGGAGACTTGGAGGGGAGTTGCAATGAGGTTAGTGGAAGAACAGCATCTAGTAAATATGAGGTCGAGCGTATTGCCTGCCTTGTGAGTAGGGGGGGAAGGTGAGAGGGTGAGGTCAAAAGAGGAGAGGAGTGGAAAGAAGGAGGCAGAGAGGAATGAGTCAAAGGTAGACGTGGGGAGGTTAAAGTCGCCCAGGACTGTGAGAGGTGAGCCGTCCTCAGGAATGGAGCTTATCAAGGCATCAAGCTCATTGATGAACTCTCCGAGGGAACCTGGAGGGCGATAAATGATAAGGATGTTAAGCTTGAAAGGGCTGGTAACTGTGACAGCATGGAATTCAAAGGAGGCGATAGACAGATGGGTAAGGGGAGAGAGAGAGAATGACCACTTGGGAGAGATGAGGATCCCGGTGCCACCACCCCGCTGACCAGAAGCTCTCGGGGTGTGCGGGAACACGTGGGCGGACGAAGAGAGAGCAGTAGGAGTAGCAGTGTTGTCTGTGGTGATCCATGTTTCCGTCAGTGCCAAGAAGTCGAGGGACTGGAGGGAGGCATAGGCTGAGATGAACTCTGCCTTGTTGGCCGCAGATCGGCAGTTCCAGAGGCTACCGGAGACCTGGAACTCCACGTGGGTCGTGCGCGCTGGGACCACCAGATTAGGGTGGCCGCGGCCACGCGGTGTGGAGCGTTTGTATGGTCTGTGCAGAGAGGAGAGAACAGGGATAGATAGACACATAGTTGACAGGCTACAGAAGAGGCTACGCTAATGCAAAGGAGATTGGAATGACAAGTGGACTACACTTATCGAATGTTCAGAACGTTAAGCTTACGTAGCAAGAATCTTATTGACTAAAATGATTGAAATGATACAGTACTGCTGGAGTAGGCTAGCTGGCAGTGGCTACGTTGTTGACACTACACTAATCAAGTCGTTCCGTCGAGTGTAATAGTTTCTACAGTGCTGCTATTCGGGGGCTAGCTGGCTAGCTAGCAGTGTTGATTACGTAACGTTACGTTAAAAGAACGACAATAGCTGGCTAGCTAACCTAGAAAATCGCTCCAGACTACACAATTGTCTTAGATACAAAGACGGCTATGTAGCTAGCTAGCTACGATCAAACAAATCAAACCGTTGGACTGTAATGAAGTGAAATGAAAATGTGATACTACCTGTGGAGCGAGGCGGAATGTTGACCGGGTTGTTGAAGTTCAATTCGGAAGACGTTGGCTAGCTGTTGGCTAGCTAGCTCGCAGTGACTCCTACGTTAAGGACGACAAATAGTTGGCTAGCTAACCTCGGTAAATTAAGATAATCACTCTAAGTCTACACACTCTAAACTACACAATTACCTTGGATACGAAGACAGCAAAGACAACTATGTAGCTAGCTAACACTACACTAATCGAGTCGTTGAGTGTAATAGTTTCTACAGTGCTAGTGGACGTTAGCTAGCTGCTGTGCTAGTGGACGTTAGCTAGCTGCTGGGCAGAAAGCAGTGTAGACTACGTTAGGACGACGAAATACGATAATTACGCAATTATCTTTGATACAAAGATGGCTATGTAGCTAGCTAAGAAGAAATTGCTAAGATTAGACAAATCAAACCGTTGTACTATAATGAAATGTAATGAAAAGTTATACTACCTGCGGACCGAAGTGTAGATGCGACCGCTCGCTCCAACCCGGAACCGGAAAAGGTAGAGCTATTGGTGTGCAAAAGAGCAGAAATGTAAATAAATAAAAACAGTATGGAGATGAGGTAGGTAAATTGGGTGGGCTATTTACCAATGGACTATGTACAGCTGCAGCGATTGGTTAGCTGCTCAGATAGCAGATGTTTAAAGTTGGTGAGGGAGATAAAAGTCTCCAACTTCAACGATTTTTGCAATTCGTTCCAGTCACAGGCAGCAGAGAACTGGAAGGAAAGGCGGCCAAATGAGGTGTTGGCAGTTAGGGATGATCAGTGAGATACACCTGCTGGAGCGCGTGCTACGGGTGGGTGCTGCCATCATGACCAGTGAACTGAGATAAGGCGGAGCATGGACTTGTAGATGACCTGGAGCCAGTGGGTCTGGCGACGAATATGTAGTGAGGACCAGCCGACTAGGGCATACAGGTCGCAGTGGTGGGTGGTATAAGGTGCTTTAGTAACAAAATGGATGGCACTGTGATAAACTGCGTCCAGTTTGCTGAGTAGAGTATTGGAAGCTATTTTGTAGATGACATCGCCGAAGTCGAGGATTGGTAGGATAGTCAGTTTTACTAGGGTAAGTTTGGCTGCGTGAGTGAAGGAGGCTTTGTTGCGGAATAGAAAGCCGACTCTAGATTTGATTTTAGATTGGAGATGTTTGATATGAGTCTGAAAGGAGAGTTACAGTCTAGCCAGACACCTCAGTACTTATAGATGTCCACATATTCTAGGTCGGAACCATCCAGGGTGGTGATGCTAGTCGGGCGTGCGGGTGCATGCAGCGAACGGTTGAAAAGCACGCATTTGTTTTTACTAGCGTTTAAGAGCAGTTGGAGGCCACGGAAGGAGTGTTGTATGGCATAAAGCACAGAATCAATGGATATATATCATGAATTTTTAAGTAAAAGAATAGCAAGTAAGGATTCTAGCTTTAACCCGTGGCTATTATGAAGGTTTGATGTCCCAAGCTTACAATCAATGCATTGTTTCTGTTCCTCTTGTTCTGAGATTAATCATCACATTTGATATGTTATTTGGGGACTTGTGCAGCTTGTTTCAGTCTTACACTAAGAAGAAATAAGAAGGCCCATCTTACCGTTCCATCTTGCTGTTTAAGCCAGACATTAAGTTAGATAAGATCAGGCTCGGCTCTCAGTCCCACAGAGGACTCCGTGCACCAGCTCCCCCACGTCCTGAAGATCCCAAAATAGCGCCAAGGAGAGAACCCTGAAATGTGTCAAGGTTAGAGATTGGAACCGGCTGATCCCACCGAGATTAATCTACGTGACTTATTTTTTCCCCGGGGTGATGTGATAAATCGGAGAGGGAAATATGGAGCACGGGATATTTGCGTGGGCTGCAATGCAGTTTGTCTCCCCTTTACTCTAATGAAAGTGTGAGTCATCACAGTTTATTGTGTTGGGAAGAGGGCATTATGACAATTGCAAGAGTGTCATAATATTAATCTTCACGCATGATTGGCTGTGCTATTTCTCTATTTTCCCAATTTAGGCCATTGCCTAGACTTTAATAAGCCAGTATGAGAATATTAAAAATGATAGTGGTAGTAGTAGTAGGAGAGATACAATTGTATCATTTTAGAGGCTTATCTCTCAGAAAATCTATTCCAATTCATATTCACGTTATTATAAGACTTGAATATGACTCAAATACACATGGTAGGGATCATTATCTAGAGGCAGTTCTCTAGATGCTTGGGAGCCTTCAACCTTGTGAGTGTGTGTGCGTGTGTGTGCATGCATGAGGTGACTGATTCCTGGATGAACCACACAGTTGTTTTAACAGTTTACCCTCTGTTTACCCGCCAGGCTCCAGGGGTACATACAGTGCCTTCGGAAAGTATTCAGACCCCTTGACTTTTTCCACATTTCGTTACGTTACAGCTTTATTCTAAAATGGATGAAATATGATTTATTTCTCATCAATCTACACACAACACCCCTATAATGACAAAGTGAAAATGTTTTTTTTACATAAGTATTCAGACCCTTTGCTATGAGACTCGAAATTGAGCTCAGGTACATCCTGTTTCCATTTATCAACCTTGAGATGTTTCTACAACTTGATTGGAGTCCAGCTGTGATAAATTCAATTGATTAGACATTACTTGGAAAGGCACACACCTGTCTAAATTAGGTACCACAGTTGACAGTGCAAAAACCAAGCCATGAGGTCGAAGGAATAGTCCGTAAAGCTCCTCGACAGGATTGTGTCGAGGCACAGATCTGGGAAAGGGTACCAAAAAATGTCTGCAGCATTGAAGGTCCCCAGAACACAGTGGCCTCCATCATTCTTAAATGGAAGAAGTTTGGAACGACCAAGACTCTTCCTAGAGCTGGCCGCCTGGCCAAACTGAGCAATCGGGGGAGAAGGGCCTTGGTCAGGGAGGTGACCAAGAACCTCGATGGTCCCTCTGACAGAGCTCCAGAGTTCCTCTGTGGTGATGGGAGAAACTTGCAGAAGGACAACCATCTCTGCAGCACTACACCAATCAGGCCTTTATGGTAGAGTGGCCAGACGGAAGCCACTCCTCAGTAAAAGGCACATGACAGCCCATTTGGAGTTTGCCAAAAGGCACCTAAACACTCTCAGACAATGAGAAACAAGAGTCTCTGGTCCGATGAAACCAGTTTTGAACTCTTTGGCCTGAATACCAATAGTCACGTCTGGAGGAAACCTGGCACCATCCATGATGCTGACACCACCATGCTGTGGGGATGGTTTTTAGCAGCAGGGACTGAGAGACTAGTCAGGATCGAGGCAAAGATGAATGGAGGCAAAGAGGAACGGAGCAAATTACAGAGAGATCCTTGATGAAAACCTTCTCCAGAGCACTCAGGACCTCAGACTGGGGTGAAGGTTCACCTTCCAACAGGACAACGATCCAAAGCACACAGCCAAGACAATGCAGGAGTGGCTTCGGGACAAGTCTCTGAATGTCCTTGAGTGGCCCAGCCAGAGCCTGGACTTGAACCCGATCGAACATCTCTGGAGAGACCTGAAAATAGCAGTGCAGCAACTCTCCCCATTCAACCTGACAGAGGTTGATGGGATCTGCAGAGAAGAATGGGAGAAACTCCCCAAATGCAGGTGTGTCAAGCTTGTAGCATCATACCCAGAAAACTTGAGGCTGTAATCGCTGCCAAACGTGCTTCAACAAAGTACTGAGTAAGGGATCTGAATACTTAAGTAAATGTGATATTTCCAGTTTAAAAAAAAAACATAAATTAACAAACATTTCAGAAAACTGTTGTTGCTTTGTCATTATGGGGTATTGTGTGTAGATTGATGAGAGAGAAAATCTAAATGTTATCAATTTCAGAATAAGGCTGTAACGTAACAAAATGTGGAAAATGTCAAGGGGTCTGAATACTTTCCAAAGGCACTGTATGTCATTTTGGCTGAGATGCCGGACATTGCGAAAAGTTACAGGTGTATAGTGGATTTGTTTTCACTCCAGCCCCAGATTGAATTTCAGTAAGAGGCTAGTAAGTGAGGCTTGTAAGGAAGAATATGACTGAGATAATTTAGTAGTATGTTCTATCAAGGGACAATTAGACTGTACTGTGAGAAACAGTAATTGGATCAGTTTTTTTTACATAAATATTTTATCTTTTGCTCTTTTATCTTTTTCTGAAACACTGTTGGAACACATTAAATCCAGTTAGGGCCAGCTTATCCGTATTCAAACGGCCTGTTATGACAATAGACCAAAAAAAGAGGATTCTTGCTGAACTTGAGTAGCATGCTGAGATTTTAGAGTGGTCCTTTCAAACCCCTTTTGCTCTAACCCTTTGAATGACAGACCAGATAGAGAGTGAACTCTCTTCTCTCGTATTCCCTGTGCTAGTAGCCTTTTTTTTACAGCCATTATGTTACTTTGCACTTCTGACACCAATCTTCAACTCCAACTTGCTACTGACATTACAGCGAAGCCCTACTGGGTTGCCTCTAACCGGTATACCCCTAATGATACCTTCATGCCTGTTATTCTTTTTATGGACAGATGTATTTGGAATCTCCGGTGCATTTGGATTTGGAGTATTCCAGCAGTTGAGGAGAATACAGTAGCCCCCATTATCCTCAGCTGAAAGGAATGCTACTATTTAACTTTTCACGCTCACCGAGCAGAAATAATGCAGAACATTATTTATTTACTTTTCGGTGGATGGAATAAACCCTTCCCGACCTTCCTCACCGTCCACCCCAAACGCTTTTAAACATTTAGAATGCCCAGACAGTGGCACTGTGTGTTGCTGTCACACTGGCTTAAAGTAATTGCTTTTTCTCCAGCAGCACCCTGTACTGCATAGAGCCGATCACTGAGTATAAATCGCCTGAACTGGTGACACAGTCTATCTAGCTGGGAAGGATAACAGCTAGTCCTATTCCATTAAAGATGCATGGGGAAAACACCTTGTCCCTTCAAAGAGAAGACCAAAAACAACAACCCCCCTCCCCCCGTTTACTCTGCACATGTCTGCAATACATACAGTCGTCATACTTTTTGACATTCCGATATCTTCTCTACCATTTTTTTTACTTAAATTAGGCCTGATTTGAAACAGCCCACATGTCTAGTTTGCTATTCACGATCAGCCCCTCCTCCCTACATAACTCCCAATTCTTGCTTAGCTAATTCATTTGCATTTCTGTTAGTTCTAATTTATCATTACGATTTCTTTCACTCTTAGCAAATTGGCTAACGCCAGTCTAACACTACATGTGACTTTACTGAGTGAAATATTGTGAATGTGGTGAGAAAGGTTGAATTTGCCCATGAACCCTTATGGGCGTTGAAAAGTCGAGAGTGTGAAAGCTTGTTTGTCTAAGACCTGCATAAGCACACAGAATTGATATTGAAAAATGTCACTTAGAAAAGTTTGCCTGCAATGTTTGCACAACTGTCGGGGGTCGTAATTGGAGATTATAGTTGCAGTTGGTGGTCCTCACCATAGAAATTCCGAAATGAGGGGCATGCGTTGAGATCTCAGAGAGTTAATGTTGGGGAAGTGGGTTTGTGGGTGCAGATGTTAAATTTCTCAGTGGAATGCACCATTGGTATATTTATGCTGTACTTCTGGCAAATGTGATCATGTGTAGTGTCATTCTTGGTTGACTCTTCATGCATCAGGTTAAGATGTTTGTTTCTTTTGTTTAGTGTATTTTAATGCTTAAAGACATGTTTTTTTGTTGTGTCAGGGCTTTTAGCATGCAGTGTTTATATAGTAGCATATGGTGTTGAAATCAGTCTACCCATTGTCGCCCAAGACACTATCTGTGTGTGTGTCTTTTAAGAGTTTTTGGCAAAAGGAAGTGCTATGAGATTTCACAAAAACACGTCCATATGCATGGTCTCATCTTAGACTATATTTCTTGGGTAGAGTCCCAAAACAAACTCTCAGCGGGCTGCCTGAAAATGAAAAGCCCCGCAGCCCCACACTTTGAGCTAGTGATGGTGAAGATCTTTGACGACTTGCAAAGAATGCTAATAGAAATCCGATTGAACGCTGAAGGGCAGATTGTACAAGGTACAATATCTGCTCTTATGCTGCTTTTGAAAGCAGGCCAGTCTTTCTTTGGGGATTCTCCTCCACTCACTGCTCATGTTATTTGCAGTAACTTATAGATGGGTAGTAGGCCCCCCTTATCTGTGTGTTTGAGCTTTTACAGTAGTAGTGCTGAAGACAAATGGCATAAGGATGCCTTTGAGATGCAGGACAACAAATGCACCATTGAGAAGTTGTCGGAAGTCCTACCAAGCCAGAGCAATGGACATTCTCTTTGCAGCTGTTATGGAAACCACAGATGGTTGCCAGTTGAAGAGTTGGACTCTGGACCGTCTTGGACATGTTTCCTTCAATGTTAAAAAATGTTTTTCAATAGCTGTTCATGTCTAGTCTGTGAATGTGGTTGCCTCATCAACGCTGTCAGACTTTGTCCTTAATGCCAACACTGGCAGACTTTGTCCTTAATGCCAACACTGTCAGACTTTGTCCTTAATGCCAACACTGTCAGACTTTGTCCGTAATGCAAACACTGTCAAACTTTGTCCTTAATGCCAACACTGTCAGACTTTGTCCTTAATGCCAACACTGGCAGACTTTGTCCTTAATGCCAACACTGTCAGACTTTGTCCTTAATGCCAACACTGGCAGACTTTGTCCTTAATGCCAACACTGTCAGACTTTGTCCTTAATGCCAACACTGTCAGACTTTGTCCTTAATGCCAACACTGTCAGACTTTGTCCTTAATGCCAACACTGGCAGACTTTGTCCTTAATGCCAACACTGGCAGACTTTGTCCTTAATGCCAACACTGGCAGACTTTGTCCTTAATGCCAACACTGGCAGACTTTGTCCTTAATGCCAACACTGGCAGACTTTGTCCTTAATGCCAACACTGTCAGACTTTGTCCTAATGCCAACACTGTCAGACTTTGTCCCTAATGCCAACACTGGCAGACTTTGTCCCTAATGACAACACTGGCAGACTTTGTCCTTAATGCCAACACTAGCAGACTTTGTCCTTAATGCCAACACTGGCAGACTTTGTCCTTAATGCCAACACTGGCAGACTTTGTCCTTAATGCCAACACTGGCAGACTTTGTCCTTAATGCCAACACTGTCAGACTTTGTCCTTAATGCCAACACTGGCAGACTTTGTCCTTAATGCCAACACTGGCAGACAAAGAGAGCACCTATGGTTTCCAAAGAACACAACAGTCGAGCAGACACTGAATGCTCCTTCTTGTTCCTTGTTTGTTACTGTGAATTGGAGCGCAGCTAGTTCCAATTAGGATTGATTCCCTAAATTTAGGTCCTGCCAACAATAATAATTCATGCATAAAGTGAAATGTCTCCAATTTGACAACCAGGGAAATAGTGTGTTCTATTGACTGCACTATTCTGCATTTATTAATATTTCCATTTGTAACCTTCAGTGTTCCTGTGCTGATTTCTATATCCGCTGAATGCTCAGAATACTCAGGATCGTCAGCACAAAGCCCAAGTAACACATTTTGCATTTAGAAAGGCCTGACTGTGTGTTCTGTAATTGGGACATGCATTCATCTGTCAAACAGGCTTGTTTCAAAATGAAGGACAGACCATAATACATTGCACTCCAGTTGCGTCATTCTTCCAATGATCAATCTTTAGTGTCTTACAGGGAATAATTTCCCCCCATGTATCTGGGGAGAAAAGCAGAAAGACAGATTCTGTACATTTTAAGATATTCCAACTGCCAGTTCTTGGGGGCTTGCAGATCAAAAGCATACACTCGATCCTGTCATTTAAATTATTAAAAATGATTTGAGGTGAGCTATTTATGGATTTGTTGAATACTTGAAGCTTAACTAGTTTACTGGAAACAACTGGAGCATGTGGAGTACTCAGTTGACCACAGAATGCAAATTGACAAACATTGTTCTGAAAGATGATAATAAGGGTAATTTATGGTTGAGTAGGACCACTCATGTTCTGTTTCTCGAAGCAACATAACTGAAAGAATCCTATCATCCTTAGCTTCACAAAAACGTTCGGGGCAGGGGGAGAGGAGTGGATGCACCCCTTTATTCTCTGAAACCGCAATGCATTATTAAATAGTTTGTTTGAAATGTACATACAAGAGAAGACCATTCGTCATAAAGAATATGTTTGAGCAGCATCAATAAGAGAAAGTAACACATTTCAAGCATAAATGAGTCCAATGCACCATGATATGTGAGGGGAAAACTTGACTATCAGCGTCATCAAACTGTTATTTAAAAGCATGATGGATGGTGGCCATTTTGTAACTCATCATGAGGATCTTTCATAGGTGAATCATGGAATGCATTTGGAGGTCTTCTGGTGGTTGCCTGCTGCGTACGGCGGCTCTGCTTGCTTCATCCTCACTTCAGCCCGCTAAGTGCAATTGATGTCATCTTCCTGCCTGACCTATGTGCTGTTGGCTTTGCAGCAGGGCAAGGACTCGGGGGGGGGGGGAGCGGAGGCGAAGGGGAGAAGATGCCCACTTGAACTTTCTCAGAGTCACTGCAAATCAGATTGCACCCCAGGAAGCATTCAGAGTGTCCTGCTCACCCTTTGGCGCGGTGCCCACCAGGACTCTGAGAGCCTGTGGGGCCGGGGGGGGGTCGGGGGCACTGTCTGGAGATCCCGCTCTCCACAGGAAGTCAGAGAGGCGCTGGATAAAGGTGGGGGCGTTCTTTGTGTAGCATGTTTATCCCGCAGGCCCAGAAAGCAAGCCCATACACCCACCAAAACTCAGACTCGCCTCCTACTGGCTGGACTCACCTCTGGGGCAGGATAGTCATTGAGAGCCTCAGCGATGATCATATGCAGTTAAAGGTTCCGTGTTCAGTGGTTAGACACATCGTAATTACCCAGAAGCCCTGCCAGCCTCCGCTCAAGGAGGCAACCTAAGCTGAGTGACCTCTCAGAGCCGCCCGCCTCCCCAACCTTTCTGTAAACACTGGGGGAATGTGGGAGAATGCTCCTTCCCTGACCCCTCTCTGTGAGGGACCAGAGGGACACCTCCACAGCATGTCAGCGCCTCCACAAAATCCATTAACTTTGCAATGGTTCCACAGGCTGACTTCATATTTATGACATTTGAAATTGAACTATACATCGAGAAGTTTTCGAGCCTGCACCCCCATATCTCTTGGTAGTGAGTGTAATTTGCTCCCAGCCGACTTTAGGATGCAGCACGGAGAGGCCCGGTAGTAAAGTTTGTCATTCAGCCAAGGTTGTTGATAGTGGGGACACAACTTATTGGCCTTGTTAGAAGCTTTGGTTCAATTTCAGTACGATCAGCACAAGTCGTTCACTCTTAACGGCAAGTAATAGCAAGCACTTTTCATGGTCCTGATCCGTATAGATCTGAGGAGTAATTCTTGTCTGTGGGGATGGCAAGAGTCAACGAGTGTTATTAGACTACAGCTTTTTGGGGAGTTCATTTCTGATGATTATAATGCAGTCAGGAAAATCCCTGAGGCTGCGATTGTGGACTGGCACAATGATTACTGAACATGTGGATATTGAGAACACACATACACCGAACCGATCTTGGTAGTTGGATTCAAAGCCTTTGCAGTTAACATTGTAAACCTGACCATGCGCTATAGGAAGTGAGTTTCCCAGAAACATTGTACGTCAAATCAAATCAAATGTATTGGTCACATACACGTGTTAAGCAGATATTATTGCTAGTGTAACGAAATCCTGTGTTCCTAGCTTTGACTGTGCAGTAATATCTAACAAGTAATATCTAATCATTTTCCAACATGTAGGGAGAGCTGATCCCATTCACATTACAATGCCTTGTGTAACTCAACATTGGTGTACCGTAGATCTCCAATCCTGATTGGTTTGATGTTATGGTGTGTGTACGTGTCACGGGTGAGGAAGAGGGCAGGGGTGATAACTCACTGTCATGTTGACCAAGTCATCGTAAATTTAGCTTGGTCAAGCTCCGAGCACATGATTTTTGCTGGGGAATTATAGGACAGCTAAGCTCTCAAATGTTCCATCTTCTGTGGCTCTAATTAATCAGGGCAGGACTCTACCGTGGGGCTTTAACGTTCTCTCGTCAATTTGCAGCTCTCGCCCTGCGCACCCAATGCAGTTTGTCTAGTCCTAGTTATCATCCACTATGGATTTCAGACTCTCAGATCCCATTTGAGATACATGTTGATCAATCAAGGTGTCCAAATACTGTTTTGGATGCAATTAAATGGTATATTTCATTTGATGGTCCATAATCGAAAGAAAAGAAAACACACACACACGCTAACAGCGCTTTGTAACTTGCGGTCCCAGGCCCTTTGTATGTGAGGGAGCTCCCGAAGGACATATACAAAATTTAAGCTCACTTATCTCGGAAGAGGAGTTGCTTCAACTGAGTGCTCAATTTGTGAAACCTAATGTGGGAATGCGTTAACTCAAGTCACTTAAAAGGTCCGTCAGACACATTAATAGCCTTGTTTTCAGGAGTACTTGAAGCTAGTGCTAATCGACTGGCAGCTATGCCCCACTTCCTTTATCTTTTAATGAACTGCACTGTCACGGTCAGGCTCGGTTTAAAATGGAGGCCAGTTGTTGTTATTGGTCAACTGCTAGTCATAGCGATGCCACAGACTACATGCCTCGAGCAGTGCTGTGTCCATTTTTGATTGACTATTGTGAGCACTCATCTTCAGCTTCTCCCACCACTGCACACATGCGTATACACATGCACACAAATTTCTTCCCGAACACTTCAAGGCTCACTGTAAAGGTAACATCTTTAGCCTTGCAGTGGGACTCGGCTTATGAGAGTCTCCGTGTCCCTGAATCGATACATCAGTGCTCTTTGAAAAGACCAAATCAAAATCGAGTAAAATATTATTCCTGTTGTGTTACTAATTTATGTATAACTCTGCATCGTTGGGAAGGACTCATAAGCAAGCTTTTCATGGTAAAGTCTACACCAGTTGAATTCAGCAGGGGGAGAGTGGGAAGCACACTCAGGCCAGGGCAGAATTCAAGGTACGCCATGATACCAATCACCTCATCCGCTTTTTTTGTTCTCACGATATACAGTACCAGTCAAAAGTTTGGACACACCTACATATTCAAAGGTTTTTCTAAATTTGTACTCTTTTCCACATTGTAGAATAATAGTGAGGACATCAAAACTATGAAATAACACATATTGAATCATGTAGTAACCAAGAAAAGGTAATAATATATTTCAGATTTGAGATTCCTCAAAGTAGCCACCCTTTATCTTGATGACAGCTTTGAACAAAACTCTTGGCCTTCTCTCAATCAGCTTCACGAGGTAGTCACCTGGAATGCATTTCAATTAACAGGTGTGCCCTATTAAAAGTTAATTTGCAGAATTTCTTTCCTTCTTAATATGTTTGAGCCAATCAGTCAATCTGGAAAATTTCAAGAACTTTGAAAGTTTCTTCAAGTGCAATCGCAAAAACCGTCAAGCGCTATGATGAAACTGGCTCTCATGAGGACCGCCAAAGGAAGACCCAGAGTTACCTCTGTTGAAGAGGATAAGTTCCTTAGAGTAACCGGCCTCAGAAATAGCATCCCAAATAAATCCTTCACAGAGTTCAAGTAACAGACACATCTCAACATCAACTGTTCAGAGGAGACTGCATGAATCAGGCCTTCATGGTTGAATTGCTGCAAAGAAACCAATACTAAAGGACACCGATAAGAATAAGAGACTTGCTTGACCAAGAAACATGAGCAATGGACATTAGACTGGTGGAAATCTGTCCTTTGGTATGATGAGTCCAAAATGTAGATTTTTGGTTCCAACATGTCTTTGTGAGACGAGAGTAGGTGAACGGATGATCTCCGCATGTGCGGTTCCCAGTGTGATGCATGGAGGAGGTGGCTTGATGGTGTGGGGGTGCTTTTCTGGTGACACCGTCAGTGATTTATTTGGAATTCAAGGCACACTTAACCAGCATGGCTACCACAGTATTCTGCAGCGATACGCCATCCCATTTGGTTTCCTCTTAGTGGGACTATCATATGTTTTTCAACAGGACAATGACCCAACACACCTCCAGGCTGTGTAAGGGCTATTTTACCAAGAAGGAGAGTGATGGAGTGCTGCATCAGATGACCTGGCCTCCCCAATCACCTGACCTCAACCCAATTGACATGGTTTGGGATAAGTTGGACCACAGAGTGAAGGAAAAGCAGCCAGCAACAAGTGCTCAGCATATGGGGGAACTCCTTCAAGACTGTTGGAAAAGCTTTCCAGGTGAATCTGGTTGAGAGAATGCCAAGAGAATGCAAAGCTGTCATCAAGGCAAAGGGTGGCTACTTTGAAGAATCTAAAATCTAAAATATATTTAGATTTGTTTAACACTTTTTTGGTAACTACATGATTCCAAATGTGTTATTCGATAGTGTTGATGTCTTCACTATTATTCTACAAAGTATAGCAAAAATTAAGAAAAATCCTTGAATGAGTAGGTGTGTCCAAACTTTTGACTTGTACTGTATATACACTACCTGTAACGGTGTTCTTCTGTTGAAGGAGGAGCGGACCAAAATGCAGCGTGGTGGTTACTCATGTTTATTGATGAAAATAGACTAGACATGAAATAACTGAAATGTACAAAAACAACAGACGGAAACATGAAAAAACTATACAGCCTATCTGGTGAATATAAACACAGAGACAGGAACCATCACCCACGAAACACTCAAAGAATATGGCTGCCTAAATATGGTTCCCAATCAGAGACAACGATAATCACCGCCTCAGGAAGCCATAGACTACGCTAGACACCCCACAAAACCCCAAGACAAAAACACACCACAATAACCCATGTCACACCCTGGCCTGACCAAATAAATGAAGATAAACATAATATATTTCGACCAGGGCGTAACACTAAAAAGTTTGGGGTCACTTAGAAATGTCCTTGTTTTTGAAAGAAAAACACATTTTTTGTCCATTAAAATAACATCAAATTGATCAGAAATACAGTGTAGACATTGTTAATGTTGTATATGACTATTGTAGCTGGAAGTGGCAGATTTTCTATGGAATATCTACATAGGCGTACAGAGACCCATTATTGGCAACCATCACTTCTGTTCCTGTGGTATTTTGTGTTAGCTAATCCAAGTTTATAATTTAAAAGGCTAATTGATCATTAGAAAACCCTTTTGCAATTATGTTAGCACAGCTGAAAACGGTTTGATCTGATTAAAGAAGCAATAAAACTGGCTTGGTATGTGGATTGTGTTTGTAAACAGAGAGGAAGAGGCTAAGCGAGATGTTTCACTCTCGCCAAAATCCAAAAGGCCAATGCATTTCTATGGGCTTATTTTTGACCTAGGCTTGTCGCCTGCCTTCCTGCCTTTGGGACAACAACTTTGGGACAACGACTTGTTAGAGCGGAGACATGAGCATCTCGTCATCATATGCAGAACTGTTGAACCTTAACCTCTTACATCTATGGGGGCGCTATTTCATTTTTGGATGAAAAACGTTCCCGTTTTAAACAAGATATTTTGTCACAAAAAGATGCTCGACTATGCATATAATTGATAGCATTCGAAAGAAAACACTCTGACGTGTCCAGAAATACCAAGATATTCTCTGTGCGTGCCCTAGAACGTGAGCTTCAGGCAAAACCAAGATGAGATGGCATCCAGGAAATGACAAGGATTTTTGAGGCTCTGTTTTCCATTGTCTCCTTATATGGCTGTGAATGCGAGAGGAATGAGCCTGCCCTTTCTGTCGTTTCCCCAAGGTGTCTGCAGCATTGTGACGTATTTGTAGGCAGATCATTGGAAGATTGACCATAAGAGACCACATTTACCAGGTGTCCGCCCGGTGTCCTGCGCCGAAATTGGTGCGAAAAGTCACCTGCCAGTATTTTTCCATGGGACACAGAGAGGAAAGCAAGCTTCCACGAACTGCATATCAATGAAGAGATATGTGAAAAAACACCTTGAGGATTGATTCCAAACAACGTTTGCCATGTTTCGGTCGATATTATGTAGTTAATCCGGAAAAAGTTTTACGTTGTAGGTGACTGAATTTTCGGTTCGTTTCGGTAGCCAGACGCAATGTAGAAAACGGAACGATTTCTCCTACACACAGACGCTTTCAGGAAAAACTGCGCATTTGGTATGTAACTGAGAGTCTCCTCATTGAAAACATCAGAAGCTCTTCAAAGGTAAATTATTTTATTTATTTGGTTATCTGGTTTTTGTGAAAATGTTGCGTGCTAAATGCTACTCAAAATGCTATGCTAGCTTTGCATACTCTTACACAAATTAGTCAATTTCTATGGTTCAAAAGCATATTTTGAAAATCTGAGATGACAGTGTTGTTAAGAAAAGGCTAAGCTTGAGAGCAGACGCATTATTTTCATTTTATTTGCGATTTTCAGAAATCGTTAACGTTGCGTTATGCTAATGAGCCTGAGGCTTTAGTCACAAACCCGGATCCGGGATGGGGAGTTTCAAGAAGGTGCACACAGCACAGAAGGAGTGAAAGAGACAAGACCAAAAAGACAACATGAAACCAAGCGGACATAAACGCTCAGTAAAACGATTAAATAAAACAAACCTTGCAATACAGGCATCTGGAATATCGCTCAAAAACATACATTCTAATTAATCGAAGGAATTCGATATATTGCCCAGCTCTAATGACAGGACCCCTCTAAAGTGCTGGATGAACAGACATTACCCATTATAGCTCCTCTACTGTGTGAGGAGCGTGTGTATAAATAAACTACTGTTTAGTCCGGTGGTAATGACACTTGAGTATTTGCAATAGGCTGCTGTGACGAAGGTTGAAAGTAGAAGCAAAAAAAAACAAGCTACTACTAACATCTCTTAAGGTTAATTTAAGTTTCAAACCCCCACTCTATCCACCCATACATAACCTCACCTCACGCAGACCGATTGTTGGATTCAGAAGTCAGCCACACTACTATCATTGGCAATATAAATCATCTCAGTGTTCTGGATGCTTTCAGAGGGCTTTCATTGGCTTCTGTACTTTGTGGACTGGCAGGGCCACTCACATCTGGAAGAAAGATGGACAGGTGGCGGCCAACGTTGAAATGATGATAAAAGAAGAAAAGAAGGATGATTCAGCCTGATTAACTGAGGTGGAAGGCACAAGATGGTTAAGAAGAGATAAGCCAAGGGAGAGAGCACTCTTGTTTACCAAAAGGATAGAGATATGGTGAGAGGCTTAAGGAAAGGAAGGAAGATGAAAGGATTTAGTGGCAATCTTCAGATCAACAAGGTTGGGGAGACTATGATATTTAACCCACAATGGGTTTGGAGAGAAATAGAGTGTAGTGTAAAGAGGTTTTGGCTACGAGCCGAGCGCCATTCATTTCCTACCAGAAGAAGCAGGGCTTTGTTTTTATCATTTCTTGTTGTCCTCTAATGATTGCTCTGAATTCATTGCCAAAGTGGAAAATGTATCACAGGTGGTGAGCTTGATTCAATCCACTGTTACCACTACTCAGACCTCTCCTGGATAGGAAACTGTTGGTCGTTAAAGACTTCCTCAATAAAAAGTTATGTATGTGGCTCTCAGTACAATCATAGAAAAAATTACCTCGCCAAACAACAGTAGGTCGGAAATGGGGCTTTTAAATCAGAGTTCTCCATCTCACCATAGCAGATATTGCTTGTCTGCCTCCACCAGCTCCTTTTGTGACAACAGGGCATTTGTCACCACACAAACCTGTTAAAACATGGTGCACTGAGCGTGCACTTTTAGAGCGACGCACCATTAAATGTGTGATAGGTGTATTGGAGAGGCGATTTTATCACCCCAGGGTTCAGAACCCTACTCTTCGTGTTACATGACAGGTGACTGATGGGAATCACAAGTATCTCTCGTCTGTCTTGGGGTAAATGTATTTTTGTGCCAAATACAGCCCACGTCTTGTATTTCTCTCCATGGCAATTGCGATAGGAAGGTGTTTTTTTCCCTTGGGTTATTGACAAAGATCATGTGTTCCCTGCCGAAGCCCTAGCAGTGGGGTAACACGAATGGTCACTCCTTCGCTTTGTAATTTGGTATTTGGCCGGTGTTGACATTAGCTCTATCACTGTAAGCCAAGCTCCTCAACCAAACAAACTATAAAAGAGCCGAGTCAAGGGTCGCTTTCATCTGCCAGAGAAACAAAGGTGTCATTTTGCCCTCTAAATATTTAGCTAATTTGAAACTGGTGCTATTTGTTTTCTCAAGTCATTCAATTCCTGCACATGTTGCATAGTCCCAAATTAAATCTCATAAATTCTGTGAACAAGTACAGTAGGAGGATGAAAGTACAGCAGGAGGATACCAGCAGCAATGCTGTCCTCCATTAAGCACATTGGAAAACCAAGCATATGTCTGCTGGCTGAATAGATGAATCCAGTCTGTATAATGATAATAAAGCTGGACTCCATCAAATGGAGTGTTCGATGAAGAAATAGACTGGCCTCTTAAAGAGCAGCGTGTGTATAGGGCCTACAGATCAGTGGGCTAGGAGACAAGAGGACTAGGGCCCAGATGAACCACAGATAAGGAGTTAATGATGATGGTTATAATTCAACTCATCATTGAGCGAAACAAAAGATAGCATGGGGAGATAGTGTCTCCCATTAGGGTTCTGACAGGCAGTTGCAGCAATGATTGTCTGTTCATGGGTTGAAGGGCAAAATGCACTGTGGTATTGATACAAGTAATTGCGTTTTCGAGGTTCAGATTATCATAGTTTTCAAAATGACCTCATACTTCAGACACATGAATTGGTGTAGACAAATTCGTGTGAATTTGTTTCTCCACAAAAAAAACCTGTTTATATTCTTGATATTTCATTGCCCACCTTTCTTTCCCTGGTAGCCTAGAACTTATTTGCACCCAGAGCTCGTACATTATGTATGATGTAGGGAGCTCCACTCACTTTGTAGCAGGAGGATATTCCCTGGTTTCTGTGTTGGAAATGGTTAAAAAAGCTGTCCCTGGATTGAAACATGAGATGTCAATAGAGGGTGCCGATATGCCTCACCAGATATAAGTTTACTACCAAGTTTTTGTTCATTTCTGGTTAGAACGGATGATTATCCATATTTGACGATTGGCTATGGCAAGGCACCATTCCGACTGTCACATTATGACACTCATGCGGTAACATCATACATTTATTTCCTGTGTTGTTAAATGATGTTCAGTGAGCCGTTCGCCAGTGTGCTTTTGGCTTGACATAAAACATTTTTAGCTTACCTTACCTCAACTTGTGCTAGTAGTGATGAAGAGGTGCCTCAGTGGGCCAGTGTTGGGGCTCTTCAATCAATTTTACAAATGTATCTTATCAAGCCCTTTCTACATCAGTAGTTGTCACGAAGTGCTTATACAGATACCCAGCCTAAAACTCCAAAGAGGAAGCAATGCAGATGTAGAAGCACAGAAGCTCTTATCTGTTTGTAACTGCTTCTTTGGACTGTGCCTTCCCTGGCTAGCCCGCCCCCTTGAACAGTTGTTTTGGCATGGCTACAACTCAAGGAATTTTGCAGACACGTCTTCAGCAGTCAGACAGGAGGTTCATTTAGAGGCTACAGATTGCTATTGTTGACACAAAATAACCCCAGATGCTGAGATTGTCTCGAAGCAGAACTTCATTATTCCCTTGTTCCTACAATATCACTACTCTAAATGGCTTATGCTATTTCTCCACATTAGAAATGCTACTCACTTACAGAATCTGTTCATATTTCTAGAGTGCACTGCTGTGGAGAGACATATTCATGTTGAGTTTTTTTATCCGGTTCTAGAGATGGCACTTCAAATGAAAACAAACAGTTTTGGCTACTTTCTCAGTGGACAAAGATCTCAGACATAAGAGTTGTGGCTCTGATAGAGAATTCCAGCCTCTGAACAACAACACCACCTCCAACCTGCCCAGTCAAGCCTTACACAGCCTCACACTGACCGTATTCCCCTGAGATGTTTTATTGATGTCTAAGCCTCCACCCCTACACCATTCTTAGCCCCATCTTGTATTACTGGGTGGTAAAGAAAGAACACATGGATCCACTATCCAAAACCTCCACTACACACACACACACACCTTGTAGAATACCTGCCACCAGCTGCCAGTTCAAATTGACCCAGGTTTCTTTTGTGGAAGTGCATCCCGAGACGTTCACAGTTTAAGCAGCCTCTCTGCTAATCGACCCCGGCCAGGCAGTGTGTGTAAGTCCCCGCTGCCGTCTCCAAGGCCAACTCTGTCGGGGTTCAGTGCATGGCATAAGCTATTTCGAGGAGCGAGGCAGCACTTGCGGGTGACACCAATACAAATTCCTGCTCTTTGGCACTCCGCTCCGCCTGCTGCAATATGAGATTGCATTAAGTGAGCGGTATCCCAGAGCATACAGCTCTCTCCATTAACCTAGGTTGATGGGTAGAGAGTGAACTACTGGAGAGCAGTGCAGACTGAGACCTGCTACAACCCATGAGGAGCTCATACGGATGTACATGAAACATCGATTACATCAGCTTAGCTGAAACAAACTGCTGAAGGAGGACAACACAAGGGGTTTCCTACTATGTAAATGTCAGTTAAGTTGAAAGAGAGAGAGAGAGACAAGAGAAAGGACTAGTAGCTGTTGATTATTCAAGCATGTTTTCACATTGCTCAGACGGGAAGAAATTGCCCTCCCGCATCGTGAGAGGCAAATGTGCCAAATGTTTATCGTGGTGGAACTCGATTCTCCTCACATCAGCGAGCCGCGCCGTCCTCTCAGATCCGAGCGGCGGGGAAGCTGCTCAGCATTCAGGAACCCGCCGTGTCACCGTTGAGAGGGACGGGGGACTCGGCACTCTCCACTGAATCAACCACTCCAAAGTTCACACAGGCCGACACTGAGAAGAGGCTCTCAGCTTTTACAACATTCATTATCATTAGTCAGAGATATGGAGAAGTGCACAGCTGCCTCTTGCTATGGCACTGAATATCTGAGCTCAGATATTAGAAGTACCAATCCAGCTTGTGTTACTTATGGACAATGCCCAAAATATGTCATTTTTTCTCAATTTTGGACAAAATTATTTCAAGTGCATATCCAGGTTAAAAGGGAGTAGAAGATCAATATGTTGCTAAATGTTAGCTTTAAATGCTTTGGTCCCAGAGCTTTCAACGTTGGGCTGGCAACGTACAATTAAGACAGCGGGTGGTCTCTTTAAAGCACTTTACAGTGAATATCAATGATCTGTGTGTGTCAGCTTATGCCTCCATCTGTAAAGTAATTTGTGTTTTTGCTTGGCCCTTTGTACCACTATATCCTGGCAAGCACTAGAATAAGCTGTGCTAACTGCCACTTACAACGTTAAATGGAAAGTATGCTTTTTCAGAGATACAGTAAAACCTGGAATTTGTCACAGGCCTTTAGTTGTGCAAAATGCTATGTGTCCGATTGGCTCGGCAGCCGAGTATTCATTGTCAATCTGAAGTTCATTAGAGGATGAATGAGCGAGTGTTCTACGGTGTTGTTAGCTGAACTTTAGGAAGTGATCTGGAATGGACAAGGCTAATTGGCCAAGGGGCCTAAATTCGTCCCAACTCCCACCTTTTCCTCAATAATGATCCACAGTGTTCTTCTGCAGAGCCTATTGGAGCTTTGGGTTATTTGGAATAATTTTCAACAATTAATAAATTAACAATTGACCAAACCAGACAGAGGAACTCCACTCTGAGGAAAGAAACATACAGCTATGACCTTTGCACAAAGAGAACAAGAGCGCTTCTCAAATGACGTTCCCAGTGAAAACTTGCGAACGCTAGAGCCAAAGTCTATGTTGGTTATTGTTGCTTATTGTCGCTTATTGCTATGCGCGGATCTCTGATTATAGTGTGACCTCACCGCTGAAAGGATGCCATGTAACCTGAGATAGCGTTAATCTCTTAGACCAACACAAATTCAATTACTGGCAAGCAAACACTGGTGGTTTAGCTGCAGTGATTTTTACCATTCAGAGATGATGTATATCCATGACAACACCCTTCAAACTTGTCTAAAAGACACGGCTTTGTAATTCAAACAGTACGCCATGTCCTTCTCCTTTGCGTCATGATAAATGTGAGAATATGATTAACCTTGGGCGCACAGTCTTGATTCACTTCCATTAATTCTCACATGATGATGAACAATCACAAGATATGAGGACAGTATCGCAGTTAGCCATTCGAATTTGAAAAGGCTACCATGAAGATGACCGGTGAACTTTGTTGTTTAATGGTACTGTATGTAGATATTTTCCGACCATTACTATCGTATGGAAATGTTTCGCAAACTGCACACCCGAATCAATGTGATTTACAACTTGTATGTTACCATTCAAATCATAAACCAATGACTAATTCAGTGTTCGGACTTCTCTCTTTCTCTCCTGTCCTCTGGATCCTCTGGTGTCTTGATGGTGTTTTCTTGGTATTCTGTCTCTTTCTCAAGGTAAGTCATTTATTGTTTTCCTAGTAACGTTGAAGCTTTTAGTTTAGGCTTCTAAGGTGTATCCTACTATTTCACATCACTCCTACTTTTAAAAACAATTACGCAGGAAACTCCAGTGAGATGGATCCTTCATACACACTATTAAGTAATGTGAATGATCCAGCGACCCCCAAGCCAGGTGGTTAATGGGTCAAAACATAAAGAAGCCCAGAAAGAACACACATATTCTGACACATTCATCCAAATCCCCTTTGACACACACACACACACACACACACACACACACACACACACACACACACACACACACACACACACACACACACACACACACACACACACACACACACACACACACACACACACACACACACACACAGATGCAATTAGGCTTGCATCTTAAGACCCATAAACTGTACGAGCTTTTTGAGTTTTGTTTTCATCTTAATGCTCCAAATCTGGTTACGATTAAGCAGCTCAGCGAGACTCTCAGGAAGTCATCCATGCACTGCCTGTTCTTTCTAAATGCTCCCGTCTGCTCACTCCACTCCACCATTCACCATGGCACATTTCTCTAGAGGGGCCTCCAGCCTCCTGTCAGGGATGGGGCCTTACGTCTGAGCCATAGGGGAGAATACAGTGGCCACCGCTTGTAGGCTAGGTGATGCACAGCCTAGCTTTGTCCATAACACTCAAGTTTCACCCCCAGAATGTATCATTGTTTTCCCCAAGGGCTCGTGCAGGGCGGCTTTTCCCCCTCATTTTTAGCTCTCCTTGTGGGAACTTCCAACATCAGTAAATGTAGGTATCATAAAATCTGCCTTGCGTGTTTTTAATTGGTCATAATTCACACCTGGTCATAATAACCCACTAGTTACTCCTAGATTCACCTCGTTTATATGCTTAGCAATTGATTTGTATCTTTGATGATTTTCAAGTGCGGTGGTGCAATGGAACACTTATTACCCCACATAAAGTCATTGTAGGTTAGAAACCTGCTGTTGTTGCTCAGTGACGTGGTATTGGATGATGGCAATATGAGACCAGTTAATAAACAGGAGCAGAGTTGCTACAGACCTATATCTATCCTGCTACAGACCTATATCAAACTGCTACAGACCAAAATCTATCCTACCCTGCTTTTCTAAGGTCTTCGAAAGCCAAGTTAACAAACAGATCACCGACCATTTCGAATCCCACGTTACCTTCTCCGCTATGCAATCTGGTTTCCGAGCTGGTCATGGGTGCACCTCAGCCACGCTCAAGGTCCTAAACATCAATGATGTCGCTCTTGCTGCAGGTGATTCTCTTATCCACCTCTACGCAGATGACACCATTCTGTATACTTCTGGCCCTTCGTTGGACACTGTGTTAAGTAACCTCCAGATGAGCTTCAATGCCATACAACTCTCCTTCCGTGGCCTCCAACTGCTCTTAAATGCGAGTAAAACTAAATGCATGCTCTACAACCGATTGCTGCCCGCCCGTCCAGCATCACTACACTGGACGGTTCTGACTTAGAATATGTGGGCAAATACAAACACCTAGGTGTCTGGTTAGACTGTAAACTCTCCTTCAGACTCACATTAAGCATCATCACCAAAATTAAATCTAGAATCGGCATCCTATTTCACTCATGCTGCCAAACATACCCTCGTAAAACTGACTATCCTTCGGCTTTTACAACTTCGGCTTTTACAAAATAGCCTCCAACACTCTACTCAGCAAATTGGATGCAGTCTATCACATTGCCATCTGTTTTGTCACCAAAGCCCCATATACTACACACCACTGCTACCTGTACGCTCTCGTCGGCTGGCCCTCGCTTCATATTTGTCGCCAAACCCATTGGCTCCAGGTCATCTATAAGTCTTTGCTAGGTAAATCCCTGCCTTATCTCAGCTCACTGGTCACCATAGCAGCACCCACCCATAGCAATCGCTCCAGCAGGTATATTTCACTGGTCACCCCCAAAGCCAATTCCTCCTTTGGCTGCCTTTCCTTCCAATTCTCTGTTGCTAATGACTGGAACGAATTGCTAGAATCACTGAAGCTGGAGATATCTCCCTTGCTAACTTTAATCACCAGCTGTCAGAGCAGCTCACAGATCACTGCATCTGTACATAGCCCATCTGTAAATAGCCCACCCAACTACTCATCCCCATACGGTTATTTTTTTTCCCTTTACACCCGAGTATCTGTACTTGCACATTCATCTTCTGAACATCTATCACTCCAGTGTTTAATTGCTAAATTGTAGTTATTTCGCCACTATGGCCTATTTATTGCCTTACCTCCCTTATCTTACCTCATTTGCACACACTGTAACGCTCCGGGTGTCGTGGGTGTAGAGTCAGATGCAGGAAACAGAGAGTGCAATGCTGTGCTCTTTAATGCACAAAACGCAACACAGGGTGCTCACAACCAAACTGCCTCAAACACAGGGGACGAAAATAGTACAACCGAAATACACAACCAGGAACCACCCGGCGTTTTCAGTCCAGAATGGCCCGGATCGTATACGCCGGGGACCCCTCGATGTCCAGAGGGGGGGGAGGGACCTCCGGCACCTCACTGTCCTGCAGGTGACAAGCTACCACCAGCCTGAGGAGAGACACATGAAACGAGGGGTTAATACGATAATAGGAAGGGAGTTGTAATCGATAACACACCTCGTTTATTCTCCTCAGGACTTTAAAGGGCCCTACACACTGCGGACCCAGCTTCCGGCAGGGCAAGCGGAGTGGCAAGTTTCGGGTCGAGAGCCAGACCCTGTCCCCCGGTACAAACACGGGGGCCTCACTGCGGTGGCGGTCAGCACTCCTCTTCTGCCGTCCACTCGCTTGTTGGAGAGATTCCTAGACGGCCCTCCAGGTCTCCTTGGAGCGCTGTACCCATTCCTCCACCGCAGGAGCTTCGGTCTGGTTCGGATGCCATGGTGCCATGACCGGCTGGTACCCCAACACACACTGAAAAGGGGACACGTTAGTAGAGGAGTGGCGTAGTGAGTTCTGGGCCATTTCAGCCCAGGGAATGTATCGTGCCCACTCCCCTGGCCGATCCTGGCAATACGACCGCAGAAACCTACCCACCTCCTGGTTCACTCTCTCCACCTGCCTATTACTCTCGGGGTGATAACCGGAGGTCAGGCTGACAGAGAACCCCAAACGTTGCATGAATGCCATCCATACTCGGGACGTGAATTGGGGGCCCCGATCAGAAACGATGTCCTCCGGCACCCCGTAGTGCCGAAAGACATGGGTGAATAATGCCTCCGCAGTCTGTAGGGCTGTAGGGATACCGGGCAACGGGAGGAGACGGCAGGACTTAGAGAACCGATCCACAATCACTAGAGCCGTGATGTTCCCCTGAGACGGCGGAAGATCGGTCAGGAAATCTACGGATAGATGTGACCATGGCCGTTGTGGAACGGGGAAGGGTTGTAACTTCCCTCTAGGAAGGTGCCTAGGAGCCTTACTCTGGGCGCACACCGAACAGGAGGAGACATAAACCTTAACGTCCTTAGCCAAGGTAGGCCACCAATACCTCCCCCGAAGGCTCCCCACTGCCCCCGTCACAACCAGGGTGACCCGAGGAGGGTAGGACGTGAGCCCACCGAATCAGTTGGTCCCGAACACCGAGCGGCACGTACTTTCGCCCCGCCGGACACTGAGGAGGCGCGGGTTCCGCCCGTAACGCCCGCTCGATGTCCGAGTCCACCTCCCATACCAATGGTGCTACCAGCCTTGAGGCTGGAAGGATGGGAGTAGGTTCGGTGGACCTATCCTCCGTGTCGTAAAGGCAGGACAGTGCGTCAGCCTTTACGTTCTGGGAGCCCGGTCTATAAGACAATTTAAACTGGAACCGGGTGAAGAATATGGCCCACCGTGCCAAACGTGGGTTAAGTCTCCTAGCTGCCCGAATATACTCCAGATTCTGGTGGTCGGTCCAGATGAGAGAGGGGTGCTTAGCCCCCTCAAGCCAGTGTCTCCACACCTTCAGAGCTCTGACCACAGCTAGCAACTCCCGGTCCCCCACATCATAGTTACGCTCCGCTGGGCTGAGCTTCCTTGAGAAGAAAGCTCAGGGGCGGAGATTTGGTGGTGTACCCGAGCACTATGAAAGCACGGCACCCACCCCAGCCTCGGACGCGTCCACCTCCACTATGAATGCTAGAGAGGGGTCCGGATGCGCCAACACGGGCGCATCAGTGAACAGCGCCTTCAACTTGTTGAAAGCTCCGTCCGCCTCTGCTGACCACTGTAACCGCACCAGGCCCCCCTTCAGCAGTGAGGTAATGGGAGCCGCTATCTGGCCAAAACCCCGGATAAACCTCCGGTAGTAGTTGGCAAGACCCAAAAACCGCTGCACCTCTTTTACCGTGGTTGGATTCGGCCAATTACGCACGGCCCTAATGCAGTCACCCTCCATCACCACCCCCGAGATGGAAATGCGATAACCCAGGAAGGAGACGGCTTGTTTAGAGAACACGCATTTCTCAGCCTTGACGTATAGGTCATGCTCCAGCAGTCTACCAAGCACCTTGCGTACCAGAGACACATGCGCGGTGTGAGTGGCCGAGTAGATCAGAATGTCATCGATATAAACAACCACTCCCTGCCCGCACAGGTCCCTGAGAATCTCGTCTACAAATGATTGGAAAACGGCTGGAGCATTCTTTAACCCATACGGCATGACGAGGTACTCCTAGTGGACTGATGTGGTACTAAATGCGGTTTTCCACTCGTCTCCCATCCGAATACGCACCAAACTATACTCGCTCCTGAGATACAGTTTTGTGAAGAACTGCGCTCCGTGAAATGATTCCACCGCCGTAGCGATGAGAGGTAGAGGGTAACTATACCCCACTGTGATGGCGTTTAGACCTCTATAATCAATACACGGATGCAAACCTCCCTCCTTTTTCTTCACAAAAAAAGAATCTCGAGGAGACGGGTGAGGTGGAGGGCCGAATGTACCCCTGTCTCAGCAACTCCGTGACATATGTCTCCATCGCCATCGTCTCCTCCTGGGACAATGGGTACACGTGACTCTTGGGAAGCGCAGCTGAAAGCGATTGCCAAATCAGCATACTCGGGGGGAATGCACACCGTGGAACCCTGGTCTGGACTTTCCACCGACGTGGCACAGATGGAAATTCCCAAACACCTTCCAGAACACTCCTCTGACCACCCCTGGAGAACCCCGTCTCCACGATATTTTAGGATTGTGCCGGGCCAGCCAGGGAATCCCTAGCACCACTGGAAACGCAGGCGAATCAATAATATGAAGACTGATACGCTCCCTATGATTCCCCTGCGTCACCAGGTCTCCCTGACCATCCCCGACCCTAATGGCCGGCTATCTAGGGAGTGCATGGGAAAAGGAGAATCTATCGGCACCAGCAGAACCCCTAACTTAACGGCGAGTCCGCGATCCATAAAGTTCCCAGCTGCGCCTGAATCGACTAGCGCCCTATGCTGGGAGGAGGGAAAAAAGTGAAGGAAAAAGTTAAGACAAACATGTGGCCAACAGGGGGTTCTGGGTGAGTTTGATGCTGACTCACTTGGGGTGATCAAGAAGAGTTCCGCCCGCCATCTCTACTCCCAGACGGACCCCCCCAGCAGCGATCGGCCGTGTGTCCTCTCCGACCACAGTTTGTGCAGGGAAGGCCTCCTCCTCCATTACCCCTCGGCATGGCCCCTCCCAACTCCATCGGAATGGGAGCGGAGGGGCTGGGTGGTGGAACACACAGGACCCTCTCCGAACGCCCGCGGGCAGCCAGCAGATTGTCCAGTCGAATGGACATGTCAATCAGCTCATCCAGGGAAAGAGCGGTGTCCCGACACGCTAGCTCCCTGCGGACGTCCTCCCGGAGACTACATCTGTAGTGGTCAATAAGGGCCCTGTCGTTCCACCCAGATCCTGCGGTCAAGGTCCGGAACTCCAGCGCGTAATCCTGGGCGCTCCCCCTCTCCTGCCTGAGATGAAATAGTCGTTCTCCCACCGCTCAACCTTCTGGAGGGTGATCAAACACGGCACGGAAACTCTGGGTAGTGCTCCCTCGCAGAATCTGGGCCATTCCAGACTTCGTTCGCCCACTCCAGAGCACGACCCGTGAGGCAGGAGATGAGGACACTCACCCTCTCCGCTCCCGAGGGAGTGGGTCTGACGGTGGCCAGGTACAGCTCCAGTTGGAGTAAAAACCCCTGGCAACCCGCCGCCGCTCCATCATAAGCCCTCGGGAGCGTCAGACGGAGAGTGCTGGAGTCGGGAGATGTTGAGTCCGGAGCCGGGGGTGCCGAAGGTGGAGAGAGTAGACCACTCCTCTCCCATCGGTCCATTCTCTTCATCACTTGATCCATCGCCGATCCGATGAAGGACGGTGGTGTGCTAACAATAAACATACAAGGAGGTGGAGGAAAGACAATCAGTGGCAGCTAATAGGCCGGTGACGACGACCGCCGAGCACCACCCGACCGGGAAGGGAAGCCACCCTCAGTCGGACTCGTGACACACACTGTATATAGACTTTTTTTTCTATTGTGTTATTGACTGTATGTTTGTTTATTCCAGGTGTAACTGTGTTGTTGTTTTTGTCGCACTGCTTTGCTTTGTCTTGGCCAGGTCGCAGCTGTAAATGAGAACTTGCAACCAAATAGCCTACCTGGTTAAATAAAGGTGAAATAAAAATAAAAAGAGGGTAGTGGAGACTCGGCAATAGCATTTCTGTCTGATGTATTATACGGAACAAAAATATAAATTCAACATGCAACATGCAAGAGTTACAGTTCATAGAAGGAAATCAATCAATTGAAATACATTCATTAGGCCCTAATATATGGATTTCACATGACTGCGCAGGGGCACAGCTATGGGTGAGCCTTGCAGGGCGTAGGCCCACCCACTTGGCAGCAAGGCCAACCCACTGGGGAGCCAGGCCCAGCCCATCAGAATGAGTTTTCCCCACAAAGGGCTTTATTACAGACAGAAAACTCCTCAGCACCTCTTCCCTAAAATGACAATGGAGGCAGCTTAGGGTAGAGAATTGGTGGATATTCCTGCAGTCAGCATGCCAATTGCACGCTCCCTCAAAACTTGAGACATATGTGGCATTGTGTAATGATCATGTTGTTTAATCAGCTTCTTGATAGGCCACACCTGTCAGGTGGATGGATTATCTTGGCGAAGGAGAAGTGCGCACTAACAGGGATGTAAACAAATTTGTGCACAAAACGTAAAAGAAATAAGCTTTTTGTGCGTATGGAAAATTTCAGGGATTTTTTATTTTAGAAACATGGGACCAACACTTGGTGTGACCAACATGGTGCGTTTATATTTTTTTTCAGTGTAACTCTAGTCATTAGATGGAATTGGCTAAGTATCTCTGGGACTACAGAGATCCAGAGATCCATCGAGCCTGTGTGGTGTTGTGTTGATACCAGCCAGCCGGTTGTTTGTTTGTGTTGGTACATACACTACATGGCCAAAAGTATTCAATTCAGCTATTTCAGCCACACGTTGCTGACAGGTGTATAAAATTGAGCACACAGCCATGCAATCTCCATAAACATTGGCAGTAGAATGGCCGTACTGAAGAGATCAATGACTTTCAACGTTGCACCATCATAGCATACCACCTTTCCAACAAGTTAGATCGTCAAATTTCTGCCCTGCTAGTGCTGCCCCTGTCATTGTTATTGTGAAGTCGAAACGGAGCAACAACGGCTCAGCCGCAAAGTGGTAAGCCACACAAGCTCACAGAATGGAACTGCCGAGTGCTGAAGCACAATAACTGTTTGTTGCAAGCTTCATGAAATGGGTTTCCATGGCTGAGCAGCCTCACTCAAGCCTAAAATCACCAATGCCAAGCGTCGGCTGGAGTGAAGTAAAGCTCGCCGCCATTGGACTCTGAAACAGTGGAAACATGTTCGCTGAAGTGATAAATCACGCTTCACCTGGCAGTCTGACAGACACATCTAAGTTTGGTGGACACCAGGAGAACACTACCTGCCCAAATGCATAATGCCAACTGTAAAGTATAGTGGAGGAGGAATAATAATCTGGATTTGTTTTTCATGGTTGGGGCTAGGTAAATCTTAACGCTACAATATACAATGACATTCTAGACAATTCTGTGCCTCCAACTTTGTGGCAACAGTTCGGGGAAGGCCCTTTAATGTTTCAGTATGACAATGCCCCCGTGCACAAAGCGAGGTCATTACAGAAGTTGTTTGTCGAGATCGGTGTGGAAGAACTTGACTGGCCTGCACAGAGCCCTGACCTCAACCCCATCGAAACCTTTGGGATGAATTGGAACGCCGACTGTGAGCCAGGCCTAATCGCCCAACATCAGTGCCCAAACTCACTAATGTTCTTGTGGATGAATGGAAGCAAGGCTCCACTGCAATGTTCCAACATCTAGTGGAAATCCTTCCCAGAAGAGGTGGAGGCTGTTACAGCAGCAAAGTAGGGACCAACTCCATATTAATGCCCATGATTTAGCAATGAGATATTCTAGAAGCAGGTGTCCCTACACTTTTAGCTATGTAGTGTATATATACCCACGTACTGTACATGTACCAACCCATACAAACACATCTCCAGCTCTAGACAGTGCATCTTCAGCTCTGGATGGTTCCACTGATAACACATTCCTGTGGTGTTAGAGAGGAGGATTAAGTATTGCCCTTTTAGTTTGAATGATCTTGTACTGTATCATCTCTATCCTCGTCTAGCAGTGATATACTGATATTGAGATTACTGAGATTTATCCAAGGATATGCTGTCAATGTAGCTTTCCAATAAAAAAAAGATATTACACAGATGGTACTTTAGGTTACAAAACTTAGGGAAAACCGTATCTAAATCCAATACGTTAATATTATTGAATTTACTGTACACATTCATGAGTATGACAGTCACTTATTTAAGGGGTTTTCAAACATTTCTTTCCAATGGATAGTTAAAGGGATAGTTAGAGATTTTGGCAATGAAGCCCTTTATCTACTTCCTTAGTCAGACGAACAGGAACAGCTAATATGATTTTTTCTTTTTGGGGGGGGCGGACCCCCTGCAATACCTTCACGGGCGGTACTCTGCTGACCCTACTGATTGAAAGTCTACAGGAACAGTTAGCATGCTAGCTGTTCCTGTTCTTCTGAATCTGTATAATTAGATAAAGGGCTTCATTACCAAAATCTCAAACTATCCCTTTAATATGGAGGAAATTACCATCATTGGAGCTAATTACAATTTTTTTCCTGTGTAGAAAATTCTTAGGCGGGCCGTCTAATTGGTCATTTTTGGGATGGAAAAACAGTTTCAGTGTCAACATAAATGACAAAACGAGATAGAAAGCATGCAGAAAACATATTTAACAACTCAACTAACTAAAATAATACTAGGAGCCAGTTTGAATCCCCCTTGCTTCGTTAACTCAAAATGGCTGGCTTCATAAGGAAACTATTAGAAGACACTTTTGAGAAAACCAATCAAGGTAGCATTGGCTGAGGCATAGATGACCTGGCAGGCATGCTTATTGCTATTCTTAACATGGGCGCTCTTTAAATGCTCATTAAATATACTTTTTTAATTAGGGTAGAGCCAGAATGGGAGGCTCCTGGTGCGGTAGGCATCATCACTGAGATGTCTGTTTGTCTTTTCAGTTTCCTGCTGGGACACTACTTTAAAGACATGTAAAATGGCAGAACTGTAACGAGATTAGAGGAGATTCTGGACATGATATAATTGCCGAGACAGAGTATCCGAGGCGCACAGAGCTATCAAAAAAATATGGAGGAAAATGCACTTAAAGGTGTTGAACAGCATGGCACTTTTCAAATGCCAAATGCATTATTTAACAGCTTTGACAGCTGAGGTATCTTTAGGAAAGGAATATAGTCATGATGTCTGGTGCATCTGAAGTGGAGTCATATGATGAAAACACTGACTTCCTAGCAATAGAAGGATTGTGTGTTCAAGGCCAGTCTCTCCTCTCGGTTGTTAATTTATTTACAGCTCTTGTCTGAATCCCGGCTCCTCTGCCTCCACATCATACCCCCGGAAGTTCACCTCTCTCTCCCTCCCTCTCTCTCTCTCTTCTTTGGATACTTTTTGACTCGATTGTGCCTTAAGTGTGAATACCTGAAGTGCTAAGAAGAGCCAAATAACCGCTAAGAAGGTCTTAGACAGCCACAAAACAAAACACCCCTCTGTTGGTGTGTCAGCGCTGCAAGCTAAGTCTCGTCTGCCAGTGTCAGAAGGTCTGGGAGAGCTGGCGTAGCGATGAGGATGTTTTCCCCGCTCCATATTCCCAGGAAAAATGCTCCGCTGTGCTCTACTCACGGCCCCGCTAGTCTATTTCTGTAAACCCTGATTGGCTGGCTGGGAGGGATCGGTGTCGGCAGGCTGGTGGTGGCACATGGCATTCCCTATCATCTGTTGCCCGTGTGTTGAGCTGGCTGGCAAGCAGGTCGACCCCCTTTGCAGCTCTGTTTGGTAATGACTCCCCAACCCTAAAGACATTTCAACAATTTCCAAGATACTCCTTGAGTTGGCACATCCTGCACTGGCAGCCAGGAAATGCTCCAAAATGGATGTCAAATGTCCAAAGACCTAGTGGTATTTCCAAAAGGTCCAGGGTTTTTGATGACTACGAACCAGGCCTGGTTCAAAGCCAACCACACTACTCACACTCCAAAAAAAGGGGCAACAGAGGGCCGCTGCCCTCGAAATTCCCCTGGAGCAGCCACAATTACAACCTTTAGAGCGAGGCAGAGTTTTAAAAAGAGCAAAGAGGGGAGGAGAGTTTGTTTTTTAAAAAGAGGTCAGATTAATGTGAATCAGGGATTTGACTGGTTTTGTGAAGGCTTTCATCTTCACAGCTATTTTAAGAGCATGTCATTTAAACACTGAGGGAAGAGTATGCCATTTGAAAAAAACATATGCTTAAGCTCTGTGTTGTGATGGCTGTTTGTTTACTTTTTTATTTCATGAAAGCCTGAGATTACCATGGCCTAAGCATCTTAAAAACATCACGGATGGAATGCACCCTCCGTATGAAGGTATGACCTAGAAACATGGCATCGTTGCATTCAAGGCGTGAACACAGCAACTTCCCGCATACATAAAACAATGTTTCCTAACGGTGTACCCCATTAATTAGTTGATAGTTAATTGCTTTACAGATGAAGCATTAATATCTCAGCTTGAGCTAGCATTTTTTTAAAAATCTGAACCTTTTATGTACTTATATACTATTAACTTAGTATAAGCTAATATCTTACCTACAATGCTGTATATCATAACAGACCACAATCACTGAGGCTCACTGAGGCCCTTTTCCCTCTGGCCATAAAGGAAACCATCTTAAACCGGTTCTAACTGGGGCTGACTGTGCGAGATACAGAGCTGTTTATGTCCAAACAAACGAAATATAACAGTGTCTGTCCCTCTAAATAGATTACAGCTGTGGTGAACCCTACATGTTTGGGTTGCCAAAGGCACTCAGGGATACTGCTATCCTGTCGCTAAAAAGGATCAAATCAACTGCAGTTTTCAGACAGAGAATTCAAGCATTTCACTGTGTTTTTTAGATGTACAGATGTAGGATCTTAATTTGAGCCAGTTTGCTACAGCGGTATAATTATCCTTCAGAAACAGGAAATGTGAACTATGTGGATTATAATTAATGGACATTTTTGTAGGGGTTTATACGTTTTTTGGTAAGGGGAAATTGAGTCTGAAATTTCCAAAGTGGATATTACAAACTTTAGAAGTCTTTTTGAACCTCAAATACACTACAAGTTTTACATTTCCTACAAATAACTTTTTGGATTATTAGTAAGGATTGGCCAGAACTACATATAATGTTTGAATAACAAATCACCTAAGACCTAATAATTGACTAATAAGACAAAATAAAGGACTTATAAGCTACTTATATACAGTTGAAGTTGGAAGTTTACATACACCTTAGCCAAATACATTTACATTCAGTTTTTCACAATTCCAGACATTTAATCCTAGTAAAATTCCCTGTCTTAGGTCAGTTAGTATCACCACTTTATTTTAAGAATGTAAAATGTCAGAATACTATTAGAGAGAATTATTTAATTCAGCTTTTATTCATTTCATCACATTCCCAGTGGGTAAGAAGTTTACATACTGTACACTCAATTAGTATTTGGTAGCATTGCCTTTAAATTGTTTAACTTGGGTCAAACGTTTCGGGTAGCCTTCCACAACCTTCCCACAGTAATTTGGATGAATTTTGGCCCATTCCTCCTGACAGAGCTGGTGTACCTGAGTCAGGATTATAGTCCTTCTGCCCACACATTTTCTATAGGATTGAGGTCAGGGCTTTGTGATGGCCACTCCAATACTTTGACTTTGTTTTCCTTAAGCCATTTTGCCACAACTTCGGCTTGCAAGCCTCCCCCTTTTTCCTCCAAACATAACAATGGTCATTATGGCCAAACAGTTCTATTTTTGTGTCATCAGACCAGAGGACATTTCTCCAAAATGTACGATCTTTGTCCCTATGTGCAGCTGCAAACCATAGTCTGGCTTTTTTTATAGCGGTTTTGGAGCAGTGGCTTCTCCCTTGCTGAGCGACCTTTCAGGTTATATCGATATAGGACTTGTTTTACTGTGGATATAGATACTTTTGTACCTGCTTCCTCCAGCATCTTCACAAGGTCTTTTGCTGTTGTTCTGGGATTGACTCGCACTTTTCGCACCAAAGTACGTTCATCTCTAGGAGACAGAACGTGTCTCCTTCCTGAGCGGTGTGACGGCTGCGTGGTCCCATGGTGTTTATACTTGCGTACTATTGTTTGTACAGGCGTTTGGAAATTTCTCCCAAAGATGAACCAGACTTGTGAAGTCTAAAAACAAAATCTGAGGTCTTGGCTGATTTATTTTGATTTTCCCATGATGTCAAGCAAAGAGGCACTGAGTTTGAAGGTAGGCCTTGAAATACATCCAGAGGTACACCTCCAATTGACTCAAATGATGTCAAATAGCCTCCCAGAAGCTTCTAAAGCCATGACATCATTTTCTGGAATTTTCCAAGCTGTTTTAAGCCACAGTCAACATAGTGTATGTAAACTTTTGACCCACTGGAATTATGATACAGTGAATTATAAGTGAAATAATCTGTCTGTAATCAATTGTTGGAAAAATTACTTGTGTCGTGCACAAAGTAGATGTCCTAACCGACTTGCCAAAACTATAGTTTGTTAACAAGAAATTTGTGGAGTGGTTGAAAAACGAGTTTTAATGACTCCAACCTAAGTTTATGTAAACTGTATGTAAACTTCCGACTACAAGTGCACATACTTATAAACTACAAATGAGTGGCTAATATGTGTACCTTATAATGAAGTGTTACCAATTGAGTATTGAATGTTATCGATGGACGCAGCTTTAGGCTGCGATGGACACAAAACCTAAGATACACAGCCTGCTTCTGCTCAACATTCAAACTCGAGAACAAATCAGGGGGCTCCTGCAGTTCGAGAACGATATGTGCTTATCTCCCTCTCGCCAGTCAAGTCATTCCACAAAGAGTCATTCACAATCTAGTGTGGTTACCACAGCACCATGTTTTCTAAGAGTGTAGACATTGTTTCAAAGGTAGCAATAAATACTCTTATTTATATGCTTAGCAGTCACAAATGTACATTGTTTGAAGTACACTTTTACAAGTCTCTTAGTCACAACTCTCCAACAATAACCCTCTATGGCGAGAATCACGACTCTTTCGAGTTTTGAGTTCATCGTCCACCAGTAGGGCTCTGGGCATTTCTGAATCAAATGAAAATGTGTTATTTTGACTGAACGAGTTGAAAAGATCAGAGTCAGTAAAAAAAAACTGAACTTCCCATCACTACAGTGTTGCCTCTTCGCCCTATAACATAGTAGGGGGAACTTTATGGGGTCAATTTAAATGGCCACCATAAATCAATGATTCCTGGTTACAAAATGGGTGGGACCCTTTATGCAAATAAGTCATTATAAACCTTTTCTCGTGTCACGACTTCTGCCGAAGTCAGCCCCTCTCCTTGTTCGGGCGGCGATCGACGTCACCGGCTTTCCAGCCATCGCCGCTCCATTTTTTCGTATATCCATTAGTCTTGTCTTGTTTCCATACACACCTGGTTTACATTTCCCCAATTAAACTACTTGTATTTAACCCTCTGTTTCCCATCATGTTTTTTGTGTAATTGTTTTTATGTAAGGTAGTGTTAATTTTTGCGCTCTACTTTTATGTTCCGTTTTTTGAGCACATTTATTTCATGTAGGTAGTGCTCTCGTTTTTGGAACTATAATAAAAGTGTGCCTGTTCATTGTATCTGCTCTCCTGCACTTGACTTCGCCTCCAATACACCATCCTGACATCTAGAAAAGATGCTTCATCTGTAGATGCTATTATATATGTATTGGTCTTTATCAATTCACAAACTAGGCTCTGGGCTCTACTGTAAGGCTTCAGTGTGCTTGTAGGAATTCAGCCTTTCAGTAAAAACTGATAAAGAAAGCATGTTCAGAGTGGTGCAGTTGTCTAAGGCACTGCATCTCAGTGCAAGCAGGCATCACTATAGTAACTGGTTCGAGTCCAGGCTGTATCTGGCCGTGATTGGGAGTCCGATAGGGCGGTGCGCAATTTGTCCAGCGTCGTTGGGGTTTGGCCAGAGTAATGCAAAGCAATGCAGGTGTAGAAGCACTGTGGAAAAGCTGGAACCTAGGAAGAAACCTAGAGAGGAAGCATGCTGTGAGGGGTGGCCAGTCCTCTTCTAGCTGTGCCAGATTCTTGTAAATAAGAATTTCTTCTTAACTGACTTGCCTAGTTAAATAAAGGTTAAATAACAAAAAAATCTAAGGGCTATTGGCTCATTGAAAATGAGGAGGTCAATGGGCCAATTCAACTTTAATGAATTGTCCTCCACTGTAAACATGAATGGTGGAAATTTTAGTAGACCACAGGTTAGGATGACTATCTATTATGGTGTCTGTTGACAGAGTGAAACAAATAGAGTGAGAGAGAGAGAGAGACAGAGAGAGAGAGAGAGAGAAAGAGAGAGAGAGAGAACGAGAGAGAGAGAGACAGAGAGAGAGAGAGAGAGAGAGAAAGAGACAGAGAGAGAGAGTAAGAGAGCGAGAGAGAGAGAGTTGAGCTTCTTTAGCTGTCAAGACATTGCAGATCCAACTGCTCAGAGGGGTACCTCTGCTCTGAGTGTGGTTCAGCCAGGCAGGTTTAATTGTATTGAGGCTAATATCAGTCTAATTCAAAGCAGCTGCAGAGAGGGCTGACTAACATAGAGATGGTTTACATTAAGTACTTGGTCACAGGGACGCCTTGCCTTCTAACACTAACATGCATGTCTGCGTCTCGGACTGCCAGGAGTAAGCAGCTCAGTCAATATACTTCTACAACACATAGAGAGAAAAAAAATTGTTGGAAGGAGAAGAGGAGTGAAAGCCAAGGAAGCTCCAACTGCCTTCCAGTGCCCCCCCTTCTCACAGTGAACTGTGTATGAGATTCTCAATAAGCATTTAATCTCTTTTGCTTTCTTGTTCTCTCTCACACTTACTGGTTTACTGTACAATTCATCTGAGCCATTTGGTGTTGTGTACACTGTGAAGTGGTAGAACATTTGAGCTCTCATCAGAAATATGGGCTCCTGTTGAATTAACTGAGTTTTGATCCACAAGCACACTATTGGATCGAAAGCCCCCCCCCTCCTTGAGCAGCCTGGTAACAGCCTGAAGGTCTTACGTCGATGCTTTCTCCACATTTGCTGCTTGAGTTACCATGAAAAAAAAGACAGCAAAGGAACGAAAACAGAGCAGACTTACGGCACTGAGGTAAGCAAGCCAATCTGCCTCTTGAAGAAGTGTAAGTATTGCAGAGGCTGGCAGGGGCTAAAGTGATTGCTGAAGCCATATGGCCCAGCCAGGCGCCAGGCAGAACGGTGGAGATCAATGTGTTCAGGGAGCCTCTCAGCTGCCATTTTGTGTCTGTGCCTCAGAGAGAGAGAGTAGGGGTAGTAGACAGGCCCCATCCATCCCATCCAACACATCGCATCTAATCGGATCCCTGCTCGAGTGTCGCAGAAAGTATCCCATGCTGTAATGCTTATGTGTTTATTGCTACTGCTGTGATTCATTAAGGCACTACTCTCTCATTCTCCTCCCACCCCCCACACTCTTAACAATTTCTGCCCATGAACGGCTACACCATGACTGGATTGTAGACCATGTGAGAGCTGGGTAATCGAGGGAGCCAGGATGCTTTTTTAGAAGATTCCCCAGGTGCCTAAGTGCCATTGTTTGTGGAATTACCCTTGCAGTTGTCCTTTTGAAAATGGGGGTGAGCCCATGCCAGCTTTCACTGCAGACAGTAATCAGGCAGCTTTTGATGTGCACCCCTGGTTTTACCCTCTCCTAGGTTTTTTTCCTCCTGTCTAGACATTGTTGTGTGCCAGACAATCACCATTGTCGAGTCCTTTACAACACAGTTGTACTATGAGGAGCGTCAACAAGCACATTTTATTAGGACCATTTATTGAATTGCAGCTGCTATTCATCTGTCCAACAAATAAATAAATATGTTATCGGCTCTACTGAATCAAAACCACCGATTGGTGGAGGGTTATTTTGTGAAGAGGATATGTTTTCATTACCACCACTTCAATAAACATATTGAAGATGTCTCAGACTGCCTTTGGTGTTAGACAGTAAAGTACAGCAAATGGAAACGACACAATTGTGTTATATTTTTGTTGTATTTGAAATAAAAATGATTCCATCTGTTTGAGTATTAAGGTGATTGACAGTTACTGTGGCTTTAACGGTTTTAATGCTGATGAGCTTGACCATTGGGACATTACATTATTATGCCAAGAAATGCAATACCCATTAAAAAAGTAGTCTCGCTGGATTACTTTAATTCAGGGGAATACATGTATTGATTTGCTGTCATAACGAGGCCAACTGTAAGACATTTCAGCCCATTACACATAATGGCCCGTAGATTAAGTTAATCAAATGAATTGTAATGACTGCACCGGATTTGGAGCAGCTATGAGAGCAGGTGGCATAATGTTGTGCCAAGTGTCCAAAAGGCAGAAATAAAGTATCAAAATTGAATTTGTTGTGGCGAAATCTAAAACGTTGTTTGAACGGCTTGAACTGTCTGTGAAGAGATAAAGTGATCTCTCAAGACATATTCAGGAGCGGCTGCATCTTTCAGCTGTGAAGAAATTGTTTCTATGTAAATCGAATTCTCTCTTCTAAATTGCCAAGTGTTTGCAGTTGAGGTTTGGAGCGACAGTCAACTATCCACTCATGGTTGTGCTCACAGCTCGGACAATGTGCAGTCAGGTTATATCTAAACTCTGTAGTTCCGTAGATGTTGCGACTTACTAGCTGGAGCCACAGAACCAGACAATGCTTTCAGTGACTAGATTACTGGCAGTTGTGGTCTGCTGATAGTCAAGGTAACCTGAACCACCAACAGATTGCCTGGAATTGAGGCTTCTGAGATCTTGGGAGAGGTTATTAGCATATATCGGATGTAACCTTTGTTTCTAACCTTGAACACTTACATGATAGATGGAATAAACCAGAGAAGAGGGATGAGCATGTCAAATGCGTGCAAAGCAAGAAGAGCATATCTACTCTTGGTGGGTGTTGGTTGTCATGGCAGTATCTTAGGACTGGGAATTGCCAGGGACCTCACGATATGATATTAACACGATACTTAGGTGCCGATGCGATATGTATTGCGATTCTCACAATTCTATATTTATTCGCGATTCAATACTGTGATTTTATTGCGATTGCATGGTCCAAACTTATTTCTCACAATATGTCTGCTGCAGAGGGACAAGAGAGAGCCATTAGAAAATGAGTATTAATTGATCATGAAAATAAAAGTGATGAAAACAAATTGGTTTGTTTTAGTGCAGGTACAGCCAACTACAGAAAACATTTTTTTGCGATATTGTCAAAACAATACAATATATCATAAAAATAATATCCCGAAATGTAACGGTAGCAATTTTGTTCCCTGCATCACTACAGTATCATGGCTAAAAACACAACAATAGTTCATGAGGAGGTAAGGAGAGAGGTATTCACCCAAACGGTCAGCTTTTCGAATCTAGTTTGTGTGCCGTGTGTTTGAACAACTTTATAGACTCAGCTCTCATTGGAGGACCTCGCCAGTAATCTACTGGTCAGGGTGAAAATAGTGTCACGTGCTGTCAACTGGGTCGTATTCTATTTCCATGGCAGTGTATGATAATCTTCACATACTGAGAAATGAGCATGTCCTAGACCAGTGTTTCCAGACCCTGATCCGGAGTACCCCAAAAAAGTACAAGTTTTCATTGTTGCCCTGGACAAGCACACCCGATTCAACTTGTCAACTTGTCAACTAATCATCAAGCCCTCAATGAGTTGAATGAGGTGTGTTTGTTCAGGACTACAACAGAAATGTGTACTATTGGGTGTACTCGAGGACCAGGGTTGGGAAACACTGTCCTAGACATGTACTTGAGACTCATGGTCTGTCGCTGAAACATCTCTAGGTCAAACATCCAACTAGGCTTTACATGATTATGTTCATTGATCCCATCTAATGAATAATCATGAAACAATCTTTCCGATCGTGGCACTGCTATTTGTGTGAAAGGTGAGAAGACATCCACTGTAAGGCCTCTTTAGAATGTAGCAAATAAGTCTCCCCTTATTTTGTGTTTCTACACAGCTCTGTCCCATTTTAATGGGCCCAATTCATCTCTTTGATCCTTGAAAGGCAATCTACAAAGACCTATTAGCACTCCCCTAAATCTGCTTATTCAAGGGGAACATCCTCACACGCAGAAAAGCCCTGTTGACTGTTTCAGTACCATTCATTTGTAAGTAGCAAGTGTTTTCTTTCTCTCTCTTTTTTTGGCGGACAATTTATTTATTTATTTTCCCAGAGGCAGTTGACATACGAGTCTGTCTAATTGGCAGGGGGGTAGGGAGGAGAGAAGACCCCCCAGACAGTGAGATTGCGTTAAGATTAAATAATTGTATGCATAAACATTAAGCCGAAGGCTGCTCATCGATTGCTGAATGAGATTTCATTAGCATGAGTCACTCGTTGCCCTGAACACATTGAGACAGAGAATTGAACCCAGTGTGCTGAGCAAGGGTGTAAAAAGAGAGAAGAATAACAGGTTGGTAAAGCCCCCAAAAAATACTTCATTAGACTTCTGGATCTCAATCGGTGCATATTAAATGAGCTGGCTACACGGTGTACTAAGAGTTTACTTTAACTGACACAAAACAGAGACCCAGAGGCTTAGAGAGGTGAAGGTGGCAGCCTTTTAGCTGCTCATCACTTCTCTAGTGCTCGGGGTGGGTCAAACCCGGAGGATTTAGCAACCAGCCTCTGAGATCATACTGTGAAGGATTGTGCTATAACTCAACAAGTACGATCAGGGCCTTGTCAGCAGTACTATTAGTGCCCCCTGCACACTCAGCAGTTTTAGAAGAGAACTACCCTCTTAAGCAAACTGGACTTTCAGAGTTGAAGGCACCCCCAAGAACAATAGCAAATTCCTTTAGTCATGAATCACCTATTGCTACTGAGTACACATGGATCATATTCCTAGATTCTGTTCCACAAATACTCCTATTTTAAGTCTCAGCACAGTTCCCCTCCAGTGGTCATCTGCATGGTGTTTTTTTCCAGCTGTGGTCTCAGACTTGGCAGTGAATAGATTTCCCTCGTGTGCTCTACTAAAGACATTCAGATGCCTTTTCCCCCTCTTGGCTCGGTGAACAAAGCAAAAGAAACCTTAGCTCCTCCAACCTTGAAGTTGCCCAGGAGTTCAGGCTCAATAGTGTATCTGATAAACATTTAGAACCTGGAAGTTGCCCAGGAGTTCAGGCTCGATAGTGTATCTGATAAACATTTAGAACCTTGAAGTTGTCCAGAAGTTCAGGCTTGATAGTGTATCTGATAAACATTTAAAACCTGGAAGTTGCCCAGGAGTTCAGGCTCGATAGTGTATCTGATAAACATTTAGAACCTTGAAGTTGCCCAGAAGTTCAGGCTCAATAGTGTATCTGATAAACATTTAGAACCTGGAAGTTGCCCAGAAGTTCAGGCTTGATAGTGTATCTGATAAACATTTAAAACCTGGAAGTTGCCCAGAAGTTCAGGCTCAATAGTGTATCTGATAAACATTTAGAACCTTGAAGTTGCCCAGAAGTTCAGGCTCAATAGTGTATCTGATAAACATTTAGAACCTTGAAGTTGACCAGAAGTTCAGGCTTGATAGTGTATCTGATAAACATTTAAAACCTGGAAGTTGCCCAGAAGTTCAGGCTCAATAGTGTATCTGATAAACATTTAAAACCTGGAAGTTGCCCAGAAGTTCAGGCTCAATAGTGTATCTGATAAACATTTAGAACCTTGAAGTTGCCCAGAAGTTCAGGCTCAATAGTGTATCTGATAAACATTTAGAACCTTGAAGTTGTCCAGGAGTTCAGGCTCAATAGTGTATCTGATAAATGCTTAAAGAGTTTAATCAAGCTCCAGCACGGACAGTCTCTTTTTGTCCTGAGGAGTTCAGAAAATGAAATGAAGTGACAATACTTTAGCTACAAGCCTTAACTGATGTCTTTATCTCTATCCTTCAGCTCTGGCAAAAGGTAGTAACTACAGAATCAGTTCGAAAGAAAGTGAAAACTGAGGAGAAGTGTGCTTTTCCCGGTATTGTTATGGAAATATGCGTCCTAACCAAATGCTTGTGTATATCCATCCCATTAAGCACGTTTTAGTAGTGAGAGACAAATTGGTTTGACACTAGTAGAGACACACATCCTCTTCGCTAAGTGACAGACTCTGCAGCTTGATCGATGAAGGGAAATGGCCAATCCAATTAGATTTGGATTGGTTTAACATGAGCATTATTGAATTAAAAGTTCTTTTAGCTTTCCCATTGATCCTGCTAGAGCTTAGGCCGAGTAGGCACTGTACATATCTAGAAGGCCACGCCCTCTTTACAGGACAATACATGTGGATAAGAGCCCGGGGTAAATTGTAGTAATGGGTAAAAAAAGCTATACAGTTTACATATCGCAATAGTTTTTGGGGACAATATGGGACTTGTTTCAGGAAACTAGGCATATGTCGCAAGCCACTACTTCACAGAAGAGGCATTAGAATGTTTTATTTTTTTAATCAAAATGCTTTTTTTTGGCAGAATGCCTTCTGGACCACGTGAACTTTCATGTGCCTTAATAACAAACTTGCATGCCATCTGTAAATAGGAATAAAAAAATAATAATCACAAGCCTAGATGTTTTTAGCCACAGAAAAAGAAAGGAACCTTCCCGCTAGACATGATTGGCTGAGATAATGAATGGGCTGGACAAGCGATGAGATGATTTCGGATTGATCGACCATGTAGCACATTTTGTCTATAACATAACCTGCTCGCTATGTGTAGATACTCCTTTCTACTGCAGCTTTTTTTAAAGATATCATCGAGGTGTTTCTCCGGATTACATATTCAAACTAAGGGCAAAAATGGAATCCGTGACAGAAGGAAAAAGATCTGATGAATCTTATGGCATTGCACACGGTCAGTGTGAACCAGAGCGATTTGACACAACGGGCCAAGCAAGCTGTACAAACGAAATGGAAACGGCACCGGGCGTCTAATTTAATGAAATGGATTGCAGTCTGCCGTGAAGCGTTCATCTATGAATACGGGTAAGAGTCCAGCTACATTTTCAGATATTCTACATTTCTAATTTTAGTCAGGAAGTCGTTTTCATTGCAAGTTAAAGCCAGCTAGCTAACATTAGTTGGCTGACTCACTAGCTAACATCACATTTATGATCTGTGTATTAATATTATCTCATGAAGCCATTTGCATTGCTAGTTATAGCCTAATGTTAGATGGCTAAATAACTTTGAACCTAGTTCGTTAGCTTTAACTAGCTATGACAATCGGTTTGTATTGCTTGTACTCTATGGGTTGGGGTTATGGGTCATTGTTTAGCTAGCTACATGTTTAAACAAGACTCCACTTCGGCAGATGATTACATGACTAATCAAGTTATTCAGGTGTGTTTGGCGGTGATTACGGCCATCTATTGTATAATAATGCTAAGATATTTGTATCTGGAATTTGTCTTACCAGCATCTTTACAACACGCCAGACTCTCTTCCACCAGTCATACAAGGAGAATGGTCTAATGCCTCTCATCAAAAAGAGATCCGGCCCAAGCAAGCGCAGGTTACACCCTGAAGCACGAGGACTTGCAGCGAGTTGTGAACTTCAACAACAATTATGCAGAGGATATTGCAATAGTATTACCAGGACGTCACCCAGGACACAAACACTTTGGAGGAAATCTGCTGCCATCAAATGTGACCGAAGCAGCATTGTGATGTCTCTACAAGGAATCGATGACAACACTTGGTATGTAAAGCATAAAAAACCCATATTTTTATTATTTAATTTACCTCCAACATGTTTGGCACTACTTTTATTGATCTCGCATTATTTGTTTATTTTTCAGAGGTACGTGTAGTCGTGCTTTCTTCCTTTAGGAATCTGTGGAGAGATTGCTGGTGTGGTGAAGGACAGCACTGTGACGGGACAACATCCCACTGTTGGTTGGACTGGAGGTTGGTACGGTGCTGGTGTAAGGCTATGGCTGGCAACAACACCTGACTCCTTACTTCAGGTGGCTGCCACAGATTAAGCAGTACCAGCACTTCAACTGAATATCATTTTCATTGCATTGTATGAGGTTATTCTTCTTATCTAAACTTGGGAGGTCAATTGATGTTATGCTGGGTTGTAATGTCTTAATTTTTTCGTGTCTATTTTCCTGTTTTACAGCTTTGATGCTCTGGAGCCTGGTGTTGTTGTCGCCAAAGGAGCAGCAACCCAGTTGGGACCAGGTTTCAGCTGCTGTGCAATGCTGATGTCCTTTCTCCCATAGATGGTCTGCCTGTACAAGCACCACCTGGACACAACTAGACAAAGATATATTTTTGAGGAGATTAGGGAATTTTGCGGCAAGGAGGCCATGGACATCAAATGTCCTGCACCAAAGTAAAGGGCAGGACAGAAACAGGCTCTCCGAATATAGATGCCCTTGTTCATGCGTGGTGCTGATGGACCAGTTCATCACTGGAGGCCAAGTTCCCATTCATCCGGACTCTCTAGTAGCAGCACATTCACATCACTCTCCCCCTAACACACAAACATGCATACCATACATTGTTGCTACATTTTTTTTATCACGCTGCTCAGCCACCCTAACCCTAACCCTACTCCTTATTGTATGCATATAACTTCATTGTCTATCAAAAGTATCACTGATATCGTTATTGACATTGTTCGTGTACATACTGTATATTTTGTTCTTTCTCTTACTGGCACTTTGACACTTTTGTTTATTTATTGTTTATATTGACACTTTCTATTTTTGCTACTATGCAAGTAACCATTTCACTGTATCGTGTACACCTTCTGTACACCTTCTATACACCTTCTGTACACTTAACAAGATGTGACGGGCATTTATAGCATTTCTTTCACAAGACCCATCAATTTAGACATTTGTCTGGGGTAAGCATCTAATATTTATAAAATATTTTTATCTGGACACCTTGTTTTTGATATTGCTGCTTTACAAATATGCATGTAACCATTTCACTGTAGTGTTTACACCTTCTGTATGTGACAAATAAACATTGATTTTGTTTGATATAGTATGTGTTTACGAGAGTCGGTAATGGGAAGACCAACAAGACCTGCACCTAAGTCAGATTAGGATATAGGCCAAGGACTAGATAAAGTGTATTTTTACCTGGAGTTTTTCCTTATTGTAGGCTACTACTTTTCGTCTTGAAATATTTGGTTGTTTACTATACTGTTTAGCACATAGCCTTACATGTGATTCCTTAAAGACATGGGTGGGCTGAGGCTTCACAGGGTGTGAAGATGCTGAATGTGTTGTCAAAGAAGAACTCTCCAGTAGGTGAACCAAAAATTCAAGGGCCAATTTCACAAATGGGGTTACAAGTTTCTCAACTTCCAAAGCAGAATTACTTTCCCATTGTTCCTCAACAACAGTTTATTATATACCATTTTCTAGCTCTGAGTCTCTACTTTTATCCATTGTAAAAGTACAAAAGCAAAAGTTCCTCTGTCCGGTGTCTGTGTTCTTTTGCCCATCTTAATCTTTTCTTTTTATTGGCCAGTCTGAGATATGGCTTTGTCTTTGCAACTCTGCCTAGAAGGCCAGCAACCCGGAGTCGCTGCTTCACTGTTGATGTTGAGACTGGTGTTTTGCGGGTACTATTTAATGAAGCTGCCAGTTGAGGATTTGTGAGGCTTCTGTTTCTCAAACTAAACACTCTAATGTACTTGTCCTCTTGCTCAGTTGTGCACCGGGGCCTCCCACTCCTCTTTCTATTCTGGTTAGGGCCAGTTTGCACTTTTTAGTGAAGGGAGTAGAACACAGTGTTGTACGAGATCTTCAGTTTCTTGGCAATTTCTCGCATGGAATAGCCTTCATTTCTCAGAGCAAGAATAGACTGCCGAGTTTTAGAAGAAAGTTCTTTGTTTTTGGCCATTTTGAGCAACAAATGCTGATGCTCCAGATACTCAACTAGTCTAAAGAAGAACCGTTTTGTTGATTCTTTAATCAGATCAACAGTTTTAAGCTGTGCTAACATAATTGCCAAAGGGTTTTCTAATGATCAATTAGCCTTTTAAAATGATAAACGTAGCTCACACAATGTGCCATTGGAACACAGGAGTGATGGTTGCTGATAATTGGCCTCTATACACCTATGTAGGTATTCCATAAAAAAATCTGAACTTTGCAGCAACAATAGTCATTTACAACATTAACTAGGTCTACACTGTATTTCTGATCAATTTGATGTTATTTTAATGGACGGAAAATGTGCTTTTCTTTCAAAAACAAGGACATTTCTAAGTGACCTCTGACTTTTAAACGGTAGTGTATATCTGTTTTTTGATGTTTAATAATTTTGCTAGTATTTCTAAGAAACTGTTTTCGCTTTGTCATTATGGGGTAGTGGGTAGATTGATGAGGAAATTATTTAATTTAATCAATTTTAGAATAACACTAACGTAACAAAATGTGGAAAAAGTCAAGGGGTCTGAATACTTTCCAAATGCACTGTATAGTGTGCAATGTTTGGAACATCAAATGGCAATAAAATACACTATTTAATCACAATACATCTAGAATCGTGAGAATCACAATACATATCGTATCTGCACCTCAGTATCGTGATAGTATCGTATTGTGAGGTTCCTGGCAATTTCCAGCACTAGTAAATTGCATTTGGCCTGTTTGCAATGCTTAAATCAGAATGCACTCTGCCAGAGGGTAAAGTGACCCGGTTTAAAAAATGTCCGATACGGTTGCGTTGAGCACTTACAATATTTATTTTTTCATGAGACCGATCAGGACATGTTATTGCTCAATGCTCAAGCTAATTCATAAAAATAGTTCCTTGGCTGAACCCGCCACTCGTGTTACAGTTGTTCCCTCACAAAGAACCTGTTGTTCTTCAGTGCCTTTTGCCACTGAGTGTCATCGCCAAGTCAAAGCTATTCTATTTTCTTTCATGTCCACATCTGAGGTGGCTGGAGTGCTGTGTTAACACTGGCCAGTTGCCCCTTACAAACACCCTCACCCTTATCCCCTGCATACAGGAACCTTTTGAAACGTTTTGGGGAATAAGGTTACATTACTGAACTATACCCCTATGGAGAGCGAGAAACTCTAACGACTCGGATACATAATTAATGCTGAACTTAACTTGGGACAGGTTATAGTTGTAGCATATTGCTTCGCTCAACAAAGTGGCTCTAAGTTTGTCCTTCATTTACCTCCCGCCTGCCATTTAAAGCCTATATGGCCTGTCCTTTTGTGACGGAAGCCTGGTGTCCATTTCTACTTCTTTGGCTTTACCCCCCATTTTGTGCCTCTCTTGTCTAGACAGCTGTGGGCAGCCGGGGTCTTTGTGTTCTTGCATTGAGCTACCATACGTTACAAATTGAGGGGAGATACTCCTTATGCTACCAGTTGCCAGAAACTCAGCTGCCACTGTAACTGAATCAGTGGCCGTCCCAGCAATTGCCTGATTGGTTAGATAGGATTAAAAAAGCATCTCTTTATTTGGGAGAAATGATGACCGAAGTTGGGAGTGGGCTAGGCTCCCTGGCTTTAAAGTAATTCATAAAAAGTGGCGTTTACATATTTCTCTGCATTCTTATCTTATTGTTGTGAGGCTGACTGGAGATGTTTAATATGGTTTAGTCATGCTGGTGGGCTATGCATCCATTATGTATGACTGCACTATATATGGTTGTATTCACAGCCTGTTCGTTACAAGGGAATAATCCCCAGCCCAGCTGCATCGACCACGCGCTCGCCCTTTTAAAGAGGGTCCTTTATCGTAGAAGGCCTCTCTTAATTTATGGCTCCTGGTGGGCCTCTTAAATAGCGTATGAACCTGAGAAGAGTAGACAGAGATGTGGGCAGTACATTGTGTCGTCTCATTCCCCACACAGATTTAAAAGCCCTCCTTGGCTATCTGGTGCAGATGGACAATCAGTTGGAATGTCTGTCCCACCAGCCCAGTATGGCTCGGTCACCCAGCTCTCGTTTAGTATCTAATTCATGCTGTTCTTCAACACCCATTTACACCCCAACACGTTTCATTAGATCTTTACATATTTCAAGGCCTGATTTGGTTTCTTTTGGTACTATTCGCCAGTCCAGACTCCAAGGGGGCTTTATTTGGCTTCCTTTCTGCCTGTGTTAAAAAACAAAAACAAGACCTTAATCAAACTCCACCTTGAAGGTTTGAACTCAGCCTGCATTCAGTTCTTCCTGATTAAAAATATAAATATTCTATTTTGATATGAGCCATGATCCCTACTGCGAGAACCATTTATTGGACTGATTTCAAGCCTGCCATAAAGTGTTTGTATTTCCATGCCAATTCTCATTTCTGCATGTGGGGAGAAAATATGCTCACCTCGGTTCATTTGTTTTTAATATCACAGATTGTGGGCCGCTAACCTAGGCTAATGCTGGTGAGCTATAGATATTTGCCTCCCATACATTTTGGGCCAGCAGCATACCACCTTGCATACCACCCTGCAACCCTGCTGTCTTGCCTCCGACACGAAGCAGCGTTGGTCCTTGTCCGTCCCTGGATGGGAGACCAGATACTACTGGAAGTGGTGTTGGAGGGCCAGTAGGAGGCACTCTTTCCTCTGGTCAAAAATAAAATATCCCAGTGCCCCAGGGCAGAGATTGGGGACATTGCCCTGTGCAGGGCGCTGTCTTTTGGATGGGACATTAAATAAAATATCCCATGGCACTTGTTGCAAGAGTAGGGGTGTTAACCCCAGTGTCCTGTCTAAATTCCCAATCTGGCCCTCATACCATAGTGGCCACCTAATCATCCCCAGCTTCCAATTGGCTAATTCCTCCCCCCTCCTCTCCCCTGTAATTATTCTCCAGTTTGTTGCTGTAAATGATAGTGTTCTTAGTCAACTTAACTGGTAAAAAAAGGATATACTGTATATATATATGTATATATACAGTACCAATCAAATGTTTGGACAGACCTACTCATTACAGTTTTTTTTTGTATTTTCTACATTGTAGAATAATAGTGAAGGCATCAAAATTCTGAAATAATGCAGTAACCAAAACAGTATTAAACATATCAAAATATATTTTATATTTGAGATTCTTCAAAGTAGCCACCCTTTGCTTATTTGGTCTGGCTAGACTGTAAACTCTCCTTCCAGACTCATATTAAGCATCTCCAATACAAAATGAAATCTAGAATCGGCTTCCTATTTCACAACAAAACCTCCTTCACTCACAATGCCAAACATACTCTCGTAAAACTGACTATCCAACGAACCTTGACTTCGGCGATGTAATTTACACAATATCCTCCAACACTACTCAGCAAACTGGATGCAGTCTATCACAGTGCCATCTGTTTTGTCACCAAAGCCCCATATACTATCCACCACTGCGACCTGTATGCTCTCGTCGGCTGGCCCTTGCTACACATTCATCACCAGACCCACTGGCTCCAGATCATCTATAAGTTTTTGCTAGGTTAAGCTCTGCTTTATCTCAGCTCACTGGTCACCATAACAACACCCACCCGTAGCACGCGCTCCAGCAGGTATATCTCACTGGCTGCTTTTCCTTCCAGTTCTCTGCTGCCAATGACTGGAACTAATTGCAAAAATCGCTGAAGTTGGAGACATATCTCCCTCACTAACATTAAGCATCAGCTATTTGAGCAGCTCACCGATCGCTGCAGCTGTACACAGCCCATCTGTAAATAGCCCATCCATCAACCTACCTCAGCCCCATATTGTTTTTATTAACTTTTTTTGCTCTTTTGCACACCAGTATTTCTACTTGAACATTATCATCTGCACATCTATCACTATCAGTGTTAATTTGCTAAATTGTAATTACTTCGCTACTATGGCTTATTTATTGCCTTACCTCCTTACTCCATACTGTATATAGATGTTCTATTTTTAGTGACTGTACTTTTGTTTATTCCTGTGTTGTTGTTTTTTGTTGCACTACTTTGCTTTATCTTGGCCAGGTTGCAGTTGTTATCAACTTGTTCTCAACTGGCCTACCTGGTAAAATAAAGGTGAAAAAAAATATATATATATAAAAAAAATGACAGCTTTGCACACTCTTGGCATTCTCTCAATCAGCTTCATGATGTAGTCACCTGGAATGCATTTCAATTAACAGGTGTGCCTTGTTTAAAGTTAATTTTTGAAATGTATTTCCTACTTAATGTGTTTGAACCAATTAGTTGTCTTGTGCCAAGGTAGGGGTGGTATACAGAAGATGGCAAAATACCAAGTCCGTATTATGGCAAGGACAGCTCAAATGAGCAAAAAGAAACGACAGTCCATCATGAAGGCCAGTCAATCCGGAAAATTTCAAGAACGTTGAAAGTTTCTTCAAGTGCAGTCGCAAACACCATCAAGCACTATGATGAAACTGGCTCTCACAAAGACCGCCACAGGAAAGAAAGACCCAAAGATACCTCTACTGCTGATGATAAGTTCATTAGAGTTACCAGCCTCAGAAATTGCAGCCCAAATAAATGCTTCACAAAGTTCAAGTAACAGACACATCTCAACATCAACTGTTCAGGCCTTCATGGTCGAATGCTGTAAAGAAACCACTACTAAAGGACACCAATAATAAGAAGAGACTTGCTCAGACCAAGAAATACGGGCAATGGACATTAGAGCGGTGGAAATCTGTCTTGCGCTTAGTTAGACTATCATTTGTTTTTCAACAGGACATTGACCCAACACACCTCCAGGCTGTGTAAGGGCTATTTGACAATGAGGGAGAGTGATGGAGTGCTGCATCAGATGACCTGGCCTCCACAATCACCCGACCTCAACCCAATTGAGATGGTTTGGGATGAGTTGGACCGCAGAGTGAAGGAAAAGCAGCCATTAAGTGCTCAGCGTTTGTGGGAACTCCTTCAAGACTGTTGAAAAATAATTCCAGGTGAAGCTGGTTGAGAGAATGCCAAGAGTGTGTAAAGCTGTCATCAAGGCAAAGGGTGGCTACTTTGAAGAATCTAAAATCAACACTTTTTTGGTTACTACATGATTCCATATGTGTTATTTCATAGTTTGTATGTCTTCACCATTATTCTACAATGTAGAAAATAGTACAAAAAATATATATAGAAAAAGCCTTGAATGAAAGACAGGTTCTGAACTAATATTCATACTAAAAGTTTTAGGATCCATACACAGATCAGCTACATACTGTAGCTAGCTAAACATCCATAGGCACACAGTTATTTTTATGCTCCACTATACAATAAGCAAATAAATAGTTAGCTAGCTATGTTACATCAGCTGCATTGCATGGCAAATATAAGCAAGGCAAGCTAACACATGTACATAACATTTTCAGGAAATGCTTTAGCTAGCTAGACTCTTTACATACACTGTTTCACAAGACAGCAGCTTGGTTTGGTGCTTTTCTCAGGAGTCCCTAAAACATTAAACAACACGAATTACAAATTCTTACTCATGTCATAACACTAGCTGTTACCTCTACATCCCGGGGTGTAAGCTTGCAACTTTTAAAGGAGGAACCACTGTAGGTGTGTCCAAACTTTTGACTGGTACTGTATATAGTAGGCAGACAAAGTGAGCATTAGCACTCCACATTACCTTAAACCAGAGCCATATCTGCCTGATATTATTCAACCCTTTTTTAGAGAGCTATTCTTTTCCCCCCTACTTTCAGCAGTAGTACTTTAAAATAGATAATGGAGTAGCATTCTATTTCCATACCCAACCCCATCTAGCTAGGATACCGAAGTGGGAAATTACATTGAAGCCTTGTTCTGTCACCATCAAATCGGCCATTACTGAAGAATGACATCATTACAAAGCAGCATTGGTTTGTGTATCCTTGGGCCATTGGACATGGTGCACAGTTTGTTATAACACTGTCAATGCTTGTACAAATGCCATTCAAACTATACTGAGCAAAAAATATAAATGCAACATGCAACAATTTTTTACTGAGTTACAGTTCATATAAGGAAATCAGTCAATTCAAATAAATTCATTACGCCCTGTAAAATGAACTGTAACTCAGTAAAATCTTTAGAATTGCGTTTATATTCTTGTTCCGTATAATATACCAGACAGAAATGCTATCCCCGTGTCACCACTCCCCTCAGCTCCTGTTTATTAACTTGATCTGGTGTCACGATCATCCATTGGCATGTCAATGAGCAACAATAGCAGATTTTTAACCTACAATGACTTTATGTGGGGTAATAAGTGCAACCCTGGACTTGAAAATCATCAAAGCTACAAATCAATTGCTAAGCATATAGACGATGTGAAACTAGGAGTAACTAGTGTGTGTTCGAGCGGAAAGGCACATTTGATTTTTTTTAAAATGATGATGCAATTAAAAACATGCAAGGCCAATTTTATGTTACCTATGATTTTTTGTTCACTATAGCATGTCATTCCTCACAGCCAGAATGAATAGGGATCTGTGTTTGTGTAGCTAGATTGCAAATACAAGTATAATGCTGCTCATTTAGCAAATTTGTTTGGAGACTAACTGAAATTATACTCAAGGGTATTTCACAATAATGATATGGAATGCACTGTGCAGCAGCACTAGAGTGCAGAGAGATATTTACTTTCTACTGCTTCTGACTAAGATAATGGTTTTATACACTGAGTGTAAAAAACATTAGGAACACCTTAATATTGAGTTTGCCCTCAGAACAGCCTCAATTTGTCGGGGGATGGACTCCATAAAGTTTTCGAAAGCGTTCCACAGGGATAGTGGCCCATGTTGGCTCCAATGATTCCCACAGTTGTCAAGTTGGCTGGATGTCCTTTGGGTGTTGGACCATTCTTAATACGCACAGGAAACTGTTGAGCGAGAAAAACCCAGCAGCGTTGCAGTTCTTACACAAACCGGTGCACCTTGCACCTTCTACCTGTCACGTTCTGACCTTAGTTCTTTTCTTATGTCTTTGTTTTAGTGTGGTCAGGGCGTGAGTTGGGTGGGTTGTCTATGTTCCTTTTTCTATGATTTGGTATTTCTGTGTTTGACCTGGTATGGTTCTCAATCAGAGGCAGCTGTCAATCGTTGTCCCTGATTGAGAACCATACTTCGGCAGCTTGTTTTTCCCACTTGAGTTGTGGGTAGTTGTTTTCTGTCTTTGTGTGTCTGCACCAGACAGAACCGCTTCAGTTGTTTTCTTTGTTGTTTTGCTATTCAGTGTTCAGTTTATATTAAAAAAGATGGACACGTACCACGCTGCACCTTGGTCCTCTTCTTCCACCACCAACGGCCGTTACATACCATTCCCCGTTCAAAGGCACTTAAATCTGTTGTCTTGCCCATTCACCATCTTTAATGTGTATATTGTCTATTATGTTTGTCTATACCTGCCTGTCGTATGTGCTTGTTTTTGTATTTTGCATGCTCATTTGTAAAAGAGATTTTAGTCGCAATATGACTTCCCTGTTGAAATAAAGGTAAATAAAATTCACCTGGTCAGTCTATGACATGGAAAGAGCAAATCATTTTTCAACCTCGTGCCCCCGCAAGGCTCTGACATACAGAATTCTGACGTCTGCTCAGCAACAGACGACATACAGTAAATACCAAGAAGACCAAGCCCCCATTTAATCTTCAACTATAGTGGGATATTATTTGCTAAGGTTTTTTACATCTCTCTTAGTCTCATTGACTTCACAGCTGTGCACACTTAACCGGATCTCACGTCATCTTCCAGATCGCGCAGACGTGGTTTTATATCACAGAGAAGAATTCTGGGATAGTGTGAAGACTTTAACAGATGACATGGTGGAAATGAAATATGAGTCTGCTCCGTTGGGCTGGGGGAACTTCAAACGACAGACCTATAATCATTTATCCAGTGCTTTACGGCGTGGCGGGTTGACTGTTCCAGGTTCCGCCTTGCTGCAAGGCAGGCAGGCAGCCCTCGATCCTCCTCTTCCACAGATAGGCCAGTGCCAGACCTCATGGAGTATATAGAGTTTGGTTTAGTGAGGGGTCAGGCAGGGAATGGGGTGGAGGTGGAGAAGAAAGGGAGGTCCCTCCAGTCCACTTGAAAAAGAGTGCTTCTTCCTAACCTCTGTCTAGACACAATTAACATTCCAGACAGTCAGCCCCTGATATGAAGGAGGGTCATCCGGAATATATGTGCACCTCTCACGTGATCTAATTGGGATTTGAGGCTCCGTTTTTGAACCCGTTAGATAACTATAGGTGTATATTTGCTTCATTGATAAATAACGTTTTGACTAGGTCACTATGCGTTCTTGCGGAGGTGCTTGTCAGTTTAAATCTGGCGATTTCTCTCCTGTAGTTGTCACTCCTTCCACCACCTCATGTATGATTTAGTCGGTCTACAAGGAGCAATAACTTTGCATCATGCATCATGAAAATCCCCCCCCCCCTGTTGTTTAAAACTATTTACAGAACAGATGCTTAAGACAGCAGATTGTTTTAAGATATGAAGTGGCTCTAAAGTGAATGTTACCATATTCTCCCCATGTAGACTTCTAAGGAGAGTTGGTTGTGTTAAAATAGACTCCCTGAGGCACAATTTCAAAATGCTCCCCCTCCTTTAAGACATTATCAAACAATAACAAATAAAGACACAGGAGGAGTTCCCAGGAGCATTAGCGCTTGTCACGCTTAAGTCTTAGCCTCTCTCAAAATTGCCGGCAGAGTAGCGTCAAACAAAAAAAAAGTGTGTGGAGGTTTCCAGTACCCTGGGCCTTCTCCTCTCCCCTTTATCTTCTGTGTAGACACAGAGGAGAGGAGAGGCCAGCTACCTACAAAAGCTCCCTGAGAACCACAGAGGAGGAACGGGGTCACCTGGAGGTTAGAGCAGGGACCCCCTGAGCAGGACGACGCCAGTGTGCCCTGGGAAACAAAAACTCCAGCGATCATTTCACCTCAGAAGAGAGGAGTGGGGGAAAGACATAGTGAGACATGGCCATTTCTCACCTGGAGACACTAGTGCATGACTTGGTGCCAGTTTGTTTCAGAATTGCCAACGGAAACAAAATGGTTGGCCTACATACACAGTGAAGGCAACACAATTGAAATCCTTGTTCCACATTATCATGAATAGCCAGTCAATATTATCTTGTGGGATTGCAATAGCGGGACCCCACACAGATCACAATTGCGACGGACAGACTGTGTCATTGGACGGTGGACCTTTGAAGCATAGTGTGCTTGAATGAGGGTCGCGACCCCACAATACCGTCTGAATGTGAAGCCTCATGAATTGTTAGTGGAATTGGCTATGCAGCTTTGCAGCACCCCAGTGAGCACATACAGAGAACACGCTGTGGTTCCAGGCTCTCTAACCCTCATACTGTTGTTCGGCCAGCATTTTTACATGCAAAGCCTGACAGTTGGAGGGAGAAAAAGTGTACTTTACAGTGGCAGCCCTTACGTGTAAAGATTTCAAGCCATTTTTGATCAATTGGCTGCATGTCTGGCTGAACATTTCAACAATTGATTCCATTGTGGTTCCTCTTCCCACCTCCATTTACAGGACTCAAGGCAGGGTACAGTTCATGTTCGCTAAGGCTACTGAGCCCTCTGACTCATTCTGGTTGGCTGTCTATGGACCCTGAGCTACGTGCGAATGCAGATGTAATGCAGCATGTAATTAAGGGACTGCTTAAGCATGGACATTTGAGCATTCAGCATTCAAGCCCGGGAGCGGTCAGGGAATCGTAATAGTTGCACAAGGACAGGCTTGCCTTTCTCCCAAAACAGAATTCTCTGTGAAAAAGCCTGTCAGAAAACTGGCTGCCGTTATTGTGACCGCCTCAGTTAGACGGAATGTGATTCGTGTCGGTCAGCTTCTTTTCTTCTCCAGACAGGCCTCTTCAGATGACAGACCCTAATACGGCTGAGGATGTCCTAAGCTGTGTGGATGGTATTTTGGTCTCAATGCGCAGTCATCTATTGCGCTTCTTGATGTGGTACATGTTGAAAGTGCTGTGATATGGGAGAAGGTAGAGAGATCCGGATTGTGAAAGGTCATCGATGTGTGCAAATGTTTGTTAGCGGTTTGTTGGACCACCAACAGTTGTAATTCATTCACATTTTACTCTGACACATTTTTTGGGCTTGCCAGAAGGCCAATGGAATTTATTTCAGGACGCCATCACATCTTGAGTCTGCAGCGCACATTCAGTCTGAAGTGAAATGCCTATCACGTCCCAGTGTTTATGCTGCTGGTTGCCATACACTCAAGAGGTAAATAATCTCTGGTAGAGGATTACTGGCAGCCTCTATGTCGTGTCATTCATTGGGAATGTGTCAGGCCTCTGGTGTACTGGGCTTTACAGCCACCTGTTGTATTAGAACCCGAGGATTTTAGAACCTCCCTCTGATGGCATTTACCTCAACAGACAACCTTTTCCTTTCTACTTTTGAGTCATGCCCAGATGATGCCATTTTGTGGCACTATGGAACTGGTTAACCCATATTAAGGATCGGAATTGAAAATGTCACCACTAATAAGCTATAGCATGACCTTTCTATCAAGAAATGCATGTTTGAGATGTACCCTTTATGCTTAATGCGATAATAGCCTGTGAGGAAACGAGGCTTTCCGTTTGTCCACCTCTATAACAGTAAAGAGCCGGAAGTAGAAGTAAAAACTATGCAAATCTGAACTTCACCTTTTGCTGTTGCTAAGCTATCTATCACGTCGCCCACAACCCGCAGTCCATGAGACGTGCTCGCCAACAGATTAGCAGGCCCCTGGTGGTTTATGAATGAGCGATGGAATGGAGGCTCAGCGAATAACACTCCGTGTTGGACATGGACGCCTTATTTCAGCATGCTTAGGCGCGCTGGAGTTTATCACCCTCCATCAGTGACATGTACACTCCACTCTGAGATAGATCCATCTCTTCTGACAGGTTGGTTCTGGATGGGTGAGCTGTGGTGCAGGCTCTACAGTGGGATTCTTGGGCTTGCTCGAGGAATCGATGTCATTTCCCTCCAAGTCTCTGTCTCCCTGGTTAAATGGGTAATTAAGAAGACTCCAAAGATCGATGAGACTGACATAAGCTCGACTTACTGATGACAAGGAGACATGGCTATTTTGAGTTTTTGAAAACAATTTGTTTGAAATTTCCCAGATTTTATTTTCATTGTTCTATCTTGATTGCATTTCCTACTGATGGTAAACATACAAAGAACATGATGCAATGGGTTCAGTGAGTTTTGAGGAACTCTGGAGTTACATTACATTACATTTAAGTCATTTAGCAGACGCTCTTATCCAGAGCGACTTACAAATTGGTGAATTCACCTTCTGACAACCCGTTGGAACAGCCACTTTACAATAGTGCATCTAAGTCATTAAGGGGGGGGGGGTGAGAAGGATTACTTATCCTATCCTAGGTATTCCTTGAAGAGGTGGGGTTTCAGGTGTCTCCGGAAGGTGGTGATTGACTCCGCTGTCCTGGCGTCGTGAGGGAGTTTGTTCCACCATTGGGGGGCCAGAGCAGCGAACAGTTTTGACTGGGCTGAGCGGGAACTGTACTTCCTCAATGGTAGGGAGGCGAGCAGGCCAGAGGTGGATGAACGCAGTGCCCTTGCTTGGGTGTAGGGCCTGATCAGAGCCTGGAGGTACTGCGGTGCCGTTCCCCTCACAGCTCCGTAGGCAAGCACCATGGTCTTGTAGCGGATGCGAGCTTCAACTGGAAGCCAGTGGAGAGAGCGGAGGAGCGGGGTGACGTGAGAGAACTTGGGAAGGTTGAACACCAGACGGGCTGCGGCGTTCTGGATGAGTTGTAGGGTTTAATGGCACAGGCAGGGAGCCCAGCCAACAGCGAGTTGCAGTAATCCAGACGGGAGATGACAAGTGCCTGGATTAGGACCTGCGCCGCTTCCTGTGTGAGGCAGGGTCGTACTCTGCGGATGTTGTAGAGCATGAACCTACAGGAACGGGCCACCGCCATGATGTTGGTTGAGAACGACAGGGTGTTGTCCAGGATCACGCCAAGGTTCTTAGCGCTCTGGGAGGAGGACACAATGGAGTTGTCAACCGTGATGGCGAGATCATGGAACGGGCAGTCCTTCCCCGGGAGGAAGAGCAGCTCCGTCTTGCCGAGGTTCAGCTTGAGGTGGTGATCCGTCATCCACACTGATATGTCTGCCAGACATGCAGAGATGCGATTCGCCACCTGGTCATCAGAAGGGGGAAAGGAGAAGATTAATTGTGTGTCGTCTGCATAGCAATGATAGGAGAGACCATGTGAGGTTATGACAGAGCCAAGTGACTTGGTGTATAGCGAGAATAGGAGAGGGCCTATGGTGAGAGCGCGTGGCGAGGAGACAGATTCTCGCCACGCCACCTGGTAGGAGCGACCTGTCAGGTAGGACGCAATCCAAGCGTGGGCCGCGCCGGAGATGCCCAACTCGGAGAGGGTAGTTCTTAGATAATCATTTTACATGGTGTTCTCTTACCCTCACTGTCTACATAGTTGCTTCATATTCTGCCCATTTATTTTGGGGGTAGATCTCAAGTGTCCGAGTCATGACACCGGGGATAAATAGCACAATAAAGGAAGCAATTGAACCCATGAACTCTGCTACCACACACCGCATACCTAACCTAAACCACAGAAGAGCCATTTCTCAGAAGAGCTCTCTAGACAATCAGCCATGGCTGCAGAACAATACTTACAGTTGATGTCGGAAGTTTACATACACCTTTGCCAAATACATTTAAACTCACTTTTTCACAATTCCTAAACTTTAATCCCAGTAAACATTCCCTGTCTTAGGTCAGATTTATTTCAGCTTTTATTTCTATCATCACATCCCCAGTGTGTCAGAAGTTTACATACATTCAATTATTATTTGGTAGCCTTGCCTTTAAATTGTTTAACTTGGGTCAAACATTTTGGCTACCCTTCCACAAGCTTCCCACAATAGGTTGGGTGAATTTTGGCCCATTCCTCCTGACAGAACTGGTGTAACTGAGTCAGGTTTGTAGGCCTCCTTGCTTGCACACACTTTTTCAGTTCTGCCCACAAATATTCTATAGGATTGAGGTCAGGGCTTTGTGATGGCCACTCCAATACCTTGACTTTGTTGTCCTTAAGCCATTTTGCCACAACTTTGGAAGTATGGTTGGGGTCATTGTCCATTTGGAAGACCCATTTGCGACCAAGCTTTAACTTCCTGACTGATGTCTTGAGATGTTGCTTCAATATATCCACATAACCTTCCTGCCTCATGATGCCATCTATTTTGTGAAGTGCATCAGTCTCTTCTGCAGCAAAGCACCCCCACAACATGATGCTGCCACCCCCATGCTTCACGGTTGGGATGGTGTTCTTTCTCCAAAAAGTACGATCTTTGTTCCTATGTGCAGTTGCAAACTGTAGTCTGGCTTTTTTATGGCGGTTTTGGAGCAGTGGCTTCTTCCTTGCTGAGCGGCCTTTCAGGTTATGTCAATATAGGACTCGTTTTAATGAATATAGATACTTTTGTACCCGTTTCCTCCAGCATCTTCAAAAGGTCCTTTGCTGTTGTTCTGGGATTCATTTGTACTTTTCAAACCAAAGTATGTTCATCTCTAGGAGAACACGTCTCCTTCCTGAGCGGTATAATGGCTGTGTGGTCCCATGGTGTTGATACTTGCGTACTATTGTTTGTACAGATGAACGTGGTACCTTCAGGCATTTGGAAATTGATCCCAAGGATGAACCAGACTTGTGGTCTACAATTGCTCTTCTGAGTTCTTGGCTGATTTCTTTGGATTTTCCCATGATGTCAAGCAAAGAGGCGCTGAGTTTGAAGGTAGGCCTTGAAATACATCCCCAGGTACACTTCCAATGGACTCAAATTAGCCTATCAGAACCTTCTAAAGCCATGACATAATATTCTGGAATTTTCCAAGCTGTTTAAAGGCACAGTCAACATAGTGTATGTAAACTTCTGACCCACTGGAATTGTGATACAGTGATTCATAAGTGAAATAATCTGTCTGTAAACAATTGTTGGAAAAATTACATGTCATGCACAAAGTAGATGTCCTAACCGACTTGCCAAAACTATAGTTTGTTAACAAGAAAGTTGTGGAGTTGTTGAAAAACGAGTTTTAATGAATCCAACCTAAGTGTATGTAAACTTCCAACTTCAACTGTATGGGTGTCCACCCCCATACTGAAGACTTGATACATACAACTATTTTACGACCACTTAACATTTATCTGGGGTATTTGGTAAAATCAATATTTGGCTTTCAAATAAATAAAAAATAACTGGCTGTACACAGGGAATGTTCCCTATTGCTTTATTTTCGGGAAGATAATAAATATTTTTAGTGGCCGCATTCCACGGAGTAAAAACACAAGAGCTTTAAGAAATTGTCTGATTTTAATCAGGGCTAAGAAACATTGGATAACCTTAAATCCAATCTGAATCGGTGCAAGCTTTGACTAGACAGCTTTATTTAGTATGAAACTATTTCTACCGAAGGGGTGCACAATAAAATTTCTCTAACAATTAAGTCCCCATTGAGGTGAGATTTCTAATTGCTGTGAACTCAAAGTCCTCTTTACTAAAGATGCCTTCAAGCAAACAACTTTGTGGGCTGTGTCCAAGCTGTCCAAGTGTTGTCGTGATTTGAAACATTTTGTTTAAACAGTTTCCTGAATGCCTCTGGTATTGGAAGCCAAATATTTGTGGTGGAATGCTGTCTCCTCTTCCAAATTGAAATTGATCATCATTACATTGTGGTTAGTCTATGCTGTTTTTTTACACTGATATGTTGGTTCTCCACTCTGCTCCAACCTTCATCTATTCTTGTCCTTGATATTTGGCTGTTAGTTCTCTGTTTACTCCGTATTTATTTAATCTTTATTTAACTAGGCAAGTCAGTTAAGAACACATTTTCATTTACAATGACAGCCAACCCCAGCCAAACACTAACCTGGATGGTTAATTGTTCACCGACTCCCAAAAATGGCCAGTTGTGATACTGCCTGGAATCAAACCAGGGTCTTTAGTGATGCCTCTAGCACTGAGATGTGGTGTCTTAGACTGCTGCACCACTCGGGAGCACCTAATATAAAATCACACAAACCTACTTACTAGTTTTGGTATTAATGACAGGAAAACACGTTTTTCATTTTGTAGGGAAAATGCCTTCCATGGAATTGTACTCGTCAGATGTATTTGCCTTGTAAATACAGCTGATTTTAAGCTCCTACATAATATGTTAGGGTTCTACCTCATCACATTGCCAAAGAAGGGCTAAGTTGACCAGTTAAGCTAGTATTGTAACAACAGTCAGCTCTCGTGCCGTCCTGCACACATGCCAGTATTCATAAAACTTTTCAATGACGAAACGTTGAATAAACATGGCAGTCTTTTGTCTTTGTAGTGACTGGGTGTATTGACACACCATCCAAAGTATAATTGATGACTTCACCATGCTAAAGGGATATTCAATGTCTGCTTTTTTCTACCAATAGGTGCCCTTCTTTGCGAGGCATTGGAAAACCTCACTGGTCTTTGTGTTTGAATCTGTGTTTGAAATGCACTGCTTGACTGAGGGACCTTACAGATAATTGTATGTGTGGGGTACAGAGATGAGGCAGTTATAATAAAAAAAATCATGTTCAACACTGTTATTGCACACAGAGAGAGTCCATGCAACTTGTTAAGCAAATGTAACTTATTTAGGCTTGCCATGGCAAAGTGGTTGAATACTTATTGACTCAAGACATTTCAGCTTTTCATTTTTTATTAATTTGTAAAAAGGTCTAAAAACATACTTCCACTTAGACATTATGGGGTATCAAATCAAATGTATTCAATATAAGCTTTTTCAACTTGGTGTGCGCTGTCCTTAAAAAAACATAAGAGCTAATGGGCTTTCTTGAGTGATGCAGTGACTTTTTTTTGCCCTCTTCTTTTTTTGTTCCATCTCTTTCTTTGACCCTTCACAGGGATGATTCTAGAAAAGGTCTATAAGGACTCATTTGCATAAAAGCTCCCACCTATTTAGTAATCAGGTATCCTTGATTTATGGTGGCCATTTAGAATGATGTCATATTAAATTGACCCCATAAAGTTCCCCTTCTATGTGTTCTATGGCATTGAAGCTCCAAACGAGCTTCAATGCCATACAACACTCCTTCCGTTGCCCCCAACTGCTCTTAACGCTAGTAAAACTAAATGCATGCTCTTCAATTGTTCGCTGCCCGCACCTGCCCGCCTGACTAGCATCACTACTCAGGACGGTTCTGACTTAGAATATGTGGACAACTACAAATGCCTAGGTGTCTGGCTAGATACCAGCATCTCCAATCCAAAAATAAATCCAGAATCGGCTTCCTATTTCGCAACAAAGCCTCCTTCACTCACGCTGCCAAACATACCCTCGTAAAACTGACTATCCAACCGATCCTTCAACTTCGGCGATGTAATTTACAAAATATCCTCCAACACTCTACTCAGCAAACTGGATGCAGTCTATCACAGTGCCATCCCTTTTGTCACCAAAGCCCCATATACTACCCACCACTGCGACCTGTATGCTCTCGTCGGCTGGCCCTCGCTACATATTCGTCGCCAGACCCACTGGCTCCAGATCATCTATAAGTCTTCGCTAGGGAAAGCTAAGTCTTATCTCAGCTCACTGGTCACCATAACATCACCTACCCGTAGCACAATAGCCAGCAGGTATATCTCACTGGTCATCCCCAAAGCCAAAACCTCTTTTGGCCGCCTTTCTTTCCAGTTCTCTGCTGCCAATGACTGGAACGAATTGTGTTATTGACTGTACTTTTGTTTAACCCATCTGTAACTCTGTGTTGTTTTTTGTCGCACTGCTTTGCTTTATCTTGGCCAGGTCGCAGTTGTAAATGAGAACTTGTTCTCAACTGGCCTATCTGGTTAAATAAAGGTGAAATAAGTTGTAAAAATGTAAAATAGGGCAAAGAGGCAATACTGTAGTGATGGAAAGTTCCGTTTTTTACTGACTGATCTTTTCAACTCATTCATTCAAAATAACAATATTTTTTTTGGAACCCTTTTGGAGTGTAGTTGCGGCCACAACTGGACTAGATTGTTTACGACTCTTTGTGGAATGACTTGACTGGTGCGAGGGAGGTTAGCACATATAATTTGTGAACTGCAGCAACCCCCCCCCCCCCAAATGATTCATTCTCGAGTTCGAATGTTGAGCAGAAGCAGGCTGTGTAGCCTAGATTCTGTGTCCATCACAGCCTGTAGCTGCTTTAATCGATAACATTCAATAATCAATTGGTAACACTTTATTATAAGGTACTCATACTGTATTAGCCACTAATTTGTGGTTTATAAGTATGTACAGTACCAGTCAAAAGTTTGGCCCCACTACTCATTCAAGGGTTTTTCTTTATTTATACTATTTTCTACATTGTAGAGAATAGTGAAGACATTAAAACTATGAAATAACACATATGGAATCATGTAATAACCAAAACAGTGTTAAACAAATCAAAATAAATGTTATAGATTCTTCAAAGTAGCCACCCTTTGCCTCGATGACAGATTTGCACTCTTTTGTTATTCTCTCAACACAAAAAAGGCTTTATAAGTTACTTATATACATAATTATAAACTACAAATGAGTGGCTAATATGTGCACCTTAAAATAAAGTGTTGCCAATCAATACATTTCATTCTTGCACCATGTGATAAATTATCAGTTCTAAACAGTATTTTTCTGCCTGCAGCATGATCTATATTTCTGTGCGCACATATGATAGACAGTTGGTGGTAGGAGCATGTCTCCAGAGCCGGTGAGTCGGGAGGAGCACGTATTCATCCTGCTGTTGAATTAGTTGCGGCCAGCAGGTCAAACAATTACTAAAATTAACGAGTCACTCGGAAGAAGGAACCATGACTCTCGAGTCAGTAAAAATAATTTTCCAAAAAGCACATCACTTCAACAATGAGAGAAAGGAACTGATTTGTGTAGATAAAGATTTCTCAGAAGAGTAATGGGAAGTTTATAGACTACGTCATAGTTATCTACTGTATATATTTTTTATCTATTGAGTGGATAGGCCTACCCTTAAATTCCATTTATTCTACTATATATAATGTTACTTACCCTACATTATTCATCTCATATGTATACGTATATACTGTACTCTATATCATCGACTGCATCCTTATGTAATACATGTATCACTAGCCACTTTAACTATGCCACTTTGTTTACATACTCATCTCATATGTATATACTGTACTCGATACCATCTACTGCATCTTGCCTATGCTGCTCTATACCATCACTCATTCATATATCCTTATGTACATATTCTTTATCCCATTACACTGTGTATAAGACAGTAGTTTAGGAATTGTTAGTTAGATTACTTGTTGGTTATTACTGCATTGTCGGAACTAGAAGCACAAGCATTTCGCTACACTCGCATTAACATCTGCTAACCATGTGTATGTGACAAATAAAATTTGATTTGATTTGATTTTTAAGAATATCCTATGTGTGTGTTTTGTCACAATATAGTCACCACACTGTATTAGCATGTTGGTCTCATTGACTTTGTGCATAATGCCCAGTTTTTAGTAATGAAGTTTCAATTGTTCATCAGCTGGAGGACTCAGATAACCTCACAATGCTAACAAATGGTACAAGCACACCGAGACACTTGTGAAGGGGGCACGACAAAAACTATTCACCCTCAGCAGAATGAAAAGATTTGGCATGGGTCCTCAGATCCTCAAATGGTTCGACAGCTGCACCATTGAGAGCATCCTGGTTGCATCACTGCCTGGTATGGCAACCGCTCAGCCTCTGACCGCAAGGCACTACAGGGGGTAATGCGTACAGCACAGTACGTCACTGGGGCCACACTTCCAGGACCTCTATACCAGGCGGTGTCAAATTGTCCCAGACTCCAGCCACCCTAGACATAGACTATTCTCTCTGCTACTGCACAGCAAGCGGTACCGGAGAGCCAAGTCTAGGTCCAAGAGGCTTCTAAACAGCTTCTACCCCCCATAAGACTCCTGAAAATCTAATCAAATGGCCACCCAGACTATTTGTATTGCCCCTCCTCCATACTATTTTACACCGCTGCTACTCTCTGTTGTTATCATCTATGCAGAGTCACTGTAATAACTCTACCTACATGTACATATTACCTCAACTAACTGGTGCCGCCGCACCGGTACCGCCCTGTATATAGTCTCGCTTTTGTTATTTTATTGCTGCTCTTTAATTACTTGTTACTTTTATTTCTTATTCTTGTTCACTGCATTGTTTGTTAGGGGCTTTTAAGTTAGACATTACAGTGAAATGCTACACCTGTTGTATTCGGCGCATGTGACCAATACAATTTGATTTGAAATGTCATGGGAATACTCAGCCATTTTGTGTCTTGTCCTGCGCTTGTAGACATGTATGTGGTGTGAGTTGAGGTAATGGTGGCTGGGTTAGGAGCTAATGCAGAGCGGGGTTCTCTGTGATGCTGAGCAGCGTGGGCCAGTGTGTGGCTCCCAAAGACCAAAGTAAATCAGTGAACTCCTGTGGCAGATCTGGAGAAAGAAATTGAATAACGCTCCACTCTCTCCCCTCTGGCCCTATTAATTTCACACTTGATCGCCTGCCGCCGTAACATGTGGCCTAATCCTCCCCAGCCTTCAACTTCAGGTATCAATGGCTTGTACATTTTGTCAGAGCTCCACACTCCCTCCGCCTCGCACCGAAGGTCCTTCGCATCAAGTGCTGTCATTTGCAGGGAGGTGTCGGTGGGGATGCTTCAGTGAGCTCAATAAAACCTCATGACTTAATTACCCTACACTCTTGTCACATTATTTACTGTCCACATGTGGAGAGACAGAGCAACTCCTCACTCAGTGAGGATACTGTTGTCTTGCCTCCCTTGTGGCTCTTTGGCTAAATCCAGTGCATGTTGTATAGGTTAAAGATGTTTTTTGGCACTAATATTTTCTCTCTTTTCTCTTTTCTCCTATGGTGCTGTGTTGACGTTGGCTGTACTTTTCATCATTGTGATAGGTAAGAGACGTATTCTACTCAACATCATTACATAGACATGCAAGGTGTTTCCTTGCTGACAAACACAACAGCTCATGAAATTCAGTACTATTGATATATACATTATAGCCTATTGATTAGCAAATTATCTTAAATTCATCATTTGATCATGAGTTATGCAAATCCTATTGCGAAGACCATCCTTGGCAATGTGTTGTCAACATCCAGGCTGTGTCACATCCGGCCGTGATTGGGAGTCCCATAGGGGAGGCGCACAATTGTCCCAACGCCATCCGGGTTTGGCCGGGGTAGGCCGTCATTGTAAATAGGAATTTGTTCTTAACTAACTCGCCTAGTTAAATAAAGGTTCAAATAAAATCCTAAAGTCCAAATAATAATCATAACATACCCTAGTTTATCATTCAGCATAGGATTATAGCGATGACATTCAAGACACAGAAGGTATGTCAGATAAGCACGGAGGAAGTAGGCCACGGGCTCTATACCCAGCCTTCTGCCTATGCCCTCATCACAGGTTCAGTAGCAATGACAACTCTGGGTTCAGGTCTGGGGTTAGCTTTAGAAGGCTCCTTGAACATCCTCCTCCCACAAGCTCCAGGGAAGGTTTGATGTTCAAAGGATCCCCCTGAAGCCTACTGCTATACTTCCACAGAAAAGAAGGAGAAAATGTCCCTGTCACACTTGCCTCATATTCTGCCGGGGCTGAGAAAATGAACACTGGGTTGGACACTGGGTTTTTAATTTATCTTGATACTGCTTGGCGTACTGGTGAATCTCCTGGGAAAGTGTTGAACAACGTGTGTGTGTGTGCGTGTGCGTGTCTGTGACAGCCTCTGTGTGTGTGTGTGCGTGTGTGTGCGTGTGTGTCTGTCTGTGACAGCCAGTCTGTGTGTGTGTCCATCCGCTCAATCCCAATGAGTGGAAGTGAGAAATTCAACAGAAGTGTTTGCCCAAGGCTATATCCATTGTCATCAGTGAGAAGCCACACATGGCGTCAGGGCCAAGGCCATTGTTCCAACATTGTTTCAGCTCCAGCAATGCAGCCAGATAGAAGTGCCTTTTAGCAAAGCTATGTCCATAGGCTTGTTTACTGCATCACAGATCTGCCTTTTCTAATGCTCTTTTATGTCTCCACATGCAAATAACTGAACACAAAGACATTAGTGCTACCAATCTATTTCCCTGTCTTTCCCCACTGCTCCCTGTTCTCACTAGTTTTTTCTCCTCTACTGGATTGCACTGTGAATAAGCTGAGGTCCAGTCTTCTGTGGATTAATAGTAGTGCACAGCTGTGGAGTCTGGTGGGAGGAGCTATAGGAGGACGGGGTCATTGTAATGGCTGGAATTAAATACATGGAAGGGAGTCAAACATGTGGTTTATGTTTGATGTGTTGAATACCGTTCCATTCATTCCATTCCAGCCATAATAATGAGACGTTCCTCCTATAGCTCCTCCCGCCAGCCCTTCTCTGGTGCACAGAGATAAAGATGTAAGCATAATGAATTGAACAAAAACAGACAGTTAGCTAATATGTGCTCCCAGTCATGTCGCAGGTGGGAGCTTAGGGCCTGTCTCGGGAGTCTAGAGTGGCTGCCTCTCCTTGTGTTCTCTTACATTCATCCCTTTTTTCGCATCAGCGCAGACTAGGGAAAGAACACAAGGAGAACACACTTACTTTAGAGTAGACGATCGAGAAGGACTCGCACTGTCTTCTTTCCTTACACGTTCAGGGCTCTCTGCTTCCCCACCCTTAGCCATGCTAGTCACGCTCCCAATGAGCTGATAGCACAGGAATTTGAAACGTTGAAACGGAACTGATATATTTATTTATTACCGTCGTCGTCGTTTTTTTTGTCATGAAGATTTATGACAGGACATTTACAATATTAATGAGGGTGTTTGCCCAGGTAGGCTAGGGACCTCGGCAGAGAATGTCGGCAGTGAAAAGATTCCAGGTTCTCTTATTACTCCTGAACGGTTAAAACGCCAGGGGAGCAGGAGCGTCGACGAGACCACTACCGCTACTACAGAGGATAGATTCCTCAGAAGAGGAAGTGGTAGGAGGGGGTACACACATTGCCTTTAGTGATGTTTTTGTGGCTAGGCGGAGTGTAGGAAGAGCAACACCACAAGTGTTAGGGACATTTCTTGTCATCGCAGGCTCGTTTTAACTCACTGAGCCTCTATTTTGGATAACGAAGAGAAGACACTAGCAGGGTTGTGTTCTAGTGACTAAACGACCAAACTCACTGGGCTGGCTGTACTGTACTACTGTACTAGAACACATCTCTCTGTACTGTAACATTTGTCACTCCTGTACACTGGGAAAGTCCTTGTCCCTGACCTTGTGCAAACGTTCTCCATTCCCCATTTCTCTGAGGTGCTGTGGAACAGACGAGTGGGGCCGAGGACATCTCCTCTAGTCTCCGAGAAACAATAGGCCAATTCTGTGCTAGACATGCCGAGCATTATCCCTCTGTCCCATCTCCACCCCTCCCCTAATAAGAGCTCTCCCCTTCCCCGCTGTTCTCGTGGATGAAGGGCCCTCATTGCAGATGTTAGTAGTCTATTGTTGAGCGTGATGTAGTGTCTGCTCAAGAGGGGGAGAGTGGTGGGGATGCGAGCCAGCCAGACATAGACAGGCAAATGGAGGGGGAGGAAAGGGGAGGGATAAACATCCCCGCTGAGATGGCGTTACCTCATTCTCACCCCTCCACCCTCCCCTCCTCCCCTGCCTCCAGGCACCCAGACAATGTTTTACCATGCATATGTGCCTCCCCTCCCCACCACTCCCCTACTCTTCTCTTCTTCTCCTTATATCCACCAACTAACCCCTTCCACCATTACCATCAACAATGCTCCTGGTCCTCTGGGAAGAATCAATTAGAAAATAGAATGGAAGGAAGAAGCGGGACAAAGACGTCTGTAATGCAATACTAACAAATTAAGCACTTTGTAAATGGGGGGCTCCCCGCTCTCCCTCCCCTGCCGGACTCCTATTGAGCCAATCCAATTGTTTCATTATCTAGACTGGCAGTGGTAATGGGGAGAGCGGGACAGCTTTGGCTTCCTTAATGGAACGCTGCACACTAGTATAGAGCAAAATGTGGCAACAGTCCCAAAGTCTACCTTGACAGGGGTCTGGAAAACTACCCTGATGGCTCTACTAATGATGGTGCTGAACACAGGAGCTTCAGCACAGGAGCTTATCTTGTGGCTGCTTATCAACAAGTTAAATGGTCACAGCTCTCCTGGAATGTGATTTGAGAAGGATATAGGACACTGCTCTTTCCCTCCCATTAGGGAAATGTAAGTCATTTCAAGAAATGGTATGTGGTTATCATCCTTTCTGGATGTCCATCTTAAACAACTGCCACAGGGCGACCAATGGCCATCTGATGCTACAATCGTGCCATTCTGGTAGAAGCAATGATAATCTGATTATTATTGCCGCATAATGAATGCAAATGCTTTTGAGTTAGTTGATTATTCTGGAGTAAAGGCTTGCTGAATGATGACGCAAACTTTTTCGTTGTTTGCACATCTGCCCTCAGTTCTATGCCGATAATAACCACATGAATATGAAGTATTAGATTTAGTAAATACGCTCAGTTTCTACTCAAGTAAAATGTACTATGCTATTGCTTGAGGATCTATTATCTTTAAATGGAATCTATTGCCAATCCAGTTGGTGATTTCTTAGGACTGCAGCCAGAATAAATGGATTCCCAGTGGGAATGGAAATAAAGTATCAGATTTATCTATCCAGATAAACAATAACCTGGTTTATCATTGCCCTCCCATTTGAAGCATTGCAGGTCATGCATTCCACCAGGTTAGTGTGTCTTTCTAAACACAGGATAAACAGAGGAATTTATTGAGAATTCCTTTGTGTTTATGACCTAGCAAGAGATGCTTGATTTACAGTGGGGCAAAAAAGTATTTAGTCAGCCACCAATTGTGCAAGTTCTACCACTTAAAAAGATGAGAGGCCTGTAATTTATCAAATGTACACTTCAACTATGACAGACAAAATGAGAAAAACAAATCCAGAAAAACACATTGTAGGATTTTTTATGAATTTATTTGCAAATTATGGTGGAAAACAAGTATTTGGTCAATAACTAAAGTGTATCTCAATACTTTGTTATATACCCTTTGTTGGCAATGACAGAGGTCAATCGTTTTTTGTAAGTCTTCACAAGGTTTTCACACACCGTTGCTGGTATTTTGGCCCATTCCTCCATGCAGATCTCCTCTAGAGCAGTGATGTTTTGGGGCTGTTGCTGGGCAACACGGACTTTCAACTCCCTTCAAAGATTTTCTATGGGGTTGAGATCTGGAGATTGGCTAGGCCACTCCAGGACCTTGAAATGCTTCTTACGAAGCCATTCCTTTGTTGCCCATCAAAACAATAGGTAGGGTCCGGGTGGAAGTCTGTCCATGGTGGCGTCTGTCCATGGTGGCGGCTCCGGCTCCGGCGCGGGACGTGGAACCCACTCTATAAATGTCTTAGTCCCCCCTCCTCGCGTCCTAGGATAGTCTACCTTCGCCGCCGACCATGGCCTAGTAGTCCTCACCCAGAACCCCACTGGACTGAGGGTCAGCTCGGGACAGAGGGGCAGCTCGGGACAGAGGGGCAGCTCGGGACAGAGGGGCAGCTCGGGACAGAGGGGCAGCTCGGGACTGAGAGGAAGCCCAGCACTGAGAGGAAGCCCAGCACTGAGAGGAAGCCCAGCACTGAGAGGAAGCTCAGCCAGGTAGTTGGATCCGGCAGATCCTGGCTGGTTGACGGTTCTGGCTGACTGGCAGATCTGGAAGTCTGGTTGACTGGCAGATCTGGAAGTCTGGTTGACTGGCAGATCTGGAAGAGTCTGGTTGACTGGCAGATCTGGAAGAGTCTGGATGACTGGCGGATCTGGAAGAGTCTGGCTGACTGGCGGATCTGGAAGAGTCTGGCTGACTGGCGGATCTGGAAGAGTCTGGCTGACTGGCGGATCTGGAAGAGTCTGGCTGACTGGCGGATCTGGAAGAATCTGGCTGACTGGCAGATCTGGAAGAGTCTGGCTGACTGGCAGACCTGGAAGAGTCTGGCTGACTGGCAGACCTGGAAGAGTCTGGCTGACTGGCGGATCTGGAAGAGTCTGGCTGACTGGCGGATCTGGCAGAGTCTGGCTGACTGGCGGATCTGGAAGAGTCTGGCTGACTGGCGGATCTGGAAGAGTCTGGCTGACTTGCGGATCTCGAAGAGTCTGGCTGACTGGCGGATCTGGAAGAGTCTGGCTGACTGGCGGATCTGGAAGAGTCTGGCTGACTGGCGGATCTGGAAGAGTCTGGCTGACTGGCGGATCTGGAAGAGTCTGGCTGACTGGCGGATCTGGAAGAGTCTGGTTGACTGGCGGATCTGGAAGAGTCTGGCTGACTTGCAGATCTCAAAGAATTTGGCTGACTGGCGGATCTGGAAGAGCCTGGCTGACTGGCAGATCTGGAAGAGTCTGGCTGACTGGCAGATCTGGAAGAGTCTGGCTGACTGGCAGATCTGGCTGCTCCATGCTGACTGGCGGCTCTGGCTGTTCCATGTAGACTGACAGCTCTGGCGGCTTCTTGCAGACTGACAGCTCTGGCTGCTCCATGCAGACTGGCAGCTCCATGCAGACTGACATCTCCATGCAGACTGACAGCTCCTTGCAGACTGACAGCTCCGGCTGCGCTAAACAGGCGGGAGACTCCATCAGCGCTGGAGAGGAGAAAGGCTCCGATAGCGCTGAACAGGCGGGAGAAACAACAGTCTGGCTGACTGGCAGATCTGGAAGAGTCTGGCTGACTGGCGGATCTGGAAGAGTCTGGCTGACTGGCGGATCTGGAAGAGTCTGGCTGACTGGCGGATCTGGAAGAGTCTGGTTGACTGGCGGATCTGGAAGAGTCTGGCTGACTTGCGGATCTCGAAGAGTTTGGCTGACTGGCGGATCTGGAAGAGTCTGGCTGACTGGCAGATCTGGAAGAGTCTGGCTGACTGGCAGATCTGGAAGAGTCTGGCTGACTGGCAGATCTGGCTGCTCCATGCTGACTGGCGGCTCTGGCTGTTCCATGTAGACTGACAGCTCTGGCGGCTTCTTGCAGACTGACATCTCTGGCTGCTCCATGCAGACTGGCAGCTCCATGCAGACTGACAGCTCTGGCTGCTCCATGTAGACGGACAGCTCTAGCTGCTCCATGTAGACGGACAGCTCTAGCTGCTCCATGTAGACTGACAGCTCTGGCTGCTCCATGTAGACTGACAGCTCTGGCTGCTCCATGCAGACTGACAGCTCCATGCAGACTGACAGCTCCTTGCAGACTGACAGCTCCGGCTGCGCTAAACAGGCGGGAGACTCCATCAGCGCTGGAGAGGAGAAAGGCTCCGATAGCGCTGAACAGGCGGGAGGCTCCGGCAGCGCAGCAGAGGAGGAAGGCTCTGGCTGCGCTAAACAGACGGGAGACTCCAGCAGCGCAGGAGAGGAGGAAGGCTCTGGCTGCGCTGAACAGGCGAGGCGCACAGTAGGTCTGATGCGTGGTGCTGGCACTGGTGGTACTGGGCCGAGGACACGCACAGGAAGCCTGGTGCGGGGAGCTGCCACCGGAGGGCTGGGGTGTGGAGGTGGTACTGGGTAGACCGGACCGTGCAGGCGCACTGGAGCTCATGAGCACCGAGCCTGCCCAACTTTACCTGGTTCGATGCCCACTCTAGCCCGGCCGATACGAGGAGCTGGAATATACCGCACCGGGCTATGCACCCGCACTGGGGACACCGTGCGCACCACTGCATAACACGGTGCCTGCCCGGTCTCTCTAGCCCCCCGGTAAGCACAGGGAGTTTGCACAGGTCTCCTACCTGGCGTAGCCCTACTCCCTATGAGGCCCCCCCCCCAATAATTTTTTGGGGCTGACTCTCGGGCTTCCTCAGCAACCGTGTTCCCTCATATCGCCGGCTCCTCTCTCCGGCTGCCTCTGCTCTCCTAAGTGCCTCCACCTGTTCCCATGGGAGGCAATCTCTTCCAGCCAGTATCTCCTCCCAAGTGTAACAACCTTTGCCATCCAAAACGTCTTCCCATGTCCATTCCTCCTCCTTTCACTGCACCTGCCTGTTAACACACTGCTTGGTCCGTTTGTGGTGGGTGATTCTGTAACGGTTTTCTGTAGGCGAAGGAGAGTCGGACCAAAATGCAGCGTGTAGATTGCGATCCATGTTTAATCAAAAAACGTAAACACAAATCAATACATAATACTACAAACACAAGAACGTAATGAACGTAACGAAAACCGAAACAGCCTATACTTATGAAAACTAACACAGCGACAGGAACAAGGACACTAAGGACAATCACCCACGAAACACACAAAGAATATGGCTGCCTAAATATGGTTCCCAATCAGAGACAACGATAATCACCTGACTCTGATTAAGAACAGCTTCAGGCAGCCATAGACTAACGCTAGACATCCTACAAAACCCCAAGACAAAAACACACCACAATAAACCATGTCACACCCTGGCCTGACCGAATAAATGAAGAATAAACATAATATATTTCGACCAAGGCGTGACACCGTCATAGTTGAAGTGTACCTATGATTAAAATTACAGGCCTCTCTCATCTTATTAAGTGGGAGAACTTGCACAATTGGTGGCTGACTAAATACTTTTTTTGCCCCACTGTATGTATGGCACATTTTATACCAATACACAAATGCTGTTTATTTTTACTATTTCAAATTTTACATGTGGAAAAAAAAACTTACATCTGAACGGTTCTAGAAATTCTATACCTGTAGCAGAGAGTACCACCCGGACTAAACAAGCAGATCTGACATTTTCATCAGCCAGTCATGATGGATGGCCTTGAAAAGCATCACTCATGTCACTGCAACAGCATTTTGAAACCAGGACAGTCCAGATTTTCTTTGTTTTGCCATGGCTGTCTTGGAAGGTAAGTCAGTTTCAGGTCATAAATTAACGCCACTGTAAGGTGAATCCATTTCAGCCAGCCAGGGCCAGCATCCCCTGACGCCTGTGACCGGTCAAAATAAAGAGTGTATCTGTAAACTGTCAAATCCCCCTTTGATGGATGCAGAAGTGGGCCCACTACTGATGGATGCAGAAGTGGGCCCACTACTGATGGATGCAGAAGTGGGCCCACTACTGATGGATGCAGAAGTGGGCCCACTACTGATGGATGCAGAAGTGGGACCACTACTGATGGATGCAGAAGTGGGACCACTACTGATGGATGCAGAAGTGGGACCACTACTGATGGATGCAGAACAGAAGTGGGACCACTACTGATGAATGCAGAAGTGGGAACACAACTGATGGATGCAGAAGTGGGAACACAACTGATGGATGCAGAAGTGGGAACACAACTGATGGATGCAGAAGTGGGAACACAACTGATGGATGCAGAAGTGGGAACACAACTGATGAATGCAGAAGTGGGAACACAACTGATGAATGCAGAAGCGGGAACACAACTGAGAGGGACGAGTCTGCTTGCTCGCTCTCTTTCTCTCTCCGACACTTTTTCTCTCTGCCCCCCCCCGTTTGGGACGAGCAAGGCGTTTTGGCAGTCAACCATGACTATACTTCATGTTAATAAAAAGGACAGTTGAAAGCACAGTGAGAGCCATGCAGGAAAAGATTTGTCCAGATACCCTGTCGCCACCCCCTCCTTGCCTTGCTTCAGAGGGCATATGCCAGGCTCCCCGAGAAGACAATTAGGAATGATTAAGCTTTCTTATATTCAGAGTTCACTGGAAAGCTTCATACTTTGTGTTTGTCTATATCCCTGGAATCAATCAATACATGAATGATACTAGATACAGTTGGAGTCATTAAAACTCGTTTTTCAACCACTCCACCAAATTATTGTTAACTATAGTTTTGGCAAGTCGGTTAGGACATCTACTTTGTGCATGACAAGTACATTTTCCAACAATTGTTTACAGACAGATTATTTCACACAATTTGAGTCAATTGGAGGTGTGGCTGTGGATGTATTTCAAGGCCTATCTTCAAACTCAGTGCCTCTTTGCTTGACATCATGGGAAAATCCAAAGAAATCAGCCAAGACCTCAGAAGAAAAGATGGAGACCTCCACAAGTCTGGTTCCTCCCTGGGAGCATTTTCCAAATTCCTGAAGGTATCATGTTCATCTGTACAAACAATAGTACGCAAGTATAAACACCATGGGACCACACAGCCATTATACCGCTCAGGAAGGAGACGCGGTCTGTCTCCTAGAGATGAACGTACTTTGGTTTGAAAAGTGCAAATCAATCCCAGAACAACAGCAAATGACCTTTTGAAGAATCTGGAGGAAACAGGTACAAAAGTATCTATGTCCACAGTAAAAACGAGTCCTATATCGACATAACATGAAAGACCGCTCAGCAAGGAAGATGCCACTGCTCCAAAACCGCCATAAAAAAGGCAAAACTACAGGTGGCAACTGCAAATTGTCAGGAGCCGGTTACGAACCCGGGTCTCCGATGTGAGAAACAGTCACTTAGCAAACTGAGCCACGAATAGTCGGCAGAACCCAGAAGATGAGGCAGACACAGCAGTACTTGAGACGGTGTTTTAATAAAGTAAAAAGTTAAGTTCAGGCAAAAATATAAATCCACAACATCAAAAGTAATTCCAAGAGAACAAAGTTAATCCTCCAAGTCAAAAAGGTAAATCCACAAGGTGGTAGGCACAACAGAAAAAAAGATAATCAAAAATAAAGCTGCCCCTCAGTCCCGAGCTGACCCTCAGTACCACAGGAGAGTCCAACTGGAGCAACAAATGTTCACAGCATCACTGGGGCTGGGTGGTAACATTCAAACAAAGAGCAAAGAACTGAGGAAAACTAAGGGTTTAAATACAATCAAGGGAAAGGAGGCACAGGTGCAAATAATAACTGGGAACAAGGGAAAACAAAAGGGTCAAAAAGCACAATGGGGGCATCTAGTGACCAAAACCGGAACAACCCTGGCCAAATCCTGACACACATGGGGACAAAGATTATACTTTTTGGAGAAAGTGTCCTCTGGTCTGATGAAACAAAAATATAACTGTTTGGCCATAATGACCATCGTTATGTTTGGAGGATAAAGGGGGAGGCTTGCAAGCCAATGAACACCATCCCAGCCGTGAAGCACGGGGGTAGCAACATCATGTTGTGGGGGTGCTTTGCTGCAGGAGGGACTGGTGCACTTCACAAAATAGATGGCATCATGAGGCAGGAAAGTTATGTGGATATATTGAAGCAACATCTCAAGACAACAGTCAGGAAGTTAAAGCAAATGGTCGCAAATTGGCCTTCCAATTGGACAATGACCCTAAGCATACTTCCAAAGTTGTGGCAAATTGGCTTAAGGTCAACAAAGTCAAAGCCCTGACCTCAATCCTTTAGAAAATGTGTGGGTAGAACTGAAAAGACGTGTGCGAGCAAGGAGACCTACAAACTTGACTCAGTTACACCAGCTCTGCCAGGAGGAATGGGCAAAAATTCACCCAACTTATTGTGGGAAGCTTGTGGAAGGCTACCCGAAATGTTTGACCCAAGTTAAACAATTTGAAGACAATGCTACGAAATACTAATTGAGTATATGTAAACTTCTGACCCACTGGGAATGTGATGAAAGAAATAAAAGCTGAAATAAATCATTCTCTCTACTATTATTCTGACATTTCTCATTCTTCAACTAAAGTGGTGATCCTAACTGACCTAAGACAGTGAATCTTTACGATGATTAAATGTCAGGAATTGTGAAAAAATGTGTTTAAAGGTATTTGGCTAAGGTGTATGTAAACTTCCGACTTCAACTGTAACTGATCTCCAGGCAGCAAGTTTCTACAATAAGGATTAGTAAGTAGTACTGTTGCGCTGCACACTATTCTGCTCCAGTCTACTGTGTATCCGGCGTGGTAGGAGTCACCTGTCAATATGATTTTGAACTAGTTATGTTGTCATTGCACAAAGGCTCTGTAAACCTACTCAGTCCTTCCTTTGTGAAACACAAGGTAGCATGACTGATTCATGTTCAGATAAAGTAATCAGAGTCAGACATTCTGTAACCTTAAAGGTGGAGTCACCACCACTGTATATCCCACAGGTCTTCTCTTCCTCTCGAGGCCAATTCCCGAAACAGAGATCGTCTCAGCCCAATTAGTCTCCCTCCATCACATACAATAGGTCCCACATTGTTTTTGGTTAAACGGGCCCTGTAAAACCAGCCACACACATTTAATTGCAGCTTTATTGTGGTTAAAAAAGCTCGCCTTAGTTTCCCCTCGGTGTTGGGGGAGGTGTTGAGTGCTGGAAATGTATGTATACAAAACCCATCCATTAGATGGGCTGTAGCCTGCTTTCCTCCTCTCCTCCATTTGCTCTGACGACTGCACAAATTACCTCTGCCTGGCAATCACAATAGTCATCCAATAGTCTCACAATCAGTGTGTGTAGGGAAATTATCTTGAAGAAACACACCCTCCTTACCATGACAAGTTCAGAAGGCCTCCTTGTTATTTATTACGCTGCCATTATATGCCTCGATTCATGTTATTAGGGGTGTACTGTACTTAAAGTGGGTGAGAATATTCCATTTCCAACCCTATGACACTACAGCTCCATCAACATGAAAGGGTAAACTCTGCATTTTGTTTCATTACGAGTTACATTCCGTTAATTAACAGTTTGGCATCACCAAAATTAAATTCAATACATTCCTTGCCGAGGTAAGTCTGAAACACCCCTCATTTCAGGGGGCTTTGTAAGTGGAGGTTTCTGTGCAAAATCACAGCTAATATACTCCTCGTTCAAACAAGTTGTAAGGACGTGCCAGTAATTCATCGGACTGGTAAATCAGAGTCAGCCTTTCAACCTTGTAAGAAATCTTATTAACCTAAGTGCTACCTGACACCGTCCTTGTCACCATGCCCGCCCGGGTGCGTCGGCGAGTTAAAGAACCTCTCACTCTCGTCGAACCCTACCTTTCCTCCGCGCAACAGCCCAGCAGCGCTCCAAATCTGTAGCCTTTGAAATGTTTTATTACAATAGCCCTCTCATTTATACACTTCGCTTAGTCTGATAGCGTTCCAGAAAATACTGTTTCGGTGCGCTTGCCACCTCACCCGGCCTCTGTTACCAACGGATTCCGTTGACACGCTGAGTCGCAGTTGTTGAAAAAGCGACAAAAGAGATCATCTTTGTTTATGTCTGCTGAGTGTAAGATGAGCAAGGGTGTAGGATCATGTTGTAGCACAAAGGCTGGTGGGCAAAAGGTAGGATGAGTGACAGGTGTAATAATTCTTAGGTACTTTCTGTTCCTGTTTTGAGCTCTATAATGTCATTGTTCTGATATTTGACCTTTTGACTGTTACTTTGGTACATTTCAAAAAGCACATAAGATAAAAGGTCTTTCTTTAGTACTTAGAAGTGCTGCTTGGAAAATAAATAACATTGGATATGTTTTAACTATGCCAAAATGGACAAAATATCGCCCAGAATTGGTGAACTCAAAATGTCCTGCCACAACAGGATGGTGTGCGCAAAAAAATGATTAGTCTGGTGAAAAAAACTTCCCACCATTCTCTGTCAGCACTGCCCCCAATTGTTATTCAGCGAGCGTGTTCCCGGCTCTCTCAGCTGCAGAAAGTTACCATGGCAACCAGCACAGCCTCCTGTTGCTGATGTTGATCAAAATCTGTGTGCGCGAATGGTGAGGAGTTCTATCCTTTTACGGCCTAGCCCAAGCCGGAGGCCCATCGAAACCACTTTGATTGCCAATGACCTAAAACGATTGATGTCTCCAATAATCTCGGATTAGGATAAAAAGGATTGTGTAGAAAGAATTGTATCATTAACACTCGAAAGAAAGAGACAGATGTATATTTTTTTTAAGGACAAAAAAAGCTCGGATAAAACAGCGACAAGGCTAAAAAATAGCCTACACCTGAAAATCTCGCATGCATTTGCATGTGTGAGATGTTTTCGAGATGGTCTCTTGTAGAGCGCTCTGGTTATGTTCCCTAACCTGTCTGCTGCTAATTAAGACTCTCGCAAACAGAGCGTTTTTTTATGAGCTTTAATTTGTTGCGTCTGCACCTATTAGCCGGTGACAAATCGGAATATGTTTTGTCCAATGAGACTGGATTGGTCTGATTCATGCCATTAGAGGCCAATGAAACCTGAGCGCTGACACCGGGTCAGTGGAATTCAAACCAGACCTCTGGGTTTCAAACTCTAGCTGTGGCTCTCTCTCTCTTACCGTTGAATGGAGAGGCTACTTTTAATTCAGCCCATTTTCCTCCAATGCCCACTTGGTATGTTTTATCTGTCACCAGGACAGCTTCCTGCTGAGAGCTGAGTTTAAGGACAGGCATTCGGAGCATAAGCTTTCCAATAGAGCCATAGCCCGGGCCCTATAACCAATAGCAGATGGTTTATTTTTAAAGTGACAGACGTGGCAAGATTGACTCGAATATGGTGAACCACAGTCTATTCTGTTACTCCTTTAATGTAGACATCATGTACAGTGCAGTTGATTGTGTATTTCTAAGGGGTGGATGTAGTCACTCGGTACTATTTTTGAGGAATTTCCTCCGTTGAAATCCTTTTTGTTATAGAAAATAATTTGCTTGTTAAATTGTAGCCCCAAACTCCTGTCCTTAGGTACAATGTCTAAATGTAATAGCAGCATTACAATAATGAGAAGGTCTACCTAGTATTTATCTATTTGGCCTAGAGGTAAAAAGTTATTCTAAAATCAGAACCGACTGAACTCTGAAAGTTTATGGTTAAATTCAATAATTGAGCTGAACCCATCAGGGTGTTTCGAGGTCTCGTTAGGGTTTAGTGGGGGGACTATAAATGGTGGTGTCTGTGGTGGAATATGGCTCATAAGCTGCAGGCTAGCCCTCCCCGGCCTGGATCAATGGAAACAGGGCAGCACAAGCCCATTAATGGATTACCGCTAGCTACCTCACATCCTCCCATCTCTCCACTCACCCACTTTATTTATCTGCTCTGTCAGATCAATCAATAGCTACTGATTCCCAGTCAGAGGTGCAGCCGCCCCCCCTCCCGGCATTTATGAACACGCTGCTGAAATGAAATGAGTTTTTGGACTAGGCTAAATGAGCCGAGTTTTCAGTATCATACAGACTGGAGGCGCTTGACTTAATCTATTACGCAGCAAACAATGTGTTACTTATTAAGGTGCTATGAAGTACTAGTCAACTGCCATTTTCCTCTCAGGTTGCAGGAACTTCATAACCTTGGTTATGCCCTTTGAGGTTGCTTGAACCCCTTAACTTCTGCACTGCAGTGTCTCCTACACTCACATGGTAGAAGAGGGAGAGTTGAGTGATTCCCCTTTACCCCTGCATACCCTAAGAACTCCTCCACCCCTCATGTGTTTGAATAATGTCCCTCACTTAGCATGCGCCGCTGCAGTGGTGGGACACCTCAGTGTAGTGGTGTCAGTCCAGAGAGCAGGCACCTTACAAAACAGGCAACAAGCACCATCAACAACAACACGCCATGGGAGAGACTATACCAGGCAGCTTATGCGAGACCCATGCTGAATAATGTTTCTGCTTGCTTCTTCATCTCATCCTGTGTAGAGTCTAGTAGTCTATCTCCAGGGCCCCGCTTTGGCCTTCAGTCTGAAACTTTTCTGCTGAGTCATGACTAACTCTGTGCTGAGTCATGGATAAGACCAGGACAGCATTGTTACACTCCCATCTGCATAGATTAGATTTGTAGATATATGGACAATGACAAGTAAATAAGGTTTTGATTTTGCTGCCGGCCTCAACCCCCTTTATCGATCAGGCCCCTGTTTGCTGTGCTTTTACAGCTCTTTAAAAATGTTACCATACTACCATACTGTTACCATACGAAACAGGGATCACAAGTCAAGCAGAAAATGTGGAGTGGCCCAAAAATGCCACCTGTGTGGGGAGATTTTAACACTGGGCTGATAAGTGCCCTCAAGGTTAACTTTTGACCACTAATTGAAACAGCCAAACAGTATTTTTTTTTTTTTTTCCTCCCACATATCCGTTCACTGAGCAGTCTGTGTGTTATGTGTGTGTGTGTGTGTGTGTGTGTGTTGGAGACAAACTCTATTCCCATGCCCAAACCACATTGGTATGAAGGTCAAATAATCCTTTGGAAAAAAGCACTCCGCTTTTGAAAGACTGTTTTTAATTTAATTTTATCTCCCGCATTCCAACTCAAATGAAGATCAGAGTCACTACTGATCGTTAAAGTAGCCCAACTTCAGAACCTAATTTATTCCTCCCATCTAATGCATAGGAGATTAGGGCTGAGTCAGGGCACCTGAAACATCATGGAGAGCAATGGCAGGGACAGTTAATAGTGTTTGTGAACTTCTATTCCACTCACATCTGGCCCAGAAACAAACATGTGTGTAGTGTGTAGTAGAACCATGTTTTAGGGGGCTTTGTAGGTTCAAACTTCAGAGCGTCGGCTGCTCAAGCTTTTGAAGTTATGCCTGAAGAAATGTGAAAGCACAGGTACAGTAGCCAGGCAAAAGGAAACATACATCCCATACAATGCCTCACTGTTAATGTAGGACGACATAGCAAGCCAGTGTCACTTTGTCTCTCTCTCTCTCTCCCTCTCATTGTCTATATCACTGTCTCTCTTCCTGTCTCCCTCTTCTCTCCCTCCAAACAGTATTTCTACAAGAGACCCAGAAGCTCCCAAATGTTGTGCTCCAGATTTTATGCATCTCAGTTCAAATCATCCTTCTATCAATTTAGTGACGCAATCTTTTATTTATACGCCCCGGAGCTCTGACGGTAGATTGTGGCACTTTTTTAAGTAGAAGCCATGTTGCTTTTATGGAAAACGGTATCAAGAAAAATCATTCTTATCTTCAAGGACAGATCTTTTCAAATCTAGAACTGTTCCACTCATAGCACAGAGCATTTGACATTTTCTATTTGAGTTGCATTAAAAACAGTGATCGCCAACCGGTCGATCTCGATCAGTCTATCTTCAAGGCATTCCTAGTTGATCACTAAAAATGTCTGTTAGAAAAGCCGATGATGAAGCCCTTCGTGTCCTATTTTTGTCTTGCGCTGCTGGCGGTAGGTATTTGGTATTTTATTAGGATACCCATTAGCTGTTGCAAAAGCAGCAGCTACTCTTCCTGGGGTCCACACAAAACATGACATAACATTAATAGACAAGAGCAGCTCAAGGACAGAACTACATCACTTGATTCAGAAGCCCTGCATGCCGGGTAGGCAGTGTTCCCATTTTGAACCATTTCATTTGTCTGGAGGGACAAACTCCACTTACCCGGCGTACCAGGAGAGCTAAATCAAGTGCACCTACTGCGCTGGTCAATCGGATAGCTCAAATCACCAATCACTTTTGTCCATTTTGGCATATTTAGGCCTATATTTATCAGAGGTTAAAACATATCCAATGTTGTTTATTTTCCAAGCAGCACTTCTAAGTACTAAAGAAAGACCTTTTAACTTATGTGCTTTTTGCAATGTACCAAAGTAACAGACAAAAGGTCAAATACTGCTTCCATGACCCTACTGTAAAATGTTGTACTAGCCTATGTGAGACATCATAACTTTTAAAACCATCACCGTCAAAGAATACAGCAAAGAGCTGTTTATACGTTTTTATTCAGCACTGTCGACAATGTTTTTATTCAACACTTTTACAAAACATAAAACGTGCTTCTCCCTACCATTCACGCTACAACCAACACTGCAGCTTTCTGCAATGAATAAGTAGCCAAGTGTATCAATAGGCCTGCATTTTTATTATTAGCAGCTATTCGTGTAATATTTCACTTTGTCTGGTCATAGGAACAACATGAATTTGTGCATTTCTATTTATTTAACCTTTATTTAACTAGGCAAGTTAGTTCAATTAAGAACGAATTCTTATTTCCAATTTCGGCCTACCCCGGCCAAACCTTCCACTAACCCGGAAGATGCTGGGCCAATTGTGCGCCGCCCTATGGTTGTGATACATCCCGGGATCGAACCCGGGTCTGTAGTGATGCCTCTAGCACTGTGATGCAGTGCCATAGAAGGTTGCAACACTCAGGATCCCTTGAGTGCATGAGGCAGAAATAATGTTGTTTGACTCGAGTTTCGCCATTAGGTGGAAGACGGTTTCCCCTCTCTCTGGTCGGTCTCACCGGAGGAAAGGAGAGAGCAGGGACTATGACAGGCTGACCCTCTATTGCTCTATCCCTCCCCTCGCTGAAACTGACCCTCAGATGCAGGTACAATCAGTCCAGTAAAATAAAAAAGCCAATTATTTGTCAATTATTTCAGTTTATGCTCAGCTGTGCCTTGCAAGTGATACTACACCTGATCTATTTTCTTAACAAAGCTTGAATTTTGAAATATATAAAGGTCTGCAAAGAACAAAATTGGCAGGCCAAGCATTTCGACAATATGCTGTGATAATGTATAAAGCCTACTGCACAAACCACAATCCTACAGAGTTGTGTTTATTAGGTTAATGTTGCATAGGCTTAAAACAAAATCATGCTTTTTGACTCCAAAAGTGATCTTGACTCAGAAAAGGTTGGTGACCACTATTACAAAAGTACACCGCCAGTGTGCCAAACAAAGACAAAAGTACATTGTGCTAGATTCTACTCTCCCTATCCAGCTGTAGAATGTGAATTTCATCTGCTAATGTGCCTAACAGAGACAGTAAAAGCACACACACACCATTGACCATCCCTGTCTCCCACCACATGTACCTTCTTTGTTCAATTTTTTTTAGTTTAGTTTAAATATGGAGCGATCAATATTTTTCATTAGCAGCGGCACTGAGATTGGATGATTGTGCGTGGGTCACAGATGGGCACTGTAACCAGAGGAGTTTCAGGGAATAAGAGCAGCTGCTCCACTGCTAACACAGAATAGATCACATAGCCCCAGGCCATTTTTACCTTGTACTAATGCAAAATTATAGGGGTGTAAGCCCCACCCACCCACCCACACACACCCACCCACCCACACACACCAGAAAGTGCTTCTGCAAAGTGCATAATAATTTAATTAAAACAACAGCTGCCCAAGGTTATAATATTACCAAGTAGCAAATGTACAGGCTGGGGGAAAAGTGGGAATCCTCTCTTCTAATACTCAATGACAATGAATTTATGGCACGCAGGGACTGCCACATTAGTCTTAAAAGCAACGGTCTGATATTTAAAGCAGTACATTTACTTTTAACTTGTATATATTTTCACCTAGTAACGGTGCATGGCTCTTTCCTGGGGCGAAGGATAAATTAGAGACGCTGTCTGAAGTCCGTATAAGGCTACAGAAGGAGAAACAACCTTATTGAAACAAGCTTTATTTATTTCCAGGCCTGTCCCGCAGCCATATGAAAGCCAATGAGACGATGACGCACCTCTAATCCGGCCCAATGGGCATTAATAAAGTGGAAGTAAACAATTTTTTCCGGGGCGTAAGTCTTCACAGAGGAAATTTCTAGTTTTATTAGTCGTATACACATGGTATACACTGTCCAACCGAAAGGCTTACTTGCAGGTTCCTTCTCGATAATGCAACAACAATAACAAATAATAAAGATAACAATACGAACATAAAGTAGAAAATAATAAACATTTAGCATTAGTATAGTACAAGTCACAATTTATAGTTATAATCTCCACCCGGCACAGCCAGAAGAGGACTGGCCACCCCATATAGCCTGGTTCCTCTCTAGGTTTCTTCCTAGGTTTTGGCCTTTCTAGGGAGTTTTTCCTAACCACCGTGCTTCTACACCTGCATTGCTTGCTGTTTGGGGTTTTAGGCTGGGTTTCTGTACAGCACTTTGAGATATCAGCTGATGTACGAAGGGCTATATAAATAAATTTGATTTGATTTGATATAGTAAATTTTTTACACATGTTTGGGGGAAGGAGGGATTAGGGGACAAGTGTTTTAAATTAGGCAGTATTAGCAATAGTAAATGCGTGTGTAGCATAAATGTACAAATGCACTTTATTAGGTACCCCACCCCGTTCGTGAAAATGGTTTGCTCCTACAGATAGTAAGTCATGTAGCCGTGGCTTGCTTTATAAAGCAGGCATACAGGCATCGAGGCATTCAGTTACTGTTCGATTTCATGTTAGAATAGGAAAAACGAGTGACCTAAGCCAGGCTCGCCGGTTCCAGTATCTCAGAAATGGCCGGCCTCCTGGGCTTTTCACGCACGACAAGGTCTAGGGTTTACAGAGAATGGTGCGACAAACGAAAAACATCCAGTTAGCGGAAGTCCTGTGGGAGAAAACAACTCGTTGATGAGAGGTCGAGGGAGAATGGCAAGAATCGTGCAAGATAACAGCCAGGCAACAAACAGGCAAATAATATCTTAGTACAACAGTGGTGTGCAGAATGGCATCTCGGAACGCACAACCTGTCGGTCCTTGTCATGGTTGCAGCAGTTTTCTACAGCCTGCTGTGTGAACATGTTGAAGATACAGTATCATTAGGGCTGTGACAATTATGGCATTTTTGTTAACAATTAATTGTCATGCAAATGTCTGTGGTTATTGACATAATTGTCATTTTTGTAAAAACATTGTTGGGGCTTGTAATGTCTCATAATGCATATTTGAAAACTAGCTATGGCACACCTAATAAATACAACACAGCTTTGGTGAGACCAGTGTCTCAAAAACGGTTTTGAAAATGAAGCTTTTCCTCCCAACCGTGCCATTCTGCTCATAAAATGATTAGCTTTAACCACTTCATGTAAAAATGAAAAACTGCTATTGGGTAAACTATATCTATCTAGTGGTTCTAAGGTACAGTATCGCAGTGCTATAGGTGTTGCTACAGGTACAATACCGGGCTGTGTCGCAGCTGGCCGCGACAGGGAGACCCATAAGGTGAGGCACAATTGGCCCAACATTGTCCGGGTTAGGGGAGGGTTTGGCCGGCCCAACGTTGTCCCATCGCGCTCTAAGCGACTCCTTGTGGCAGGCCGAGCGCCAACTGGACGGTGTTTCCTCCGACACATTGGTGCGACTGGCTTCCAGGTTAAGCGAGCAGTGTGTCAAGAAGCAGTGCGGCTATGCAGGGTCGTGCTTCGGAGGACGCATGGCTCTTGACCTTCGCCTCTCCCGAGTCCGTACGGGAGTTGCAGCGTTGTAACTACCAATTGAATATTACAAAATTGGGGAGAAAATGGGGTAAAAAGTACACAAAAAAATTTTTACATTTAAAAAATGAGTCTATTAAGACGATTATGACGAGTATTGTTTGAAGTTCACAGTTTTTGTCCATTATTGTCAGTTATATGAATATACGATAATTATGCCAGCCCTAGATATCATGCTATCAACATGTCAGTCATCATTGTATGGTTGTGATTGGGTTGTCTCTCTATCTGCGTTGAGTGAACTATCATCTGTCAACATCATTTCCACTACATTGATCCTGTGGGTCAGTAGTGCTTTGCTTGAGACTGGAGACTGTTTTGCCACATTTGCTATCAAAGGCCTTTATTGTATTGGATAAACTACAGGATAGTACATGGATAAGTCATCATACTTGCAGTTGGATGATTGAAGCTGATTTACTGTAGATGTGACACGAATTCTAAGGCCCTCTTATTCCAAACAGGTGTATCTGACACTGACACCCCCCGGGGGACAGAGGAAATTGCATCAAATACATACAGATAAAAGTAAAAATGTGAGAGTTGAGATATTGAAAGTCAATAATGTAACACAGTGCCAGAAAAATACAATTTGTTATGGGACTATATGCTTACGTTTCAACCCCTGAAAGATCTACTGAAATGTATAGTATAGCCTATTACATGTATTGTGATCGTAGGCCCACATTTGAATCTAGTCTCTCACTTGTAAACATTGAGAGACAATCCAAATAAACATGTTTATTCTAGAGCACGGACAAAATGGAGAACATGGTATTATTGTGGCTATTCGGCGATATGTACATATGCTATCAATAAGAAGTAAAGAGGTGTGTGTGTGTGTGTGTGTATGTAATGTGGTGAATAGTCTGTTAGAGTAGTTCAATCTGAGTATGGAGGCGCCATCGGTTCATCCATAAACTCCAGAGAATGGGAAGAATGGCAGGGGGACGGGGACGGGGATCATTAAAATATCTCTGTAGTGAATGAACCGCAAGTCTCTTTTCAGAGGCAGTGTGCTGCTGTAAATTAATGTTGGCATTTGCTGACAATGGAAAAATCGTCTCCTAATGTCGGCTAGATGGGGCTGACCTGGGACAAGAGGTTTGCAATTGGGATTCAGCAGTGCCAGCAGTGACAACAGTGACAACACACACGCTGCTCATCGCCAAATAACACATAATTGTCTCTCTCTTCCCTATTACTCCCTGTTGTCAATTAAATTTGTCAAAGTTTGTCGCTGAAACATGCAAAAATGGTGGCGTACACTTCCTTCCAACGTCGCTTTTTGAAATATATGTGGATTGGTGTGAAAACAGTACGTGCTCTACCCCCTCCGATCCGTCTCGTATTTCAGCAGAGACGTACTTGGGGTCGAGACGCCACACAGCTAATACCTCCATCTGTTAAAATACAGTTCCTGGAGTTTTTTTGTTTTCTCCCTCCAGACTTCTGTTGCTCTAATACCCGTATATAAAAAGCAGATGGGCTTAATTAGAAACAAACGTGCAAAATGTAGGGAGGTATAGGAGCCGTAATCCAACGGTCTGAGAGAACCTAATCCTGAGACAAAGAATGCCTTTTATCAGCCATGTATAAGTACGGGGGGATAATGTATTCTGTTTGTGTTTGCTGTCCGTCTGTTGAGAACGAAGTGAAGGCCCCTCTTCTGTTTTGTGGGCTCCCTGGCTCCATTTACTTTTCCCTGACTCCATTTACCCCAAGCAGGATGGCCTTTCTTTCCTTGCAGCAAGATCCACATGGAGCCTATGTAAGGTATGCTGTTAATTGCCACAACTGGAGGGCACAGAGCTTTCAATCTCTCTTTTCCTCACTCTGTTTCGGAGGGATTCTATATTAATATGCTTCTACCAACAAAAAAAACGAAGCACAAAATATCAGAAATAACGTTTCGAAACCCAGAGGTGCAACATCGCGAGACTTTCAGGAATGCTTGTGAAACAGATCAAACAGACCATGTCGGGGTTTGAGAAGTCAATGAGAGAAGTGAGAAATTCTTCCTTAGTTGTTATTTCTCTAAATCTTAAGGCTCAACCTTAGGTGTCTTAAGTAGTTATAGAACTAACCTCGTGAAAGTGAGAAACTGAAACGTTTTCATTTTCATCAAAAATAACTGTCGAAGTGTCTGATTTAATGGCTTGTACATGCACAGTTCGGCGCGTGACGACTGTTACCCCCGGTGACGTGTTTCTACGCATGAGATTAGCTAGCCAACATCACCATGACATTGCCATGACAGGTCTAATCGGGGATTTCAATTGGAGGAGCAGTTTTAACCTATCTTCATACTGTGCTGTCTTTGTAGCAAAGACACAAAGTATAAAATACATTAATGGGAAGAGTTTGAAGGAGAAAGAGTAGTTTTATGGCTAGTGCGACTAGGAGAAAGAGTAGTTTTATGGCTCGTGCGACTATGATGACACTGATGAAATTGACAACCATTAGGAAAATAGAAATGACGTGCAACCGTCACCTACATAATGATTCAAAGTTGATCAATCTTAGTGAAGCATGTGGTCAATGCTGACCACACATTTTTATTTGAGTGAGTACACTCTGGAAACCGGCTGAGATTCATTCTGTCTTGCACAGTACGGATGGTTAATTCACTGCTGTATTAGACCATATATTTACCCTACGAATGAAGGTTATGAATGAGCTTCTATACTGAACAAAACTATAGCAACATGCAACAATTTCAATGATTTTACTGAGTTACAGTTCATAAATCCCTTAGGCCCTAATCTATGGATTTCACATGACTGGGCAAGGGCACAGCCATGGGTGGGCATAGGCCCACTCACTGGGGAGCCAGGCCAAGCCAATCAGAATTAGTTTTTTCCCACAAAAGGGCTTTATTACAAACAATAATACTCATTTTTATCAGCTGTTCAGGTGTCTGGTATCAGATGATCCCACTGGTAAAACAGCCAGATGTGGAGGTCCTGGGCTGGCGTGGTTACACGCGGTCTGCGGTTGTGAGGCTGGTTGTAGGTACTGCCACATTCTCAAAAAATGGCATTGGGGGTAGAGAAATGAATATTCAATTCTCTGGCAACAGTTCCGGTGGATATTCCTACAGTCAGCATGCAAATCGCACACTCCCTAAAAACTTGAGACAGCTGTGGTACTGTGATGAGTGACAAAACTACACATTTTAGAGTGGCCTTTTATTGTCCCCAGCACAAGGTGCACCTGTGTAATGATCATGCTGTTTAATCAGCTTCTTGACACAAATAAGCTTTTTGTGCATATGGAACACACACACACACACACACACTTTAAACCACCTATGCTCCATTGAGACCCTTCTTTCAGTCACATTAGATCTCTTCTTCTATACATGGTAGCCAAAATAATGGGTAACTGGGCATTTTTATAGATGACCCTAAGCACGATGGGGTGTTAATTGCTTAATTAACTCAGGAACCACACCTGTGTGGAAGCACCTGATTTCAATATACGTTGTATCCCTCATTTACTCAAGTGTTTCATTTATTTATGCAGTTAACTGCATGTCTGTCTTCACTGTTCTCCTGCACAATAATGCACCTCCGCTGGCCTTTCAGCTACTCCTAAGCTCTTGGTGAGTCGCAGGAAAACATGTTGGTAACTTATTTAGATTAGATTTTTTTTTACTGTTTGCCTTCGAGACAGAAGCAAACTTGCTTTTGCATGCTGAATGTAAAATACAGCAGAGTCCAAATGAACTTACAGGAAGAGTTTGAAATGAGAGAGATCACAATGGTGTGATCACTTTGCTGGTGATGATGAATGCATACATTGTTTGCCCCGACAGGATGCACAGGGCAGGCAGAGATCAGTGTGGGCTACTATGGAAAATAAGATCCAAAAGAGGTTACAGCCATGAGAAAAATAAAAATGACTTGCAAACCACTTGAGCAATGAGCATTAAAGGCCATCATAAATCAACATTCCAAAATGTTTCTGTCCCGTCAGTGATGTAATAATGTGAACAAAAAAAAAACATGGTGATTTACAGTTAGCTGGCTTTCTAGAATCTAGTTTTTCTGTTCCCCTTTAACTGCCCCGTTGGCAGAGAAGAACCTGACGTTGAAAAACAAGTATTGGAATGTCTACAGAAAGTTAAGTGTGAAATCTCATCGATCCAAGAATCTTTGGGCTTATGAATATTCAACAAACCTATGTGATAATGTTTCTTGAGCTTCCCAGCATTAAATCGGCTGATAACGGTTTCCAAGATCCTAGTAATTAAGTATTTCACTTGGCAAGGCTCATGTTAGATTATACCCCACTTATACCCCACTTTTTCCAGTATCTCATCAATGCACATTTTAAATTTGCACCCACAACAGAGAGTAAGGAACACTATAGGCTTCAAATAACTCAAGGCCTTTAGATCCTAGTCATAACTGTCAGAATCATTACACATCTGGACCAAAGGAAATTTGTTTTGACCAGTAGAGTGCTTATGTTTTATTTTTCTGCCATTGGCCAAGACATTGAGGAGATGCAGGAAGGAAACTTTGGAGCCTGAAATATGGCAGCTATGATAGTATGTTACACCACAAAAATTCCATAACTGTATTCAAGGCTGAGTGATTAGCATATATAAACTTAACACTAACAGTTCTACTGTAGCTCTAAGACCTGTGTTGTATTCAAGTGTAGGCTATGCAGTGTGAGGATGTGATTCATGTGTCAGTGAAGCCACAAAAGCTGAATTTGTGGCACGTTTTAGGAAACTAGGCGTAAATTGCACATCACTACTTCACAAGAGAGGAATTTGAAAGTAAACATGTATTTTTTTAATCAAAATTATTTTTTGGGCATGTGCCTTAATAAAAACGTGTATGCCATCCTATAAATACAAATACAATTGTTAAATTACGAGCCTAGTTGGTTTAGCCACGAAAAAAGACAGGAACCTTCCCGCTAGCCATGATTGGCTGAGGTAATGGTAGGCTGGACATGCCGAGAGTGAGTTTGGATTGGTCTGCCATGTAGCACGCTTCTGTCTATAACATGAGCTGCTCAGTGTAGGTAATCCTAAAATATCATGTAGAACTGCAAAAGTGTTGCTAATGCTCTTCACATTCTGGATGACCCCGTTTCGAAATCAGTGGAGTGCCCGGTGGAAGTGTAACAGTTTAGTTTCTGTTCCTCTCCTCGCCCCTACCTGGGCTCAAACCAGGGACCCTCTGCGCATATCGAACCAGGGACCCTCTGCACATAACAACCACCCTCGAAGCATCATTACCCATCGGTCCACAAAAGCCGTGGCCCTTGCAGAGCAAGGGGAACAACTACTTCAAGGTCTCAGAGCGAGTGATGTCACCGATTGACACGCTATTAGCGTGCACCCCGCTAACTAGCTAGCCATTTCACATCGGTTACAGAAGCAGAGTATGATAGCTAAGGAGATGGAGATAATTCTGTCGATTGATTGTAAATATGCGGAGAGAGTCGAAAAGAGAACACACAGAAGGCTGTTGTAGAAAACACCTGTCTCCGGAGTACGTCTTCAAACTAAGGGAAACCATGGCATCCATGACAGAGAGGGAGAAGCATTCATCCATGTAAATGGGTAAGAGTGCAGCTAGCTATTATAAGATATAAGTTTCTAATTTTGTCAAGTTCGTTTTCATTGCAAGTTATTCTTATCTTAGAGCCATTTGCATTCCAAGTTATAGCCTAATGTTAGCTAGCGAGCTAACATTGAACCGAGTTGGTTATCTTTAGCTACCTGCAGAGTCATGCAGTGGAGTTGTGTTACGAGTTGGGATTATGGTTCATTTCGAGTAACCAATCCACTATACCTTTACACCTTCTATATCCTGTGAATGTGACAAATAAACTTTTTTATTTTATTTGATATAGTGTGTTTACCAGGATGGCAATGTGAAGAACAACATGACATGCACCAACTTCAAATTAGGATATAACGTTAGGCCAACGAGACAGTATCCAAGTTCTAAAATTCTCACATAGAATGCCCTGCTTTTATTTTGTCACATTACAGAAAATAGCTTACAGTTGTTAATTAGCTCACCATTAACTTGTAAATAATTATATTTTTGTGAGTTCATTTTTCTGTAATAATGAGTACAATATGAAATGGTCATTATTTGAACTGGCTAGCCAACTCATTTAACGTTAGCTAGCTAGCTGACAAGCTAGCTTTTAGTTGCCTGGTTTGCTAGATAAACACATGATAAATTCATTTTTAAACAGATTGGATTATTGGTGTTAAAATACACCACCATGCTGCTGATGTCATGCAGCCTGTTTTTTTTGTGTTCATACTTTATCATAATGACAACGACAAGTTTGCTGTCGGACGACAATTGAATGTTCATGATGTCACTCGTTTCAGGAAACTAGGCATATGTCGTGCATCACTACTTCACAGGAGAGCCATTTGAACGGAAACTTTTTTTAAATAAAAAAAAGCATGTGCCTTAATAACAAACTTGTATGCCATCTGTGAATATGAATGCAATTGTTAAATTACAAGCATCGTTGGTTTACCCACAGAAAAAGACAGCAACCTTCCGGCTAGCCATGATTGACTGGGATAATGAGTGTGGTGGGCCTGCCGAGAGATGAGTTCGGATTGGTCTGGCATGTAGCACGCTTCTGTCTACTTAAGCTGTTAAGTATGTGTAGGTAATCCTGTCTAATGCTGCTTTTATTTTATATCGCGTAGTAGAACTGCATAAGTGTTGCTCTCCACTTTCTGGAGGGCCGAGTTTTGAAATCAGCAAACATGGCATCTGTGACATCGAGGGAAAATCGTCCATGTATACAGGTAACAGTCTAACTAACCAGATTTTCAGATATTACACGTTTCTAATTTGGTCAGAAAGTTGTTTTCATTTCAAGTTAAAGTGTACTGTTAGCTAGCTGGCTAACATTGTGTGTATGATCTGTGTAGTAATATTATTCGTACCTCAGAACTATTTGCTTTGCTAGTTGTTAGCTCGCTAACATAGAACCTGGTTGGTTAGCTACATGCAGATTCATGCAGGGTAGAAATGTCATGAGATTATGGTTCATTATTTAGTTACCTAGCTCCATGTCTTAAAAAAAAGACTCCACTATGCAAGTATCCATTTAAATAGAATGTTCACGGTGTCACTGCGACACGACAGCTGTTGATAGACGTAGCTGGTGAATTCACTCTGGCTGTCTACTCCGATTTCAGAGCACTCTCGTCTGTGTGCCAGAGCGCAGAATAACTGATGAATTTACAAACACTCAACACCCGTTGAATATGGTTGGTGTCAGTAAACGTTGCCAAAAAAAACGTAATTCAATTGTTGCCAGCAGTACAGTTGCAGTCACCAACGCTCTGGATAACATAAAAACAGCCTATCCAGCTTTGCTAGGGTGAGTAAAATGGTCAGTGAGCTGTTCTCTCATTTGTGTCTTTAATTAGCTAGCAAGCTAGCCAACGTTAGCCAGTTAGCTTGGGTGCATGACTGCTGTTAGCACAGAAAACTTGGATCAACCCTTAAAGAGATGGGTGGAGGCTTAAGAGGGTGTGAACGATGCGGAATGTGTGTAGACAAAGAAGAGCTCTCCAGTAGGTGTACCAAAATATTCCAGGGCTATAAGTGGGGTTACAAGTTTATCAACTTTCAAAGCAGAATTTTTCTCCCGTTGTTCCTCAACTGTAGTGTATGATATACCAGACTTTTATCCAATGTAAAAACAAAAAATACACCATTTTGAATTTTGCTACATAATATTGAGTCGGTCGGTCACATTTAGGCTTTGTCTTTCTTGATACACAAAAAGCCTGATGTGAAGTTTAATCTGATTTTGAAAGATGGCCTGAAAACACCTCATGCCATCAGAATCCCCCTATTCTCAGTTTTGTTGTGTGGGCTTTTCCAGTCAGAGAGCACGAGTGAGCGCTTTTTGGAAATCTGAGCAGACCAAATGGTGACCAAAGCTGGGAGAATGCTGAGCCAACGGCAGTGCCCTCATCCTTCAGCAATATGAAACTACATGAGCCAAAGCTGTCAGGCCTTGCTCTATAGTCATTAGAATCAGAAAGTCTAACTATTTACAAAGGTTGAATGGGAGTGCAGCTCCTATAGGAAATGGTCTCATCACATAAATGCTTGTACAAGGCTTGCCTGAGTTCAGCTATAAATTGGAAGCAGATTCAGACCACTTGAGCTAGTTGGCAAAGCCCGATGTCTGATGTTGACATTTGGAGAAGGCTTCACACAGCTGTTGCAGATGAACACTGCTTTTGGCTGACATCTCACTTGTCCCCATGTATGCCTGCCCATCCTATATAGTTTCCAGTGCATTTGGAGGGGAAAAGATTCCAGTCATTTTACAACATTTGGCTGTTTGGAATCTGAGTCAACTAATTTGTCTTCCCTGACTTGTGTAATCAATGTGAAATGACTTGTGTTATCGGCTTGTAAAAAAAGACCGTCTGGAAGACTGCCGTTCTGTTGAAGCCAGCAGTAAAGATAAGTGTTGTCACTCCTGTTCCTCATCACTGTTGGGCCTCTTTATTGGGCTTTAAAATCTGATATGCCAACATCGGAGGATGTTTACCGTACTCTGACAAGACTTTGGGGCTGTGAAATAGTGCATTGCGAGTTGTTTTCCAATTAGTTTTTGCATTAATGTATTTAGAAACCTCAAATGAGGCATGATGCACAATCAAGCTATAGTCAAAGTGAAAGCCAGCAGACTGACTTTGAAAACTCTTCTGTTTTATTGCATTTAAAAACAACATAAATATGCCCACCACGCACTCTCATAACATGATACGTGTTGTGCTTCATTTTTCTGTCGCTCATCCAACAATTGACGAGGCAGTTGTTAGAATCCAGACATATTGCCTGGTCACCAGAGGTTGTATCATCTGGCCCTTGCCTATGTTCCCTTAGCCCCACTTTGTCGTGCTGGCAATACACTGCTTTTAAACTGTAATGTCTTCCTCCTTCATTTCTCAAAATGTCTCTCTCTATCACCCCAAGTGTTAGCCTCTGCAATAGCTCAAAGCTAACGGCTAGCTCACTCAATTAACAGTGAGTTAAGAGCGAGATGTCAGTGAATTAATATTTATCTTGGGATGCAGTTGTGGGGGAGGTGATATTCTAGAAGGAAAACAATAAGCTTTTGATTCATTGGTGCAAGTTTCTTCTTCAAGATTCTTCAAGTATTTTAACCAGTCTGCGTTCTAGGACTGTCCTCCTAGTTTTCAGGTGAATCTTAGGACAGCTCGCTGGTCTCGTTCCAGGCACTAACAAAAGGCAACGAGTGAGATGGTCCAAGAGGACCCAGAGGAAGTGATGACCATGGAAGTGTTTGGCACTGTTCTGTGGTGAATAAAAGGCCCCAGCTGAGAAGGGGGACTGACTGACTGACTGACTGACTGACTGTTTCGTCCCAGGTGAAGGGCAATATTTGTCTTTCATGCCAGGGAGCAGGGTTGTGACAGCAAGGTGGAGGGAGGGAGCGTGTGGGGGATAAGAAGGGAGGGGGGGAGAAAGACACTTCACTGCTTCACACAGGCGATGGTTGTATTTGTCTGGAGACTTCCTCTTGCAACCTCCCTTCACAAAGAGAGCTAGCATCTCAACATGTTGTTTTCATCTATTGATTTCTCAGATTTGAACATCTTGTCAGGTAAAAGTGTACACCTAAAACAATGCAGGGGTGATACCTCCAAGTCAAGACACTCCACTCTTTGACTCAATAAGGAAGGCAACATGAGTATGAAATGCTTAGCTCATTGATTAGTTCAGGCACCTTTCCCTAATTTTCACCAGGAATAATTAGCTCCGTTGCCATGGCCGTGTCACGAGGCCCTAACGGTTTGTAACCGAAGCAGCACAATGACATCAGCTCCGGTGTCCCCGAGGGCTTGGTGGTCCAATGAAAGGTCTTTGTTTTACCAGTTCATTAGTGCAGTGGGCGGCATTCTGGGTCCCTGAAGGACTTCCATGGTTGCTTTTGTGACTACGGAAAAAGTGGATTTGAGACTACCTGCTGCCATACTTCAGTAAGGGTCTGAGCTCCAATAACAAGGGGACCAGGGAAGTATGAAAAATGTAAAAGGAGAGCCGCACACTCTAGGAGCTCAGATGCAATGATTTAATAACCTAATAACCAACGTTTCGACAGACAAGCTGTCTTCATCAAGGTATAATGACAAACACTGCGGGGTGACTAGTTTATATAGTGTCAAAGGACACACAAAGGGGTCTGTAATCATTAACATTGGTTAATTCCCAGAAAGGATAGCATACGATCCTTCAAACAGGGAAACAGATCCCAATCAAAGGTGTTATCACATGCTCCACTAAGGCAGTTATTTATCTTAGAACTTGTCCCTGTGGTAAAAATGATGTGGGTAAAACAAAGTGCCAATTAAAAGTATGAATCTCTGAGCATCATAGCACCCGTCGGTGCACAAACTCAGCCCACTTTTTGTAAGCAAACCACTCGATTTTGTCTCTAAGTTATATCGGCATCGAACATGTCACTCTCCCTAGGAGAGGGGATGACCTCAACAATTTATTGTTGAAACGAGAGGCTGCCTGGATTTTTAATTTAAAGACTCTTGCTCCCTTCGGTCTCAACGTAAACTTTGATCTGACATCATTCTTGTGATTACTGTGATTTTGCTATTGTAAATGTTTTGTAGGCCTATGTAGCCAAATTGTATCTATGATCTTGTGCTATCCTTTCATGTTTTTGGTATGTTATTTTTATATCTGAGAATTAACCAATAATTTCAGGCCCCACCCGGCCATTATTACAGACACCTGTTTGTGTGTCCTTTGACACTATATAAACTAGTCACCCCGCAGTGGTTTGTCATTATACCCTGATGAAGACAGCTTGTCTGTCGAAACGTTGGTTATTGGGTTATTAAATTATTGCATCTGAGCTCCTAGAGTGTGTTCTACTCCACTAGCCAGCACCTTGCCTAAATAGGTGTGCGTTTCTTTCGTCTCTAGATTAGCCAGGGAAGTATGGCCACTCCTTGGTTGTCAGTCAAAATAAGTGTTTATGTTGTGAAAAACACATGTTGCATTCGTGCTGTAGAGATGGCCTTTCACCGGTGCATTACACAACGTTACACAAAGAGTCCCTGGTGGCGCTGACGTGATTTGTTGCTCAATGTGTATGTCACATCTTCCACAGCTCATGGATCTCTCCACCAATTATCTGCCAGAGTATTTATAGACACTCCAGCTATTTGTCCTGTTGAAAAACAATACCCCACATATAAACACAGTAATGTACACACACTTAAGGGTAAAAAAAAAGAAGTGCCTCCTCCAGTACAGTCAGTAAAGTGCATTGGCCCCATATTTCACCTGTTACAGAAAATAAACTTGCTGCACCACAAGTTTGAACCAAACTTGGTATTCACATTGTACTTAATAAATACATGGCACTCTATTTTTGAAAAAGCAGATAGCGCTCTGGTACTTTTCTTTTGAAAAAACAACAGATGGCACGATGACACTCAATTCCTCATTCTCCACCTGTCGCATGTGTGTGTGTTATCAGAGGAGGACCTACACCCCCCCCCCCAATCCCAAGTGCTCTGCCCCCTTTTCACCCTGAGAGACAATGGGGAGTAGGAGTGTGGAGACAAAGGGAATTAAATCTCTCTATCTCTGGGGCTCCCTGGAAGAATGACAGATATATGGTACACAGTACCACAGAGCCGTGTAATGGAGGCCGCTGGACGCCAGATGTGAGAGAGGATGTGTCCTTGGGGGTGTTAAATAAGTCTCTGTGTATGTGAGTGAGTGAGTGAGTGAGTGAGTGAGTGAGTGAGTGAGTGAGTGAGTGAGTGAGTGAGTGAGTGAGTAAAGCTTAACATACTGTATGCTGCCCAGGTGAAACTATTTGCGCTTATATTATGACAACATGTTGTTACGTTTTTGTTTGTTTTGGCGTTCAGCAGCGTTCTATATTTTCGCTATTGGCCTTTTGAGCACATCCTTTTCTTCAGATAAGCCGAAGTTCGTCAGCCGAAGTCTATGTCCCTTTGTTGGTGATTGATCAAGAGTAGGGATTCTTCAATGACGTGTGTGTCATTCAACGTCAGACGATTAATTTTCATGCACATATTTTTTTCACTTGAGAAATAATGCACCAAGCATCTTAGATGTAAAATTGACAACCTCTGCAAAAACTTCAAAATTAATTACAGATTTCTTGAGTTAGACTGCTATGGCGTCTCGAGGGACAAACAGTAATATTGCTGCTTTTTTTCTCATTTTTTCAAGCAAAGGAATTTTTGAAGAGAGTTCTGCCTGTGGCTATGGAACCCTGACCTGTTCACCGGACGTGCTACCTGTCCCAGACCTGCTGTTTTCAACTCTCTAGAGACAGCAGGAGCAGTAGAGAAACTCTGAATGATCGGCAATGAAAAGCCAACTGACATTTATTCCTGAGGTGCTGACCTGTTGCACCTTCGACAACCACCGTGATTATTATTATTTTACCCTGCTGGTCATCTAGGAACATTTGAACATCTTGGCCATGTTCTGTTATAATCTCCACCCGGCACAGCCAGAAGAGGACTGGCCACCCCTCATAGCCTGGTTCCTCTCTAGGCTTCTTTCTAGGGAGTTTTTCCTAGCCACAGTCCTTCTACACCTGCATTGCTTGCGGTTTGGGGTTTTAGGCTTAGTTTCTGTACAGCACTTTGAGATATCAGCTGATGTATTTATAAAGCCCTTCTTACATTTGATTTGATATGCAAGCACAGATGTTCACTTCGCTTAGGTTTGGACCTAGGAGAACCTGGCTTTGTACGTGAATGTCTTAAGTGGAGTGAGTGTGTTAGGGTTAGGCGGCATCCAGATTTTCATATACTAATACCGTTCTTCTCTCACACCAGGATTTATGGTATTACCGGTTTAGTACACAAGGGGGCACCAAAAATAAGCAAAAAAGCCCATTGTGTGTCTATTACCAGAACGCTAACAGAATTTCCACAAGTAATAGGACATTTCCATGGAGGCTGCTAGTTAAGAAGCGCAAATGAAAATCAACAAATTGTAAAGACAGGCAATCCAACTCATAAAATTTTACATATATAGGTAGGAGCTACCAAATTTAATTTCTCCTGGACGTTTTACAAACGAATGTGAACGTGAGGCATTGTACAAATGAACAGTTTTGATGCATGCTTGTCCGAAGGAAGAACTGTACTGTGGACCTGCTTGCTCTGCTCGGAGCAGAGGAGCCCAGAACGGAGAGGAGATAAACACTAGAAAATCAAGCTGCAGTGGCAGCTGTACAGAACTCATCCAAAGGGCTTTGACTTCTCAAACACGGCGAAAGCTAACACAATATGGTGCCCCGTGACTTTTAATTCAGCCACTTACTAAGATAACTAGCAAGTTAAGGGTCGTTGTTTTGGTGTTCTGTGTTTAATAAATTCATCATGAACACGCACCACGCTGCGCATTGGTCCTCCGATCCTTCATACTCCTCAGACGAGGACGACGAACGCTACAGCCTCTCCATGCCTCTTGGTCCTAGGCTTTGGGATAGTTAAAAGGCCAATGCCAGAGGACCTGAGTGACCTACTGGGTACATAACTTAAAAGCATGTCTGGCATGTATCGGGGTGCACAATTGTGGATTGTTTTAAAAACCAATAGAATAATCTTAAAATTACTTCTAAAACTCACAGGCAGCCAGTGCTGGTCTTGGTCAGTACCTGTGCTGCAGCATTCTGTATGTTTTGCAGTTGACCAATGGCTTTCTTGGGTAGACCAGACAGGAGAGCATTACCGTAGTCAAGACTGCTTGTAATAAAAGCATGGATGAGTATCTCTATATCAGCCAGAGAGAGAAACAGCCGCACCTTGGTAATATTACTCAGGTGGTAAAAAGCTATTGGTCACATTGCTAATTTGTGATTCAAAATTTTGTACAGAATCTATAATAACATTTAGGTTTTTTATGTGGTGTTGTATCTTTACTGCCCGTGAATTAAAGTGTGCAGCTAGATTCTCTCTCTGCTTTGACTCCAACAATATGTACCTCGGCCTTGTCTTGATTTAGCTGGAGAAAGTTGTGAGCCATCCAAGTATTTAAATCACTAATACGGTCTCATGATTTATCCGTGGAGCTAAAATATTCTGGTGACACAGAAATGTAAAGCTGTGTATCGTCTGCGTAGCAGTGAAAATGCTGCCAAGGTATACAAACAAAAAATAAAAATACACACATACATACACACACACACATAACTGAACAGTACCGGATCCAAAATCAAACCTTTTGTAACGCCACGTGATATGTATTTTCTCTGATTTATGTTCACCAAGGGTGACAAACTCTCGACCGGTTCAATAGGTCCTAAACCAATTTAGAACTGGACCAGGGAGGCCAACCCACTTCTCCATTCTGTCCAGAAGGACATAATGGTCAACAGTGTCGATTGCAGCACTTAAATCTAAGAGTACAAGGACAGAGCTGTTTGGCATCTCTGTTGGCTCTAAAATCATGTACCATTTCAATTAAGGCTGTCTCTGTGCTGTGGTGTGCACGAAAACCAGATTGGATTATTATTTTTTTAAATACAGTTGGCACTGTTTGAATTACCTGTTTGAACACCAATTTCTCCAGAATTTGGTTTAAGAATGGAAGGTCGGAGATTGGCTGAAAATTGCTGAGAGCTAAATAATCTAGATTACTTTTCTGTCACCATAGTAATTTTTAGTGCAGTGGGGAAAGTGCCTGTGAACAGGGAGTGATTAACAATAGCTTGCACATCTTAAGATATGCAATTAAAAACTGTTTTGAAGAAGGGGGTGGGGATAGGATCGAGAAGGCAGATAGAAGGCTTAAGTTGTGATATCACTTTCCTGAGCATGTCCTTGTCAACCACGGAAAATGAATCCATAGTGCCTTTGCGTGGTATGCTAGTGCACATATCAAACTTCTCATCAGATCTTGCTTGACTGATAACCAACATTAGGCTGGGTATCTTATCTCTGAAATATGCCACGAACTCATCACATTTAGTGGATAAGGAGGAAAGTTCATAGGTTTGCGGGGGTAGGATTTCAGGCCATCAATGGTCGAGAAGAGCACTCTCGAATTATTCTGATTTAATAGTGATCAAGTGAGAAAAATGAGCCTGTCTGGCACTTCTAACTGCTTTGTTATATATGCCAAGTTGCTCTCTCAGAATATCACAATGGACCTGCAACTTTGACTTTCTCCACTTCCGCCCTGCCTTTCTTCAATTTCCCTTTAATTGATTAGTTTCATCCAAGGGGCTCTTCGTGGCATCAATGGTTGCCCTTAAATTGCTATTAAAGTTATCAACTAAATCATCACAAGAGGGAGGCAGAGAAGGTGATGGAGTATTTTTCATACACTCAATAAAATCTGTAGTAACTTCAGAGGTAAGATAGCATTTCTTAATAATGCGCTCAGAATTGCCCTGTGCTATGGGAAACAAGGTAGTAAGAAATACACAGTGGTGATCAGATAAATCAACAATATAGGATATGTCAGTAGAATGCCCCTTGGTAATAACCAGGTCCAGAGTATGGTCGCAGTTATGGGTGGGCCCAGTAACATGTTGGATTAAGTCCATAATGTCACGCTGTATAATGATACGTAATAGGGTTTTTTAATATCTCCACACAAAATAAAGTACGTCATGAAAACGACGAAGACGAAGCCCAAGACAAACACGTGTGTGTGTGTGTGTATACAGTTGAAGTCGGAAGTTTACATACACCTTAGCCAAATACATTTAAACTCAGTATTTCACAATTCCTGACATTTAATCCTAGTAAAAATTCCCGGTTTTAGGTCAGTTAGGATCACCACTTTACTTTAAGAATGTGAAATGTCAGAATAATAGTAGAGTGATGTATTTCAGATTTTATTTATTTCATCACATTCTCAGTGGGTCAGAAGTTTACATATACTCAATTAGTATTTGGTAGCATTGCCTTTAAATTGTTGAACTTGGGTCAAATGTTTCAGGTAGCCTTCCACAAGCTTCCCACAATAAGTTGGGTGAATTTTGGCCCATTCCTCCTGACAGGTGTAACTGAATCAGGTTTGTAGGCCTCCTTGCTCGCACAAGCTTTTTCAGGTCACAAATTTTCTATGGGATTGAGGTCAGAGCTTTGTGATGGCCACTCCAATACCTTGACTTTGTTGTCCTTAAGCCATTTTGCTACAACTTTGCTTGCAATTATGCTTGGGGCCATTGTCCATTTGGAAGACCCATTTGCGACCAAGCTTTAACTTTCTGACTGATGTCTTGATGTTGCTTCAATATAGCCAATAATTTTCCTAACTCATGATGCAATCTATTTTGTGAAGTGCACCAGTCCCTTCTGCAGCAAAGCACCCCCACAACATGATGCTGCCACCCCCGTGCTTCACAGTTGGGATGGTGTTCTTCGGCTTTCAAGCCTCTCCCTTTTTCCTCCAAACATAACGATGGTCATTGTGGCCAAACAGTTTTTTTTTTTTTATCAGACCAGAGGACATTTCTCCAAAAAGTACAATCTTTGTCCCCATGTGCAGTTGCAAACTGCAGTCTGGCTTTTTTATGGCGGTTTGGAGCAGTGGCTTCTTCCTTGCTGAGTGGCCTTTCAGGTTATGTCGATATATGACTTGTTTTACTGTGGATATAGATACTTTTGTACCTGTTTCCTCCAGCATCTTCACAAGGTCCTTTGCTGTTGTTCTGGGATTGATTGTGTACGTGAACTTCCGACTTCAACTATGTATGTATATATGTATGTATGTATACACACAGTTAAAGTGAGATGTTTACATAAACTAGTTTTAATGACTCCAACCTAAGTGTTTCAACCACTCCACAAATTTCTTGTTGACAAACTATAGTTTTGGAAAGTCTGCAGGATGCCAGCAGGTTGCCGGCACACTGTCCTTGGCGCTGCTGAGTCTGGAGAGACAGTCCTCTTGATGCTGGACTGTCTCTATGATGGTTGCCAGCTCGGCCTTTCCCACTGTCTCCATTTAGATTGGTTGATTATTCTGTCACACTGTATAATGATAGGAATACATATTAGGGGGTTTGAATTCTCCACCCAAAATAAAGTATGTTTTATATATATATATATATATATATATATATATATAACACAGGGATGTAACAAAAGAGTGAGGTGTAAACTTCTAAATTATGCACGGGATGAGACCCGTAATAATAAGTGCACAATAACACGTACCACGAAAGCCGATTCAACAGAGCACAGGTACTCACAAGACCTACGGACATGGGACAATAACCGACAGAGGGCACATATATACATACACATGCTAATTCAGGGGGAATGACAACCAGGTATGCGTAATGAGACAAGACAGTCTGGGGTTGGTGGTAATGAATCCAATGCAGTGATGTCTAGAAGGCCTGTGACAGACCTCTGTAGCTGGTGAACGGAATGAGCAGCAGTACCTGGGGGATCCATGACAGAGCTTAAAAGATGAATAAATTCAATGGCCTTGGGGTCAGTCTCTTCGTCAACATGAATATTACATTTGCCCAACACTATGATTTTATCATAGTTCTCAAGGACAATAGACAATAGTTCAGACAGATCAGTAAAGAAAGTGGGGCAGTGCTTTGGTGGTCTATACAGGGTTATGGCCCACACTGGTGACTGACATTTTAAACAGTTTATCACGATGCTCAAAAGACCCAAAGTTGACAAACGAAATGTCCTTACAGCTGAGAGCATTTAGTACAATCTTTAGAAAAAAATAGAGGCTGTCCCCACACCCTTTTTCCCAATTCTAATATAGTATGAAAAGCTGTAGTCTGGCAGAGGCTTCAATAAGAGTGGCACTACAGTCTGATGACTGAGAAACAAGCAATCAACTTTGTGCTTAATATTGAGATCATTTACTGGAAAGGTTTTACTTGTGATAGCGCTAACATTTAAAAGCACCATATTCAATGAGTGTGGGCCACTCTGCCCCTGGGGCATCTGCCTCAAGGTAACCAATGGGATAACAACCAAATTATGAACGTTATAACCACGTTTTCTGACCGTCTCCAATCTATCACAATGGTAGGAAATAAGTTTGTGTAAACTCACTAGAAGGCAGAGTTAACCCTTTGACGTGTACCAACACACGGGTGTGAGAACGTCCAGTTTCGATTGACGCAGTCAGTCAGTGTTTGGCTGGTAACACTGTTATTCACTGAAACATTTTGCACAAACCAGTTTATTTCTGGATGCAATGTTCAGACATTCACAGTAGTGGTGACAGCATAACCCAATCATCCAAACTGGAAAATGTAGGCTACATTAATCCAAGTGCTAACTGAGGAAAGATTTGACAAGGCTAAATGTGACCACTTGTGTTAACTCTCAGCTGACAGACACCATAATATGAATTACCTAATAGAAATTACTATTTATAATTCATCACATCACGGGTGAGCTCACCATTGATCAAAATAATTGAGTTAAACACATATGGCGTGCCGCCATATGTGACACCGAGAATGCATTGTATAATGTCAACAAACATGGCGCCACACATAGCTGGCAAATAGCTATGTGTGTACAACCTTTAAATAACTATTTTACACACGTGTCCATTACAATCTATGCAAGATTTGGTACTTGAAAACATGAAGAAAACAGTAAATACATTATACTCCATACATACGGTATGCTACAGTAGAAACGACAACACAATATACAGAAAAAAAGGCACTTACTTTGATTAGAACGCACACATGTCCAAAGTTATTATTTGTAAAGAAAACAACAATGAACGGCAGCCAGAAAATGTGCCAGTGTAAGGGATTTCCTCCTCTTCATCTGAAGAGGAGAGGCGAGAAGGATCGGAGGACCAATATGCGGCGTGGTAAGTGTCCATGGTTCTTTTAATAAGAAATACTTAACATGAACACAACTGAATACAAAAACAATAAACGTGGAACGACCGAAACCCAAAACAGTAGCGTGTGGTGAAAAACACAGAAATAAACACCCACAAACAAACAGTGAAACCCAGGCTACCTAAGTATGATTCTCAGAGACAACTAATGACACCTGCCTCTGATTGAGAACCATACTCGGCCGAAACATAGAAATCCCCAAATCATAGAAAAACAAACATAGACTGCCCACCCCAACTCACGTCCTGACCATACTAAATAATGACAAAACAACGGAAATAAAGGTCAGAACGTGACAGCCAGGGGAAAAATGTTTGTGCAAGACTGCACAAATGTCTGCATACTTTATCTGGGGAAACACTGGAGAGGTGCTTGGGCAAGTTGAAATATAGCCTATGGGCCTCCCAATTGGTGCACTGCATCGCAGTGCATCGCAAGGCACTGCATCGCAAGGCACTGCATCGCAGGCAGTGTCATTACCAGCCGTGACCGGGAGTCCCAAAGGGCGCCGCACAATTTGCTCAGCGTCGTCCGGGTTAGGGGAGGATTTGGCCGAGGGGGCTTTACTTAGCTCATCGCGCTCTAATGACTTCTTGTGGTGGGCCTGGCGCCTGCACGCTGACTTCGGTCATCAGTTGAATGATGTTTCCTCGAACACATTGGTGTAGTTGTTGTCGTGTCTTTGGCTATGCCGGATTAAGTAATACGACATGCTATTCTATAAAATAATTTCTCCATAATTAATATCACCTGAATGAGCTAATCATGTAAATGTAATTAACTAGATAGTCGGGCACCACAAAATAATATTTATAGAGCTGTTATCTTCCGAATAAACTCTTAAAGACCTAGTAGTCTCTGGTTGTCAATTGGATACGTTGTAGTAATGTCGTTGTGTGATAGATGGGATACTCTGTCTGTTCCTTCCTAACCTGCGTTTGCAGCTGCAGTCGCTAACTCAACAGCTAGGAGGTATCACTTCTGTAGTGAATAAGAGTTCAAAAGTTCATACCATTCGCAACCAAAGCTCATGCTGATGTTGGCTTCGTTCTGTAGTTATTATCTGAACCATTCTGACATAGGACCGTCATCCTACCTCATCGGAACACGAAGTTCTGGTGTCGTCAAGGCTTTATATAGGAAGGGAGAAGAGGGCGTGTTTGAAAAGTGTTATAGCCCATATCACTTCACAGAGGTGGCAGGGTAGCCTCGTGGTTAGAGCGTTGGACTAGTAACTGGAAGGTTGCAAGTTCAAACCCCCGAGCTGACAAGGTACAATTCTGTCGTTCTGCCCCTGAACAGGCAGTTAACCCACTGTTCCTAGGCCGTCATTGAAAATAAGAATTTGTTCTGGTTAAATAAAGGTAAAATAAAAAATTAAACAGAGGCGGGCCACTGATTGAGCAGCCGTTTCTTATGAAAATCCAAATCTCTCATTTTAGAAGCTAAAATCACATTTCATCCCATCACAAATAATTTCACATTCAAACATTTAAATTAAACAACAATTCCATGTGAATCCGATAACTCTTTCCACTGTAGAGTTTATGGCATCTGATCATTGATGAGAGTGTTTCAGATGACAACCGAACTGACATCATATTCATTAAGTACCCCTGCATATGTTCAAATGTTCGGATTACCAGAATATAGTTAATTTCCCCCCACATTCTGACATTCCCAGAATCTCTATGGTAACCAAGGGTTTTGCAAATGTAACCTCAGTAGGGTAGAGAGGAAAAAGGGGGGAAAGGGTATTTTTGACTGTCATAAACCTATCCCCCCCAGGCCAACGTCATGGCACTGTCTTCCGGGTTAATCGAGCGGGTGTTAGGAAGCGTGGTTTGGCAGATCATGTTTCAGAGGGCGCATGACTCGAGCTTCGCCTCTCCCGCGCCAGTTGGGTAGTTGCAGCGATGAGACAAGATCGGAATCACAACATTTGGAAGAAATAAGGATGCATAAAACCCTGTCCATCAGTCTCTAAAACAGTTTACGATGTTGCAGTTTGCCATAAAAACCTCTTGGTGCACCTATCCCTTTAGCGGGATAATTGTCATCAATTTCCACTGAATTGCAGAGCGCCAAATTCAAATTAAATTACTAAAAATCTTTAATTTTTATGAAATCACAAGTGCAATATAGCAAAACACAGTTTAGCTTGTTGTTAATCCACCTGGCGTGTCAGATTTCAATATAGCTTTTCGGCGAAAGCATAACAAGCGTTTATGTAAGAACATCTCTCTCAGTAGACAAAATATTACAAACCGCTAGCAGCCAAGTAGATTGGTCGCGAAAGTCAGAAAAGCAATAAATTAAATAGCTTACCTTTGATGATCTTAGGATGTTTGCACTCAAGAGACTCCCAGTTACACAGCAAATGTTTCTTTTGTTCCATAAACATCATTTTTATATCCAAAATACCTCCATTGGTTTGGCACGTTATGTTCAGAAATCCACAGGCTTGACATTGCAGACGAAAATTCCAAATAGTATCTGTAAAGTGCGTAGAAAGATGTCAAATGTTTTTTTATAATCAATCCTCAGGTTGTTTTTACAAGATGTAATCGATAATATGTCAACCGGAATGTAGCTTCTTCCATAGGCGAGAGAAAGAAAATGGCTGTTGAGCATGAAAAACTCTGCTGGCACCCAGCCAACCACTGACGCGATGGGTTCTTTCTCGCTCATTTTTCAAAATAAAAGCCTGAAACTATGTTTAAAGACTGTTCCCAGCATGAGGTAGCCACAGTAAACTGGAATCTGGTTGATATCCCTTTAAATGGAGCGAAGGCAGGCTATGGAACATGGAACTTTCAAAATAGAAGCCACTTCCTAGGTTTGATTTTCCTCAGGTTTTCACCTGCAATATCAGTTCTGTTATTCTCACAGACAATATTTTGACAGTTTTGGAAACTTTAGAGTGTTTTCTATCCTAACCTGACAATTATATGCATATTCTGGAATCTGGGCATGAGAAATTGGCAGTTTTGTTTTGTGTCCGTTTTTCATCCAAAAATCTAAATACAGCCCCCTAGTCTCAAGAGGTTTTAAGCTATTTTCTGCCGAATATGTTACACTAATGTATTTTCTGTGAAGGAAAACTATATTTGCACGTCCATGATCACTCTACTGACATAAAAAATACTGACTTTCAATATAAAATGCAACCCCTGTCAATACCCAGCTGGAATCACCTGCTCACGCTTTCTCCCATTGTGCTATTTGTGAAATGACTTAAATGTAAATGTAAAATGTGACCCACAACCTGGATTAGGGCTTTTGTAGCAACATTGGAAATTGTGTTTTTTACATTAGATAAAAGTAGACTCTGATCTAGAAAATAGTGTATCATGTATGCAGATATGGAACAATGGGAGAGTAATTCTGCTTTGAAAGTTGGTCAACTTGAAACCCCCCCTTTTGAGAAAATGGCCCATGAATGTTTTGGTACACCGACTGGAAAGCTCTGCTTTGTCGACACCCATTCAACATCGGTGACACCTTCTTAAGTCTTAGCCACCCCATCTCTTTAAGGATTTAGATGTGAGTCCATGTGCTAAACAGAGTGAATACGGTAGTGTAGTAAACAACAAAATATTTAAAGAGTAAAAGTGTTGAAAGCAGTAGCAAAAAGTAGTAGTAAAAATAAATAAAATCACATTTTATTTGTCACATACACATATTTAGCAGAGTGTGTAGTGAAATGCTTGTGTTCCTAGCTCCAAATGTCCAGTAGTATCTAACAATACACACAAATCTAAAAGTAAAATAATGGAATGAAGAAATAAATATTAGATTGCTCAATGTTGGAGTGGCATTGACTAAAATAGAATAGGATACAGTATGTACATATGAGATGAGTAAAGCAGTATGTAAAAATGATTACCCTCTCTGGCGCAGACGTTCCGCTAGCGACCCACCTCGACAACATCTAGTGAAATTGCAGAGCGCCAAATTCAAAATGAAGAAATACTCAAAATAAACATAAAAGATACGTGTTATACATCGGCATAAAGATGAACTTCTTGTTAATCCAGCCGCTGTGTCAGATTTCAAAAAGGCTTTACGGTGAAAGCATACCATGCAATTATCTGAGGACAGCGCCCCGCTTACAAAAGCATATTAACATTTTCAAGCCAAGTAGAGGAGTCACGAAAGTCAGAAATAGCCTTTACCTTTGATCTTAATCTGGTTGCAGTCACAAGAGTCCCTGTTACACAATAAATGTTTGTTTTGTTCGATGAACTCCCTCTTTATTTCCCAATAACACTTTTGTTGGCGCGTTTTGTTCAGTAATCCACTGGCTCAATGGCGGTCACAACATGCAGACGAATACATCCTAATAGTACCGGTAAAGTTCGTTGGAACATGTCAAACGATGTTTATAATTAATCCTCAGGTTGTCTATTGTCTAAATAATTGCTAATATTTCAACCGGACATTAGCGTATTCAATAGAAAGGAAAAACAACGAAGGGCGCGCAATCTGTCATGAGCGCAAACCAGATCTGCTTCATTCTACAGTCCACTAACAAAATGGTCTCATTCTTCCTCATTTTTCAGAAAACAAGCATGAAACAATGAATAAAGACTGTTGACATCTAGTGCAAGCCATAGGAACTGCAATCTGGGTCCTAACCCATTACATGCTGTATAGGCATTCAATTGAAAACTACACACATCAAAAATATCCCACTTCCTGGATGGATTTTCCACAGATTCTCACCTGCCATATCAGTTCTGTTATACTCGCAGACATTACTTTAACAGTTTTGGAAACTTAAGAGTGTTTTCTATCCAAATCTACCAATTATATGCATATCCTAGCTTCTGGGCCTGAGTAACAGGCAGTTTACTTTGGGCACGCTTCTCATCCAGATGTCGAAATACTGCCCCCAAGCCATAACAAGTTTTAAAGTGACAAGTGTTCCAATATTAAAGTGGCCAGACATTCCAAGTCTATGTATATAGGCCAGCAGCTTCTAAGGTGCATGGTTGAGTAACCGGGTCGTAGCCAACTAGTGATGGCTATTTAACAGTCTGATGGCCTTCAGACAGAAGCTGTTTTTCAGTCTTTTGGTCCCAGTTTTGATGCAGCTGTGCTAACATTGCCTTCTGAATGATAGCTGGGTGAAAAGGCCGTGGCTCGGGTGGTTGTTGTCCTTGATGATCTGCAGTTGCCGTACCAGGAGATGATACAGCCTGACAGGATGTTTTCAATTGTGCATCTGTAATATTTTAGGGGCCACGGATTTTGGGGGCCATGCCAAAAACAATTAGCCTCCTGAGGTTGATGAGGCACTGTTGCGCCTTCTTCACCACACTGTCTGTGCAAGGTTATTTTCCTGGCACCACACTCCCAGAGCCCTCACCTCCTCCCTATATTTGTATTTATTATGGATCCCCATTAGCTGCTGCCAAAGAAGTAGCTACTCTTCCTGGGGTCCAGCAAAATTAAGGCTGTTTATACAATTTTAAAACAAACATTACATTACAATAGGCTGTCTCGTCATTGTTGATGATCAGGCCTACAACTGTTGTGTCATTTGCAAACTTGATGAATGAGTTGGGGCGTGTGTGGCCACGCAGTCATGGGTAAACAGGGAGTACAGGATGGGGCGGGGCCCTAGTGTTGAGGATCAGCGAAGTGGAGATGTTGTTTCATACCTTCACCACCTGGGGGCTGCCCGTCAGGATGTTCAGGACCCAGTTACACAAGGCAGGGTTCAGACCCAGGGCCCCGAACTTGATGATGAGCTTGGAGGGTACTGTGGTGTTGAATGTGGAGCTGTAGTCGATAAACAGAATTCTAGGTATTCCTCTTCTCCAGATGGGATAGGGCAGTGTGATGGTTATTGCATCGTCTGTGGATCTATTGGGGCGGTAAGCAAGTTGCAGTGGGTCTAGGGTGTCAGTTAAGGTAGAAGTGATATGATCCTTAACTAGCCTCTCAAAGCACTTCATGATGACAGAATTGAGTGCTACGGGGCATTAGTAATTTAGTTCAGTTACCTTTGCTTTCTTGGGTACAGGAACAATAGTGGACATCTTTGAGCAAGTGGGGACAGCAGACTGGGATAGGGAGAGATTGAATATGTCCGTAAACACTCCAGCCAGCTGGTCTGCGCATGCTCTGAGGACACGGATAGGGATGCCGTCTGGGCCGGCAGCCTTGTGAGGGTTAACGTGCTTAAATGTCTTACTAATGACGACCACGGAGAACGAGAGCCCGCAGTCCTTGGTACAGGGCCGCATCGGTGGCACAGTGTTATCCTCAAAGAAGGCGAATGTGTTTAGCTTGTCCGGAAGCAAGGCGTCGGTGTCCGCAATGCGGCTGGTTTTCCCTTAGTAGTCCTTGATTGTCTGTAGACCCTGCCACATACGTCTCGTGTCTGAACTGTTGAATTGACACTCCACTTTGTCTCTGTGCTGAAGTCTTGCCTGTTTGATTGACTTACAGAGGGAATAACTACAGTGTTTGTATTCTGCCATATTCTCTGTCACCTTGCCATGGTTAAACGCTGTGTTTCGCGCTTTCAGTTTTGCGTGAATCCTGCCATCTATCCACGGTTTCTGGTTTGGGTAGGTTTTAATACTCAGTGGGTACAACATCTCCCATCTTCCTGATGAACTCAATCACAGTAACTGTGTATTCGTCAATGTTATTCTGAGGCTAGCCGGAACATTTACCAGTCCGCGTGCTGAAAACAATCTTGAAGCATTGATTCCGATTGGTCAGACCAGCTTTGAATAGACCTTAGCACGGGTACTTCCTGTTTGAGTTTATGCTTATAGGAAGGGAGGAGCATAATGGCATCGTAGGCCTTGTAGGCATTTCGAGAACTTGAATAGCAGTGGTACAATATTTTACCAGCAATGTGTTGGTAGAACTTTCTGTAGCGTTTTACTTAATTTTCTTTGTTAAAATCCCCAGCTATAATAAATGCTTCCTCAGCATATGTGGCTCCCCGTTTGCATAGTCCAGTGTAGTTCTTTGAGGGCTGTCGTGGTATGGGCTTGAGGGGAATGGCTCTTGGGAGATCATTCAGTCTGCATTTGATGTTGAGTTATTCTTGGTCGGGTGAACAAAAGGACTTGAGTTTCTTTATGTTGTCATGATCACACCATGAGTGGTTAATCATGAAACACCCTAGCCTTTCTTCTTCCTGGAGAGTTCTTCATTGCTGTCTGTGCGATGTACTGAGAACCCAGATCGCTGTATGGACGGGGACAGTATATCCCGAGAGAGCCATGTTTCCGTGAAACAGAGTATGTTACAATCCCTGATGCCTCTCTGGATGGAGATCCTCGCCCTGAGCTTGTGTACTTTAGTATCCAGAGACTTACATTAGCAATACTCAGAAGCGGTGGATGGTGTGCACGCCTCCTGAGTCAGACTAGAAGTCCACTCCGAATACCTCTTCTCCGCAGGCAGTGTTTTGGAGCAGCCTCTGTAATAAGTTCATTTGCCCTGGGGGGTACGACCCAAGGATCCAATTTTGGAAAGTCGTATTCCTGGTCATAATGACGGTGAGTTACCGCTGCTCTGGTATCCAAAAGTTATTTTCCGCTGAATGTAATAACACAAAACATTTTCTGGGCTAATAATGTCAGAAATAACACAAAACAAACTGCAAAGTTGCTGAGGAGCTAGAAGCAGAGCTGCCATATCTGTCCTTGGCCTATATCCTAATCTGACTTTGGTGCAGGTAATGTTGTTCTTCACAATACCGTCTCTGGTAAACACACACTATGTGTAACCGGTGTGAAATGGCTAGCTAGTTAGTGGGGTGCGCTCTAATGGTGTTTCAATCGGTGACGTCACTCACTCTGAGACCTTGAAGTAGTTGTTCCCCTTGCTCCGCAAGGGCTGCGGCTTTTGTGGAGCGATGGGCAATGGGTAACGATGCTTCATGGGTGTCAGTTGTTGATGTGTGCAGAGAGTCCCTGGTTTGAGCCCTGGGCAGGGGCGAGGAGAGGGATGGAAATAATACTGTTACATTGATGCTATTCACCCGGATCACTGGTTGCTGTGTAAAAGGAGGTCAAAAGGGGGGTGAGCGTAACCGGTGTGAAATGGTTAGCTCAATAGCGGGGTGCGCGCCTTAATAGTGTTTCAATTGGTGACGTCCTTCGCTCTGAGACCTTGAAGTAGTTGTTCCCCTTGCTCTGCAAGGGCTGTGGCTTTTGTGGAGCGATGGGTAACAATGCTTCGTGAGTGTCAGTTGTTGATGTGTGCAGAGGATTCCTGGTTCGAGCCCAGGTAGGGGCGAGGAGAGGGACGGAAGCAAAACTGTTACATATATCAAATATAATTGAAGTTGGTTTGATACCGAAGGTGTAATGGTTACTTGCATAGTGGGGTCTTTTGTTTAGACATCTAGTTTATACATAAATTGTCCATAGAGCTCCTAGACAGGATTGTGCCGAGGCACAGAATCTGGGGAAGGCTACCAAAACATTTCTGCAGCATTGCAGGTCCCCAAGAACATAGTGGCCTTCATCATTCTTAAATGGAAAAAGTTTGGAACCACCAAGACTCTACAGAGCGCTGGCCTCCCGGCCAAACTTAGCAATCAGGGTAGAAGGGCCTTGGTCAGGGAGGTGACAAAACCTGATGATCACTCTGACAGAGCTCCAGAGTTCCTCTGTGGAGATGCGAGATTCTTCCAGAATGACAACCATCTCTGCAGCACTCCACCAATCAGGACTTTATGGTAGAGTGGACATGACCGCCCGTTTGGAGTGTGCCAAAAGGCACCTAAAGGACTCTCAGACCATGAGAAACACGTTTCTCTGGTGTGATGAAAGCAAGATTGAACTCTTTGGCCTGAATGCCAAGCGTCACATCTGGAGGAAACCTGGCACCATCCCTACGGTGAAGCATGGTGGTGGCAGCATCATGAGATGTTTTTCAGCGTTAGGGATTGGGAGACTAGTCAGAATGAAGTGAAAGATGAACTGAGCAAAGTACAAAGAGATCCTTGATGAAAACCTGCTCAGGACCTCAGACTGGTGCGAATGTTTACCTTCCAATAGGTCAACGATCCTAAGCACACAGCCAAGACAATGCAGGAGTGGCTTCGGGACAAGTCTCAATGTCCTTGAGTGGCCCAGCTAGAGCCCAGACTTGTACCTGATCGAACATCTCGGGAGAGTCCTGAAAATAGCTGGGCAGCAACGCTTGAGAGGATCTGCAGAGAAGAATGGGAGAAACTTCCCAATTACAGGTGTGCCACACTTGTAGTGTCATACCCAAGAAGACTCTAGGTTGTAATCGCTGCCAAAGGTGCTTCTACAAAGTACTGAGTAAAGTGTGTGAATACTTATTTAAATGCGATATTTTTGCAAAGATGTCTTAACCTGTTTTTGTTTTGTGTGTGTGTGTGTGTGTGTGTGTGTGTGTGTGTGTGTGTGTGTGTGTGTGTGTGTGTGTGTGTGTGTGTGTGTGTGTGTGTGTGTGTGTTTGTCCTGTGAGTGGCACCTGACCAGGAGATCCGATATACTGTATACTGTTAACACATGAATGAATGAAAAATAAAGACACCTTAACGGTGGCATATCCATTTCTTGTTTAAAGCATATGGAAATGAGTGTACAGAACATCATGGGTTTAAGTAGACACAGATGAGGTTGGCTGGGAGCTCCGTTCTAGTGGTGTAATACACTATGATTAGCTTAACGCTATGCTAACGGAGGGGAAACAACACCCGGAAGCTGTTGGTGCTGGGGCCCGGCCAGTCCTGACGGAGTCTCACTATTCCCTCAACAGTCATAAAGTGACTAAGGCTCAGTCCTCCCCTCATATTTCATACTTGGTCCCATGTTGCATTTGAATTCTTGTTCAGTGTACTTTACACCACTGTAAACAGCGTATGGTCAAGAACTGCAACTCTGCTGGGTTTTTCAAGCTCAACAGTTTCCCATCTGTATTAAGAATGGTCCACCACCCAAAGGACGTCTAGCCAACTTGATACAGCTCTGGTAAGCATTGGAGTCAACATGGGCCAGCATCCCTGCATCCCATGGGCCAACTGTGGAACGCTTTCAACACCTTGTAGAGTCCATGCCCCAACAGTTGAGGCTGTTCTGAGGGCAAAAGGGGGTGCAACTCAATATTAGGAAGATGTTCCTAATGGTTTGTACAGTCTGTGTATATGCCACTGTTGTTGTTGTGTACATAACTGTTCCAGGACTTTTGTGCCGAATCAAAGTCTGCCAAGTACGTACAGGACTTCTTATTTCATGCAGTTTATAATACACAAGGTTGTCGTCCTAAAGAATTGCAATGCTTCCCAGGATGTTGCTCAGTGTTTGTTTATGGTAGGGGGGTATAGTATGGGGTTGCTGTTTGTGAGAGAGACAATGGGTAGCTGGGGATTGTAATACAGTGTGGGTGTGTTTGTGGCTGTCAAGCTGCCTTATGGAGAGGAAGTCCGGGGGAGGGGGTTTTCACGTCCAATAATTAACTAAAAACAACACCCCAGTCGCAGTGCTCGCTCAATTGTTTTAAGCTGACAGCGTTAGGAGGTAAAAATCTATCCTGAGACCTACCGTACTGTGGAGGAGGACATGGTCCGTGATGCCTGTCATCATTACCCAGGGAGCACCTGGGCCATTCTGACATGCCATCAATGATTAAGATCATAATGAGAGCATATGTAGCCTACGACAGATTATTTGGATGTCAATGTGCATTATATACGACAGGCATGAATTGCAAGGGCTTTCAATTTATTTTAAATGTGGATCCATTAAAATTATATGATGCTTAGATGCAGGCTTTCTGTCGTTATTCGATTTTGGCTTGATAAATGGGATGCTCCCTTAGAATTGGGTGCTTTTCTGTCATTGCATGATCTTGCACAGTATCTTGCAATGGTAAGCAAATGAACTGCACTTAAATTATTATTATTTTTGTACCTGTAATTTAGGCCTACTGAACACAGTGGAGCCTTTACCTTGGTAATGAAGAGAGATGCTCGGTAGAATTGTGGGGGTTCTATAGTTAAAAAAAAAAATACCACTTGACTTGTCCGTTCAAGATAAATGGCATGTGCTCACTATATTTTCACAATGTATAGCTTCAGTGGACTAAAGAAAGATGATGTTGTCTCTTGGTTTAGGAATTATGTTATCTTTTATTCACAACGTCAAGAAGTGGTCTCTGTCAATGAGAGGAACACTGTGGGTTTTGCTCTCCCCGCTATGACAATTGAAGGAACACAATGGAAAAGAATGGAACTTTCCGATAATGGAACAGCGATGCCGCTACTCCGTAACCCATTATGACTAGTCAACCAGGGCACTGCTCCTCCAACGTGGCTCACTCTCTCTTCTGGCTGGGAAGCATCTGTCTCTCTGGATTGGGATTTTTCCTTTTTTGTCTCCCATTGATCCCCTTCCTTGTCAAGTCTCCAGCCTCTATTATCCCCCACCAGCACATCACACCATCCTCCATCTCTCCCTCCCTCATCCTTCAGCAGATTCCGCCCTCCTGTTGCCTATCGGGAGAGACATGATCCTTGGACTTCCTGCCAACGTGGAGAGAAAAATGGGCCTGGATTTTTGGGCAGAACATCTTGTGCCAATGTGGGCATTGTGTCTTGGCTTTTTCCTTCCTCTCTCTCTCTCTCTCTCTCTCTCTCCGTTTGTCACAGTGGGTCTGCCGGGAACACGGCCTCAGACGAGAACTTGGAGAGGAGTGTGGTAATCTCCTTCATAACGGTGTTGTTCTAGCAGCGTGTTGGGACCAGGGAAAGAAAGGGTTGGAAGAGAGGACAGGGCAGTAGTTGCCACCTCTACCCCCTATTCCACAAGGACAGTCGGAGACTCGCCATTGTTGTTTAATCCCAAAGATGGGAAGATTTAAGATTTTGTAGACAACAAGTGCTTGCCAAAATGTTTAATACCACAAATACCTTCAATTTATACCGATTATTCTGTATATTATGAGTATTTGAAATAATTTAATTTGATGTCAAAATCCTGAACAATACCTATTTATATTCAGAATAATTTAATTTATCACAAGTCCAAAGTCCTTCAATGTCCCTGGTGTATTTGCACCTGTAGTCATTGGTAATCAGTAGTTGTTGTTCAGAGTGCCTTTCTTTAAAGATATATTTCTCCTGCATATTACGAAACATTACAATGACATTGAATTACATTCTGCCCTAAGGGACTCCAAGATCAGAATGCTTTTCCAACCTCCTATAGATGCCGGAATTAATCTCTAACCCTTTAAGAATGAATTGATTTTAGGCTAGGTGACTATCCCTGTGTCAAACCTGCAAAAATATAGCACCAGCCTCATTCAGTCAATGCAGGAGCCATAAGATGAAACATATTATTCTATATTTACTGAGAAATATATTGGAGTCTGAAAAGCCCGATAACAGAACCTGCCGACGCGGCTTTTGTCTGGGGTGACCGGTCTCTTCCAGCGGAGGAGAACACCGTCCATCCATAGTCATGAGAAGACTCGGGACACACACACACACGTGTTCTACACATGTTGAAACATCGCCGACAGTAGTAGATCTCTGAGACTGATATTTTGCCACAATCGTTGGGTTAATATGCGTTTTCAACGTGACCACGATGAAGTATGTAACCCATGTCACTGCATAGCAATGGATTAGAAATTAAAATGTCAACAAGACATCATTCAGTTTAGGAGTGTGTGACAGGGGACTTAGTGTCTTTTAAACTTGTGATGGTTGCAGTCATAATTCACAGTTGGTTAGTGACCTATAACTTAAGTTGCCTATAACCATAAAAGTTGCCTATAAATAATCGGTTTATTGGATTTCATCCATCGTTGATTGATGGCACACGGTAATCTGAATTATCTCACCCACTTTAAAGTTAATCAAAAACCTCATATCTACCAAAACTCTCGATTTGAATTATAAACTCATCAGGAAGCCCGCAGCATCCAAAAGACGGCCAATGGGAGTGAAAAGTGAATGGGAGTGAGTAAGGACCTTCTCCACCTGTTGCTGGTGAGAAGCTAGCGCTTTGAGAGAGAAAATTAATTGGAGGTATGGGAGAGAGGAGCCTGCTGTCTCCAATTGTCCTGATTTAATTCATTAGTGCCACAGTTGTAAGGTGTACTTAGGAGGAGTGAACCACTCTACTATAGGGGGAAGCTCTGCTTAGCACATAGAGCCTGATTTACTAAGCAGTTCAACTAGTGCAAAGTTCTCACATGGGTCATATTAATTAGTGAACAAAACGTTTTGAAACAGGAAAAGAAAATGGTGTTTCCTTTTGGACGAGCTCAGATAGCCCCTCCCAGTATCAGCCAGTTTGGTACCTAGTAAATATGACCCTGTTGATCTAGGATTAGACTGCTCAAAAAATGTGAATATAGGTGAGAACAAGGGATGAGATTTCCAGGTATTGTTTAAATCTTTGTTTTTGTGTTTACTCCCTTCTGAATATAAAACCTGCACATTTTCCACAGGTGTGAATGCTTTGTAAATCAGCAACCTGTTAAATTCAGTGGGGCTTTCATGGGGGTTCACATATTACTCAGTACATACATTTAAGCATGTGTTTCTCAAGGCAAGTTTTTTTCTTACCTGTTAATTTTCTGCTCTCCATTATACTGAGAGAAGTTAAAGATAGACATACATGCACTGTATGTCTATCTGAAGTCTCAATCTGAGAGCTAAGAAGAGCTTTTTGTTGTTGTCTTTGATCTGCCAGTGTCTTGTCTGCTAAGTTGGCTTCCCTACGCAGTTAGGGGCAGAGGCCGGCGGGCATCTGCTGAGCAAATTGACTGAATATGGTCAAGACTAGCTGGCTCCAGGCTGGTATTAGAGCTGCATAGCCGGTGGTTGGATTTTGAGGGAGGGGGGGTTAGCGCAAGAATTCTTCTTACACTTTGATTCTGCAGCTTGAGGATTTCCCAGTAACGGACAAGGCTGCTTTTCCTCAGTTGGGCCGGCCAGTGGAATTGTTATTAGTCTCTCCGTTTGGTCATTCAAAGGCTCCGTCGAGCTCATCGACAACAAACTGCTTATGTCATTTCACAGTCTGACACCCAACCACATATCATCCATATTACCATCTCATATCTAATTTATGACACTATATCTCTATTGTTGCGCCATTATTTGCCGACACACACTGGCAAATTGTAATGGGCATAAACCCAAGCAGCAGCCTAGTCAGTTTTTACATCCTAATAATCCTGCAGGTCCTTCTCTTCTCCTGTAAAAAATAACAAGTTACAAATCATCCTTGATGGGACAGCATTTCACTGAGAGATGTTTAGACGGCTGACGAGGAGGCAAAGCAATGAAATCCTGGGGACAGAGGGAGATATCCATGGCAACGGCAGTACCTAGACTCTCCTACTCGGGCCAGAGCAGGTGGATAATGAGGTATTAATATTTCCAACAGGACTTGGTAAACAGATGAACAGGACGCTTTATGTTAATTAATCAAGATTAGTTGATGCAGCGCCAAGGAGAACATTTATCAGAATTCAGCACTCGACAATCTGCAATATTTGTCAGAGTTCCAACTTCAGCCCTGTGAACCTGCCCTAGCTGCATTTTGGATGACTCATCCTCTCCATTTAAAGTGGCTGTCGAATTACACGGTGACCCAAAAGCAATCGCAGAAAAAAAAGAGGTGGGAACCTTTTTTAAACAAGGACGGTCCTCGTGCTAAAAGGCCAATCAGGCAGTGTATCCCTAAAGTGGAAGAACTCAATAATTCAGAGGGAAATCACTCCTGCGAAGCCGTTGTGAATAATTCAAAGTATTATGACTTAAAAGATTTACCATCTGTATTGAGAATGGTGAGAACAATGATTAATTCAACATCTGGATTAATAGAGTTTCAGTCAGAAGTTTTGATTTACGTTGGCCCTTTTACTGTCTGCTCTTCTATTACCTACTTTGACGAGAAAAGAAAGGGCTTTGCCCGAACCTATATTTCAGCAGGCATAGTGCCCGTTTGTTCATTCATTCCAACAGCACTATTTAAAAAAATAATAATAATAATAATAATTGTGGGTGAGCTTAAAGTATGTGTCTCTGCAAGCATGGTTTTCTGTGGGTAATGGTGAATTGGAGGCGAATTTACTGTCTGTCACTGAAGACAGATATGAGGTTGAGATAATTGGAGAGGACATGAGTCTCAAATGGAACCCTATTACCTATGTAGTGCACTAGTTTCTGGTCAATAGTGCACTACATGCAGTAGGGAATAGGGTGCCATTTGGGAGGCAGCCTATCCACAGTACAGTATGGCCCTGTGGTTTGTGAGGGAATGTTGAAGAAAGTGACTCCATTCTTTGTCGTGAAAAAACTCTGCAGCCGCACTGGCCACCTTAGTCGGTTTGTCCAGCTATTTTCGATGGCGCAAACATATTTTACAGTTTAAAACGCTGTAGACGCTGGGGTACAGTATGATGTGACTACAAGGAATGGCAAATGTAAATCTTGGATGTCTGATCATAACGAGACGTGGAGTACGGTGTCCATATCAGGAAAGTATCTCAAATAACATATCGGAGTAAGCGTTATATTTTTGTCCAAAGTCATTGGTTTCGTGTTGAGTCATTTGTTTGCAAATGTTGGTTAACCTACTAATAAATTGGATAATCCATATGGTTCTGTGTGGAGCATTTGAGGTCATGCTGTCTTTGAAACGTCTGCACCCACTCTCCTACTGATGCAGTCACATAAGATACCTTTGTTTTTTTGGAGACCTTTTCGTGACCTTGGCACCTAGCTTGTATTGAGTACACCCACAACTCAAATCAATACAAGTCAATACAAACAATACAATCAATACAAATCAATTTTGGCATATTATCCATATTATCCATATTATCCATGTACTGGTTTTGATCCAATGTATCGATATGTCAGTGAGGGAATGTGTGTGAGCGTTAGGGGTTGCATTTGCGTACAAAGGTTCAACTGACAGATTTAGTTTACTCCCCCCCCCCCAAAATCAATGGCTCCCCTGCGCACACGCAGACACACAGAATCCATGATGTGTCACGTGCAGAGTGCAGCCAATGACAAAGCTCTTTCCCACACTTCGCATGGATCCCCTGTCTCTTCTCAAGATCGTCTCATGCCACAGGCTCCTTAGTGTGTGTGCGTACAACTCTTATCAGGGCAACTCAGATCTTTAACTGGTCATTAGGTGCAGTATAGCCTCTGTCGGTGGACTCATTCTCTCACCTATACAGTAGCACAGCCTTCACAAACAATTCCACCCTCTCGTAGATCAAATTCACAGCTATTCCACACGGCCAACTTTATCAAACTGACTCCTCCAGACTTGGACTTCCCTGGTTCTGCTCCTCTCCGTGCAGTCCATTGTTCGTTCAAAGCTGACAAAACTGCTGTGACATTACAGACCCCAAAAAAGCCCAGAAAGTAGATCTTGATCTTGTGCTGTTGTTGAACACGCCCAGCTGGCTGTGTGTGTGTTTTTGTGTGCAGACAGGAGCAGGGTTCTCCTCACAGCGTATTGTGTTGTTACCCAAACTGTATACTGCAGATCAGGGAGAGGAGGAAAGGAGTAGATGGGAGACCCAGTGTCAGAGCCAGCCCTGTTTAGATTAAATGAATGCAGACATGCATAAGTAAATAAGGATGGGGGCCCGGGGCGGCTCTATTCACAAGGCAACCCGTGTTGACATCCCTCCCTCCCTCAAGTCTCTCTCCCCGACCGTTGCTGTAGCCGAGTGCTAACCGATTGGAGCGATACAGGAGGGGGAAATGAACAGTATTTTATTTTCTCCTCTTTTCTTATTTCTCACTTTTTGTTCTTTATTGTCTCGGAAATCACTCGCTTTGCGCTATCGCTTTTCTCTCGGCAGACCAAGGCTTTATGTGCGTCAGTGTCTTGATCCGTGCCGGTATAACCCTCACTTTTATAATGAGTTCACTCCCTTTGTCACTATTGAGATCGGTTGAGATATATATGTTTTTCTTTTTAAGGGAGATCGTGTTGCAGTGAACACGGTCAATTCTCCGTGTCCTCCAGTGCTCAGGCCATGCTGAGATTATAGAACCATAAATTGGATTTCTCATGGATTACAAGTATTGCTTTGCAGAGTTGTTTTTTTCATGACCTCCTCAGAATAAATAGAGAGGGAGAGAGACGGAGGAAGGAAGAGAGAGAACAAGGACCACAATGGAAATAAGTCCCAGACTTTGTTATCCTCTGATTTTACTTATGTATATGTATGGCTTTTTTATTAAGTATTATGTGAGCTTGTTTTTTAAAATGGTCAAATTAATCAACTAAACTACACTAAACAGTTATTCAACATTTCTATCTTCTTCCCCTCGTCTTTTTCTGTTTAACTCTCCTTTTTTCCACCTTTCCTCTTCTCCCTCTCACCCCTCTTCTCTCTTCCTCTTTTTCCCTTGCACTCTCTCTCTCTCTCTCTCTCTCTCTCTCTCTGCGTCATCCCTCTCTCTCTGCTTCTCTTTTTCTATCTTTTTCCCTGTCGTAATCTCCCTCCCTCTCGCGCGCTCTCTTATATCGGTCAGATGTTTAGCAGCTGAGGAGGCGTGGCCCTGTGAGCATTCCAGGTCGATTGGACCGCTGTTAGATAATACTGAAATCACATTGGTGGATGAGGCTTGTTAACCACAGGGGAAGGCAGTACAAGCACTTCACATGTCTATTCCTTCCCCACTCTTCATCGGCCTACGTTCTTGATGTTGTTTAGCACTCCATCCATTACACACATGTTCTTTTACACACAGATGGGCCCAACATCAATATCCACTATTGATGTGGATGTGGGAAATCTGTTGAACATCTGCGACTTGTATTTGCTTCAAAAGAGCCGTCTGTGCTGCAATTATATCATAACAGCGAAGAAATCGGTGTATTCTCAGAGTAACAAATATGGCTGCCCCAGGGTTCAGAACATACTCGGATGCAAGGGGTGAATTTAAAGGCATGCGCTCCTTAGAGAGTAGAATATTCATTTGAGAAACCCTTTTCCCCCTCTTCATTCCTTACATTCAAGGATGTTTATCAATGAGGTCTATTGGGAAATCCTTTTTTGTATTTGTTGACTTGTTTATTTTGTGTGGATGGGTTAAATGCTGCTTATAGTGACTTTGGCCTACTGTTTCACAGAGGCTATGTTGTTGTTGCTTCTGTCTGACTAATAAAGGCACAGCGACCACCCACTGGTAACAATGACACTACACAGTAAAGCCTCAGTTTATACACAACATTAGGAACACCTTCCTAATATTGACTTGAGCCCTTTTTTGCCTTTAGAACAGCCTCAATTTGTCGCAGCATGGACTCTACAAGGCGTCCCACAGGGATGCTGGCTCATGTTGACTCCAATGCTTCCCCCAGTTGTGTCAATTTGGCTGGATGTTGTTTGGGTGGTGGACCATTCTTGATACACACGGGAAACTGTTGAGCGTGAAAAGCCCAGCAGCGTTGCAGTTCTTGACACACTCAAACCGCTGCGCCTGGCACCTACTACCATACCCTGTTCAAAGGCACTTCAATTATTTTATGTCCCGTTTTGCCCATTCACCCTCTAAATGACACATATACCCCAGTCTTGGCCTCAGTCTTGCGGGCAGCAGGTAGCCTTGTGGTTAGAGCTTTGGACTAGTAACCAGAAGGTTAAAAGATCAAATCCCAGAGCTGACAAGGTACAAATCTGTTGTTCTGCCCCCAAACAAGGCAATTAGCCTGCTGTTCCTAGGCTGTCAGTGAAAATAAGGATTTGTTCTTAACTGACTTGTCAAGTTAAATAAAAAAATAAAAAATACACAATCCATGTGTCAAGGCTTAAAAATCCTTCTTTAACCTGTCTTTTCCCTTTCATCTACACTGATTGAAGTGGAGTTAAGAAGTGACAAAAAGGGATCCTCGCTTTCAGCTGGTCAGTCTATGCTATGGAAAGGGCAGGTGTTCCTCATGTTTGGTACGCTCAGTGTATGTGGCCAGTGGGTTTGATAACAAGCTATACATTTTTATTGATGCCTCCAACACTGTCTTCTACCTCATTTCTATCTCAACTTTAAACTCTGTTCCTTCAATGACACATGGAAGCCAGCTAGTAGAGTACTTTTAAATTAGCACACATCACTCAATATCTTTCAGACCCTTTGTAGCTGTCTGTAGTAGTTTTATAGCATCACAGAAGTGCTCATCAGTTAATCAAGGCAAAGCATAGAGAATACTATTTCTATGGGGGAGAGTATTACATAACAGGGAGCACTGAGTTGTCATGAAGGCAGTGACCTCACATACTGTGTTCTCACATTCTGCCCTCTGGGATGACATCACTCTCCATCACCATAGCATCAGCAGCCTGTATCAGTAACACCGCCTGGCATATATCACGTTAGCCACAGCTTCATCCTCCCACAATTGATCTCTGATTGTGTCTCACGGTGAGAGATTTGATTCTCACTGCCTCTTTCAAAAGAACATTTCCCTATGTTGTATTAATGATTCTCTTCCCCCCCCCTCTCTCTCTCTCTCTCTCTCTCTCTCTCTCTCTCTCTCTCTCTCTCTCTCTCTCTCTCTCTCTCTCTCTCTCCTTTACTCCTTCTCGCTCTCCTTCCTTTGTGGCCTGGTGATTGGTGCATTCCCTGTCTCTGCCGCTTCGCCACGCCTGGCTGAAGGTAAGAGTTGTGTGCTTTTAATCGCCTACATAGACAGCAGAATCCCCTGCAGTAAATACCTTGCCCTGATCACAAGGAGACATAAACCCACTTTTTTTTATTTATTTTTTTTACAAAGGAACTGATTTCTTAATATAATGAAATACTCTTGTCCCGTCCCCTGTGACTGTGTTACTGCTACGTATCCGGCTTATTTCATTAGTTTAGCCGCACAGAATGACAGGAATTCATAAACAAGACTGAGAGCTCCACTGCCATTGCCAATTTCTGTTAGGCCCCCATTGACTGCAAGCTGATATACACACACCACAAAATATCCCACAAACACTTCCTTCCTCTTGGCAATGCATGACTTTAGTCACTGTATTTGCTCTCCTCGCTCTCGCTTTCTCGTTAGAATAAACATTATGTCGGGGAAAAAACAAAGCGTGGACTTAATCAGCCCAATGCAATTGGAACGAGAGAATATAAGAGGAAGAATATGGTAAAAGGAATATGGCTTCCCTTTGTACCTTATCTCCCCAGAGCCGGCTGTAGCGATCCTCACGCTAATCTTCTTTTTGTTTTGACACTTTTTTTATTCTGCAGTCTTTTCTACTCTACTGCATTATCTCAGATTTAGGGAAATGCACACAAAACACCTTACAGAGAGAGTGCGGATTGAAAACAATGGATGCGAAATGTGTTTAGCCATCGGGTATAATCGTCCCTTTTACTCGCTCACTTGTTCACTCTCTAATGGCCTGCGGTGGCTGAGGTGTTTAGTTTTTAAGGTGAACAAAATGGCTGCATGGCTAATTAGTGAACTATTACCACCACCCACACCTCTCTCCACTTCCTCAACCTCCCTTCTCCTTGCCCTTCACGTGAACACAGTTGACATGATGATGCAAGGTACAACTAGGGGTCACATGACCCTGACCGTCTCCTCCCATTCGCTGGATTGATTGGTGTCATGGTAATAGGGGTGAACACAGGGTGGTAATGACAGAGGGGGAGAGCTCCTAATGACAGCACTCTGTGGCAGCACTACTGAGGCCCTGACTAGCTACCGAGGCCCTGACTGAGTGGCTCTTACTTGGCACTGACACCTGTGCGCCAAACCTCTCATAGCAACCCAACCAACGGCTACAGTACAATACAGGAAATAGATTGCATCTGGGGTTACATTGGAAACAGCCCCCCTTCATTTCCATACCGTGACCCATTGATAAGCACTGTTGTCGAATAGAGGAGATTCTGTCATTTGTAAACAATGCCCAAGGCTTCTCTGAATTAGTCCTGTAAATGTCGTTTTATTTTTCTCATAAATAAGCACCCTGTGTTTGGGGTATGGATCCTGTTTGTTGAGCACTTCTCCGCTGATTGTTCTAGTGAATTAATGCTGAGAGCTGAATCCACCTTTAATTGTAATATGTGAGCGGTGGAGGCGAAGTTAGATAGAACCTGAACGGACAACCTTGGTGGATTGAATCAAGAATCTACAAGCACAAAATACATTTGTCATTGTAAACACACCCAAAACCTTGACTCTCCACCTCTCCTCACCCCTGTCATTTGTTTTTGATGGGATCCTGAATATTTAAAACCCTCTTAAAAATATATATATATTAAAAAAAACTGGTGGCACGCCAGTGTGTTTGTTTGTAAGGGGGCCTCCTGAGCATATAACATGCTTCAGCTTGCTGCCTCCATGCTAAGCTGTTTTCCCCCAAAGCTTTGCTCTCACATCCTATTCATAGTAAGATTACCAGCAAGGAGGGGGGAGAGAGGAGAGTGGAGGAGAGAGAGCGGGAGGGAGGCAGGTGTTTCCATAGCAACCCTGAGCAGGGAGTACGAATGCAGTTTCTGCAACAGCATCATCAGCAGCAGGAGTGTGCAAGGGACACAGGGCCTTGTCTTCACAACTAACCTCTGTCCCAGTGTTGCTGCCTAGCTCTACGGCTGGATCCTTGCATATGTCTTACCACTCTCCTCCTCTCTTTGTCTCTCTCTTTCACTCTCTCACTTCATTTATCTATCTCTCAGGCCCTTTCTGTTTTGACAAGCATTTTCTCTATATTCTCTGTCTGCTTTTATTATCTTCTGGAGGAAAACAAGGGCTCCTCTAACTCCAACATGTTTATTTGTTTCCCGATGGTACCTATGAATTTTTCATACAGCCGTTTTGATTTCTTTGTCACAACCAGTAAGATGTTTAGAATCGCAGATAGAGACGCTCTGACAAATCCAGCAAATTGTTAAGCTACCTCCGGCCCCCATGCTGTTCCTTTCCAGGCTTTCTGCTTCCTGTTTCCTGTCATGTGACTGTGACCGCTAATGTCACCTCTCAGCAGGGCTCAGCGTAAGCATGCAAAGTGCTAATCACCTTAGTCCTCCACTGGTCACGTTTGCCAGCAGAGGTGTATCTGTCACTCATTGGAGGAGATAGTGAAGGCAATCCCCTTCCCGGAAACCTCCAAGGCAGCAGCCAGAGAATTAGCAAACCCATGAAATCATTGTGTACGGTTTTAAAGTTGGTTATGTTGGCACACTAGTGGTAATCAAATTACCGGGTCTGTTTTGAATTGGGATGTTCTCTCTAATTAATTAAAAAGGTTGTATAACACGTTTCCAAGGAGGTCAGGATACCACTAAGCAGATAACAGATTGTTGCAATCAAGTGGATGTGAAAGTAATGGAGATTGGGATAATGAGCCGGATGTTTCACCCAGTCATTTGGTGTTGAAGCCAGAGATGGTGTTGGATAGTTCAGTTGAATGTTTTTAAAGGAAGGAATTTATACTGAAGAAAAATACACTACATGACCGAAATATGTGGACACTAGGGCTGTTGCGGTGGCTGTATTACTGCCACACCGGTGGTCACAAGTCAATAAGGCAGTCAAATAATTATGCTTCTCCAGGCTCTGATGGTGCTGCTGGTCATTAGTAGCCTACCAAACTTGCTAACTGCTTGGCACTCAGAACTCTATTGTCCCTCCAATCACTCTGACATCAATGCAAAAGTAATAGAAAATCGAATCAAACACTTCATGAGAGCCCATGAGCTCATGTTGCGCAACATTTCTATAGGCTATGCAATTGCGTGAGAAAACAGAGTGATGACCTCTATTAAAAAGAGATGGTTCCCATTTCTATAGGCTAGGCCTACTATATTTATTTTTCAACTTTCCTAATATAAAGCACATTGTTTATATTTACAATAGGACTATAGCCTACCTAGTTGACATGAAAATGAACCACAGGAAAAGCATCCTCCATTTGCTATTTAAGTGCAAATGTGACATGTATTTTTTCCCGCTGCCCATGTTTCGATACAGGTGCATGATAATGGTCCATTCTAAATAAAAACAAAGTTCACATATTATTTAATGTATATATAAAGACAAGATTAAATCAAGAGTAGTCTGATGGGTGACAATATTAGCCTATCACTTGTGAATGATATATAATCACTTGGGAATGATGCCCAGCATAGAAACAATGCCTTTTTTTTGCACCTTTTCGAATGATAGTCGCATACCTCATGTAGTCTAGCCCTCAGCCCTATATGTTTTGATAAGGTTTGTATCACAACTAAAGTGGCCAAATAACATCTTAAAATTAAGAGCATTAATCCACATTTCAAGGAAATGTTTTCCGCTAATGGAACATTCACGCTTATAGCCTACTACTATGTGGGCATTGCTGCACGTGCTTACAATGTGAAGAAATAGCCTAATAGTTTATCAACATTTTAAGCAAAACATTATGATCTGTTGCATCAGCCACATTGCGTAAAAACGTTTTAGTGCTAGTGGTTATATAAATTTGGGATCTATCACATCCCACAACTGTCCCAGACTAAGTTTGGAATATGTATTTTTCTTTTGGTGTTTGTTAGGCCTACTCATCTTGTTGGCTGGCAGATGTGGACAGTTCTTCAAATATCTTCAATATGCACCTCAGAATTGGATAAGGACACGCACAATTGCGTCCCACGATGTGTCTGTCTTCACTTGTAGCCTGTGAGAATGACGTGATGGAGAGCCATGTGAGAGAGAGAGGTGATTAGGAGCTTTTCAAGCAACTTTTTTCATATCATCATTAGTCGCATCATGCAGCCTTAAAACTTATTAAAAATCAAAACGTATAGCCCGACGTTTGTCGAACAACTAAAATTACATTAAGCATATAAGCATATAAGAATACCTGTTTCTTTGTTAACCGCTCAAGACAGAATAACCGCATGTGCGCACTCCCTCATTGTTTGGAGAAAAAAATGTTTTATTCTGCTTTGTTCAATTCTTCATACTATAAAATAATGCCACGGAATTCTAAGCAAATCTTGTCTGCTAAATGAGCTAGTATAGCCCACAGCCACTTGGCTTAGCCAGATCAGGACCTAACATAAGGACTAATCAGAGTATGCTATTCTGTTCTTCTGAAATAGACTACCTTTTCTTCATCTCATGCTTCTTTAGACCTGTCTAAAATACATCATATATTTATTGTGAAACCCAGATTTGTCCGTCAGACTGCCAGATGGTGAAACGTTATTCATCACTCCAGAGAACGCGTTTCAACTGCTCCAGAGTCCAATGTCGGCAAGCTTTACACCACTCCAGCTGACACTTGGCATTGCGCATGGTGATCTTATGCTTGTGTGTGGTTGCTTGGCCATGGAAACCCATTTCATGAAGCTCCAGACAAACAGTTATTGTGCTGACGTTGCTTCTGGAAGCAGTTCGGAACTATCTAGTAAGTGTTGCAACCGAGGACAGATGATTTTTAATGTCTACGTGCTTCAGCATTTGGTGGTCCCGTTCTGTGAGCTTGTGTGGCTGAGCCATTGTTGCTCCTAGATGTTTCCACTTCACAATAACAGCACTTACAGTTGACCGGAGCAGCTGTAGCAGGGAGGAAATTTGATGAACTGACTTGTTGGAATAAGTGGCATCCTATTATAGTGCCACATTGAAAGTCACTGAGCTCTTCAATAAGGCCATTCCACTGCCAATGTTTCCTATGGAGATTGCATGGCTGTGTGCTCAATTTTTACACCTGTCAGCAATGGGTGGGGCTGAAATTGCCAAATCCACAAATTTTGAAGGGGTGTCAATATACACTGCTCAAAGAAATAAAGGGAACACTTAAACAACACAATGTAACTCCAAGTCAATCACACTTCTGTGAAATCAAACTGTCCACTTAGGAAGAAACACTGATTGACAATACATTTCACATGCTGTTGTGCAAATGGAATAGACAACAGGTGGAAATTATAGGCAATTAGCAAGACACCCCCAATAAAGGAGTGGTTCTGCAGGTGGTGACCACAGACCACTTCTCAGTTCCTATGCTTCCTGGCTGATGTTTTGGTCACTTTTGAATGCTGGCGGTGCTTTCACTCTAGTGGTAGCATGAGACGGAGTCTACAACCCACACAAGTGGCTCAGGTAGTTCAGCTCATCCAGGATGGCACATCAATGCGAGCTGTGGCAAGAAGGTTTGCTGTGTCTGTCAGTGTAGTGTCCAGAGCATGGAGGCACTACCAGGAGACAGGCCAGTACATCAGGAGACATAGAGGAGGCCGTAGGAGGACAACAACCCAGCAGCAGGACCGCTACCTCCGCCTTTGTGCAAGGAGGAGCAGGAGGAGCACTGCCAGAGCCCTGCAAAATGACCTCCAGTAGGCCACAAATATTCATGTGCCTGCTCAAACGGTCAGAAACAGACTCCATGAGGGTGGTATGAGGGCCCGACGTCCACAGGTGGGGGTTGTGCTTACAGCCCAACACCGTGCAGGACGTTTGGCATTTGCCAAAGAACACCAAGATTGGCAAATTCGCCACTGGCGTCCTGTGCTCTTCACAGATGAAAGCAGGTTCACACTGAGCACATGTGACAGACGTGACAGTCTGGAGAGGCAGTGGAGAACATTCTGCTGCCTGCAACATCCTCCAGCATGACCAGTTTGGCGGTGGGTCAGTGATGGTGTGGGGTGGCATTTCTTTGCTCGCCAGAGGTAGCCTGACTGCCATTAGGTACCGAGATGAGATCCTCAGACCCCTTGTGAGACCATATGCTGGTGTGGTTGTACCTGGGTTCCTCCTAATGCAAGACAATGCTAGACCTCATGTGGCTGGAGTGTGTCAGCAGTTCCTGCAAGAGGAAGGCATTGATACTATGGACTGGCCTGCCCGTTCCCCAGATCCAATCCAATTGAGCACATCTGGGACATCATGTCTCGCTCCATCCACTAACGCCACATTCCACCACAGACTGTCCAGGAGTTGGCGGATGCTTTAGTCCAGGTCTGGGAGGAGATCCCTCAGGAGACCATCCGCCACCTCATCAGGAGCATGCCCATGCGTTGTAGGGAGGTCATACAGGCACGTGGATGCCACACACACTACTGAGCCTCATTTTGACTTGTTTTAAGGACATTACATCAAAGTTGGATCAGCCTGTCATGTGGTTTTCCACATCCAGACCTCCATGGGTTGATAAATTTGATTTCCAATTATCATTTTTGTGTGACTTTGTTGTCAGCACATTCAACTATGTAAAGAAAAAAGTATTTAATAAGAATATTTCATTCATTCAGATCTAGGATGGGTTATTTTAGTGTTCACTTTATTTTTTTGAGCAGTGTACTTTTGTGTGTGTGTGTGTGTGTGTGTGTGTGTATATATTTATATATATATATATATATATATATATATATATATATATATGTCTTTAAATGCAACATGAAGCAATTTCAACGGTTTTACTGAGTTACATTTCATATAAGGAAATCAGTCAATTTAAATACATTTATTAGGCCCTAATCTATGGATTTCACATGACTGGGCAGGGAAGCAGACAATTACAGACAGAAATACTCCTCATTAGCTGTCCAGATGGCTGGTCTCAGACGATCCTGCAGGTGAAAAAGTTGGCTATGGAGGTCCTGGGCAGGCATGGTTACACGTGGTCTGCGGTTATGAGATCAGTTGGAAATACTGCCAGATTCTCTAAAATGTTAGTGACTTATAGTGGAAACATACAATTTAAATAACATAAAATGATCTGGCAACAGTTCTGGTGGACATTCCTGCAGTCAGCATGCCAATTGTACCCTCCCTCAACTTGAGACATCTGTGGCATTGTGTTGTGTGACACAAAACTGCACATTTTAGAGTGGCCTTTTATTGTCTCCAACACAAGTTGCACCTGTGTAATGATCATGCCCTTTAATCAGCTTCTTGATATGCCATACCTGTCAGGTGGATGCAAGGTCTTGGTAAAGGATAAATGTTCATTAACAGGGATATAAACTAATTTGTGTGTGTGGAACATTCCTGGAATCTTTTATCTCAGCTCATGAAACATGGGACCAACACTTGATATGTTGTGTTTATATTTTTGTTCAGTATAATTAGTTTGTGCTCTAAAATAGGCTGTCTTTGTGTGTAGTTATTAGATAACCTTACTATTTTAAACAAGTTTAAGGTCATCAGCCAATAGCATAAATGTGTTTCCAAAACGAAAGCACTGCTGAACTGTACTTAAAAACGTGTTACTGAAAAACACTCGTATAGCCCCCTTCTTCAACACAAAGACATTTTGTTTTCTTCTTCATGTGCTGAAAAGTCACACCAAAAAATTAAGCTGACCTTGTTTCAGGAATATTCCTCCGCAGGATGTTAGGAGCAGATGTGAGCAGACAAGCTGTCTCCTCCACCGAGATTGATGGGGTGTATATTCTTGAATATGAGATCATTCCTAACCAAGGGCCTGACTTTCTCTCTACTATGCTGGTGGAGACTCTGTGGCTGTGCATCTCTGCTCACCTTTATCTCGCTAACTGATACCGAAATAGCAGATAGGAACCAGGATAACTGAGATTGGAAAAAAATAACCAAATCAGATTTGACACGATATTGACACCTGGCTGAATGTAATTTTTCCTCATGCTGACAAAAAGATATTGGGCCTTGGAAGATTGTGATCAAACAAATCTGTTTGAAACAGGATATCTGTCATAGTTTTAGCAAAAACAGAAGGGGTAACCCAGACACGTCACAGATGCTATAATGCTGAAGCATCCGTTTTAGAATGCTTTCTCACCACCAAATATGGTAGGGCGAAGAAGACCAGTTGCTGGTAGTGGTAGAGGATGGAACTAGGTGAAACTGGGTCAACGTTCTGCAAATTTCCACATCAATTAAACATCTGATCTCAATATTTTTCTGTTCCCAAAACTAGAATCTGTTACGTACACTGTCCACTGAGTTTTATAGACTTGACAGTTTACCAAAGTAAAAAATACATGTTTTTTTAGAAGGAGTGCAAAGTTAAATTGAGTTTGTGCAAACGCGCACTTCAGAGGAGGCGTTCCCTAATGGAAATATGCAAATACATGCTACAACGTGACAATAGGAGCTCACCAGCTCATGCTTGGCCCACCTTCTTGCTTGTTCTGCCCATTATGCTTCACAGATGAATAATCTTGTTAGTTCTAAATATCTTTGGTTTTAGTGAAAGCTATAGAACAGAGCAATAGCCTACATACTGTACTGTGAAGCCATTTGTTATGTCACAATGTAACGTTGGCCTCAATGTTCTTTGTGCACCAACCATGCATTATTAGTTTAAATCAAATTTGATTTGTCATATACACATGTTTAGCAGATGTTATTGCTTGTGATGTATAGTGGATGTGTAGCAGATGTGTAGCGAAATGCTTGTGTTTGTAGCTCCAACAGTGCAGTAATATCTAACAATACACACAACCTAAAACTAAAATAATGGAATGAAGGAATATATATACATTAGGATGAGCAATGTCGGAGTGGCATAGACTAAAATACAGTAGAGTAGAATACAGTATATACATATGAGATGAGTAAAGCAAAAATATGTAAACATTATTAGAGTGATCATTGTAGCCAGTGATTTCAAGTCTATGTAAATGGGGCAGCAGCCTTTTTCATTTTTACATTTTTTATTTCACCTTTATTTAACCAGGTAGGCAAGTTGAGAACAAGTTCTCATTTACAATTGCGACCTGGCCAAGATAAAGCAAAGCAGTTCGACACATACAACAACACAGAGTTACACGTGAAGTAAAACAAACATACAGTCAATAATACAGTAGAAACAAGTCTATATACGATGTGAGCAAATGAGGTGAGATAAAGGAGGTGAAGGCAAAAAAAAGGCCATGGTGACAAAGTAAATACAATATACCATGTAAAACACTGGAATGGTAGATTTGCAGTGGAAGAATGTGCAAAGTAGAAATAAAAATAATGGGGTGCAAAGGAGCAAAATTAATAAATAAATAAAATAAAATAAATACAGTAGGGAAAGAGGTAGTTGTTTGGGCTAAAATATAGATGGGCTATGTACAGGAGCAGTAATCTGTGAATTGCTCTGACAGCTGGTGCTTAAAGCTAGTGAGGGAGATAAGTGTTTCCAGTTTCAGAGGTTTTTGTAGTTCGTTCCAGTCATTGGCAGCAGAGAACTGGAAGGAGAGGCGGCCAAAGAAAGAATTGGTTTTGGGGGTGACTAGAGAGATATACCTGCTGGAGCGTGTGCCACAGGTGGGTGATGCTATGGTGACCAGCGAGCTGAGATAAGGGGGGACTTTACCTAGCAGGGTCTTGTAGATGACATGGAGCCGAGTATGAAGCGAGGGCCAGCCAACGAGAGCATGCAGGTCGCAATGGTGGGTAGTATATGGGGCTTTGGTGACAAAACGGATGGCACTGTGATAGACTGCATCCAATTTGTTGAGTAAGGTATTGGAGGCTATTTTGTAAATGACATCGCCAAAGTCGAGGATTGGTAGGATGGTCAGTTTTACAAGGGTATGTTTGGCAGCATGAGTGGTGGATGCTTTGTTGCGAAATAGGAAGCCAATTCTAGATTTAACTTTGGATTGGAGATGTTTGATGTGGGTCTGGAAGGAGAGTTTACAGTCTAACCAGACACCTCGGTATTTGTAGTTGTCCACGTAGTCTAAGTCAGAGCCGTCCAGAGTAGTGATGTTGGACAGGCGGGCAGGTGCAGGCAGCGATCGGTTGAAGAGCATGCATTTAGTTTTTACTTGTATTTAAGAGCAATTGGAGGCCACGGAAGGAGAGTTGTATGGCATTGAAGCTTGCCTGGAGGGTTGTTAACACAGAGTCCAAAGAAGGGCCAGAAGTATACAGAATGGTGTCGTCTGCGTAGAGGTGGATCAGAGACTCACCAGCAGCAAGAGCGACATCATTGATGTATACCTTTAACCTCTTGCGACGAGCAAACCCATATCCGGGAGCGTAATCATAGCCTCAAACACATTAGCATAACGCAACGGACATAAATACCCCTAGAAACTTTTCCTATTCATGAAAATCGCAAAAGAAAGGAAATAAATATATTCAAACACAAGCTTAGCATTTTGTTAACAACACTGTCATCTCTGATTTTCAAAATATTTGTTACAGCCAACGCTAGACAAGCATTTGTGTAAGTTTATCATGGCATAATGCTATGCTAGGCTCTGCTGGCAGCAGGCAACATTTTCACGAAAATAAGAAAAGCAACCAAATTAAAGAAGCATCTGAAGAACTTCAGATGCTTTCACTCAGGAGACTCCCAGTTCGTTAGAAAATGTTCCTTTTTTCCAAAAATATTATTTTTGTAGGCGAAATAGCTCCCGTTTCTTCATCATGCATGGCTGAGAAATCGACCGGAAAAGGCTACAACTATAACTCCAAACTTTTTTCAAAATTTGCTCAATAATATCGACAGAAACACGGCAAACGTTGTTTAGGATCCATCCTCAAGGTGTTTTTAACATATATATTTGATAATATATCCGTCGAGGCAATTGGTTTCTCATAAGAAGCGATTGGAAAAATGGCTACCTCAGTATTTTACGCAAGATTTTTTGCGGGAGACACCATGCTATGTATGGTCCCTTACAGCCATTCTTCAGTGGAAATGCCTTAAAAGACGTCACAATGCTGTAGACACCTTGGGGAAAACGTAGAAACCGTAAGCTCATTCGTAGCTCATTCACAGCCATATAAGGAGTCATTGGCATGAGGCAGTTTTAAAAAAATGCACCACTTCCTGGTTGGATTTTTATCGGGGTTTCGCCTGTGTCATCAGTTCTGTGGCACTCAAAGACAATATCTTTGCAGTTTTGGAAACGTCAGAGTGTCTTCTTTCCAAAGCTGTCAATTATATGCATAGTCGAGCATCTTGTCGTGACAAAATCTTGTTTAAAACGGAACGTTTTTCATCCCAAAATTAAAATAGCGCCCCCTAAATCCAAGAGGTTAAGGTGCTTCCACCAGGTTATGTAACCTGGTGGAAGCTGCCTAGTGATGGCTATTTAACAGTCTGATGGCCTAGAGATTAAAAAACAGCTTCTGTCTCTCAATCCCAGCTTTGATGCACCTGTACTGACCTCGCCTTCTGGAACATAGCAGGGTGAACAGGCCATGGCTTGGGTGGTTGTTGTCCTTGATGATCTTTTTGGCCTTCCTGTGACATCGGGTGCTGTAGGTGTCCTGGAGGGCTGGTACTTTGTCCCCGGTGATGTGTTGGGCAGACTGCACCACCCTCTGGAGAGCCCTGCAGTTGCGGGCGGTGCAGTTGCTGTGCCAGGCGGTGATACAGCCCAACAGGATGCACTCAATTGTGCATCTGTAAAGGTTTGAGGGTTTTAGGTGACAAGCCAAATATCTTCAGCCTTCTGAGGCGCTGTTGAAGCGCCTCAGGAGACTAGTCAAGGACCATAACACCTCCACCCTACCCGACACCCTAGACCCACTCAAATTTGCTCACCGCCCCAATAGGTCCACAGACGACGCAATCGCAACCACACTGTACACTGCCCGAACCCATCTGGACAAGAGGAATATCTATGTGAGAATACTGTTCATCGACTATAGCTCAGCATTTAACTTCTAGACGCACCCATCCCATTAGCGGGATCATTTTCATCAACATCCTCTGAATTGCAGCGCGCGAAATTGGTCTCGACCCCGCCCTGTGCAACATCCTGACGGGCCCCCCGAGGTGGTGAGGGTAGGTAACAACATCTCCACCCCGCTGATCCTCAACACTGGGGCCCCACAAGGGTGCGTTCAGAGCCTACTCCTGTACTCCCTGTTCACTCACGACTGCGTGACCATGCACGCCTCCAACTCAGTCATCAAGTTTGCAGACGACACTACAGTGGTAGGCTTGATTAGTAACAAAGACGAGACGGCCTACAGGGAGGAGGTGAGGGCCCTCGGAGTGTGGTGTCAGGAAAATAACCTCACACTCAACAAAACAAAGAAGATGATCGTGGGCTTCTGGAAACAGCAGAGGGAGCACCCCCCTATCCACATCGACAGGACAGTAGTGGAGAGGGTAGTAAGTTCCTCAGCGTATACATCACGGACAAACTGGAATGGTCCACCCACACAGACAGTGTGGTGAAGGCACAGCAGCGCCTCTTCAACCTCAGGAGGCTGAAGAAATTCGAGAGCATCCTGTCTGGTTGTATCACCGCCCGGTGCACCAACTGCTCCGCCCACAACCATAAGGCTCTCCATAGGGTAGTGATGTCTGCACAACTCATCACGGGGGCAAACTACCTGCCCTCCAGGACACCTACACCACCCGATGTCACAGGAAGGCCATAAAGATCATCAATGATGACAACCACCAGAGCCACTGCCGGTTCACCTCACTATCATCCAGAAGGCGAGGTCAGTACAGGTGCGTCAAAGCAGGGACCAAGAGAGTGAAAAACAGTTTCTATCTCAACGCCATCAGACTGGTAAACAGCCACGACTAACATTGAGTGGCTACTGCCAACGTATTGACTCAACTCCAGCCCCTTTAATAATGGAAAAATTGATGTAAAAAATGTATCACTAGCCACTTTAAACAATGCCACTTAATATAATGTTTACATACCCTACATTACTCATCTCATATGTATATAATGTACTCGATACCGTCTACTGCATCTTGCCTATCAATAATTCATATATATTTATGTTCATATTCTTCATCCCTTTACATTTGTGTGTATAAGGTAGTTGTGAAATTTTTAGGTTAGATTACTCGTTGGTTATTACTACATTGTCGGAACAAGAAGCACAAGCATTTCGCTACACTCGCATTAACATCTGCTAACCATGTGTATGTGACAAATACATTTTGATTTGTTACGCCTTCTTCACCACACTGTCTGTGGGTGGACCATTTCAGATTGCCAGTGATGTGTACGCCGAAGAACTTGAAGCTTTCCATCTTCTCCACTGTGGTCCTGTCGTTGTGGATAGGGGTGTGCTCCCTCTGCTGTTTCCTGAAGTCCACAATCAGCTCCACTGTTTTGTTGATGTTCAGTGATTGGTTATTTTTCTGGCACCACTCTCCCAGGGCCCTCACCTCCCCATGTAGGCTGTCTCGTCATTGTTGATGATCAGGCCTACTACTGTTTTTTGTCTGCAAACTTGATGATTGAGTTGGAGGCGTGCGTGGCCACGCAGTCATGGGGGAACAGGGAGTACAGGAGGGGACTGAGTACGCACCCTTGTGAAGCCCCTGTGTTGAGGATCAGCGAAGTGGCGGTGTTATTTCCTACCTTCACCACCTGGGGGGCGGCCCATCAGGAAGTCATGGACCCAGTTGCACAGGACTGGGTTCAGACCCAGGGCCACGAGCTTAATGATGAGCTTGGAGGTTATTGTGGTGTTGAATGCTGAGCTATAGTCAATGAACCGCATTCGTACATAGGTATTCCTCTTGTCCAGATTGGATAGGGCAGTGTGATGGCTATTGCATCGTCTGTGGATCTTTTGGGGCGGTAAGCAAATTGAATTTGGTCTAGGGTGTCAGGTTAGGTACTGCTCTCAAAGCACTTCATGATGACAGAAGTGAGTTATGGAGCGATAGCCATTTATTCAGTCACCTTTGCTTTCTTGGGTACAGAAACAATGGTGGACATCTTGAAGCAAGTGGGGACAACAGGCTGGGATAGGGATTGCCTTACAGCCTTACTGTTTGATTGCCTTACAGAGGGAATAACTACACCGTTTGTATTTGGCTATATTCCCAGTCACCTTGCAATGGTTAAATGCGATGGTTCACGCTTTCAGTTTTGTGTGAATACTCCTTTACACTTCCTAATAAACTCACCGTTTCCATGTATTCGTCAACGTTATCCTCGGAAGCTATCCAGAACATATCCCAGTCCGCGTGATGAAAACGATCTTGAAGCTTGGATTCAAATTGGTCAGACCAGCATTGAATAGTCCTTAGCATGGGCACGTCCTGTTTGAATTTCTGCCTATAGGAAGGGAGGAGCAAAATGGAGTTGTGATCAGATTTTCCGAAGGGAGGGCGGGGGATGGTCTTGTATTTATCCTGGATGTTGGAGTAGCAGTGGTCGAGTGTTTTAGCAGTGCGAGTACTACAGTCAATGTGTTGATAGAACTTTGGTAGCGTTTTCCTCAAATTTGCTTTGTTAAAATCCCAGCTCCAATAAATGTGACCTCATGATATGTAGTTTCCAGTTTGCATAAAGTCCAGGGGGAATATACACAGCTGTGACTTTAACCAAAGATAATTATCTTGGGAGGTAATATGGTCTGCATTTGATTGTGAGGTATTCAAGGCCGGGTGAACAGAAGGACTTGAGTTTCTGTATGTTATCACAATCACACCATGAGTGGTTAATCATGAAACACCTCCGTCTTTCTTCTTCCCGGAGAGTTTTTTTTATTCCTGTGTGCACGATATACTGAGAAGCCAGCTGGCTGGATGGACAAATCCGTATATACCGAGAGAGACATATTTCTGTGAAACAGAGTATGTTACAATCCCTGATTGGAAGGAGATTCTTGCCCTGAGCTCGGCTACTTTATTATCCAGAGACTGTACATTAGTGAATAATATACTTGGAAACGGTAGATGGTGTGTGCGCCTCCTAAATCGGACAAGAAGTCCACTCCAAATACCTCTTCTCCACCGGCGTTGTTTTGGATCAGCCTCAGGAATAAATTAAATTGCCCTGGGGGGTACGAAAAGAGAATTCAATTCGGGAAAGTTGTATTCCCGGATGTAATGCTGGTGAGTTACCGCTGGGCCAAAATCCCTGCTGCAGTGTGTGCAAACCTGGTCAAGAACTACAGGAAACGTATGATCTCTGTAATTGCAAACAAAGGTTTCTGTACCAAATATTAAGTTCTGCTTTTCTGATGTATCAAATACTTATGTCATGCAATAAAATGCAAATTAATTACTTAAAAGTAGTGGATTTTTGTTTTAGATTCCGTCTCTCACAGTTGATGTCTACCTATGATAAAAAATTACAGACCTCTACATGCTTTGTAAGTAGGAAAACCTGCAAGATCGGCAGTGTATCAAATACTTGTTCTCCCCACTGTATATACACTACCGTTCAAAGGTTTGGAAATGTCCTTGTTTTTGAAAGAAAATCACATTTTTTGTCCATTTAAAATAGCATCAAATTGATCAGAAATGCAGTGTAGACATTGTTTAATGATGTAAATGTCTATTGTAGCTGGAAATGGCTGATTTTTAATGGACTCTGTATGTAGGCGTACAGAAGCCTATTATCAGCAACCATCACTGCTGTGTTCCAATGGCACGTTGTGTTAGTTAATTCAAGTTTATAATTTTAAAAGGCTTATTAATCGTTAGAAAACCCTTTTGCAATTATGTTAGCATAGCTGAAAACTGTTGATCTGATTAAAGAAGCAATAAAACTGGCCTTTTTTAGACTAGTTGAGTATCTGGAGCATCAGCATTTGTGGGTTCGATTACAGGCTCAAAATGGCCAGAAACAAATCTTTCTTCTGAAACTTGTCAGTCTATTCTTGTTCTGAGAAATTGCCAAGAAACTGAAGATCTCGTACAACGCTGTGAACTACCCCCTTCACAGAACAGTGCAAACTGGCTCTAACCAGAATAGAAAGAGGAGAGGGAGGCCACGGTGCACAACTGAGCAAGAGGCAAGTACATTAGATGTCTAGTTTGAGAAACAAACGCCTCAAGTCCTCAACTGGCAGCTTCATTAAATAGTACCAGCAAAACACAGTGAAGAGGAGACTCCGGAATGCTGGCCGAGGCAGAGTTCCTCGGTCCAGTGTCTGTTCTTTTGCCCATCTTAATCTTTTTATTGGCCAGTCAGATATGGCTTTTTCTTTACAACTCTGCCTAGAAGGCTGGCATGCCGGAGTCACCTCTTCACTGTTGACGTTGAGACTGGTGTTTTGCGGGTACAAACAAGAATTTATGTATTCCTAGAGCGCTCACTGGATATCTCTATTAAGCTATTAAACGGTTACTACCATTGAGCTATCATGTCAAAAACAATCGCTCACCACGTGTTCAAAAGAGGGTTGGGAATACAACACTGAACCCTCAAATTGGGCCTAACTATAGCTCTACAATTGCTACCGCTTCAAACACTAGGGTTGGTGTTTTACTTCCTTTTGGGCCAGACAGCTGTGTCTTAAACTTTTCACATGTACCAAAACACTGGTGTGGTCATTCTACAGTTGTCCCTGTAGTGTAAGATCAAACCGGTGTGATTAGAACGCTTATTTAGAACAGCCTGTTTCGAATGCCGCAACAATCAGCATTTGAGATGGCCACACTTGTCAGAAACTATTTACACAAACACAGTCCTTAAAGTTATGTCCAGAATGTGAGCAGTTTATTTTTGGATGCAATGTTCAGATATTCACAGAAGTATTTATAGCATAACACAAAGATCCAAACCAGAAAAATTTAGTCTACATTGGTCCTAGCGCTAACTGAGGAAAGATTGATTGAGATATACTATAACTCGGCTGACAAACTACAATATGAATTAGCTAATAGAAATTACTATTTATAATTAATCACATCACGGGTGAGCTCACCATTGAGCAAAACACTTTCTAGAAATTGAAAGTAATCCAACGATGATTAGTTTCAGCGTGCCGCCATGCTTTTTTTCCTCACAGAAACCAAAGATAATAAGAGAAGACGAGATGAGTTTGGTCTGTTTATAGTTTACATGTTGAAGGGGTTGTCTACCATCGTTCACATCCCACAATTCATTTCCTGAAGTTCTCACTAAATGAGTAAACCCTTACTCACCTAATTATTATTTTTTATTGAATATTCAAAACTTACAATATACTTGCAGTGAAGCTGCTCCACAACTACATCATACCAGTCATCCAACAGATTCCCATTCATAGCGACACACAGAAGCATCCAGGGTCAATGCCCTGCTCACCGATCTACCACCAGGCCCAAAAAACGTGAACCCGAACCCTCCAAGATGAAACTGGTATACTTTCTTATTTATGCTATTTTTATACCCCGCTAGTTTTCGAAAATGAGACATGGCAATCTGCAAAAAGGCCATTTTTAAACAATGGATGAGCTTTTCTTAGTAATCTGCTTGAGAACCATTTAGGGTTCAAATAAAACTTTTGAATGAGTGAAGCTTTGAGAGAGAGGTTTAGTGCATTTATACTTAATAATCTCAACTCACCCAATTCTATTCATTATATAGATAGGCACATTGTATTTTGTCTGGTTTATCATCCCAGATACTGCGAAATATTTGCTCATATGATTTGAAAAACGAATCATCGGGAGTAGGCAGCGCCATAAGTGAGTAAACTGAGATTTTTTTATTTTACCTTTAACTCGACAAGTCAGTTAAGAACAAATTCTTATTTTCAATTACGGCCTAGGAACAGTGGGTTAACTGCCTTGTTCAGGGGCAGAACGACAGATTTGTACCTTGTCAGCTCGGGGATTTGAACTTGAAACCTTTCGGTTACTAGTCCAATGCTCTAACCACATATGACTAAGGAGTTAATAAGGGTGATTATACATAAATGAGGTAAATGCCATGTCTCTCCATGGTTGCAAGATTTTAACTTGAAAAAAATACTTCTATTGAAATTCATTGTGGAGGGCTTATGTATATCTTTTGTCGTATGAATATTAGAGTATGTCTACTTCACCATCAGCCCATTTTATAGGTAAACTTCAGGATAATGTAAAAGTTGTATTTTTTTAAAGATCCAATACGTAATATTGTACACTTATCATAATTAGGTTTTAGTCAAGAGAGTACAGAAAAGTTATCTCGATCTTCAATGAGACATTGCAGGGATCTAGCTTGCGGACCTAATATTTAACCTGCGTCATCGGCATACATGGACAACTTGTTTTTAAGCATTGGATTTCTAACACTCTATTGTTATTGGATTTATTTTAATAGCTAGCATTTCGATGGTCATAACAAATAGATTGGGTGACAGCAGACACCCTTGTTTAACTCCTCTTCACAATTCAAAACTCTGAGAAGTAGCCGTTATTTACCAATTTACACCTGGGGTTGCTATACATAATTTTTTACCAATTTTATAAGAGAATTACCGAAATTGAAAAATCCAGGCTGGGCTGCCGGCCACTCCACAGTCAGAGGTCCCTGGAAAAGATAAGAGAGAGGTGAGTTGTGAGAGAAACTTTGGCGTGGTGTCATGACCACTAGAGTCATACACCTTAACAGTACCTACCTGGCAGTGACGGTTTCTTATATCATGGCCCAGTGGTTAGCCTTGAGATTGACTATCTGGACAAACCTCTGGGCCAGTGTTGGTACTGCTGGAGATTGTAAAATTGTCTAACCAGGAGTGTGGACATACCTGCCACACTCCTGGATTTACCTGCCCCTGTTCCTCCCGTCTGACGCATGCCACCTATGAGAACATTTCATAGATTAATGCAATGTTATAAAGGAAAGATATGTACTTTTCAACCATTTTGAGCATGGAGACTGATATGAACTCACTGACTCTGGTGGATGGGACACCTCCTCGGTGGCTCAGACAGTTGATGGTTCCAAAGTTATTTGGAGAGGTAAATTGAAGAGGTACATTTTTTATGAGCTCAGCATAACTACCATTTCTTGCTTTCTCAAATGTCAACCAAAGCTTAACATACTTTGACTCACGGGCTTCACCGAAGTGTTGTGTGTCAGCGCTTCCAGTGGTCGGCCATCCAACTTCTCCAACTGGAGAAGATTGTTGGCTTCCACCAAGGTAACCTTTATGAAGACATAAAGATAAAAATGTCAGTGTTAGGAAAATTAAAACTAGCTTCAGGTTGTTTTGTGTGCAAATATATATAAACTCAGCAAAAAAAGAAACGTCCTCTCACTGTCAACTGTGTTTATTTTGTGTAAATATTTGAAGCATAAACTGAACAAGTTCCACAGACATGAATAATGTTTCCCTGAACAAAGGGGTGATCAAAATCAAAAGTAAGTCAGTATCTGGTGTGGCCACCAGCTGCATTAAGTACTGCAGTGCATCTCCTCCTCATGGACTGATTTGTCACTCTCCAACCAAGGCACCTGCAAGTTCCCAGACATTTCTGGGGGGGATGGCTCTAGCCCTAGCCCTCCGATCCAACAGGTCCTAGACGTGCTCAATGGGATTGAGATCTGGGCACTTCACTGGCCATGGCAGAACACTGACATTCCTGTCTTGCAGGAAATCACGCACAGAACGAGCAGTATGGCTGGTGGCATTGTCATGTTGGAGGGTCATGTCAGGATGAGCCTGCAGGAAGTGTATCACATGAGGGAGGAGGATATCTTCCCTGTAACACACATTGTTGAGATTGCCTGGAATGGCAACAAGCTCAGTCCGATGATGCTGTGACACACCGCCCCAGACCATGACGGACCCTCCACCTCCAAATCGATACCGCTCCAGAGTACAGGTGTGACGCTCATTCCTTGGACGATAAACGTGAATCCGACCATCGCCCCTGGTGAGACAAAACCGCGACTCCTCAGTGAAGAGCACTTTTTGCCAGTCCTGTCTGGTCCAGCGACAGTGGGTTTGTGCTCATAGGCGACGTTGTTGCCGGTGACGTCTGGTGAGGACCTGCCTTACAACAGGCCTACAAGCCCTCAGTCCAGCCTGTCTCAGCCTATTGCGGACAGTCTGAGCACTGAAAGTAATGATCAGCCATCCGTCCTGTCTCCCTGTAGCGCTGTCTTAGGCATCTCACAGTACGGACATTGCAATTTATTGCTCTGGCCACATCTGCAGTCCTCATGCCTCCTTGCAGCATGCCTAAGGCACGTTCACGCAGATGAGCAGGGACCCTGGGAATCTTTCTTTTTGTGTTTTTCAGAGTCAGTAGAAAGGCCTCTTTAGTGTCCTAAGTTTTCGTAACGGTGACCTTAATTGCCTCCCGTCTGTAAACTGTTAGTGTCTTAACGACCATTCCACAGGTGCATGTTCATTAATTGTTTATGGTTCATTGAACAAGCATGGGAAACAGTGTTTAAACCCTTTACGATGAAGATCTGTGAAGTTATTTGGATTTTTGTGAATTATCTTTGAAAGACAGGGCCCTGAGAAACAAGGATGTTTCTTTTATTGCTGAGTTTAGTTATTATCTGAGATTTTTTTATATTAATCTTAATAGGTGATTTAAAAAAACTATATATAATTATTTAACTCGCAGAGTCTGTGGTGACACCTCTAGCACTGAGATGCAGTGCCTTAGACTGCTGCGCCACTCAGGTGCCCAGCTAGGAGGAAAAGAGCAATGCAGTTTCCCATGTCTCTACTTCCTTTCGTCATTCTTCCAAACCAAGTATTTCGCCAGGATGTCGAAGCTCTTGGTCATCTTATTGATTCTTCTCCGGTAGCTCTCCTTCTGCTTATCCTGCTCCTTTTCTATGTTCAGTCTCACCTTGATTGATAACAGTAATAAATTAAAATATATTTAATATTATTACAAATATATCTCTTGGAGGGCCAGAAAATAAATGAACAGCAGACAATTTTTACCTGGTCAAAAACCTCCATGTCCTTCTCAGCCCGTGCCTGAACGTGGTCCTCGAAGGCATTCTGATCTTAAGTCGATCACAAATTTGAATGACTGCAGTATATGATTTAATTATATATACAATTTCATTGCTTACCTCAGTCAACAGCTGCGGCTCCCGTCCATACAGCAGGCGGTAGGGTGAGTACTTGGTGAAGGCCTGGACACTGCTGTTGTGTGCAAAGAGAATTACCTTCAGGTTGTCCCACACCATCCCTTGCACTCGTCAAGGGCCTTGCCCATGGCAGTCTTCAGGGTCTGGTTGGTCCATTCATCCAAACCTGGAGGAAGGGGTAGGAAAGGGATATTTATTGACAATGTAAGATATTGAAATCTGTCTGATTTATGTACCATGGAAAATCAATAATTGTTAAAAGAAATCAAAAAAATAAAATAAAAAACATTGGTCTGTGGATGACATGCAGCGGACACCTGGTGCTTCACCCCCCCAGTCCTCGAACATAGCTTTGTTGGTCTAAAGAAAATCTCACATCAGTAAATTAACTTGCCTATTTATATGGGTGGCAGGGTAGCCTAGTGGTTAGAGCGTTGGACTAGTAACTGAAAGGTTTCAAATTCACATCCCCAAGCTGACAAGGTTCAAATCTGTCATTCTGCCCTTGAACAGGCAGTTAACCCACTGTTCCTAGGCCATCATTCACAATAAGAATTTGTTCATAACTGACTTGTTAAAGGTAAAATAAATATAGTTGTTGACAGAATATAGCCTATAATATTACCTTGTTCCAGAATTCATGACCTCAGTCACTCAAGATGACCTCAGGAGCATTGTGGGTGTTGAAGATGTCCATCATTGGAGGTGGCCTCACCGGTCTTGTCCTTGATGGGTATCATACAACATGAAATTGCTTTTTTGGTTTCAAGCACCCTTTTTAATGGGTTACAGTAGAAATTTGGGATAGGTGGCAGTATTCTCAAATCTGTATGAAAAGCGTTTCCAAAGTAAACTGCCTGCTACTCAGGCCCAGAAGTATATGCATATTATTAGTAGATTTGGAGAGAAAACACTCTGAAGTTTCTAAAACTGTTTGAATCATGTCTGTGAGTATAACATAACTTACTTGGCAGGTGAAACCCCGTGGACAAACCATTCAGAAACTATTTTTTTTGAGGTCACTCTCTTTTTATTGGGAATACAGATTTCTAAGGGACTTTCTTGCAGTTCCTATCGCTTCCACTGGATGTCAGTCTTTAGAAATTGGTTGAGGTTTTTCCTTTGAGAAATAAAGTAGCACTGTTCAGAACGAGGCTAGAGAGAAGTTTACTCTTTGTTAGAGGCGAGTGACCTGAAAAGCAACCTCCACTTTGTTTTCCTCCGGTATTGAACACAGTTAATCCTGTCTTAAATTTTATCGATTATTTACGTTAAAAAATACCTAAAGTTGTATTAGGAAAGTAGTTTGAAATGTTTGGACAAAGCTTACAGGTAACTTATGAGAAATTTTGTAGTCATGTTGCGCGAGTTGGAACCTGTGTTTTTCTGTATCAAACGCACCAAATAAATTGACATTTTGGATATATATAGACGGAATTAATAGAACAAAAGGACCATTTGTGATGTTTACGGGACATATTGGAGTGCCAACAGAAGAAGCTCGTCAAAGGTAAGGCATGAATTATATCTTCATTTCTGCGTTTTGTGTCGCACCTGGAGGGTTGAATTATGTTGTCTGTGTATGTTTGCTGGGGTGCTGTCCTCAGATAAAAGCATTGTTTGCTTTCGCCGTAAAGCCTTTTTAAAATCTGACACGTTGGCTGGATTCACAACAAGTGTAGCTTTAATTTGGTGTATTGCATGTGTGATTTCATGAAGGTTTAATTTTATAGTAATTTATTGAAATTTGGCACTCTGCATTTTTACTGGATGTTGGCCAGGTGTGACGCTAGTGTCCCACATATCCCAGAGAGGCTTTAAGTACATTCTCTTGTTTTACTGACCTTAATGTGTATTGCCTCCACCCACTTGGTGAAGTAATCGGTCGCCGTCAGACACCAGCGTTTGCCATTTCTGGATTTCGTGAAGGGTACGATGAGATCCACCCCTAATATTTAAAATTTTAGAGAGAAGATTACTTTATTCTTACCCCTATCTGTGTCATCCAGTATGCCGTTTTCATATTTGTAGGATACTGACACACACATACACACACACACACATATTGAACTTTGCTGTCGTCAAATAAAGCAACCATTGACAAACAACTTATCAATGCAAAATTTGAATTGTGTCACACCATGGCACATGGTGAACAACTTTGATGGGCTTCAACTCCGGCGCCACAGTCTTCACCCTCAACTTCTGGCAGGCTAGACAGGTACTGCCCTAATAAGCCTAAAGTGACAAATTGAAACACTGTGTACGCTCTGACATTCATCAAAATCACAATAATTTCAAATACAATAGCATGTGATTGATAGACAAAAGGTTACTTCACTTACCCAGCTGTCCACATCCTTGAAAATCCCACACCAGAAGAAGCGTAGGTTGATTTTGGCAATCATGCGCTTCACTCCGAAACGTCTAGCATGCATCTCTGTCAGCACGGCCTCCTTCTCCTCCTTAGTGAAAATCACCATCCTGTGTGGCTGGCCATCCTTCCCCTGTAGGAACATGTGATTGCCTAACAGGTTGGAAGACGAGATGTTGAAATACTAAAGTCTAAGTAAATTTGCACTGCTGTCTTTGTTTCTCTCGCTCTCCATATTTCTCTTTCACTCTCTTCCCACCTCTCTCTCCCTCTGTCACTTTCTTTCTCACCATCTTCCTCTCTTTCTTAATGGAGCTCTCTGTCTGGCGAAGACACCTAGATAAGGGCAGTTGGAGTTAATTCCTTACACCTATCCATTTGATTGACCATCATTATGTTTGGAGGAAAAAGGGGGAGGCTTGCAAGCCGAAGAACACCATCCCAACCGTGAAGCATGGGGGTGGCAGCATCATGTTGTGGGGTGCTTTGCTGCAGAAGGGACTGGTTCATTTCACAAATTAGATAACATCATGAGGCAGGAAAATTATGTGGATATATTGAAGCAACATCAAGACATCACTCAGGAAGTTAAAGCTTGGTTGCAAATTGGTCTTCCAAATGAACAATGACCCCAAGCATACTTGCGAGGTTGTGGCAGATTGGCTTAAGAACAAAAAGTCAAGGTATTGGAGTGGCCATCACAAAGCCCTGACCTCAATCCTATAGAAAATTTGTGGGTAGAACTGAAAAAGCGTGTGCGAGTAAGGAGGCCTACAAACCTGACTCAGTTACACCAGCTCTGTCAGGAGGAATTCACCCATCTTATTGTGGGAAGCTTGTGGAAGGCTACCCGAAATGTTTGACCCATGTTAAACAATTTAAAGACAATGCTACCAAATACTAGTTGAGTGTATGTGATGAACGAAATAAAAGCTGATATAAATCATTCTCTCTACTATTATTTGGACAGTTCACATTCTTAAAATAAAGTGGTGATCCTAACTGACCTAAAACAGGGAATTTTTACTAGGATTAAATCTCAGGAATTGTGAAAAACTGCATTTAAATGTACTTGGCTTAGGTGTATGTTAACTTCCGACTTCAACTGTAGATGGGACAGACATATAACTAAATGTCGAGCTAGCGACATGTATATGACCAACTAAAGTTAGCTAGATGGAAAACGGTTGTTAAAGGGTTGTATATAACTGGAAGGATTTATCTAACAATAACCGTATTAGAAATTAACTGCTTTAGGGCTAGGTGTCCCATCAGCGGGACAAATTTCACCTGTCAACAACTTCCTGTGAAATTTGGAAGGTGTGCAATTCAAATAAATAATCATTAAAATTATGGATATTAAACATTTAGATACATGTCTTATATCGGTTAAAAGCTTAAAGTCTTGTTCATCTAACTGCATTGTCCGATTTACAATAGGCTTTACAGCGAAAGCTTGCCAATCGATTGTTTTGAGGACAGCGCCCCACATCAAAAACATTTTTAACCAGCACAGGCTTCATAAAATCACAAATAGCGATTCTAAATATTCACTTACTTCTTGATAATCTTCCTCTGATTTGCAATCCAAAGGGGCCCAACCACAACATGCATGGTCGTTTTGTTAGATAAAGTCCTTTATATCCTGAAAAGTCAGTTTAGTTGGCGCCATCGATTTGAGTAATCCAGTCGTTCAATATGCAGAGAAAGGAATGCAAAAAGCTACAGCTGAACTTTGTTTTAACTTTATTTTGAACAAGTAAAAATATGTTTCTATTTAATCATCAGGTACCCTACAATGTATTTAAACTTTAATGTTTCATATGGAAAGTAGTGTGTTCAATGGAAAAGCAAAATATGCATGTGCGCGTCCTCTTCGTCACGCGTGCACAGACTGATTTCCAACTCTGACTCCCAGTTCCAAAACTCTACATTCTTCCTCATTTGGGAAGAAACAAGCCTGAAACCTTGAACAAAGACTGTTGACATCTAGTGAAAGCCATAGGAACTGCAATCTGGGAGGTAGAATTGCATATGACCCATAGCTTTCCTTTAAACAAACAATTCTGGTTGGTTTTTCTTTGGATTTTCTCATACCATATCAATTGTGTTAGTCTCATACATTATTTTAACATTTCTACAAACTTCAAAGTGTTTTCTATCTAATGGCACCAATTATATGCATATCCTGGCCTCTGGGCATGAGTAACAGGCAATTTACTTTGGACACGTCAGTCAGATAGGAAGTTGAGAAAAATAGACCCTAGTCTGAAGGAGTTTTAATTCACATTACCCTGAATTGTGAATTTCTCTGCCCCCCTATGAATGTTGCGCCTTTTGTCGAGATTAGTGGTGACTTCATAGTACTTCGCCTGGTTGGAAAGATAAAAGAAAATCTCCTCAATGGATGCCATTAAAGTGCGAGCTACATACAAACAGAAAGCATCTACAATAAGTTAGCTAGATAACGTTAGCTAAATAAAACTGGCTGGCTGGCTAGCTAGCTAGCTGACGAGGCAGGCTGAGGTAAATAAGTAGCTAGCAATGTCAATATAAAATCAATCAAAAAAGCTTAAATTATTTATTCCTATTTAACAATATTTTCTTATATAAAGACAAATATATGGTAAAGAAAGTGTTCTCTTTTTGGTCCTCTGAAACAGCAGGTAGTCAGCAGGTTGTCACTGTCAAAAACACTGTCCTTGGAGAGCAATTCTGAGGTAATAATTTTGCGCAGACTGAACGAGCGCTTCTGAGGTGAATTAGAATTAGAACTGCTGGTGTCCTCCTTCCTTCGCTACCGCTACGAGGAAAATGGAGCCAAGCAACCAGCATAGCAATGGACGCTTTGGTCCATTACGTAATCAGGTCAGAATTTTTCAAGGTCTTGCAACAGCCCTAGCAACAGAAGCAAGATCTCAGCTCAAGTCAACTGTTCTGCCTGCGGCTATGGAATCCTGACCTGTTCACCGGACGTGCTACCTGACCCAGATCTATTATTTGACCATGCTGGTCATTTATGAATATTTGAACATCTTGGCCATGTTCTGTTATAATCTCCACCCGGCACAGCCAGAAGAGGACTGGCCACCCCTCATAGCCTGGTTCCTCTTTAGGTTTCTTCCTAGGTTTTGGCCTTTCTAGGGAGTTTTTCCTAGCCAACGTGCTTCACCACCTGCATTGCTTGCTGTTTGGGGTTTTAGGCTGGGTTTCTGTACAGCACTTTGAGATATCAGCTGATGTACAAAGAGCTATATAAAAATGTAAATATAAAAATACTAATAAAAACACACCGAATCCCATTGTGAAGCAGAGGGACACTATTTAGCCAGTGGACACTATTTGGCATGACAGGCCCACAAATCAAAAAGGCAGTGTTTAACAGCCTCACACTTTTGTTGGGGATCAAAGAGAAACTTGGCCAGGATGTGAAGGGTTTGGGACGCAATGAAGCACAAAACATAGTCCATAGGACTGTTCTTTCTAGTGGTACAGCTTTTTTATGCCAGTGTCTTTGAAATGTACACATTGTCGAAAGAATACTGGGGCACACTCTCGTGTCTGGGGGGAGTACACAGGCTTGAACAGCAAAAAATATATGTATTTATTGTTTTATATGCATACATATTTAATTGGTGTAGGGAGTTGCCACGGCAACAGCTATGACCCAGAGTAATTCCTGACAGGAGCTGAGTTGAATGGCTCTGGGAATTGGGGAGCGCTCCACATAGCCATGGAAAAGGGTAAATTTAGCTGGTCTGAAAAGAGGGAACAGTGAAGGGAAATAGCACTGGCATAGAGCGCTCTCTCTTTCTCTCTTCTAGGCTATCTGGGCAGAGAGAGAACTCCTATGTTGGGCGCCTTGTTCATTGGTCCACTATAACCAGAGAGGAGTACAAGGCATTCTCCATAAGATGACAACTCCCACATGCAGCCACTCCACTCTACAAATGTGCTATATACTTGTTATTGCCGAACATGGACGGTAGTGCTCCTTTTGCTCTTTTCACATCATGGGCTGAAAAAAATGTGTAGTGCTTGGGCGAAAATGGCCCTCCTAGCATGCAGGCAGTGTGGTTGACAGTGTTTTGTAAAGCTATTGTCCCAGTTTCCCAGATCAGTTGTTGTTGTTTGTCTACTTGCTTGCGTTTTCAACCCAGATTTATTTCACCACAACCATAAGGTGCAATACATTTCACAGATGAAAAGACATGCTTTATCCTCAATAGCAGCTACTGGATGGTACTCTTTGTTGATGCTTTTCAGATAAAGATAACGTTTTCAGCTGTAGAAGATGGAAGCAGAGGGATGTTTTTGATCTAGCTATATCTGGTTACCTACCCCCTCAGAAGAAGGGAAAAGGGGTGGGGAGTGTGTGTGTGTGGGTGGGTGGGGGGGGTAAGGGGGGTGTTCCGTGACAGACAGGCAGAATTTGATGAAATGTTCTCCCTGCTTTTGTATGTACATCTGGACTGCCCAGTCCCCTTTGTCTCTGCGCATAGGAAGACAATGGCCACTAGCTAGAGCCTGCACCACGGGTCTCCACTTACCATGACAAAAGCTGGGGGCATCAGAGGGCCACTTCATCCTGCCAGCGAGTTTACACCTCCAATCCACACACAATACTCCAAAGCAACACACTCAGCAAACCACAGATATGTTCTTGCACACAAACACACACACAGAACTGAAAGACAAAACAGCTTACATCCTCAGGAGATTAGCAACATATGTCTGAGAGGCAACTTAGTGTGACATTCATAAACATTTGAAAAAGGAGGAGTTATCCGCTAACGTCCGCACAACTCTCGCTGATGGAGGCTTTCTGACACCGCAGTGCCATTTTCCCCTTAGTCAGTGATATTTGGAGAAGGCTCATGCTACTATATCGCCGCCAACTCCCTCTGATTTACAGTTTCCCATTGTTCCACCGACGTGCCTCGTTTGATAAGGGCAGCATCGTATTGATGATCCCCGCCGCCTCATGCATTTAGTTCGGAAAATAAATGGACAAAATTAACTGATGCCACTGGGCGGACTGGGACTGCCTATTTTCTTCTTTTCTCTGTTTTATCACACGCTCTTTGAATGTTAAATCCTCCATGACTGCGTGAAGACTAACTGGCCTCATTTGTCTCTCTCAGCACGGGTTCTCTTTCCACCAAAAGCAGCCATTGTACACACTTTTCAAAGCCCCAAAGTCTGAGGCGCAAAGAGAGAAGAAACCAAATCTCCTCCTCCCAGCAGCCCCACGGTAAAGATTTGCCTTGAAAGAAGATGGGATGGGGGGGATGGGGGGGGGGGCACCAGATAGAGATTGCACAGACATTGTTAAATGGATTACAGAGGCAATTATAGCTGCCGGGCCTACCTCTGCTAATCTGGAGCTGTCGCTCTCTTGGTGTCAGCAACTTGACAGACAGGTGTAATCTGGACCAGGGCTAAAGTTCACCTCTACTCTCCAGTAGCACAGCACAGCACGGTTAACAATCCAACCACCTCCACTCCCGCTCTATACTAGAGCTGGGCGATATGGACAAAGATCCATATCACAATAAATTGACTGAATTATAATGATACATTTAATGATACATTTATAACATGAATGTGCAACACATTTTTATTTATATTACCATTGAAATTGCTACAACTACTTTGTTAATGGGACAATTGATAGCTACAACATTCAATCACCCGTATTAGCAAACATATTTAATTTCAAGCTTCACATTTCTCAGTAGGGCCCTATAGGTTTTTTTTATTAGAATGAACGATACCAGCAAAATGTCCACAATACTGTAAGTGGTCGGTTTGGTCAGTGTCGATCATTTTTGGTTTATTGTACCAGCTCTACTCTATACATTGAGAGAAGCCATGTTTCATGTCTTTTTCCAATACTAGCTCATGCTATAGTGCTGATAGTATTGTATCAATATACTTGTGTGTGGATGCACTGGTAATCTCAATTTCACATGAACCCAAGGTCATTTCATTATAGTGGATCATTTTCTATTCATCATCGCTATGTGAGAATATGTAGTTGCTTCGAACAGATATTGGTTTGTAGCCGTCAGCCCTGGAATTCCTGCTGACGTATCTCCCACCTCTGTGTTAAGAAATGGAGGCGTTGAAAGTCCTTCAGAAAAAAATAAGTGGACGAGCTTATTTTAGCTGTTCTCCTGCCTTCTGTCCCTGGTTACACTGAGCCATCTGCTCGCTTATCTTTTGATGTAGCACTGTGTGATAAATAGTTCTTCCCTTTGGGCCCTTTTCCTTCTTGTAACAGTATTTTTTGTTGGAATTTCACCATTTTCACCCATATTAAGAGATACAACAACAGAGGCAAAGCAACAAAAAACAGCCCTCACTTACACATACCTGCGTACATACATACATACCTGCATACATACATACATACATACATACATACATACATACATACATACATACATACATACATACATACATACATACATACATACTGTAACGACGTTCTTCGTTTGTCGAAAGAGAGTCGGACCGAAATGCAGCGTGTTGGTTACTCATGTTTATTAATTGAACAAACGACGATACATGAAATAACAAAAACAACAAACGGAACGTGAAAAACCTATACAGCCTGTCTGGTGAACACTAACACAGAGACAGGAACAATCACCCACGAAATACAAAGTGAAACCCAGGCTACCTAAATACGGTTCCCAATCAGAGACAACGAGAATCACCTGACTCTGATTGAGAACCGCCTCAGGCAGCCAAACCTATGCAACACACACCCCTAATCAGCTACAATACCAATAACTAAAAAAAAACACTAAGAATTACAACAAACAATAAACCCATGTCACACCCTGGCCTGACCAACTAATTAACTAAAACACAAAATACTAAGACCAAGGCGTGACACATACATACATACATACATACATACATACATACATACATACATACATACATACATACATACATACATACATACATACATACATACATACATACATACATACATACATACATACATACATACATTTTCCTCTTGCTGCTCAGGGCGCTTCTCTCACCCCATCCCCATCATTGCGTCTCTCAATACATACATTTTAAACAAACTTACAAACAGAATTTAAACAAAAAAGCTCAGTTTAAACCAAAATGTTTGGTTCCACACATGGAACATACGGTGTAATTCTGAAATACATAGATCCCCACCATTCTAAGAGAATCCTTGCAGCATAATAGCTGATACCTCAGGTTCTAGGTCATTTAGATAAGGTTCCCATACTTTGTAGAACTGATCTGTTTTAGAATGCAATGTACATGTCAGATATTCCAGAGGCACCCATTCAAATAGTATATTATGCCAATTTTTAATAGAAGGAACCTTATCAATAATCCACTGTAAAAGGATGTTTTCCTCGCTGCGAAGGTAAGGATGTTGTAAAGCCTCCTCTTACCCGCAGAAGTAACATGCCTACTGGGGAGACCCAACAGTAAAGATACTGGGTCCAATTCTAGATCAACCCCTAGGATCTTTTCAATTTCTTGCAGAACACCAGACCAGAATCTTTGTATTTTGGTACATGACCATAAACGAAGTGTTAGGGTGCCTGTATCAGTTTTGCATTTAAGACACTGAGGAGAAGAAGAAGTGGGGCTAAAAGCATGTCTGCGATTTGGGGATATATGCAATCTGTGTATTATTCTTAATTGGATTGCTCTAGTATGATTACATATAGATATTGTTTTTGCATATCTCCAAATGTCCTCCCACATCTCTTCGTCAATAGTAACAGACCATTCTTTATCCCACACTTGTTTCACCCTCTGTGTGTTGACAGCAGAAAAGGACCTTAAAGCATCATAAAACAGACTAACATACATTTTCCTTTGTGGGAAAAAAAGCATTCTTCATTCTTTCAATGACAGACATATCGGTGTTACCAATTAAGGTGGTGCTCTTCAGAATATAATTTCTTACTTGTTGGAAGCGGAAAAAGTCCTGCTTTGGGAGTCGAAATTTCTTGACCATCTGCTCAAATGACAATAAAATCTTATCAGCAAATAAGTCATTTAGTCTGCATATTCCCTTATTAAGCCAAAAGGTAAAGCCAGCATCCAGCAATCCTGGACTAAAATCAGGGTTGTTAAGAATTGGGTTAAGAGCAGAGGTTAGTTTGGACCTTCCCAGGAAGCGTTGAACTGACCTCCATACTTTGAGTGTGTTAAGTGTAATAGGATTATTGCAAGTCTTCTACAGACTTGAAACTTCCGAAAAATAAAAGATCCTGTAACGGGTATTTTGAAAGAGAAGTCTCAATGTCTAACCAAATAGAGGAGTCATCGTCAGAAATATAACATAGGTGGTGGGCACACCACTGATAGAACCTGATATTGGGCAGGTCCAAGCCGCCCATAGAACTTGGCAGCTGCAATATTGCCATCTTAAGTCTTGGCTTGCATTTACTCCATGTAAAGGAACTTAGCCATCCATTTACATCCTTTATTATCTTATTGGAGAGTAATACTGGAATCATTTGGATTGGGTAAAGTAGTCTCGGTAAAATGTTCATTTTCAAGAGGGATATTCTACCCAACCAAGAAATCGGGAGAGAGTTCCAGATCCTGTCTTATTGTATCAAACAAGGGAACAAATTGGCTTTGTACATTTGCTGGAATTTATGAGTTACAAATATAACCAGATACATAAAACCTGGGGGAGACCATTTAAAAGGGAAGGGGGAGAAGTATAAGTTACAGAGTGAAGGTTACCAAGTGGCATAGCCTCTAATTTAGTTAAGTTAATCTTGTAGCCTGAGAATTCGCTGAATAATTCAATAATATTAATTAGAGATGTAATTGAAGTCTCAGGACTAGAGATGAATATCAGGACATCATCAGCATACAAGCTTATTTTCTGGTGAACATCACCAATGAGAAGCCCCTGTATAGCAGGCGTTACCCTGATGGCCTCGGCCAGTGGTTCCATAACAGTGCAAATAGGAGAGGGGACAAAGGACAGCCCTGTCTGGTACCTCTGTATATAGAGAAGCTATTTGACATTAGCCCATTAGTAAGGACAGCAGCCTGAGGGTCATCATATAACACTTTCACCCATTTTATAAAGTTGTCCACTAGACCAAATTTATTTAGAGCAAAGAACAGGTAAGACCACTCCACAAATGCTTTCTCAGCATCTAGGGAGAGCACAAGACCATCCATAGCGCTTTGTTGGTAGGCTTGAATTACATTAAGAAGCCGCCTGACATTGTTGCTGACTTACGGCCCTAAATGAAGCCAGTTTGGTCTCCTTTCACAATTAGTGGCAGTGAGTCCTCTAATCTTGTGGCTAGAATTTTAGAAAGCAATTTTTTATCCACATTCAGAAGGGAAATTGGTCTGTACGATGAAACAAGACTCCCTGTGGGACATTTTCCCTTTTTGAGAATAAGTGATATGTAGGCTTCTCTCAGCGTTTGAGGGAGCTGGTCATTTGCAAATGAGTGGTTAAACATATCACGCAATGGCTCAAGGATCAGGCCATGGAACTCTTTATAGAACTCACTACAAAACCCGTCTGGTCCTGGGGCCTTACCATTTTGCAGATTCTTAATTGCAAACATTATCTCTTCCTCGGTAATAGGGGCATTAAGGAGAGACCTCTGTTCTTCGGAGATAGTAGGGAGCTCAATCTTAGAAAATAAGTTCTCCATTAATTTGGGTGCATCATTTGGCAGTTCTGAGGCATAAAGGTTTGCACAAAATCTCTTAAATTAGTCATTTATCAATTTATTTTCATATAAATGATTGCCATCAGAATCAGTAATAGTAGCAATTGACTGAGAGTCAGCTCTCTTTTTAGCTAGGTATGCCAAGTACTTTCCTGGCTTATCGCCATGCTCATATAGCTTTTGCCTGACAAATCTCATTTTCTTTTCAGCGTCCTGTGTCCAACATTGATCTAAGGACTGATATTTCCTTTAATAGGGCAGGAGTGGGAGTTTTGATGTAGTCCTTCTCTTTAGTTTCTAATTCACCCTCTAACGTTGTTTTGCTTTTCACGCTTTTTTCCGTCTCTTAGTGGCTGTGTACGACATAATCAGACCCCTGGCATACGCTTTACAGGTCTCTTAGTGGCTGTGTATGACATAATCAGACCCCTGGCATACGCTTTACAGGTCTCTTAGTGGCTGTGTATGACATAATCAGACCCCTGGCGTACGCTTACAGGTCTCTTAGTGGCTGTGTATGACATAATCAGACCCCTGGCGTACGCTTTACAGGTCTCTTAGTAGCTGTGTATGACATAATCAGACCCCTGGCATACGCTTTACAGGTCTCTTAGTGGCTGTGTATGACATAATCAGACCCCTGGCATACGCTTTACAGGTTTCCCAAAGGAGCGAGGGGTTATCTGTTGATTGAGAGTTAATAGAGAAAAATGCTTTAAACTCTGTAATAAAATATGATGTGAATGTATGGTTGTATTCAACCTCCAATGTCTTGACCGATTGAATGCCCCGTTGAGTTTTATGTCCAGTTTTATGTGTCAATTATTAATATCACTTATTTATGTCCAGGATCACCTCCGCATGATCAGATCAGATCGCAACGACGTCCTGGGCATAACAAAGTAATCTATTCTAGTCTGACATCCATGAGGTGCAGAGAAACAAGTGGACTTTCTGTTGGAGGGATGAAAAGTTCTCCAAACATCAGCATACCCCAGATCATCACAAATAGCTTTAAGTGACTTAGCTTGAGGAGAGAGGGAAGCTATACCTCTGTGAAACTTATCAATAAGGGGGTTCAACAAACAATTAAAATCTCCTCCAACCACTGCAGTGTCTGAGTTGAATTCTGAAAAGTCTAGAAATACCTTAGTGAGGAAATCAGGGGGGTGGGCAGGGGGGAAGTAAATATTCATTATGGAAATGTTCTGCCCTTGTAAAGTACCATTAATTATAACAAAGCGACCAAATGTATCTTTCACGCAATTCAAGACCTTAAGTGGAAAGTTATTTTTTACAAGAATTGCTACACCTCTACTACTGGATGTAATTGATGAGAAAAACACTTGACCAAACCTCCCTTGTTGTAATTTCAGGTGGTCCTTATCATCCAAATGAGTTTCTTGCAACAGGGCAATATCAATATGTTCCTTTTTCAAAAAAGACAGTACCTTCTTCCTTTTAATGGGGTTATGACTCCCTCTAATGTTCCATGTACATACACGCAGTCTGTTACCTGCCATTGCACTTTGACCATTAAATATCCAGACTGAACCCTACTGTAAAAGTGGGGTGGTACCTTTTTCCATGTGTTGAACTCTCTTCTATCTCACCCAGCATAAACAAACAATATGAACCCTGAACTTGAACTATACTAAACCCAAAAATTAAACATGTAAAGATCCAAAGGGGGGTTTTCCCACTAGCTAACATGCAGGGGATTTCAACTTTCCAAAGTAGACTCTTAAGTCCGCATTGCCACTCAATAGCCTCATCCTTTATATATATGGAAATGAAAATCAATAGAAGAAGATTGAGGCTCTTCCATCTAAAACCAAGCCTGGGCATCAATATAGATTCACACATATCTCAGCGTGAGCTATAGCGGCAGTTACTTTAGCAAGAAAAATAATAAAGATACGAATATTACTGAACGTTTCGTGAGAACTCACACCACTGTTTCATGATCAGATTCAAATAAAAATAAAAAAGTTATCCAATGCTGCGGGGGTGCAGCTTGAAGTTATTTACCCGAGAGAGTCAATAAATGCAGCAGCCTCTTCAGGTGTGTAGAGTTTTCTAGGCGATCCGTTGACCATAATCTTCAATGTGGCCGGGTTCAGCAGTGCGTAGTCCATCTTCGCCTCTGCCTCATCAAACGCTTTGCGTCTTCGTACAACCGCTGTGGAATAATCATTGAAGAATGAGACCTTTGGACCTTTACGTTGACTACCATCAGAACCGATGTTTCTAGCCGTATCCATGACGCTCTGCTTGTCGGTGAAGTTGTGGAACTTTATAACCACTGGCCGTGGGCGCTGATTGGGACCTGGTATCGGTGCTTGAGAGCGATGGGCTCTGTCCAGCTTCACACGACCAGCCTTAGTGTCCATTTGTAGGTAGCCAGGGATCCATTCCTCAAAAAAAATTACTGAACGTGTCCCTTCAGAATTTTCCGGGAGTCCCACAACACGAATATTGCATCTGCGTCCTCGATTATCCAAGTCCTCAATGTGCTCCGCCATTTCGCGCACCTGTTTCTCAAGTGCCTTTAACTTAGTGTCCATAGATGTAGTTGAAGTTTCCACTGTAGCAATTCTTGATTCCGCCTCATCAACACGTTTGACAACCCTCTGCAGTTCAGCTAAATGACCTGCTATTGCTTCCAAGACCGTTCTTATCTTAACATTGATCACTTCAGTAATGTTATCAGTCATCTTTTGAATCACCATTTCCATTGTGCCTGGATCCGCAATAGTGTTAGCTTCGCTAACGTTAGCTAGCTTCTCCTGCACATCTACAGGGATGGTGGTTTTGGTCGAGTTCTTAGTAGTTCTGTTGGGCATGTTGTCAGAGATTTTTGAGAAATAGCCGTCAAGACTCATTGTAGGATAACTTATTTAGCCAATTCTACCACGTTTTCAAGCTAGGAGATTAATGTAAAAATATAAATTTACGAATGCCATGGGAGCTCGCTGAAATACAGTGTTCTCTCTACGGCGCCATTTTGCCCCCCCCCCCCCCTTTCCCTCTTAATGAAGCACTCACGCTCCTGTTGCTGCCAGCTAGGGCGCGGTGCATGGTAACTGGTTAATTTATCGCAACAACCCGGTGGGGATGAGGCGATGAGCAATAGATAGGTTGGTGGGTTTGTTGATAGCGCTGGCCAGTGTTAGGGGCTAGTTGTGTATTAACACGCATGATCAGGGTTTCTCAAACTATGGGTCGGGACCCAAAGTGGGCCCTGGGCGTGTGAGAGAGATATGAGAATACATATATAATAGCACACTATTTATTTTTAATTGGAGGAACTTCTGTTTAACCCAGAAATCTCATTGAGGTAAGAAGACCTCTTTCTTACGTGGGACCTGGTGCACAACTGAAGCTGGGTCCAGAACATTAGGGTCTCCTTGAGTCATGCGTAGCACATTGAGTGGCAGCAAGCAGCTTTGTGTGTAAGTGCGTCCCCTGCAGAGGTCAACTATCCATGATGGGTGTCCTCACCCCCAAAGCCATGTATGGTCAATGGGCAGAAAAAGGTTGAGAATACGTGGTTCTGAGCCCAATTTGCAGCTGAACACAGCTGTCTCTACATTTGAGAGAAAAAGTACTCGTCATTACAGGAGACAATGGTATAATGGCGATAGTCATTCTCCTCCAAAACACATCCCCTAATAATACTCTCCACACAGTCTCTGTAACACAGGCTCTCTGAAATCGATGTGACACGCAAGCCCCCTAGTCATTGCTATATATATCTGGATGGGGAGTGAGTGAGCGAGCCATCGAGGCAATGATTGGGCGCTCAGGCACTCTGCACTCGCCCACCGGAGTTGTCAGCCTAGTTCTGGACTCCCGTTTTTCAAGGACAAGGCGCCTGGTAAACAGCTTCTTACGCCGCTGCCAGTGGAGCCGACAGGAGTGGCTGCCTCCCTCCCTCCCCTCTGCTCTCCTCCTCCCCCCTCTCCTCTGACGCGGTGTGTAGTCTTCCCTACCCACTGCCAGGAGGCCATGTCATGGTGGCCATGTTATGTCATGAATTATTTAACAAGCAAAAAAAAAGGAGAGAAAAAATGGAACTTGGCTAACAAGCAAATCCCCTCCTACAGTACTCGGGGAATACTGATGGTAATGGTGATCTGTATTCAGGGGATGAGTGTCTATACATATTCATGAGGACAGACGTGTCATGCAGCATTGTGGGATTGGAGATGCAGCACCGTGGGATTGAAAATCAGGTAAATGAGTGGTGTCCTTATTGTTTGTTTACTGACATTGCTACATGATTCAAACATACATGTGACCGACCAACTCGATTCTGTCTTATGTAGCAAAATATGAAATTGTGCTTTTAATATTGGACAAAGGTAGACTCCTAGCTAGAAAATGGTGTATCATACACTACAGTTGAAGAACACTGGGAAAGTAATTCTGCTTTGAAAGTTGATAAACTTCTAAACCCACTTTTGAGAAAATGGCACTTTAATATTTTGGTACACCTACTGGAGATCTTTGTCTACACCTATTCAGCATCGTTCACACCCTCTTAAGCCTTAGCCCCACCCATCTCTTTAAAGATTCACTTGAGGCCATGTGCTAAACAGAGTGAGTACAGTAGTGTACTGAACAACCAAAGATTAAGACTAAAGGCTGGTTTATACTACCTCTCTCTACATGTCTGTAGACAGTTGTCGCGGGGACATCATGAACATTCTATTGTCGTCCAACATCGTACTTGTTGTTATGAAAATGTATAAACACAAAAAGGACAGACTCCATAACTTCAGCAGCCTGGTGGTCCACAATAGCATAACTGGTGTATTTTAACACTAATAAACACCCATCAGTTTAACAAATCATTTAGTATAAGTCAATCTAGCAAACCAGGCAACTAAAAGGAACTTTCTAAACAATGTTTTGGTTAATTTCCAGTTTGTTTGTTAGCTGCCTAGCCAGTTCAAATAATGACCATTTTCATAGCTTTAGCAACAAACAAAAACATATTATTACAGGAAAAGAAACTCACAACAAGATCATTATTTACAAGCTAATGGGGAGCTAATTACATAAAATAGCTTATGGTTGTGAGTTTGGCGAAATAATAAAAGCAGGGCATTCTACCGGATATCAAAAAATAATTGGCCTGACGTTACGTCCTAATTTGACTGGTGCAGGTCATGTTGTTCTTCACATTACCGTCTCTGGTAAACACACTACATCAAATCAAATCAAAGTGTATTTGTCACATGCACAGCATACAAAAGGTCTAAACAGTACAGTGAAATGGTTACTTGCATATTGGAGTGTTTGATTCATTTTCAGTCAGAATGGCCTGATCATCCTTCGCAACACTATCGCAATCATTGCTGGCGGTAAGGTCCCTGTCATTTTCTGTGACTAAACCAACTAGGCTTGTAATTTAACAATTCTATTTGTATTTACAAATGACATACAAGTTTGTTATAAAAACCAATGAAAGTGGACATGTTCCAGAAGGTATTTCTGAACAAAAAAATTTTTTTTGATAAAATAATAAAAATGTTTACGTTCAAATGCCTCTCCTGTGAAGTAGTGACGTGACACATATGCCTAGTTTCCTGGAATGACTCACATATTGTGTTTTTAGTCCATATAGCTACGTCTCTCAAATGTATTTTTATACAAAGCCTGTTGACTGGCCTTGTCTAGATGTTATTACTGTCTCCCTGTATAGTTTTACATAGGAAATATGGTACATCACTATGCACTGCGTGTCCAGGAGTATGTTGCTTTGAAGTAATGCCACTTTCATCTGAACCTGCAGTAGGAAGACTCTGAGGAAAGCGAGGGTTAGAATGTGTCTCATGCCTGTTACACTGTATCATCTTTGATATGTAGCTACACCAGAATGATACATTTGTTTATCTCTTCAGCCGACGGCAAACATGTGCCTCATATTCCTGACCTATTGTACAGTATATCCTTAACATAAAAGGTCATGCATTTTTTATGTTCTGCAATATCCTAATGTAGTCGGTATCGGTAACCTCCTCCATAAAGGTCATTGAATCATATCACACGACCTTGTGTTCCCGAGAGCACAAATGCCCCATGATCCTAGGCAACAGAACAGGTGCCGTTCACTGCATTCATATAGACATGACACTCACAAACATATGTGAACAAAACTCTCACAGGTTATAACCCTAGTTGTTAGATTGTTGGGCCAGTAACCGAAAGGTTGCTAGATCGAATCCCCGAGCCGACAAGGTAAAAATCTGTCGTTCTGCCCCTGAATAAGGCACTTAACCCATTGTTCCTAGGCTGTCATTGTAAATGAGAATTTGTTCTTAACCTCTTACATCTATGGGGGCGCTATTTCATTTTTGGATGAAAAACGTTCCCATTTTAAACAAGATATTTTGTAACAAAAAGATGCTCGACTATGCATATAATTGATAGCATTCGAAAGAAAACACTCTGACGTGTCCAGAAATACCAAGATATTCTCTGTGCGTGCCCTAGAACGTGAGCTTCAGGCAAAACCAAGATGAGATGGCATCCAGGAAATGACAAGGATTTTTGAGGCTCTGTTTTCCATTGTCTCCTTATATGGCTGTGAATGCGAGAGGAATGAGCCTGCCCTTTCTGTCGTTTCCCCAAGGTGTCTGCAGCATTGTGACGTATTTGTAGGCAGATCATTGGAAGATTGACCATAAGAGACCACATTTACCAGGTGTCCGCCCGGTGTCCTGCGCCGAAATTGGTGCGCAAAAGTCACCTGCCAGTATTTTTCCATGGGATACAGAGAGGAAAGCAAGCTTCCACGAACTGCATATCAATGAAGAGATATGTGAAAAAACACCTTGAGGATTGATTCCAAACAACGTTTGCCATGTTTCGGTCGATATTATGTAGTTAATCCGGAAAAAGTTTTACGTTGTAGTGAAAATGTTGCGTGCTAAATGCTACTCAAAATGCTATGCTAGCTTTGCATACTCTTACACAAATTAGTCAATTTCTATGGTTCAAAAGCATATTTTGAAAATCTGAGATGACAGTGTTGTTAAGAAAAGGCTAAGCTTGAGAGCAGACGCATTATTTTCATTTTATTTGCGATTTTCAGAAATCGTTAACGTTGCGTTATGCTAATGAGCCTGAGGCTTTAGTCACAAACCCGGATCCGGGATGGGGAGTTTCAAGAAGTTAACTGACTTGCCTAGTTAAACAAAGGTTAAAAAGAAGACAAAACAAATGAGCAGAGAGCAGACTCAAAATAAAAGGTGCTTCTATTATTTCTAACATTTCAATACATTGCCTTCTTTTTTTTATTTAACCTTTATTTAACCAGGCAAGTCAGTTAAGAACAAATTCTTATTTTCAATGACGGTTACTAGGCCAACACTCTAACCACTAGGCTACCCTGCCGCCCCTCTAACCACTAGGCTAGGCTAACCACTAGGCTACCCTGGCTTTTGTCACGTATTTTTGTGAACGGAATAAAAAAGTTAATGTAGTTGCCTTTCCCTATTTGATATTCATGAACCTAAGAGTGACATTTGCAGTGCACTCAGTTTAAAGAGCTTTCATAGGCTGTTGTAGCCCTCCTGTAATGACAATGGAGCGTGTCAAAGTACTGAGCCGTGTGTGGGGTACTCTGCCGACATGGGTGGTGACACGATATTGACTCCAAGTTGAGCAGGTCGAGATAAGTGACAGGGAGCCTTTGTCAATACATGCCCGGTGACAAGGACACAATTTTCCCTTTACAAGAGTTGTTGTCATCTGTCATGATGCTGTCTATAGGGGCATTTGCTAGCACAGTGTACAGTGGTGCTATCAAAATACTGAAGCTCATTTTATCTGAAGCTCCTTCCATTTTTAACAGGCATTCAGAGAATATACATTTGTGTTCGTACCATAATGTAGAACATGATATCAACAAATGCTAATAGAATACTGTCTGTTGCTGTAGAAAATATATAATGCTATCAACCCCGATTCCCAAAAAATATCAACTCTAGCAGGAAGTGCAGCATCTGTGCGCATTGCACTCTTAATTCATCCTCCATCTGTAATAGACTGAAACATCCATTATGTTCTGGCCTGCTCGCCTCCCTACCATTGAGGAAGTACAGTTCCCGCTCAGCCCAGTCAAAACTGTTCGCTGCTCTGGCCCCCCAATGGTGGAACAAACTCCCTCACGACGCCAGGACAGCGGAGTCAATCACCACCTTCCGGAGACACCTGAAACCCCACCTCTTCAAGGAATACCTAGGATAGGATAAGTAATCCTTCTCACCACCCCCCCTTAATGATCTAGATGCACTATTGTAAAGTGGCTGTTCCACTGGATGTCAGAAGGTGAATTCACCAATTTGTAAGTCGCTCTGGATAAGAGCGTCTGCTAAATGACTTAAATGTAAATGTAAATGATATATGCCTCTCCAGATATGAAACATTCCCGTTTTCTGAATTACTGTTATTACTTCTCCATTAGCCACAATTAGTTACTGACGGCACAACTAGTAATGTATTCACTTCATCGTTTTTTGCCTTTTGAATTTCTGAATTTGTGCGGGGGGGGGTGAAGCTAGATTTGGAGTAATTGCCCCAGGTGAGGAGTGATTATTATATTCTATCAAGTTCATCAGACTGTGCCAAAGTATTGAACGGGCAGCTTTTATTATCAGAGCTATGTCCCGCAGTGGTCTCTTTATGTTGTGTAGTTGGGCTTCTCATGTTCTGCGGATGGGGAACATTTTTGTCAGTCACGGCACATTAAAATCATGCTTGAACATGGTGGAAATCAGATTGGACATGAAAGAAACAGGCTTGAGTCGTGAAAGATTCATTCAAATTAGTTTCATAGCATTACAATTTACAGAACGTATCAGCCTTTGTCTTTGACAGCAAAGAGATTTATCGAGTACAATATAATCACAAAAAAATATCGAAATGCTGTGGTGTTGGCTTGCTTACATCTATCATATATATAATATACACTGCTCAAAAAAATAAAGGGAACACTAAAATAACACATTCTAGATCTGAATGAATGAAATATTCTTATTAAATATTTTTTTCTTTACATAGTTTAATGTGCTGACAACAAAATCACATAAAAATTATCAATGGAAATCAAATGTATCAACCCATAGGGGTCTGGATTTGGAATCACACTCAAAATTAAAGTGGAAAACCACACTACAGGCTGATCCAACTTTGATGTAATGTCCTTTAAAAAAGTCAAAATAAGGCAGTAGTGTGTGTGGCATCCACGTGCCTGTATGACCTCCCTACAACGCCTGGGCATGCTCCTGATGAGGTGGCGGATGGTCTCCTGAGGGATCTCCTCCCAGACCTGAACTAAAGCATCCGCCAACTCCTGGACAGTCTGTGGTGCAACGTGGCGTTGGTAGAGGAAGTGAGACATGATGTCCCAGATGTGCTCAATTGGATTCAGGTCTGGGGAACGGGTGGGCCAGTCCATAGCATCAATGCCTTCCTCTTGCAGGAACTGCTGACACACTCCAGCCACATGAGGTCTAGTATTGTCTTGCATCAGGAGGAACCCAGTGCCAACCGCACCAGCATATGGTCTCACAAGGGGTCTGAGGATCTCATCTCGGTACCTAATGGCAGTCAGGCTACCTCTGGCGAGCACATGGAGGGCTGTGCGGCCCCCCAAAGAAATGCCACCCCACACCATGACTGACTCACCGCCAAACCGGTCATGCTGGAGGATGTTGCAGGCAGCAGAACGTTCTCCACGGCGTCTCCAGACTGTCACGTCTGTCACATGTGCTCAGTGTGAACCTGCTTTCATCTGTGAAGAGCACAGGGCGCCAGTGGCGAATTTGCCAATCTGCACAGTGTTGGGCTGTAAGCACAACCCCCACCTGTGGACGTCGGGCCCTCATACCACCCTCATTGCTCCTCCTACTCCTCCTTGCACAATGGCGGAGGTAGCGGTCCTGCTGCTGGGTTGTTGCCCTCCTACGGCCTCCTCCACGTCTCCTGATGTACTGGCCTGTCTCCTGGTAGCGCCTCCATGCTCTGGACACTACGCTGACAGACACAGCAAACCTTCTTGCCACAGCTCACATTGATGTGCCATCCTGGATGAGCTGCACTACCTGAGCCACTTGTGTGGATTGTAGACTTCGTCTCATGCTACCACTAGAGTGAAAGCACTGCCAGCATTCAAAAGTGACCAAAACATCAGCCAGGAAGCATAGGAACTGAGAAGTGGTCTGGTCACCACCTGCAGAACCACTCCTTTATTGGGGGTGTCTTGCACAACAGCATGTGACATTTATTGTCAATCAGTGTGTGTGTATGTATATGTATATGTGTGTATGTATATGTATGTATGTATGTATGTATGTATGTATATATATATATGTATGTATATGTATGTATATATACATATGTATGTGTATATGTGATTATTCTTGAACTAGCATGTATTTAGGACACAGCCAGGGCCGTCAGCAATTTTTATTGGTATAACAGGCCCCCCAAACAGTCTTGAGTCTGAACCATCGATGGATGCTGTCACACAGGAGGAGTGAATAGCAAAGAGAAATCCAATTGGAATCAAATGTCTCTCAATAACAAAAGTCTGTTGATTGAATGCGACGGGGCAGGCAGGCTCTCTCCGACTCACCATGTGACTTGCAGATGGGCGTGCGCTGCCGTTTCCACGCATGACAAGACAAACCCATCTATTCCCTGTCTGGCCTCCACCCTGATGTGTCATCGAGCTGTAGGGGAGACCGTGGGCAATTGTTACAGGGGGTAATTGTAACACCTTAAATTTCTCCAAACAGGAACAATATAGAGTGATAATCATTCAGTACATTTAGGTTAGCTCCCTGCTTGAACAGTTTCAGACAAATATCTCACAATTTTTAGGGGTGAAAGTCGTTTTGTTTTCACCGGCTATATTTTTCTTATACTGTCCTGACCATTTATGTCCAAGAATTCAAAACAGCATAATTTTCATTACTATATGTTGGCTAAACATTTACATGATTGACATTTGTCACTATTGTTGTCTTTTGCTTGGCACATGAGATTCTGTCATGGCTGCTGGTGTTGGGGGAAATTGTAACGCAATGTTAAAATGACCCTGAACCAAGCAGCCAAATTATGAAAAAGAGATTTTAACATAAATAAATGACAAGAAAATAAAATGTAAATAGCCCTCAAGTCCTGTGTAGAAAAAGTTGTACAAATATATAATCTGGGCATCGTCAGACTATTCAAGATATTATGAAATTAACCAAATGGACATGCACAAACAAGTGTTGGTGTAAAAATGTGTTACTTATTTGTATATTTCTTACAAAATCAGTACATATGTCTCAAATCAAATTGTATTGGTCACATAGACATGGTTAGCAGATGTTAATACGAGTGTAGCGAAATGCTTGTGCTACTAGTTCCGACCGTGCAGTAATATTGAACAAGTAATCTAACAATTTCACAACAACTACCTCATACACACAAGTGAAAAGGAATGAATAATAATATGTACATATAAATAAATGGATGGCCGTGCGGCATAGGCAAGATACAGTAGATGGGATAGAGTACAGTATATACGTATGAGATGAGTAATGTAGGGTATATAAACATATAAAAGTGGCATTGTTTAAAGTGGCTAGTGATACATGTATTACATAAAGATGGCAAGTTACAGTAGATGGTATAGAGTACAGTATATACATATGAGATGAGTAATGTAGGGTATGTAAACATTATATTAAGTAGCATTGTTCAAAGTGGCTAGTGATACGTTTTTTACAACAATTTTACTATTAGTAAAGTGGCTGGAGTTGAGTCATTATGTTGGCAGCAGCCACTCAATGTTAGTGATGGCTGTTTTAACAGTCTGATGGCCTTGAGATAGAAGCTGTTTTTCAGTCTCTCGGTCCCAGCTTTGATGCACCTGTACTGATCTTGCCTTCTGCATGATAGTGGGGTGAACAGGCAGTGGCTCGGGTGGTTCTTGTCCTTCATGATCTTTTTGGCCTTCCTGTGACATCGGATGGTGTAGGTGTCCTGGAGGGCAGGTAGTTTGCCCCCGGTGATGCGTTGTGCAGACCTCACTACCCTCTGGAGAGCCTTACGGTTGTGAGCGGTGCAGTTGCCGTACCAGGCGGCAATACAGCCCGACAGGATGCTCTCAATTGTGCATCTGTAAAAGTTTGAGTGTTTTCGGTGACAAGCCAAATTTCTTCAGCCTCCTGAGGTTGAAGAGGCGCTGTCTGTGAGGATGGACCATTTCAGTTTGTCCGTGATGTGTACACTGAGGATCTTAAAACTTTCCACCTTCTCCACTAGTGTCCCGTCGATGTGGATAGGGGGGTGCTCCCTCTGCTGTTTCCTGAAGTCCACAATCATCTCCTTTGTTTTGTTAATGTTGATTGTGAGGTTATTTTCCTGTCACCATACCCCGAGGTCCCTCACCTCCTCCCTGTAGGCCATCTCGTCGTTGTTAGTAATCAAGCCTACCACGGTAGTGTCGTCTGCAAACTTGATGATTGAGTTGGAGGTGTGCATAGCCACGCAGTCATGGGTCAACAGGGAGTATAGGAGCATGCACCCTTGTGAGCACGCACTCTTGTGGGGCCCCAGAGCTAAGGATCAGCAAGGTGGAGATGTTGTTTCCTACCCTCAACACCTGGGGGCGGCCCGTCAGAAAGTCCAGGACCCAGTTGCACAGAGCGGGGTCGAGAACCCAAGAACTCGAGCTTAATGACAAGTTTGGAGGGTACTATGGTGTTAAATGCTGAGCTGTAATCGATGAACAGCATTCTTACATAGATATTCCTTTGTCCAGATGGGTTAGGGCAGCGTGCAGTGGGATTGCGATTGCGTCGTCTGTGAACCTGTCACTAGGCTGGAAGCAACGAAATGGAATCGTGGTCAGATTTGCCTAAATGAGGGTGAGGGAGGGCTTTTAATGCATCACGGAAGTTAGAGTAGCAATGATCCAGAATGCTGTCTATGATAATTACAGTGCCTTGCAAAAGTATTCATCCGCCTTGGCGTTTTTCCTACTTTGTTGCATTACAACCTGTAATTTTAAATACATTTTTATTTAAATTTCATGTAATAGACATACACAAAATAGTCCAAATTGGTGAAATGAAAAAAATGACTTACTTAAAAATTACAAAAAAACTGAAAAGTTGTGCGTGTATACTGTATGTATTCACCCTTTGCTATGAAGCCCCCGAATAAGATCTGGTGCAACCAATTACCTTCAGAAGTCACATAACTAGTTAGATTGCACACAGGTGGACTTTATTTAAGTGTCACTTGATCTGTCACATGATCTCAGTATATATACACCTGTGCTGAAAGGCCCCAGAGTCTGCAACACCACGAAGCAAGGGGCACCACCAAGCAACCGGCACCATGAGGACCAGGAGCTCTCCAAACAGGTCAGGGACAAAGTTGTGGAGAAGTACAGATCAGGGTTGGGTTATAAAAAAATATCAGAAACTTTGAACATCCCACGGAGCACCATTAAATCCATTATTAAAAAATAGAAAGGATATGGCACCACAACAAACCTGCCAAGAGAGGGCCGCCCACCAAAACCCACAGACCAGGCAAGGAGGGCATTAATCAGAGAGGCTAAAGGAGCATGGCGGTGGCAGCATCATGCTGTGGAGATGTTTTTAATCGGCAGGAACTGGGAAACTGGTAAGATTTGAAGGAATGAATGATACAGGGAAATTCTTGAGGGAAACCTGTTTGTCGTCAAGAGATTTCAGAAAGGGACAGAGGTTCACCTTCTAGGTAGGACAATGACCCTAAGCATACAGCTAAAGCAACACTCGAGTGGTTTAAGGGGAAACATTTAAATGTCTTGGAATGGCCTAGTCAAAGCCCAGGCCTCAATACAATTGAGAATCTGTGGTATGACTTAAAGATTGCTGTACACCAGCGAAACCCATCCAACTTGAAGGAGCTGGAGCAGTTTTGCCTTGAAGAATGAGCAAACATCCCAGTAGCTAGATGTGCCAAGCTTATAGATTCATATCCCAAAAGACTTGCAGCTGTATTTGCTGCAAAAGGTGGCTCTACAAAGTATTGACTTTGGGCAGGGTGAATAGTACGCTCAAGTTTTTTTGTCTTATTTCTTGTTTGTTTCACAAGAAAAAATATTTTGCATCTTCAAAGTGGTTGGCTTTGTGGTTGGTAATCAAATGATATAAAGCCCCCAAAAATCTATTTTAATTCCAGGGTGTAAGGCAACAAAAGAGGATAAATGCCAAGGGGGTGAATACTTTTGCAAGCAACTGTGATAAACTTGAATGTTTTTTCAGTTTCTGGTTTATTTTGTAGGTGTTATATTTGACCCCAGCTACTGTTATAATTGCCCCTGGCACAGGGGCAAATGTAACGTCAAGACTGTTTGGATTCAAACAATATTGTGATCAAACAGTCTTATGTAAAGACCTATACATGGTATGAATGATTAGGAGACATATATTTTTCTCATAAAAAAAATGTAATGGCCTAGTGTAAGTAGTGGTCTCTGAGCAATCAAGTAATGCCAGTCATACACTACCCGATTTCACCACGAGTTTGCTGTCCCAGATTCATTTTCATGATTGGGGTGAAATCCTTATCATTTGTGCCAGGATTAGTACGTCAGGCTCGCGTTGTTTGAGCGGGACAAGGCCATACCAGTGATGGCTGTTCCGTTCTCCAGACCCCTGTCGAATGTACCAATAATTCTCTGACAGGTCAGAAATGTTGGTTGTGCATCTTGAAGTATGAGCAGTGCTACGATGTGATTTGGCAAGGAGCACTCATCATGTGAGACCAAAACAAAGATGGCTAAGAGAAAAGCTACAACAGCATGCACTGTGTGGACCAGGTGATGGAAGACAGATTGGTGAATAACATTGTGAGGAGAATAGAGTCATTTGTCTTTGTCTGAGACGGCGGGACAGGATGTAGGGGAGACCGGGGGCAATTGTTACACTTTTTGTCAACCAAGAAACACAGGGCAGGATCAACAAGGGAATCATCGTCTAATGTGAGCACCCCATGTCCTGGGGTTGAGGATGGACGGAATTGAAGATTTGCGACAAAGAAATCGGGAAATGTGAGCATGTCCAAGTTGTTACTATTTTAGAATCGTGTAGTGTATGCCCTAAAAGACAAAAACTGTTACAATTACCCCCAGTCTTCCCTACATCCTGTCCCTGAGGTCAGGAGGATGCCCGCCATCTCAGAAAAAGACAGATGACTCAGTGAGGAAGATAATGTTATCGTGTATGTTTAATCTAGACTTCTAATCTCACTTTTGTTTTTTGGTTTTACATACCCCAAATATTATGGAAAGATTGGGTATGACAGATAAAAAGACTTTGACAATGAGCTATGTTGTTGTTACTTTGATCAAATACTGAAGTAACTTTATAGTTGTAACTGTTTTAGCCATCTAATGTTTCCTCATAAATGTACAGGCCCCAAGAATATCTGTAGTACAGTATACTCTAATCCGAGCCTTAAGGTCGGAAGAACTGCTGTCTTTATTTTCTAAATGTGTAACGATTTTCGTTGGTGGAAGGAGAAGAGGACCAAAGTGCAGCGTGGTACGTATTCCTAATGATTTTAATATAGATGAATACTGGAAATGATCAGTTCTGCAAGGTGCAACAAAATCACTGAACAGAAAATAACTACCCACAAATCATAGTGGGAAAACAGGCTACCTAAGTATGGTTCTCAATCAGAGACAACGATCGACAGCTGCCTCTGATTGGGAACCATACCAGGCCAAACACAGAAATACAAAACCTATAACAAAAACATAGAATGCCCACCCCAACTCACGCCCTAACCAAACTTAAACAGAGACATAAATAAGGAACTACGGTCAGGACGTGACAAAATTGTTATTTCATGGACCTGGAGGCACAGATTTGAGAGGGGGATCTCTACACGATACAAGACACATGGCAGCCCACAACTGACCTCGTTAAATGCAAAAGTTGGTGCTTGGCTGTTACACTAATCCACCCCAAATAATTACTCCCACTCCAATGTAGATTCTATCTGCAAAAGAGGATTGTGCAGATGGGGAGTAGAGCACTGCACGGGCATTAATTTTAAGCCCGAGCACCACACATGCCCGTGATGTTCAGGCCCTACCAGGGCCCGATTTGCTTCTGTCAGATTTAAGGCCTGAAACCTGAAATAAGAAATAACTTCCTCCGTTAGTAAATCCATTAGCTGCTCCTCTGTCTGTCACTTGCTCCCTTTGTGCAGATCGCTCTGTTCATGACGGCTCTGAGAGTATCCGTTAGTAAATCCATTAGCTGCTCCTCTGTCTGTCACTCGCTCCCTTTGCGCAGATCGCTCTACTCATGGCTGCTCTGAGAGTATCCATAGCAACAGCTCCGCTTGGGCTGTTCTGCTCAATGAAGAGACATGAGAGAGCAGTTAGTTGATATTAGCTACTTTTCATCAGTAAACTCAATGAAAATTATTTTCTGTGAAATAATCTTGTCTTCTATTTGACGAGGTTGAAGCACTTCTACACCATGTTATGAATCTTAGTCAGATATGACTGTACTGTGCAGCAGAGCACAACGAAATGGCACAGCTTTAAAATGTTAGTGATCAACTTAGTGATACTTGAGCCCTGCCCGTAACCTAGTTAATGATGAAAAAACAGGCTGGCCCTAACCCAATGTATAATGTTGGGTCGTAGAGCTGTAGTGGGAAGGTAGCGTATTCTATAAATGCACTTTCAAATGTAGACTTATTCATTTGAAGAAAGGGGGGGGGGGGGCTCCAAGCATGTTGATAGATCTAGGAATTATGTGCGATATAGATCTAGGAATTATTATTAGCATAGTAATGATTAGTGATTTATCCATCAAGCTTTTACCACTCTCTTGTGTGTGTTAGCAAGTACTGTACACTTGAAGACAAGACAGTCAGGGAGAAAACATGACATTAATAACAATACATGGTTGTGTCTCAGCAAACAAATCAATGAAAGATGTTATCTTTGCTAATCAAGTTGACATGGCTTGCCACCGTCATGAAACTGTGCCAGGCAATCGGAGTCAGAGCAGCTCTACATGACTTAACAGGCTATTGCACACCTTACTACTGTGTTAGTGGAGCTAATTTAGTCCCCTAAACTACTGTAGTACTATTGAAGGCTATAATGTTCAGACTAGTGCAAACCCATTACTGCAGGTTGCTGCGGAATGAATGGCTAATAGACGGGTTGCCTGACAACATCACAAAAATGATGCACCCTCATCGATGGGGCAGAAGGCTATGTGGAGTTATGATTCTGAGTGGTCGGATAGCTAGCAACAATGACAAGAAGCTGCAATATGGGAATCGTAGGTGATTTGTTTTATCTTATTCTTAATTTCTTGTTCTGACTGATGTCACGTTTACGCCAATATGGCACAAAAAATTGCTAGCTCGCTAACCAACAACAGTAACAATGTATTTGAGAGACAACACATGCTCATTTGGTTTTTCAATAAACATTTGGATACAAAAGTTTACGTGTTGTTAACAATCTAAGCGAACCATGTCTTTTTTTCCCCAAAAATTGCACATGCTTCAGTTTTGTTGCTTAACAACCAACCCATCTATAGTCTCTCTCTTTCTTTCTCTCTCTCACTCACTCATATTGCAGTTTCCAGGAAAGGTGATACTCAATAGTGATATTGGATTATGTTTTAGGCCAATACCTCACTTTTAGTCATATTAGTGAGTAACTGTTGTTTCTGCTTCACTGTGCTTTGGAAAAGGCTATTGGTAGATATGCTATAGTGTTAATATTTTTGGCTTATCCCTCCCATTACTGTAATGATCAAAAATTATGTATTTTCATTTGTGCCTTGGTCTCCTGGTCGGCAGTAATGTGTTCATCTGATTTTAAATTGTTTTGCTCTGAATGTGCCCGAAATTACACCACAGCAATATTCTGATTCTCATCAAAAGGAGCAACCGATGGGGGTTCAGCCTTGGCTAGTACAGCGAGGATCCATTTTGATTTTCTTTTGCCACTCGCTTTAAAATAAGCTTGGACAATCTCATTCATAATCAAATCAAATCAAATTTATTTATATTGAAACTGGAGCAGCAGCAGGGCCAGGTGGACTGGGGACAGCAAGGAGTCATCATGTCAGGTAGTCCTGGGGCATGGTCCTAGGGCTCAGGTCCCCCGAGAGAGAGAAAGAAAGAGAGAAAGGGAGAATTAGAGAGAGCACATGTGGGGTGGCCAGTCCTCTTCTGGTTGTGTCGGGTGGAGATTATAACAGAACATGGCCAAGATGTTCAAATGTTCATAAATGACCAGCATAGTCGAATAATAATAAGGCAGAACAGTTGAAACTGGAGCAGCAGCACGGCCAGGTGGACTGGGGACAGCAAGGAGTCATCATGTCAGGTAGTCCTGAGGCATGGTCCGAGGGCTCAGGTCCCCCGAGAGAGAGAAAGAGAGAATTAGAGAAAGCACACTTAAATTCACACAGGACACCGAATAGGACAGGAGAAATACTCCAGATATAACAAACTGACCCTAGCCCCCCGACACACACTACTGCAGCATAAATACTGGAGGCTGAGACAGGAGGGGTCAGGAGACACTGTGGCCCCATCCGAGGACACCCCCGGACAGGTGTGAAAAAAAGCAGTTTGAGGAGGAGTAGCACAAATCGTTGTTCCTAATGTTAGTATAGTGCCAGCTTAGCATTTAGGAGGCCCAATACTACCTGCCTAAGGAAACCCCTCGATTAAAATCATTCAACTTCTCAAATTAGCTACCATTGGCAACTTGTAATTTGGTTCTTGTGTAGCCAGAAACAATGTTGTTATATCCAAACAATTTAATGTTGATGTATTTTTTTCCTAATTCGCATTACTTCCTCAGGGACCATAGTCTGGACAAAGCCTACATTCTCCTCTTGATCATTTTTTCTTAACCGGTTCCAGGAACATCTAGAATGTGCTCCTCAGGACAGCAGTAGTTTTTTAGCGGGTCCCTTAAGAAAACATGGCACACACCTACAGCGTCATCTCTCTCTCAGCACACCATTACGCCATCACACCGTCACACCGGGCTCTGGGGTGATTTAATGACATGGAGAGCTGCCAAAAACGCCAGCTCCCCACATCCACAGGCGCTGATTGATGACACGGGGGCCTGGCTGGCGGAAGCAATCATTTTTAGGAATGGTCCTACAAATCACAGCAGAGAGCACAGCAGAGGAGGTGCAAACTCACTAGGAGACCGGCCATCGAAGAAGCACCGCCACAAATCTTTCACCAAAAAGAAAATAAGAAATCTAGATAGCCACTCGGTGGCATTTAACTGCTCTCTCTTAATTTATCCTTGTCCTGCCCCCAAAAATGCCATCAGAGCTCACTAGGTACTGGAAGTCTTGGAAACCCCATGAATTACCCTGGCATGAATTCATTTAGGTTGTAAATGTCACCAGGGTGTAATTGTATGACACCTGGGTGACTCATAATACAACGAGGGAGGAAGATCTGTTGTTTGGTTAATGTTGTTATGAGGTAGTGTCTCCTGACAGGCGCAAAGTGCTTTTGTTTTGACTCAAGGACTCATCCTCTAGTCTGTGGCATCGTGTGCAGACGAGAGTGTCACAGCAGTCAAATCTATCACTCTTTATCCATGTCAATCACGAGTGATGCTGCCACATAGCCACATCTAGGTTAATGCTCATACACATTCAAAACAAACTCTCAATGCCATAGATGTCCTTTTACATGGAGATTTGGCTGAATGCAACTGATAAACATTAACACAGCTGCATCACGTTGCACCAAAACACCAGATCTCAACAACCCCCTCATCCTGATTTGAAAAAGTATTAAAAAGTACGAAATGCACTCACTACTGTAAGTCACTCTGGCTAAATGACTAAAATGTAATGTAAATGGCTGAGTATCCATTATTATCCATTGTCGCTGAATTCCAAATGTTCTGGTTAATTACACAGCACAAAGCACGGACACATCTCTTCACGTCTGAGTTCTCTTGATTTTTCTTGTACTTGTTTTCTAGTTTTCTTGATTTCCAGCTTTTTAATAACTGAATGCATGTCAAAGCATGGGCATGTCTTACAGTTGCTGCTGTCTTACAGTAGTTAGCTTGATTATTGGCTTTTTATGAGTATGCAAATGTTCTCTTGCATCTAGGCGCGACAGAGAAAGACATAGACGGGAGACGGATTAAGATGGTTTCTCACAGCTGAGGGATAACCAAGTTGCAGCTGTTTGTGCGTGATATTGACAATGTCTCTGCCGCTAAAGAATATATTTTCTCTAAGGGGAATTGGTATCATAGACCAGCACAGCGATAGGCCTCCAGTATCATTCAATAAGAGACAAGTTCCTATTTTCTTGGCCAGCCTTCTGAAAGACACATTGACTGTGTAAGAAATACTAACTCAACAGCCAAGTGTTCCTTGGGACTAAAGTATCTCTGTTTGGTCTTAACGTACAAAGACCTTGTGCTATAAGTTCATGGTCAGTCAGAGGATTGAGAAGGGAAATTGTAATGAGCCAAAGAGCTTTGTGCTATCTCAATCAACCAGGATGGGTTCCCATCAGATTTGCTGCGAGCCATTCCACACACATTGGTTATGGGTTCTCCATAACATTCTTCGCCTTCATTATTCATGCAGTGCTATGTCCATAGAGGGATTAATTGGAATGCACCCGCGCTCTTAAGTCAAGTCTGTGTGTGAGCGATATAGAACATCTTGCCGAAGCGTCTTTGGTATCTTTTGAAGAATGGTGTGAGAAAAAATGTTGAAGAGATTTACTTGGATTTAGAGTTACCTTTGCGTCATCCTGCAACGAGCCATTGTTTAGACTCATTGCGGAAGCTTCTGTAGCCTGGCATCCTTAATCAACCAAATATAAACTATTCGGTTCCACCAATTAAGGTCCATTCTAGAGCAAGCAGTCACGTGAGAGTAGGCTACCGAGCAATCGCCCACTTCTACAGGCGGAACAAGGGAGACCCTGGATAAAAACGTGTTTAAAACGATTATTTGACAGTGAAGGACACGTTCAAGCCGACAAATCGTAAGTATTGTTCCTAGAGATATTGGCTATGCCTCTAACGTTAGAACGGTATTTTAGTGAAACCGAATAGTTTAAGTTTGTTTAGTTACCTCAGACAGTGAATGCTGTCACTGTTTGAGTCTATGCAGTGAGCCTACTATTGCAGACCCCTGTCTGCTGGACATAGGCCAAGTGTTATTCCTCTGCCAAGCAGAACAGGTAGCTGGTGCTAATAGGGAATCAAAGTCTGGGCTTCCCCCGGGGATAGCAGGACAAATTTGGCACCGTCTATAAGAGCTAGCTTGAGCAGCTCCCATTTTTTTTCAAAACTAAAGTCATTTTCTATGGCTAATGAACACATCAGAGGCTCGAGGAGATTAGGCTTGGAGCTGGTTTCATAATTCTCCTTGGAGAGAAGTAGGCGCAATCCTCTATATATCTATCCCTCCCCTATCTTTGAGATACCTCCCATCAATACTCAATTTGACATACCCCTCACGCACAGCAACCATCGCACTGTATGGCATGTTGCTAGGCAACAAAAGAAAGAGAAAAAGGCTGCTAGACCTGAAAGGTCAACCTTAAAGAGGAGGCCATCGGCACATGGATCTATCGGGCTGATAATGGAGAAATCTTCTCCCGAGGAGGGCTTTCCTGCCTGGGAGAGAGAAGATGAATAGATAAGGACCCTTCTTACAGTTTATCCCCCCCCCCCGCCCCTCCTTCATGAACTGTCTGATTATTCCCCCATTGATAGAATGCTCATACGGAAGAGTCAATTCACCGCACCGCCCAGGTTTTGTATTGGAATTACAGGTTACCACATTGGTATTAATAGTTAGGATAGAATCGACTTTCAAATGGCAGTTCTCCAGGACATTACAGAAAAACATTATCCCTTGGTACCTAGTGTCAGCAAAACTGTGCATAAGGTTGCCTACAGATCTCCAAATCGATAATGTCAAAGTAGAACTCTCAGTTTCTGACAGAAGAGTTGCCTCTGTATCTAGGGATGCTTTGGTTCACATGTGAAGGGAAGAGGTTTTCTTCAAAGAACTAGCCATGCTCTGGTGCTACTTCCATGTTCACACTGTGCTGGGCTGCAATAGATACCCTCTTGAAGGGCTCGTGATGACAAACTGTAAATTGAGCTTCTTTTCTACAGGCCTTGCGCTCGCAGCACAACCTCCTCAATTGTTAGGCGAGTTTACCTTAGCCACTCGCTGCCGAGACAGCCGCTCAGATCATTTAGCCACTGTCAACATTTGGATGAGATTGCTGGCCCATGAAGGATAACACAACAGTGTCTCCCCCAGCCTCTTATCACGCTTGGAAACATTTTAACCGAGAGGTACCCTTGCATGTGAATCGGTAAACACTCAGGCCAAAGTGGTGCTACCAGTTCACACTTTTGTATTAGCGTAATTTGTCTCACTCATGTTATATTCCTGGTGGAACACAAAGACCTCGGCACAAAGATTTGGAGGATACTTAAAGTCCCAGTGCAATAAAAATATTAATATCGTATTGTACAACAGCTGATGAACTAACACTAAAAGTCGCTGGTTGAAAATAGAATCTACACAAGACCTTCTAATCAGTACGTTTGCATGGGCGGAAGTTTTGTCTTTCCATGATATCCCCATGTGGTAAATTTGTTAAAGGCCCAATGTAGCTGTTTTTTTATATCAAATAATTTCTGATTAAGTACCTTTAATACATTTTTATATTTAAAAAAACTATTTCTCAATCAAGAATTTTGTTAGGACTCAGAGTGGTCTGAGTGGGGAGGGGGAAATCAAAACTACCTGTTATTGGTAGAGGTTTGGAACCCTTTTTATTATTGGTCTATTAACCAATGTACCACTTGGGGATGTTACCAGGCAAGCAAAAACTCCTGCCCATGCAATCAGGCTGATTGAAGAAGATCCGGTTAAAGATTGTATTTTCAAACAGCAACTATCAGGAAATAACACTGATCAAATTTGTACAGTGTAAGTTCCATCAGCTGTTGTATGATATGATATAAAACACAGAAAACCAATCATTTGGACTGCACTGGACCTTTTTAATAGGCCAATAACAAAGTGAGTTCCAAAACTTAATAAGTTTTTTTTTTTTAATTTTTGTTGGTATTCCCCTCCCCACACAGACCACTCCCAGACAGTCCTAGCATTTGAATGGAAATCTATTACGGTAAGGTACTTAATTGTTACGCACAAATGAATTGATATTGATATAAAAACTGCTTCATTGGGCCTTTCATGAGTTATCACTGCTCCCCTGAAACACACAGAAAGCCAGCTCAAGTCAGCCAGATGCACTTTTTGGTTTTGATTTGGTTGATTCTCATAACATACTTCTTCTCTCAAGTCCACACTCAAGCATGTGATGTGGCTGCAGAGGGAAGAAATGCTCTCATCTTGGTCAAATAGACAGATGGAGGGTTTAACTACAAACATGATTATGGGACTATTCTTGGCCCTTAGCAAGATTTACATAAAATCTCAACATATTCAATTACGCATATATAATGTGCTCTCTTGGAAGCAAAAAAATCTCCTGAGTAACAAGCCTGAGGGAAAGATGGGAACAAGCCCCAGGAGGTGCCAACCTGGCCAAACTCAACCTCTGCCGGGCATAACAGTCACAGGAACGAAAGGCTGTGACTGTGTGGAACTCTGTGTCCCTGGTTTGAACATGGAATTCTAATAAGGGCACAGGGCATGTCCAGCCAACCAGGGAGGGGGGTTGGGAGTCCATTTGTTCATTAGTTAATTAGAGTGCAGGCCTGAGATTTTGTTCACTCACACAGACACTTTGTACCGGCTTACCCTGTTCCAGAGAGAGAATGCGAAAGATAGAGAATTGGTGAGAGTGAAAGAGAAAGTGCAGGGGAAAAGACAGAGGGGACATGCACACACTCTGGGCAGTGTTACCGATGAAGGTGACATTCCGAATGCTGACACCATTGAACTCCAGAACCAGAGTACCTCAGTTAGGGTCATATGGATGGCCTGCAGCTCTTACATCAGCAATTCAATGTGCCATCTCAAGTTCACCATGTACACTGTTTCTAGTTTTCTTTCTTGAAATGTTTGGTACGGCAAGTTGGGGCATGTAGTGAGCCACAGTGGTGTTGGAAGCAATGATATTTACCCATTGATTAACATCTCTTGGAAGTTATCAAATAAAGGGGTCACTGCAAAACATGTTTAACCAAGAGCCATAATTGACCTTCACAATGGCATGTTTCTTTCTGACTTCACCCTTACAGGACATTCAGAGACTCTTTTCAAAGTGAACAGTCACTTCAGAGTTGCTGGCGTCACCAGACTCCCCCCTCCCCTGTTGCTCGGCATGGCCGTGTTCTCAGGCTCTTGGATCGCCTTCTGTCCTGCATTTTGTTCCACCTAGGCCATTGTTAAAACGCTTAGACCCAACAACCTGTTCTAGCACACATTGCATCTGTTAAGTGCCCTTGTATTGAATAAGGCTTAGACATTGGTCCTCTGTTAAAAGTCAGTGGCCTCATGTCAAACCAGATGAAGGCCAGCATTTACCATGAGTCAATTGTTAATGCATGAACAGTTTAAAGAATGGAAGCTTCACTATTTGCAATGCATGTTTGAGGATCACTGGAAGAGTTAGCTGATGCTTTTCCTTTACATTTAGTTAACTGTGTTAGGTCCAATGCATTAGTATATAATTCTAGGTTTAAGAGGCAGATGCTGTACCTACAGTCAATTTGCATGTCTTCAGACTAAGGCAAAAAAAAAATGTGAAATTGAGTTTGAGTAGGTTATATCAGGCTTTGGTTTGAATCTCCATTGGGCTCTGATTTGGATCCGTAAAGTCCTATGGAGGAGAGGGGCATTAGTATTCGATAAGCTGGCCAACATCAAAAGATGTGCACTGGTGCAGGAGTCTTTTTAATTAGCTGGGCATCGATAAGGTAACGGATTCTGTGTGACTTAATTTAAGGAGACAGACTTTTACATTTTTTTTTTTTTTTACTTTAGTGGGGTTTTAGTACTGATAATTTTTAAAGGTGAGTATTTTCCCTTTTTCCCAGTAGATTTTGGAATAGATGATTATTGTTGTTAACATAATACCTAGGTAAAAGCCTTCCTGGCCGACATACATTTTAGAAATTCATTGAATGTTTTTTAATGTCAGACAAAAAAATTAAGCTCCTCATTTCAGTCGTTTGTATTTTTTTGAATGGCTGTGAAGATGAAACTTGCACAGTATGTCTACAATGCGCATACTATAATTTAGAAAGAGATATGAAGATGGTGGAGTTGAGGCCACTTCAGGAGCCTAATGCCTCGTCACACGAGGGGAAAAGAGAAACTGATGGCTTTACTAGTCGCCTTGGCCCAACCCCAGGGTCATACAGCGCTTAGGATTCAGGCCCTGTCACCATTTTCCCCTGTACATACCACCCATCATAATAAATATGTCTCCAAATGTGTTTTTCCTTGTCTCCTTGGGAGTTTCCTCCATGGATATGGGGACCTTTAAGATAAGCACGTAGCAATCCCTCATGGCTTCGTCTTGAGTGGAGTTTCATTTTTTCTCTCAGCTGACCTTGACATATGGTATTCCCCTCACATGCTTTCCACCCATTACAAGGTGAGAGACCCCTGACCAGAGGCCCACGGGGCAATAGTTTGGGTTCCAGGTTGAGATATTTCCGTGCACAAAATTCTTCAAGGTCTGTCAAATTGGTTGTTGATCATTGCTAGACAACCATTTTCAGGTCTTGCCATAGATTTTCAGGAACATTCACGGTCTTCTTGGTAAGCAACTCCAGTGTAGATTTGGCCTTGTGGTTTAGGTTATTGTCCTGCTGAAAGGTGAATTCATCTCCCAGTGTCTGGTGGAAGTGGACTGAACCAGGTTTTCCTCTAGGATTGTGCCTGTGCTTAGCTCCACTCGTTTATTTTTTATCCTGAAAAACTCCCCAGTCCTGTACGATTACAAGCTTACCCATAACAAGATGCATCCACCACTATGCTTAAAAATATGGAGAGTGGTAGTATTACTACCACTATTGCAGTATTACTTTAGTGCCTTGTTGCAAACAGGATTCATGTTTTAGAATATTTTTATTCTGTACAGGCTTCCTTCTTTTCACTCAATTCAGTTAGTATTGTGGCATAACTGCGTAGAATGTTGATCCATCTTCGGTTTTCTCCTATCACAGCCATTAAACTCTGTTTTAAAGTCACCACTGGCCTCATGGTGAAATCCCTGAGTTTTTTTTTCCCTCTCCGGCAACTGAGTTAGGAAGGACACCTGTATCTTTTGTAGTGACTGGGTGTATTGATACACCATCCAAAGTGTAATTAATAACTTCAACATGCTCAAAGGGATATTCAATGTCTGCTTTTTCTAGTTTTACCCTTCTACCAATAGGTGCCCTTCTTTGCGAAGCATTGGAAAACCTCCCTGGTCTTTGGTTGAATCTGTTTGAAATTCACTGTTCGACTGAGGAACCTTACAGATATTTTAATGCACACGGAGTTCATGCAACTTCTTAAGTGTCTTGTCAAGCAAATATTTACTGCTAAACTTCTTTAGGCTTGCTGTAACAAAGGGGTTGAATTATTATTGACTCAAGATATTTCAGCCTTATATAATTCTTTATTAACTTGTAAATGTCAAGGCATGTGAAGACTTTCTGATGGCTGTTCCACTAACTCAGCACAGAGCATTTTTTGTTTGTTAGCTACTGTAGGGTTATACTGTGTCTTCAATGTTTCAAACACAACTCAGAAAGTAGGCCTTCAACATATCGGACTGGGTGGGCTAGCAGCATTCTGTACATAGTGCTTGGCATACTTCCCTGCAAGCTTCCAGGCGGCCCTTGGCTGTCAGGTCCTAATCAAGCTGTAGGAGACGTGTCAGCCCTAAGCCTGTGTAATGCCAGAGTCCTTCACTTGTTCACTGCCACTTTGTCTGGATTACCGCCTGTACCATCACTCTCTTGGCTGTAACAAGTACAAAACTTAAAGGCCCGATTTTTATAGTCCTCTCATCAAAAGGAACAATCAGCTTTAGTCCGAGGGCTTCCAGGAAGTAAAATGGAACTTTGTCGATTGAGCCAACTACAAGAAGCTTCAGGTCATTTAGTTGGTCTCGTTCTGCCCCATGTTGGAATGCTGATTCGTGTTGTATTGAAAGACGCAGAGTTGAAAGCCAGTCTCTATATTCTGGTTATTGTTAACCGATTTGGGATTAACACTTCGATCAAAACATTTATGATTTGAAGAGGAGATTCTGTTACCCTGTCTGTGTGCGGCGGAAACTATAAACTCATTTGTAGCCAATGCAATGCTACTCAGTTGTCTTGTGAAGATCAAAAGCTGGATGAAATTGGGGAGAAACCACGAAATTGGGGAGAAAAAGGGCAACAACAAAAGATTTCTAAAAATTCAGGTTAAGCTCCAAATCGCTTCCTTTGTAGAATGCCATGTAGACAGCAGGTTGAAAAATGGCCGAGGGGGGCCAGGGAGAGGGGAGGGGGAAAAACAGGTTATTTTAAGCAACCTTCAGGGGAAACCTGTTTTGGATTAACCTTTTTCTCAATTTTGGCATTCTAGCCACCAGTCTCAATGACTTTCAATAACGAGTCAATTAACCCTAATTATGGCCCCCTATGTGGGGGCCCCATACCGAGAATTCCCTATTAATCTGGTTCCACAGCTTCTCCCCCTCCACATCTTTATCCACACAAACAATCTCTCTGGTACTGTGTTAATTAACTATTCTCACAATGTCATTATCTATATCTTGAGTTATCAGGAAGGAGGAAAAGCTCCTCTTGCCTCGGCTACATAAACCACACTATCAAGCTAGCAGGAAATGCTAAGCGCTCACCTAAACAATGAGTTTGAAGCCGGGGTTGTTGTACTGTTGAAGAAGAAAACAACACTTAGGTTCATTTGTTTAAGTCATTTATTATTTAAACTGCTGTGGGAAAATGTGCTAGTGCTGTGTTATTGACAGAACCATACCTCACACAGACAGAGCTTGACGTCGCTAACTAGCGCCAGTGTCTGAGTTCAACCACCTAAATCTCCCCAACTCTCTGCAATTAGAATCCCACAGGATCCCCAGACTCGTGTCAGTGGAAGGAAGACACACTTCCATTGAGTGGAGAGGGAAAACTGCAGAAATCATGATCATTAATGCTAATATTACGGAGGCAGTAATTTGGGAGGAGAGGACTTATTAAAAGATATTGTGAGAGAGCGAGAGAGAGGAAATAAGTGTCTTAATTAGGACGAGAGGATGCATACATTTGGATCCCTGAAATTTTGGTCACACAGAACGTTTTTTGATGCTTTGAAGGACAATATTGCCATCGCACGTGTGGTAATGATATGTCAATGATGTGCACTAGAAAGAAGGGGGGATGGGGGGGAGAACAATTTGCCCTTTATAATCGCAGCTTCCCAAAGCTGGCATAATGACTATTAGGCATGTTAATGAGACAAGGGCATTGACCTCAAATGAGAAGTGCTGGTTTCTGCTTGATTCAATGACTGAAGTGGATGCCATCGTTAGCTCCAATTGCTTTTGCGTTATTCATTTGCAACCGATTTTGTGGTTGTTGTGCCACCCAGGAGTTTTAAGTGCATTCACGACAGATTAGTCATTCGAGTGCTACACAATTTTTGCTCTCCTTTTCTTTTCTCCAGTAGCCTTGGATTCATTTATTACATCTGATTGTTAGTTTCTTGGTCAACCCTGGGCCTCTCAACTTATCCGAAATTGCATCAAAACCTGACGTGCATTCAAACCGACAGAAATGTCACAATGAATCGGTCTCTTTTCCCTCTCACTCGACCCGCCTCTTCCCTTGGCACCCCCATCTCTCCCTCTCTCTCTACAGCCCAGATCAGAACGCTGTGCCTCCAGCCACTCCTCACCCACCACCTCCCACTGCCATCACCTTTATCTCTGTGCTCCTCCAACATGGCGGAAAGCCTATCTCCATCAAGTGAGAAGAGTTTTTGGCCCTCTTCAGAGAGACTCTTAATCTCTGGGTTGCTGATGCGTCCACTGTGACTCGTCAGTGTCGGGGAACCCCGAGGGTCCCTGGCTCTCTGCCCCCTTTCCAGTAGCTCCTCTATCCTTTCTGCCCCAGTGGCTGACTGACACATGCCATCCACACACAGAGCACTGATGGTGGGATAAGGTCAAAATTAACCCCTCAGATCACCCTCTGATTTATGTTCCCCTTGGGTGAAACTGGCCTCTGATCACAGGTTTAAAGTTCAAATGCCTTCTCCTAAACAACAAGTGGATATTTAAGCCCTCATCTCCTCGATGTATTTATTATTGTGGACTCTGTTTCTGTGTGTGTGTGGGTGCGCATTATAAAGTTTAGTGAGTACCTTTTTGAAAAGGTCATTTTCGTTGACCTCAGAGAGAACCTGCGCACATCCATAACAATTAGTTTAGTTTGAAAATGCTCATTTTCACAATTGTATTTATTGGCATATTCATTAAGGTGCAATAATGCATGATGGTCATCGCTCCCCCTCGCCTTCATTGATCCCCTCCATTTCTCATGCTGTAATTGTCCGGGCCTCCTTTGACAGGGGAAAGCGATTGCCATTGGTGCGCTTTATCTCTCCACCAGCTCTTGCCTTTGATGCAGTTAGTCAGGCTTGACGGTGCCTGAAAGTAGTCTGGATGGGCCAAGTATAACACAAAGTTTGAGCGCACTAGTAATTGCACCGAAGACAGAATTGTGGCAGTCCCTCCATTGTGGTGACTTATTCCTGTTAAATGAAAAGAGGAAAACAAAACTCCAGACAGCATTGCATTGTGGGAGCTCAGAGGGCGATAATAGGAGGGCCCTAGAATGTAATTATCAAGAGATGTGAGTGGATGGATGGTTGGGAATCGCTGGCTGTATCTGTGGCTATAGTGCCTCTCCTCCTCATTATCCTGTCTATAATGGAATAGTATAGCGATAGTGCCAGCTACACTCACACAGTGTACAAGTGGAGAAATGCATAGCTGCCTTATGAGACTGACCGTTTATATCGCGGTCAGTGTTCTTTCCGATGATCAACTTTTTCACTCCTTCCAGCCCCCTTCCAGCATCGGGGAACATCCCGTCCACCACGTCTATTTCTATGGACATAAGCACTGTTCACGACACAAACTGTTCACACCCCTTTTGTTGGCGGAGAGAAAATTTTACAGGTTTGAACTAATTTCCTGCAATTCTATACTTTTTTGCCATGTCTAATGTGTATTCATGTGATATTTGAACGAGTCGAACATTACAACACATCTATGGGCTTAAAAGCAGAGCTAAAAACTTTAGCTGACATGGGCTAGTTGATCTGGACATTTCTGACAAGTTATAGATGGCTCTCTAAGGTATTAATTGACTAACATAACAAGAGGAAAACTGATGATGCACTACGCAATTTCAAAATTGCACCTTGTGCATTCCACTATTACAACTTGCAATAGAAAGACCCTTTTGAAAAGCCTCTTTTGCCTTCAGAACAGCCTCAATTCGTCGGGGCATGGACTCTACAAGGTGTCGAAGCTGTTCCGCAGGGATGCTGGCCCATGTTGACTCCAATTCTTCCCACAGTTGTGTCAAGTTGACTAGATGTCCTTTGGGTGGTGGACCATTCTTGATACACACGGGAAACTGTTGAGCGTGAAAAGCCCAGCACTGTTGCGGTTCTTGACACAGACCGGTGCGCCTGGCACCTACTACCTACCGTTCCCAGTTAAATCTTTTGTTTTGTCTTGCCCATTCACCCTCTGAATGGCACACATACTGTACACAATCCATGTCCGTAGGCTTATAAATCCTTCTTTAACCTGTATCCTGTAGGGAAAATAATACATTTTTGTGCCAGTTTTAAGCAGTGTGAGACAATATCAACGTGGTAGGACTATTACCAGCCCTATTGTCAATGCCGGCTCCTTTTTCTCCCTTGTCTTTTCCAAGGATACGGCATGTTGCTGCTGCGTGGTTGGCGCATCCCGCACACCTAGTTGAAGAGGAACAGTTGGGAAAATATCTTATTGGGTCGAGCGCTGCCAGGGAGGCCCGTTAATGAGGGCAACCCTTTCCCCCTTTCCCCCACGTGGCCCTCGCCTCCTGCCAGCCTGGCACCTGACACATTATTTTTTATAAATGAAAAAGATTGCCCACTCTTTGTTCTCTCCTCCACCACACTGACCTACCAGTTGCCCACAGCTCATTGGTTTCTATGGTAACCTGCCAGAGACTCAACCCCCCCCCCTTCCCCACCTGTTAGTGCGTGTGTGTGGACGTGTTGAGAGCTTCAGTGATGCGTGTGTATGTGAGGACATGACTGGAATATTAAGCTTCAACAGCTGGCTGTTGTGGAGTTCTATTGTAATGAAGCCTGTCTCACCAGCTGCCAAGCTCAAATTAGGCATGCATACTTCTACTGTGGCGATGGAAAACACAGTCTGGAACTCCAGTCCATCCGCAAACTGGCACTGGAAGAGTTCTTTCACCACAGACCACAAGGTTTCTGACATGCCCACTGTTGCTATCTTTTGACAGGTGATTGTTCTGAAGATTAGCACCCCAGAACTTAGTTCCTTCTAAAGAAGGGTTCCCCAACTGGTGGCCCGTGGGCCTTACTTGGCCCCTCAAGTTTTCTGACCAACTTTTTTAACATAAGTCAGTGATTTTGAAAGGGGAGTGCTATTCTAAGCTAAGTTTTTCCATTATTCCAGCCAAATAAATGACTTAGGAAAATGTGTGCTGTAATGAAATGTTGCAGGGCGGGTGCACTTGAAGGAGAAGAAATACTGTGTGTAAAGTAGACAGACTTAGCAGTGGTCACTCGGCAGCACGTGTTGGATCGACTATTAGCTGTATAATGGCGTACTGGTGAACTAATATGGACAGTGAGTAGTGTTTACTCATAATTAATGGGGATTACCAATTCAGATAAGTGGAGACTCAGTCCATTTAGCAGTGAGTGCCTCCGGGGAGGAGAACCTAAATGTACAATTTGGAAATGCATGAAGTTTAGCATACATCAGAATGTATTTGCTAGGGGGGTGTGTGTGCTTGTATATGTGCGGGGGTGTGTGTTTTTCTGTGGGTTTTTAATCCTGTGATGGGAAATCTACGCAGGATCTTGCCCATGCTCTTTGATCAGTGCATCGTGGCCTGCCTGGCGTAGCATTCTACGTTCCCACCTGAAAACAATGCAGACGTAAATTCTCTGGTTGTTTGTTTTGAAGTGTCTGTCCTATATCTGAGAGATCTAAGAGATGGCAGGGAATTATTGGGGAAAAAATGTACCCATATTTAACCCCCTTTTTTTAAGGCACTAAACTGGTAACATGCTGCCTTTAGACGAGTCTTGTGAGGCTTGATTTGCACATTTGTACATTGCCAGAGCCTCCTGTCTAGCAAAGCTTAATAGGTCATATGAGAGAAAGGATTCAAACTTAGAGACCAAATTACATCATAGTATCATGAACCAAATCTACCCCTCCCACATTCATTATGTCATGTCAGTACCGATCATTTATTCCCAACCGTGAATATTGTTGTTCATCTCTTGCTCTCATACACCTTTTCTGTGTTGACTTGATTGTTTTAGCATGCATGGAATGTTCCATAAGTGAATGGCGGGTAGAAAGAATGGTGACGGCCAATCAAAAACCTTGATGACTACTTATTTGCATGATGAATTGATATGGCTGTCTCCGGTGGAAAATATGCTCAGTGCGATGATAAACAGGTATGAGCAAAAGCACACATGGGCTCATGTGAATTTACAGGTTCACTGGATGGCCTGCGTTCATTTGGTACCCAAGATTAATGTTCTTGCTTTGTCGTAAGGTTGTCATCCAATGTATATGAAATTAAAAAGGGAACGTGTACACAGGAATGACTAGTGTGTGAATGTTATTGTAACGGTTCTCGTCTGTCGAAGGAGAAGCGGACCAAAATGCAGCGTGGTGGTTATTCATGTTCTTTAATAAATGAACTAGACATGAAATAACGAACAAAACAAAGAACGACCGTGAAAACCTATACAGCCTATCTGGTGAACACAAACACAGAGACAGGAACAATCACCCACGAAATACTCCAAGAATATGGCTGCCTAAATATGGTTCCCAATCAGAGACAACGATAAACACCAGACACCAGACAGAGAACCACTCCAGACAGCCATAGACTATGCTAGATACCCCCACTAAGCCACACACCCAATACCTAACAAAACCCCAAGACAAAACACACCACAATAAACCCATGTCACACCCTGGCCTGACCAAATAAATAAAGACAAACACAATAAACTTCGACCAGGGCGTGACAGTTGTGTTTGTAACATTCTGTAGTGTAATCTCTTTCACCATGATATAAGGAGCACCATGGAGAAGTTGCATCTGTTTCATACTTTAAATGGAACATAGTCCTGGTTTCCATATTGTCCACATCATTTTCCTAAGAATGGAGACAGCCCTGTTTGATTACAAGCTATTAGCAGTTGAACATTTCTATTTTTTTGAAGTTACACCTCATTTCAAATTGACCTTGCGTTATTGAATCTTGTTTAATGGAAATGAGGAAGGCTTACAACATGTTTAAATCATAAGCTTTTATTTAAATTGGTTGGGCAACTTTTATAGGCAGTCTCAGGTGTGCTCTTTTCACCGATACGGATATCTTCAGGGGGCTTCCTCAACATTTACAGCTGTCCAATAAACTGCCTTATTGTATCTGCTCCCTGCTCCAGCAATCAGCTTTTACCACACTTGTACAGCCCATGCCTGTGTGCATATTGTGTTAGGAGTTTTTTCCTAGGCCGTCGTCGTTCAGAAATGCAGATCCAGGATAAAACGCGAGAATTATCGCTTCATTAAATTATGGGCAGAATTGCTTGGTGTACAGGGACTTTGCTCTGGGCCCTATGTGCCAGAACATTTAGGCAGAAACGGGAGCGGCAGCAGCAGTAGAGGCTGAAGTGTTTAAAATGTGTTTTGTAATTAAGCTTATCGATATCCCGCCCCATTATGTTTTGTGTGCTTATTTGTTTGCTATGTGCTTTCAGCAAGGACACAGCAGCTCACGTTTTGCTGAGTCGACGGTTGGTAGGGTCAGAAACTTTACTCTGTTACCGCATTCACTCTGGAGTTTCAAGCTCCAGCCTCAATTTAAAGAGTTTGAAATCCAAAACACTAAAAATAGCGTTTTTACCCACTTGGCCTGAAATACATTTGTCCTCAGAATTGGGATCTGTGGTGAGGTTTCTCCTATGCCCTACTTGGTAAGAGAGGAAATAGGAGCTGTTATTTTTGTTCTTGTGTGGTACCTCATACCAGGCACAGCGAACATGCTTTAGACAGCTCAAAATTCACTGCCTCTGATGATGGCTCCATCTTACAAAGCACCGATAATGTTTATGGTAGAATCCAAATTTTTTCTGCAAATATACAGTGGGGAGAACAAGTATTTGATACACTGCCGTTTTTGCAGGTTTTCTGACTTACAAAGCATGTAGAGGTCTGTAATTATTATCATAGGTACACTTCAACTGTGAGAGACGGAATCTAAAACAAAAATCCAGAAAATCACATTGTATGATTTTTAAGTAATTAATTTGCATTTTATTGCATAACTTAATATTTGGTACAGAAACCTTTGTTTGCAATTACAGAGATCATAAGTTTCCTGCAGCTCTTGACCAGGGTTGCACACACTGCAGCAGGGATTTTGGCCCACTCCTCCATTCAGACCTTCTCCAGATCCTTCAGGTTTCGGGGCTGTCACTGGGCAATGCGGACTTTCAGCTCCCTCCAAAGATGTTCTATTGGGTTCAGGTCTGGAGACTGGCTAGGCCACTCCACGACCTTGAGATGCTTCTTACAGAGCCACTCCTTAGTTGCCCTGGCTGTGTGTTTCGGGTCGTTGTCATGCTGGAAGACCCAGCCACGACCCATCTTCAATGCTCTTACTGAGGCAAGGAGGTTGTTGGACATGTACTCGCGATACATGGCCCCATCCATCCTCCCCTCAATACGGTGCAGTCATCCTGTCCCCTTTGCAGAAAAGCATCCTCCAAAGAATGATGATGTACTTATCCTTCTTCTTCCTCCAAACACGGCGAGTGGACTTTAGACCAAAAAGCTCTATTTTTGTCTCATCAGACCACATGACCTTCTCTCATTCCTCTTCTGGATCATCCAGACAATCATTGGCAAACTTCAGACGGGCCCTGGACATGCGCTGGCTTGAGCAGGGGGACCTTGCGTGCGCTTCAGGATTTTAATCCATGACGGCGTAGTGTGTTACTAATGGTTTTCTTTGAGACTGTGGTCCCAGCTCTCTTCAGGTCATTGACCAGGTCATTGACCAGGTCCTGCTGTGTAGCTCAGGGCTGATCACTCACCTTCCTCATGATCATTGATGCCCCACGAGGTAAGATCCTGCATGGAGCCCCAGACCGAGGGTGACTGACCGTCATCTTGAACTTCTTCCATTTTCTAATAATTGCGCCAACAGTTGTTGCCTTCTTACCAAGCTGCTTGCCTATAGTCCTGTAGCCCATCCCAGCCTTGTGCATGTCTACATTTTTATCCCTGATGTCCTTACACAGCTCCCTGGTCTTGGCCATTGTGGAGAGGTTGGAATCTGTTTGATTGAGTGTGTGGACAGGTGTCTTTTATACAGGTAACGAGTTCAAACAGGTACAGTTAATACAGGTAATGAGTGGGGAACAGGAGGGCTTCTTAAAGAAAAACTAACAGGTCTGTGAGAGCTGGAATTCTTACTGGTTGGTAGGTGATCAAATACTTATGTCATGCAATAAAATGCAAATTAATTACTGAAAAATCATACAATGTGATAGGTCTATAATCAATAATAACGCTCTTTTTTCTTTATCTCCTTCTTATTGTTATTATTACTATTCCTATGATCCTAAGTAAAGTCATTATCATTAGTGGGCTTAATATAGCAGCCTTGTATAACCACCATTGAGCTGTAGGCATAAGAGTGCATCCTGTTTAGTCGTATAGGCTACTGTATCAATCAATCATTCATTCATGTCTTCACACAGCATACGAGTCATTAATGATTTAAAATACAATCAAGCATTTTAGTTTTAAAATAAAGCGAGCCTTGAATAAATAGCTTAGTCATTGCTATAATAAAGGCTTAACAACAACAACAAAAACTTTATAACATACTCTGGTATTGTTGTTTACATTGCTCCAAACGATCTGGGAAATTATATTGTAATCTACACAGCACCTGTTTGACACACATATCTACACAGCTCTTGCTCCTTCCCTTCTTTTTCTTGATCTCCATTATTTTTCACAACTAGTTAAATTTATTCCACACATCTGACTTTCCCTTTGCCTCCTGAGCAACCACAAAACATTCCCCCGTTTTGAGATTATTTGTCACGTCCTCTACATCTACATTTGAAGTCGGAAGTTTACATACACCTTAGCCAAATGTATTTAACAAGCAATTTGTGCAGTGGTTGAAAAAACGAGTTTTAATGACTCCAACCTAAGTGTATGTAAACGTCTGACTTCAACTGTATTTTGCTGTCATGTGTCAGTGTTTAAAGTTTGTTATAGCCTATTTATTGATGTGATTATGATCTGCTATAGGTCAGGCCCTATTTGTAATGTGCATGCAATGCATTCATGTGTCAAGTAAAGAGAGCAAGGATTGAGGGATTAGGGAATGTTTTTCATAAACAAGGGATTTCGGAAACAGAACTTTTAAGTCAGAAATGGCTGTAATTATTTTGCAGCTTCAGCAACACAGACAGAGCGATAAACACTTTGATGTTCTGTGGTGGTCGCTGTAGCAGGGAGGAGAGCGAAACAACGGGTGCTTGTCACACAGTCACTCCTTGTCTTTTTTTATTTAACACAGTGCAGCATGTCCGGCCCGGCACAATCAAATCAATTGCTGGTCGAAATCCCTCTCGTCACTTGTGTGTCTTAGTTATTTAATCAAACAGTGTGCTTAAGGCGTCAGACAAGCTCAGTGAGTGTAGTTGATTTGATTAAAACACATAGGGTGTGTCAATATATGGAAAAATTCATGTTTAAACATTTTGACAAATGAATTGGTCTAAAGAACCGACGACTCTTGATCGACCAAGATTTTTTTTAGTGGGGGACAGTCCTCGTCCAGTGATTCATTACAAAGTAAGAAGCCTGAAGGGCATTTTGGAAACCTGTCAGGTAACACTTTATTTGACACCTAGTGTCATAACACTTTATATGACACGCTCATAACCATGTCATAATGTCAACAGATGACAACGTGTCATAACCTGTCATAATATGATCATAACGCTGTCATGAACCATATTTTTACACCTGATATGCATTATGTTATGGCTGTTATGACACCTGCAAAAGTATGTCAAAACCCACATTTATTCAAATGTGTTTTTTCCCTGACAAACGTCAGTTTGAAAGTTAAATCCTCTGTTGGTGTAATGAATTCTCTAAAGTAATGTTTTTACACATTATTACACTGTCAAGAAGCATTATGCCCATCAGAATCACATAAGCCAGATAGGCCTATCACGTACATGCCCTTATGTCAGATATCTGTCAAAAAGAGGGTGTCTTGTCCTGCTCCTGAAATATGCTCCTGCATTCATCTCAGTCATCAGCAACAGAGCATTTGAGGTAGGTGCATGTTTGACATCAATGTGTGCGCAATTACAATGATAATTCAATATGGTACATTTCAGAAAATGTTATAAAACATAAAAATACTGTTGACAAGTTGGCTATGGTGTAATGGAATGTTGTGTCTTGTGTGGTAGATTTTGTGGGTTTTGACACTCTCTTATGTTGGTGTCATAACCAGCCATAAAATAACGTCACAGGTCTAGATATGTCATAACAGTGTTATAACCAGATTATGACATGTTATGTCAGCTGTTATGGCATATTATGACATGGTTATGACTGCTAGGTGTCGAGTAAAGGGTTACGAAATGTCACAATGTATAATGTAATGGGCTCTGTTAGATACAAGGAAAGGTATTTTCTTGTTTCCATTAAAGCTGCAATATGTAAGTTTTGGATGACCTGACCAAATACACATAGAAATGTCAGTTATAGATTTGTCCTTCTCATTGAAAGTAAGTCTGAGAAGCAGTAGATCTGTTCTATGTGCGCTATGTCTATGCTTCCGTTCTTAAGTTGCGTTTTTGCATCTTTTACTTTTGGTTCTGTACACCAGCTTAAAACACCTGAAAATACAATATTTTTCTGTTATTGAAAATATATTTCACAGCGGGTTAGATGGTACAATGATTCTCTACACTACATTGCTTATTTTGTCACATAAACTGAAATTAGGTTAACTATTCTAATTTTAGCAACCATGAAATGGCGGAGCAATTTCTGCATATTCCACCTTTAATGTCTGTTCTCCCCTGTTATTTTAGCTGAAGTTTAACAGCGCTGTCAGTCTGCCATACTGTGAGGGAGGGTTTAAAAAGCACAGCACAGACAGCCACCGCTGTGTCCCTCCTAGTCGACTATGTGTTAGCTTTAGCATTAGCTCTTATGCGTTGGTGGTTGCTGCACAGCCAGTTTGAGGTACCAGCCCAGAATCAGGTCAGTTGAATGCAGCTGAGCTGAGTATCACCTGGGTTCAACCTGACATCTATCAGGGTTGGTAGAGAGACAATGTATGAATAGTGTCAGCCTCGTCATGGTAAATCGTATGTTAAGTTCATATTAGGATTCAATGTTGTATCGGCTTTGCACTCTGTGCTTCACTCTTGAGGCACAGATCTCGTCAGAGAGAGTGCCTGACCTGTTTTGTGAAGAGAACATTTCCAAAATAGGCCATGGCAGATCAGAGAATCTTTGAAGAAAGAGTCCTCTGCTGTCGTCCCGGCACACCTAGGGTTAAGATCATGTAAATTTTTCAGGTATGAAAATGTTGAGTGTATCTCTCTTGTCTCTCACCAAGTTGGGAGTTGATTGCTCTTTCATTTATCCAGCAAAGCAGAAGAGAACAAACACCAGCTGCTTCTCTTCGGTACATTCTAAATCTCATCTGTGTCACCTGCTTTAGCTGATGCAGAAAGATGAAATGTATTAGGTAGCATCTCAGGAAGCTAATATGCTATGATTTATGGAATTACACTTCCTGAGTGTGCAGTCTGTGAAATAAGAAAAAGAGAGAACACTGGGATACCTCAGTTAGGTGGCTTTCATTAGTCTTGAGTGAAAATCGAGGCTTTAGGTGCCATTTTAGATCAGCAGGTAAGGGTGCACTCGAGCGGCTTGATGTTCTTTACCATTCGGCCATCAGATTTGCCACCAATGCTCCTTATAGGACACATCGCTGCACTCTATACTCCACTGTAAACTGGTCATCTCTGTGTACCTGTCGCAAGACCCGCTGGTTGACGCTTATTTATAAAAACCCTCTTCGTCCTCACTCCCCCCTATCTGAGATATCTACTGTAGCCGTAATCCTTCACATACAACACCAGTTCTGCCAGTTAATTTCTGTTAAAGGTCCACAAAGCACATACATCCTTGGGTCGCTTGTCTTTTCAGTTCGCTGCAGCTAGCAACTGGAACGAGCTGCAACAAACACTCAAACTGGACAGTTTTATCTCATTCTCTTCATTCAAAGACACAATCATGGACACTCTTACTACTGACAGTTGTGTAATGTATTGTTGTCTCTACCTTCTTGCCCTTTGTGCTGTTGTCTGTGCCCAATAGTGTTTGTACCCTGTTTTGTGCTGCTGCCATTTTGTGTTGCTCCCATGTTGTTGTCATGTTGTGTTGCTACCATGCTGTGTTGTCATGTGTTGCTGCCATGCTATGTTGTTGTCTTAGATCTCTCTTTATGTAGTGTTGTGTTGTCTCGTCATGATGTGTGTATTGTCCTATATATTTATTTCATATATTTTTAATCCCAGGCCCCGCAGGAGGCCTTTTGGTAGGCCGTCATTGTAAATGAGAATTTGTTCTTAATTGACTTGCCTAGTTAAAAGGTTAAAAAATGAATAAAATATCATCAAGTCGCCGGACCCCTGAGTAATTGCCACTGAGGTATAAAAGAACTGGAGACTGCGTCCAAGATGCCCTTTGTTTTCAACTAAATCTACTCACGTTTGCATACGTCGATTCTTGGGCCGTCTAGAGTATATCCGGGTTGCATCCGGTTTACACAGCCCAATATCACATGCGCACTAGCAATGCTGGGACCTTGCCAAGTCTCTGACAATTTACACATCTAGAGGTCCAAAAATACATGCTATTGTGGCCTATAAGCCTACAATGTGGGTTTATGTGTTTCCATTTGTTGTCTTGGCATACCAACTCTGACTTTGTCATGCAAATAATAAAATGCTTGTTTGTCAACAAAATCCAAATAACGGCATAACTGCAGCATCATATGGAAAAGTGAAAGGTGGGAAACGGCTCATCTCAGGTTGATCAGCAGCAGATGTTCAGTCAAATTGTTGATGCATTAAAATGTGTCTTGCCTTGCCTCACTGTGCTTTGCCCCTGTGTCATCCTGTCATAGTCGTTCTCCCCTTGGGCACAACTGCTCTAGGACCTGCTCTTTCTAAACAAATGTTTACTTTAACTGTTCTGAGACCTGCTCTCTGTGTTTTTCTCTTCCAGCCTCCCTGCAGGTGGAGATCACCCCGATGCAAGGAGAGATCAGTATGGGGGAGTCAAAATTCTTCCTCTGTGAAGGTAGGTATGGTACAGATACCATCGCCTCCACAACAGCAAACCCCAACTTAGCTACTGTATTCGGACAGAGGATTCCAAATAAAGTGCCCGTTGCTACAGCAGTTCTCATGGATGCAGTAGCATGGGCTTCCCGGGATGCTAACCTGCAACTGTGGTTGTCACACCCCCCCTTCTCCCCCACACACACACTACTGGCAGACTGCTGCAGGTCAGCGTCCTGTTGTGGAATAGCAAAGACAGAAGAGAGGCTCAACATGTCATGGTAGAAAGATGAAACCATCTCAATTTAATGATGTTTCCTTTGAATGAAAAGGATTGTGGCCAGCTGTGTACTTCTTTTGCAGTAAAAAAAAGTCTGCAAAATACTGTTTTTCTTAACACTTCTTTATTCCATTATGAATGAGGAAGGAGTGAAAGAATCCAGGACACGTGACTTTGCTTTGCCCTTTCAAAACATCAATGGTGGAGAATGCGATAGAACTTCTCAAGTTTTCATTTGTAATTTTTATTTTATTTCAGGTAGTACATCATCTGAGCAAATATGTAATAAAAAATGCATGGAGTCCTTGAAGCAGGTAGCCCTAGGGAATGCTGGCCCAGTATTCATCCATTTGTACCAAAACAATGTTTACTCGGTCTAGTTTGTCAGGATATTCACGTCTTTGTTAAGAGTGAGATGTTGTGACATTATGCCTACGTTATATACTTTTTAGGTTTTATCTCATGTTCATGACAGATTTTCATCTTGCAGAGGTGACTTAAACAGCATTAGGATGGATGTTATTTTGCTAAGTAGAGAAGCCTGTTAACCTTAAAAAAAAGCTATAATGCATACCTCAGACACATCTCGCAAAGCAGCACATTCTTCTCTGTTGTCAATCATATTAACTGCTGTAGACACATAAACAGTGCATTCGCACTCTACTCACACTTCCACCCTGCCTCTATTCATCCCTCAGTTGTCGGAGATGTAAAGGACATTGATTGGTATGCCCCGAACGGCGAGAAGCTCCTACCGAACCGACAGGACATCCTCGTGAACCGCAACGACGAGTCCTCGTCCACTCTCACGATCTATAACGCCAACGTGGACAATGCCGGCATCTACAAGTGTGTTGCCAAAAATGGAGACAAGGAGTCTCAGGGCACCGTCAACGTTAAAATCTTCCGTAAGTTCCCTCTCAAACTGCTTGGAACAAGGTCCTATTCTTCATTGTACTTTAGCGGATTACCACTAAAGGAAATCCTCTCACTGTATTATCTGTGCATATTTGTGGAGTGCACAATGTAATTTTGAAGAATGTAATTTAAAATTGTCTGCATATTCTGTTCATATTTGTTTACTTCAATTGGCCTCCCACATTATTTCTTTACCTTTATTTAATCAGGGAGTCACCATTAAGACCAGTGTCTCTCTTTGTGAGGGAGCCCTGCATATGCAATTGCATAAAATGCATAAAAGCAAATACAACAAATTATAATAAAGCACAACACATATTGCACAGACAAAGACAAATATACACAATACACAGAAAACACATTCAACTAAAACAAACACATTCTTCATTATAAAAAAATCCTCTGTCCTCTGCCTGAACTGCCCTAGGGACACTAAAGCATCTATTCGAAATGCATTTTGGAGATCGTTCAAAACATGTGGATCAAGAAATCTAAAGGATAACTTACTTAATTCTGTGAACGCCAAAGGGGTGTCCAGAGTTAACCAACCTCGTGAATGGGTTTGATAACTTGTTATTTTTAATCTTAACAGTGAAGTTAGGTAAGTCAGAAGCTTGTGGAGCAGGGCATTGTAAACAAACAGAGGATAATGATGAAATCTATGTGAATTCAAAGAGGTTCGGCACAACATTTTGGGAAAGAATACAGTGATGAGTAATAAAACTGTCTCCTGTAATTAAAAACAAAGGCCGCTATGAAAAACATCATCCAGGAATTTAAGAGTAGAGGCAACTATAGTATCACCATAATTTACATTTACATTTAAGTCATTTAGCAGACGCTAATCAAGAACAGACAAAGGTTGACTGCACCACCTGCTTCCTACGGACAAGAGAGACTAGATCTGTTTCTCTAAAACAAAAGCCCACTTTATATCTTATTTTCTTAAAACCTGTAAGGGATCGATGTCCCTATACTGGGACGATTGAGTTAACTTGCGCTAATGTGATTAACACATCAGTAACAGCAAACTTTCCAGGACATAGACATGTCTTACATGGGCAGAAAGCTTAAATTATTGTTAATCTAACCGCACTGTCCAATTTCTTTAGGATTCGGCCGTGTTGGCTCAGTTTCAGCTGAGACAGGTTTAGCTCAGAGTAAATATATTTCAGCGTATCTGACCCTGGAGTCTTCTAATTAATATTAAAATTGACCATAATGAATAGTTCAGATTACCATACTTAAATTTCAGATGAATTGGTTAAGAGCACATGAGGGAGCAGAGGGAGGGTGATACACTCCTACTAGTGTCTGCTGGTTATTGTGACCACGGCCCACATTAAGAGCGAGCCAATCAAAACGCTTCGGGACAGAGGTAGCAAGAGATAGAGAAACATCAAAATTGTCCTTTGTAAATATGACAACACCCCCACCTCTGCCAATTCTGTCTAATCAAGAAACATTATAAACTGACAGACACATCAGCAAGTTTCAGAAATGACCAGAATGTCTACATTGGATTGATTCCACCTTTGAAATCAAACTTCTTGCATTTACATGAACAAATCCAAGACCGCAGCTGCGGGACTTAAGGTCAGATGAAGTCTCTAATAAAAGCATGCTATGATCAGTAGGTAACCCCTTATTTGAAAATGCCATAGGATTGGTTTGAATTGGTATAGGTACAAGATTGTCTAGAACTGAACCATTGGGCTTATGCATCGAGCGAGGGCGTGAGTTAAAACAAGAGTTAATTAGGGTTACCTGTTGCAGGTCTGCAGTATGCTGATAATTTATTGTTGGGATTACCTGATACTGACTTGGAGTGGTGAGCAGGTCTTGGGAAAATTAATATACGGTATTGTTGATTGAAACTTTGCCCTAGTATCATTGTACTGTTATCCAACATTGTATTTTCATTTAGAGAACCAGCATATACAACTATACTAACTGTATAGTATGAAGTATTTTCTTTTTGAACAGATGGAATGGACAGATGGAATGCCACTAGAGTTAGCACTCTTTCAAATGCATAGACTGGGTAACAAAGAAAGTGCTTGCCATAGAACATGTTGGTTAATTAAGTTTGTTGACTGGTTCAGGAAATCCAGTTGACGGTGGACTTCTATTCTTCTCCCCTACAGAAAAGATAACCTTCAAGAACGCCCCTTCCCCACAGGAGTTCAATGAAGGGGATGACGCTGACATCATCTGTGACGTCGTCAGCTCGCCTCCTGCTGACATCATCTGGAAGCACAAAGGCTCAAAGATCCAGGTTGCAAAAGATGGTAAGGCTTGTGCACAGTTCGATGTGCCAATGTGTGGGTTGCCTACTGCCAGAGTCATGCGGCTCTCCCCTTTTACCATTTTTTTATTTGCTTTCATCTATCTGCCAACTTTTTTTCATTCACCCCCCCCCACTCACTCGCTCCCTCCCTAAGTGCACAGCACTGCCTTTTGGTAATTCAAGTGTTCTGACATAATGGATGAAGAGAGAACAGGAAACAAGATATTTCTTGATCAGGAGGAATGGTTGTTGTCGGTTGTGAAAGAATTTGAAGGGTTCATATTTAGACTATTTAGTCAAGTCGAGTGGGATGCTGCCTGAAGGATTTTGTTTCTCTCCATAGTGCACTATTTTAACCTTAGAGGACCCCTCCCTCTTGCAACCACTGGGAAGCAAAGGGTGACCGCAGCGCTCCGGTGTGTGGTGTTTTCTTGGACCCTGGACGGGTTGTGTTTTTCACTGGAAAACCACTAATTGTAGCCCAGATTGAAACCCATACTGCTTATGTAAATACCATTTTCCACATTGCTCCAGTTAACCTTTTCCTTATCAAAGCTGCATGTGCTTATAGCTCAAATTACAAGTCTTTTTCATGCTAATATGTGTTTCACAGCTCAGAGAGCTTTTTAAAAAGTCTGGTTAATGAATTCAAAGCTTTTGCCCAAATACACATTCAGTAAACCAGATATACATCTGGCACCGCTTCAGAAGAGGGTTAACAGAACACAGTTGCCATACAATATTTATTCGCTGGCTGCCAGATGTTTGAACTTAGAGGGTTCATAGAATATTTACAGCTTTGATGACGCAATTCAAGAAGTAGTAGTGGTTTCAGCATCTGTATGTTTACATTACCATGTTTTACCACATTTACTACAGTATGGATATAAAGGTTATAGAATTAGACACGTATTCTCGTATACAACGCTGTTAGAGGCACCATGTCATGGCATTGCTATGTAAAGAAATATCACAGTGAAAAGTATGGCATTTAATTTTTCTAAATAAACATTGAACATAGGTAAATAGACATTATTCCAGTTGATGGATGGTAGAGCTTTCTTTTAATGAATTTATGCCACTAATATTACAGATCAATCTATTGCTGATGGTGAGTTATGTACCCTATCATATGGTCCTATTTAAAAAAAGGTGTGTTCTCTCCACCACTCCTCATGGGGGGGGGGGGGGGGGGAATACAGTATTCCTCTGTAACGGAGACCATGCCTCCTGAAGTCGCACAGTATGTGTGCTTTTACCATGTTGCCTTGTCTTAAACCTACACCACCCACTGTTAAGGATAAATGACTCTTCTCTGTTTCCTTCTCTTGCGGTTTTTCATAGTTCGATTTAAGATCCTGACCAACAACCACCTCCAGATCCGAGGCATCAAGAAAACAGATGAAGGGGCGTACACCTGTGAGGCTCGTGTAATGACCAGGGGAGAGATTGACCTAAAGATCATCAAGGTCATCGTCAACGGTGAGTACCACATCCTCCCTCTCACCCTACCCCTCTTTCACCGCCTATGCTCTCGCAATGGGATTTGCATCCGAGCACATTTAGAATATAGTGTAGTTATAAATGCAATGCTGTGCTGTTATGAGCACCATTACAGAATTATGACAGAGAAAATAAGCCTGTATCAAGCATACAGTAACATGTATTTTCTCCTATCATACTTAATCAACCAGTATAGTGAATCATGATCTGATTATACATTTTAATACTTTTTACAAGCCTATAACTCCCTTAAAATGCCTTATCTTAGTATCATCTTAGTATAATGTATTTCCTACTCACGTGTGTCCTCTGTATTTTTGAGTAATGCTTGTATCCATGTCTGTCTGTGTTTCAGTGCTCCCTAGCATCCGCACCAGGCAGTCGGAGGTGAATGCCACGGCGGACGTCAACCAGTCTGTGATGCTGGCCTGTGACGCTGACGGCTTCCCTGAACCCACAGTCACCTGGGCCCGGTACGTCACACCGACCACCTTGTCTTTTAATGAGCATAAACAAACTGGCTTTTTGTGACTGGTTGAGGAGGTGACTGTGAAGTGAATAAGGGTTGTTTATTTTTTTGAAAGAGGATGGTCAACAGTATTGAATTAAATTTATGTAGTACCTTTAAGATGGCCAAAGCTCATTTGTTTGATATATCCTCAGCATAATTGTTGACACAACGGGCCCTCTAGTATAGTATGAGAATAATTCCAACACTGCTTCTCGAGTTCCTCTTGGAGTGTAAACGAATGAGAAGGATAGGAGGATGAGGAGATGCATCCGTAAGGGCTGGGCCTCGCCAGAGGAGGAAGGAGACAAGCGAGGTAGGGTGAAGGGAGGGAGTAGGGGGCAGAAACTCCTAACATTCTTTATTTATTTCCTGGCCGCCGACAGGCCTGTCATTTGGTATCCCTTAGAGGTTGCTTCAGGATTGAAGCTCTTAGAAGCATACAGATGTGGGACCGCAGTCCAAACTCAGTGTGTGCACATCTGATTTAGAGTTCAAGGGAGGCTCAGGCATGTCATGGTTCAAAGAGAGTGCTCGGTCAAGAGTCCCGAAGAAATTCCTTAACTTGACATCATACTGTGTATCACCATCCTATGGATGTAGTCCCTTTGTAAAACAGCCATGATGCAGCTATGGTAACAAAGCATAGCCAGAGAAACAAAGAAAAAAACTTTCTGTTCTGGATGTCTGGTCAGTAGCTCTAAAGACATTGGTTTTATGTGTCACGGATCCCTCTGGAACTTTCCTTGCGCAAACCTGGCCCCTATTCCCACTGATTGTATTTGTACAAAGGGAATATATGTGCCCTTTGTTCACCATGGTGCTGTCAAGTTATTGTTACATTGTCCGTTGGTGCGTGTGAGTACCTGTGCTGTGTGTTTTGGCTTTCGTGCCCTTGTGGATTGTGCAGATGATTGCGGGTCTCGTCCCGTGTGTTATTTATTCAAGGTACTCCTCTCTCTTTTGTTTGGGTTTGGGTTTCAATGCCGTAATTTGGGGAATAATAAAAAAAAAACTATTACGTGTTCCCTGCGCCTCTCCCGAATCTCTTCATGCCAAGTGACATTATGGTTCTGAGCCAGGCCTTTTGTTTACCAGCTGCTCTACTGAGATACGGCCCCCAAAAAGATAATACTCTCAGAGTGAAGACGACTATTTTTACCTTCATGTTGTGGAGACAGACATCAGTGACGTGAACTCTGCATTTCTGCCTTTCCCCCCTCAGTAACAACATTGTCCTTGAGTCGGACGATAAGTACGGCCTGAACAACGACGGCTCGGAGCTGATAATAAAAGATGTCAAGAAAGTGGATGAAGGAGATTACACGTGCATCGCCCGGAACAAGGCCGGAGAGAAAGAGGAGGAAGTCAGCTTGAATGTGTTCGGTAAGAGCAAAATAATTACTATTAACTGTGGTAAAATAATGTTGTGTTTTTGGGCTTTAGAATTAGTTTTATTGGTTTTACTATAGCAATGTGCATACAAGTAATGTATTCCATTGTCATCCATCAATTTATTGTATTTTTACCTTCTCTAGTGCAACCTAAGATCACCTACCTGGTCAACCAGACTGCATCAGAGCTGGAGGAGCAGATCACCCTGACCTGCGAGGCCTCAGGAGACCCCACCCCCACCATCACCTGGAGCTTTGGCCGCAGGATCTTCACAGAGGGAGAGCAGGTACTGGTGTCTGGGGACCAGGGGAGGCTTGCAACCAGGGGCCTGAGCTGTGGTGGACAGGGTATGTCACTCAGAGTGCCTACTGACCGATCCATCACTGTCCTGAATATTGATAGGAAACCTAAAAAGCAAGCACAGCTCTATTTCATTCATTGCATTATACAAAACCTGTTCAAAATTCAATTGAGCAAAAGTCCAACATTAAAAGCCAGTGGACATGTACTAATCTGTCCTGATGGTTTCATGCATTGGTTTCTCCTTCTACAGGAGCCTCTAAACAAGAATTACCAGGTATGATATTCAAATGGTCAGGTAATGAAACTCAATATATGTTGGGTTGTTGTGACTATACACTGTACAGTATATCCACCCAGATTTGATTGAGAAAAAAATCCGATACAATCGAACAGATGCATATCCGGTTCATCCGCTCGACTTCCTGTAACTTTTTGACCCGCTTAAATTCTGATCTTATCAGGGTTCGGTAGTTTGATTTTGCTGTTTGCATAGTCACTGTGAATGCATAGATTGAACTCAAATCCCCCCCCCCAACCCCCCAACACACACACCTCTTGTGGTGCAGTTCACATTTTGGGATTGAAAACAAAGCTTTTGATTGTCTTTGAAAGCCCTTAAACCACCACGTCTGAACCAGTGTTCAGTTCGAGGCACGTGTTTCAGGGAATGGTCCTATCTGACGTTGCACCGGAATGCTGTCATATCCCTTTACTACCAGCCATTCCAAGTCATTGTATACTCAAACAATGAAAGACATGCAGCAGCAATCGCTGAACCCCAGGTGCAGCTGCATCTCAGCATATTTAAGGTAATTAGTAATTGCGCAGCAGTTGCTTTCCATAAATTCATGTATTCTCATTCAAACAGTCAAGCAATATCCAACGACAACTGCTAACAGCTCTCATCAATATTCAGTCATCAAACCAAATGTTATGTAACTTGTGACAAATATAACAAGTGTAGACCTTACAGTGCTTAAATGCTTACAAGCCCTTAACCAACATTGCAGTTAAAAGCAATGGGGGTACCGGTGCGGCGGGGGTACCGGTGCGGCGGGGGTACCGGTGCAGCGGCACCGGCCAGTCGAGGCAATTGAGGCAGTATGTACATGTAGGTAGAGTTTTTAAAGTGACTATGCATAGATAATAACAGAGTAGCAGCAGTGTAAAAAAGGGGGGGGGGCAATGCAAATAGTCTGGGTAGCCATTTTATTAGGAGTCTTATGGCTTGGGGGTAGGTGTTTAGAAGCCTCTTGGACCTAGACTTGGCGTTCTGGTACTGCTTGACGTGCGGTAGCAGAGAAGTCTATGATTAGGGTGGCTGGAGTCTTGGACAATTTTTAGGGCCTTCCTCTGACACCACCTGGTATAGAGGTCCTGGATGGCTGGTCTGTACCATTACCCTCTGTAGTGTCTTGTGGCTGGAGGCTGAAACGTTGCCATTCCAGGCAGTGTTGCAACCCATCAGTATGCTCTTGATGGTGCAGCTGTTGTACCTTTTGATGATTGAGAACCCATGCCAAATCTTTTCAGCGTCCTGAGGGGGAATAGGTTTTGTTGTGCCCTCTTCTAGACTGTGTTGGTGTGCTTAGACCTTGTTAGTTGTTGGTGATGTGGACACCAAAGAACTTGAAGCTCTCAACCTGCTCCACTACAGCCCCGTCGATGAGAATGGCAGCATGCTCGGGCCACCTTTTCCTGTAGTCCACAATAATCTCCTTTGTCTTGATCACGTTGAGGGAGAGGTTGTTGTCCTCGCACCACACGGTCAGGTCTCTGACCTCCTCCTCATAGGCTGTCTCGTCATTGTCAGTGACCAGGCCTACCACTGTTGTGTCATCGACAAACTTAATGATGGTGTTGGAGTCGTGCCTGGCCGTGCAGTCATGGGTGAACAGGAAGTACAGGAGGGGACTAATCACATCCCTGAGGATCAGTGTGGCGGATGTGTTGTTAGCTACCCTTACCACCTGGGGGTGCCCGTCAGGAAGTCCAGGATTCAATTGCAGAGGGTGGCGTTTAGTCCCAGGATCCTTAGCTTATTGATGAGCTTTGAGAGCACTATGATGTTGAATGCTGCGCTGTAGTCAATGAATAGCATTCTCACATAGGTGTTCCTTTTGTCCAGGTGTGAAGTGCAATAGAGATTGCATGATCTGTTGAGGCGGTATGCAAATTTAATTGGATCTAGGGTTTCTGGGATAATGGTGTTGATTTGTGCCATGACCAGCCTTTCAAAGCATTGCATGGCTACTGACATGAGTGCTACAGGTCGGTAGTCATTTAGTCAGATTACCTTATTGTTCTTGGGCACAGTGACTATGTTGGTCTGCTTGAAACATGTTGGTATTACAGACTCAGACAGGGAGAGGTTGAAAATGTCAGTGAAGACACTTGCCAGTTGGTCAGCGCATGCTCGGAGTACACGTCCTGGAAATCCGTCTGGCCCTGCGGCCTTGTGAATGTTGACCTGTTTAAAGGTCTTACTCACATTGGCTGCAGAGAGTGTGATCACACAGTCATCCGCATGCTCTCATCCATGTTTCAGTGTTTCTTGCCTCGAAGCGAGCATAGACGTAATTTAGCTCGTCTGGTAGGCTCGAGTCACTGGGCAGCTCTCGGCTGTGCTTCCCTTTGTAGTCTGTAAGCCCTGCCACATCCGATGCGTGTCGGAGCCGGTGTAGTACGATTCGATTGTAGTCCTGTATTGACGCTTTGCCTGTGATGGTTGGTCAGAGGGCATTTCTTACAAGCTTCCAGGTTAGTGTCCCGCTCCTTGAAAGAAGCAGCTCTACCCTTTTATGTCAGTGCGGATGTTGCCTGTAATCCATGGCTTCTGGTTGGGGTATGTATGTACAGTCACTGTGGGGACGACGTCATCGATCCACTTATTGATGAAGCCAGTGACTGTGGTGTACTCCTCAATGTCATCGGAAAAACCCTAGAACATTTTGCAGTTTGTGCAAGCAAAACAGTCCTGTAGCTTAGCATTTGCTTCATCTGGTCACTTTTCTGTTGACTGAGTCACTGGTGCTTCCTGCTTTAGTTTTTGCTTATAAGCAGGAAACAGGAGGATAGAATTATGGTCAAATTTGCCAAATGGAGGGCGAGGGAGAGCTTTGTGCGTGTCCCCTTGTATGAAGTAAAGGTGGTCAAGAGTTGTTTTCTCCCTCTCTGGTTGCACATTTAAACTGCTGGTAGAAATGAGATAAAAGGGATTTAAGTTTCCCTGCATTAAAGTCCCGGGCCACTAGGAGCGCCACCTCTGGATGAGCGCTTTCCTTTTTGCTTATGGCGTATACAGCTCATTGAGTGCGGTCTTAGTGTCTGCATCGGTTTGTGCTGGTAAATGGACCGCTACGAAGAATATAGATGAAAACTCTCTTGGTAGATAGTGTGGTCGACAGCTTATCATGATATCCTCTACCTCAGGCGAGAAAAACCTTGAGACTTACTTAGATATAAAATAACATGTTTTTGTTCTCATAAACATACAGTTGAAGTCAGAAGTTTACATAAACCTTAGCCAAATACATTTAAACTCAGTATTCACAATTCCTGACATTTAATTAAATTAATTTAAAAAATTAATTAAAAATTCCATGTCTTAGGTCAGTTAGGATCACCACTTTATTTTAATAATGTGAAATGTCAGAATAATAGTAGAGAGAATTATTTATTTCAGCTTTTATTTATTTCATCATATTCTCAGTGGGTCAGAAGTTTACATACACTCAATTAGTATTTGGTAGAATTGCATTTTAAATAGTTTAACTTGGATCAAACATTTTGGGTAGCCTTCCACAAGCTTCCCACAATAAGTTGGATGAATTTTGGCCCATTCCTCCTGACAGAGCTGGTGTAACAGAGTCAGGTTTGTAGTCCTCCTTGCTCACACACGCTTTTTCAGTTCTAACCACACATTTTCTGTAAGATTGAGGTCAGGGCTTTGTGATGGCCACTCCAATACATTGACTTTGTTGTCCTTAAGCCATTTTGCCACAACTTTGGAAGTATACTTGTGGTTATTGTCCATTTGGAAGACCCATTTGCGACCAAGCTTTAACTTTGTGACTGATGTCTTGATGTTGCTTCAATATACAGTGCCTTGCGAAAGTATTCGGCCCCCTTGAACTTTGCGACCTTTTGCCACATTTCAGGCTTCAAACATAAAGATATAAAACTGTATTTTTTTGTGAAGAATCAACAACAAGTGGGACACAATCATGACGTGGAACGACATTTATTGGATATTTCAAACTTTTTTAACAAATCAAAAACTGAAAAATTGGGCGTGCAAAATTATTCAGCCCCTTTACTTTCAGTGCAGCAAACTCTCTCCAGAAGTTCAGTGAGGATCTCTGAATGATCCAATGTTGACCTAAATGACTAATGATGATAAATACAATCCAATATTTGTTTGTTATTTGCATTATTTGTGACCGGTGACTTGTGAATCATTTTTTAATAAGGCCAATAATTTGAGTCTATGTAGGCAGCAGCCTCTGTTTAGTGATGGCTGTTTATGGAAGCTGTTTTTCAGTCTCTTAGTCCCAGCTTCCTGACCTCGCCTTCTGGATGGTAGCAGGGTGAACAGGCAGTGGCTCGGGTGGTTGTTGTCGTTAATGATCTTTTTGGCCTTCCTGTGACATCGGGTGTTGTTGGTGTCCTGGGGGGCAGGTTGTTTTCCCCCGGTGATGCATTGTGCAGACCGCACCTCCTTCTGGAGAGCCTTGTGGTTGTGGGCGGTGCAGTTGCCGTACCAGGCAGCGATACAGCCCGACACGGTGCTCTCAAATGTGCATCTGTAAAAGTTTGAGGGTCTTAGGTGACAAGACACATTTCTTCTGCCTCCTGAGGTTGAAGAGGCGCTGTTGTGCCTTCTTCACCACACTGTCTTTGTGGGTGTATCATTTTAGTTTGTCCGTGATGTGTACGCCGAGGAACTTAACTTTTCACCTTCTCCACTACTGTCCCGTCGATGTGGATAGGGGGCTGCTCCCTCTGCTGTTTCCTGAAGTCCACGATCATCTCCTTTTTGTTTTGTTGTTGTTGAGTAAGAGGTTTTCCTTACACCACACTCCGAGTGCACTAACCTCCCTGTAGGCTGTCTCATCATTGTTGGTAATCAAGCACACTATAGTTGTGTCTGCAAACTTGCTGATGATATCGTGCACCAGCTGCTGTTTACAAATATACCTTCACCCCTTGTCTTCCCAGAGGCTGCTGTTCTATCCTGCCGGTAAAGTGTATAACCTGCCAGCTATATGTTATTCATGTCGTCGTTCAGCCATGACTCTGTGAAACACCACTTATTCATTTTTGATGTCCCGTTGGTAGGATATATGTGCTTTAAGTTTGTCCATTTTATTATCCAGCGATTGTACGTTAACCAATAGTACTGATGGCAAAGGCAGGATAGCCACTTGTTGTTTAAACCTCACAAGGCACCCCGAATTCCTTCCAAGAAACCGTTGTCTTTCTCTGCGAATGACGGGGATGAGGTCCTATTCGGGTGTCTGGTGTCAATCCCTCTCCTCCGACTCATTTAAAGAAATATTCTTAGTCGAATCAAGGTGAGTAATCGCTTTTCTGATGTCGAGTGGCAGCAACATTGGCGAGAAAGTCTTTACCCACTCTTCACGCTCATTTTTAATCTCACTTTCACACTCTTCCTCTGCTTTGCTCTTTTTTTTCTCTCTAGATATCTCTCTTACTAGGACAAAGTCTTACCAAATCCCCCTGCAATTACTTTGCACCCCTGCAGTTCCTCTGTGTTGCTAACAGCACTCTTAGTAATCATTAGCACTTTTTAAGGGGGCTTTGAGGTCCATGGAAGGAATGGGCCAGAAGGCATTTTATAGAGTGAGGAAATAGGTTTTATATGCAATTGGACTCAGTGGAAAGTAGTATTTTATTATTTTCCACTCAATCCCTAGATCAGTGTGTCCCATGCAAACCATGCAAACCTTATTTTGCATGTCATGTTTGGTTTGTACGTCATTACCTCTTGGACATTTAAATGGAAACCTGACAAGCAAGATATTGTTAAATACTTTGTGAATAAACAGGGCTTTTTCTTAACAGTATTAGCATTTTCTTCAAAGAGCAGATTTGGTTCCAGATTGTGTGTCTACATATATTTATGAATCTCTGTCACCCCCAGCGTTACGCTCCTGTTCTCCTTTTATGTCCTTGAATAATACTTTTACATTTGGACTCCAACTGCCGATCAAAGCTTAAAGCGGCTCCGCAGAATGATATTTTTTTTATTTATTTTTATTTAACCAGTTAGGCTAGTTGAGAACAAGTTCTCATTTACAACTGCGATCTGGCCAAGGTAAAGCAAAGCAGTGTGACACAAACAACGACAGAGTTACACATGGAATAAACAAACATACAGTCATTAACACAATAGAAGAAAGTCTATATACAGTGTGTGCAAATGAGGTAAGATAAGGGAGGTAAGGCAATAAATAGGCCATAGTGGCGAAATAATTGCAATTTAGCAATTAAACACTGGAGTGATAGATGTGCAGAAGATGAATGTGCAAGTAGAGATACTGGGGTGCAAAGGAGCAAAATAAATAACAGTATGGGGATGAGGCTATTTACAGATGGGCTATGTGCAGTGATCTGTGAGCCGCTCTGACAGCTGGTGCTTAAAGCTAGTGAAGGAGATATGAGTCTCCAGCTTCAGCGATTTTTGCAATTCGTTCCAGTCATTTGGCAGCAGAGAACTGGAAGGTAAGGCGGCCAAAGTAGGAATTGGCTTTGGGGGGTGACCAGTGAAATATACCTACTGGAGCGCATGCTACGTGTTGGTGCTGCTATGGTGACCAGTGAGCTGAGATAAGGTGGGGCTTTACCTAGCAAAGACTTGTAGATGACCTGGAGCCAGTGGGTTTGGCAATGAATATGAAGCGAGGGCCAGCCAACGAGAGCATACAGGTCGCAATGGTGGGTAGTATATGAGGCTTTGGTGACAAAATGGATGCCACTGTGATAGACTGCATCCAATTTGTTGAGTAGAGTGTTGGAGGCTATTTTGTAAATGACATCGCTGAAGTCAAGGATCGGCAGGATAGTCAGTTTTACGAGGGTATGTTTGGCAGCATGAGTGAAGGATGCTTTGTTGCGAAATAGGAACCCGATTCTAGATTTAATTTTGGATTGGAGATGCTTAATGTGAGCCTGGAATGAGAGTTTACAGTCTAGCCAGACACCTAGGCATTTGTAGTTGTCCACATATTCTAAGTCAGAACCATCCAGAGTAGTGATGCTGGACGGGCGTGTAGGTACGGGCAGCGATCGGTTGAAGAGCATGCATTTAGTTTTACTTGCATTTAAGAGCAGTTGGAGGCCACAGAAGGAGAGTTGTATGGCATTGAAGCTCGTCTGGAAAATGTTAGGTGTCCAAAGGGCCAGAAGTATACATATTGGTGTCATCTGCATAGAGGTGGCTCAGAGAATCACCAGCAGCCAGAGCGACATCATTGATGTATACAGAGAAAAGAGTCAGCCCGAGGATTGAACCCTGTGGCACCCCCATAGAGATTGCCAGAGGTCCGGAAAACAAGCCCTCCAATTTGACACACTGAACTTAGTATGAGAAGTAGTTGGTGAACCATGCGAGGCAGTCATTTGAGAAAACAATGCTGTTGAGTCTGCCGATAAGAATGTGGTGATTGACCGAGTCGAAAGCCTTGGCCAGGTCGATGAATACAGCTGCACAGTATTGTCTCTTATCGATGGTGAATATGATATCGTTTAGGACCTTGAGCGTGGCTGAGGTGAGCCCATGAGCAGCTCGGAAACCAGGCTAGTAACAGGGGTTGCAACAATTTTGGCTGAGCATTTTAGAAATAGAGGGTCCAGATTCTCAAGCCCTGCTGATTTGTTGGGGTCCAGATTTTGCAGCTCTTTCAGAACATCAGCTATCTGGATTTGGCTGAAAGAGAAATGGTGGAGGCTTGGGCAAGTTCCTGTGGGAGGTGCAGGGCTGTTGACCAGAGTAGGGTTGGCCAGTTGGAAAGCGTGGCCAGCCATAGAAAAATGCTTATTGAAATTCTCAATTATTGTGAATTTATTGTGGTGACAGCGTTTCCTAGCCTCGGGGAAGTGGGCAGCTGGGAGGAGGTGATTTTATTCTCTATGGACTTTACAGTGTCCCAGAACTTTTTGGAGTTTGTGTTGCGGGATGCAAATTTCTGTTTGAAAAAACTAGCCTTTGCTTTCCTAACTGCCTATGTATATTGGTTTTTAACTTCCCTGAAAAGTTTCATATTGCGGGGCTATTCGATGCTAATGCCGTACGCCACAGGATGTTTTTGTGCTGGTCAAGGGCAGTCAGGTCTGGAGTGAACCCCGGGCTATGTCTGTTCCTGGTTCTACTTTTTTTTAATGTGGCATGCTTATTTAAGATTGTGAGGAAAACACTTTTAAAGAATAACCAGGCATCTTCTACTGACGGAATGAGGTCAATATCCTTCCAGGATACGCGGGCTAGGTCGATTAGAAAGGTTTGTTCGCTGAAGTGTTTTAGGGAGCGTTTGACAGTGATGAGAGGTGGTCGTTTGACCGCAGACCCATTACGGACACAAGCAATGGGGCAGTGATCGCTGAGATCCTGGTTGGAGACAGCAGAGGTGTATTTGGAGGGTAGGGTGGTTAGGATGATATCTATGAGGGTGCCTGTGTTTACGGATTTGGGGTTGTACCTGGTAGGTTCATTTGTCTGAGATTGAGGGCATCAAGCTTAGATTGTAGGATGGCCGGGGTGTTAAGCATGTCCCAGTTTAGGTCACCTAACAGCACAAGCTCTGAAGATAGATGGATGGCAATCAATTCACATATGGTGTCCAGGGCACAACTGGGGGCAGAAGGTGGTCTATAGCAAGCTGCAAAGGTGAGAGACTTGTTTCTGGAAAGCTAAAGCAGTGAATAAAACAAACTTAGGGAGGAGGCTTCTAATGTTAACATGCATGAACCCAACCCAGCTACCATCAATTTCTTATGCTATTGCATGTTTGGATGTTAATGACTTATATTGTCAGCTAAAGACAGGTTTAGCTAGCTAGGTTGTTTTTACACATACATACATTTTACGGTTACATAAGTCAACAAATGAGAGGGCCTGGGGAATGGGAGTGGAGCAAGGCACTGCAGGGCCTGGATTAACCTCTACATCACCAAGCTTTAACTTTCTCACTGATGTCTTGATGTTGCTTCAATATCGCCACATAATTTTCCCTCCTCATGATGCCATCTATTTTGTGAAGTGCACCAGTCCCTCCTGCAGCAAAGCACCACCACAACATGCTGCCACTCCCGTGCTTCACGGTTGGGATGGTGTTCTTCAGCTTTGTCAAATTTGCCAAATGGAGGGCGAGGGAGAGCTTTGTACACTTCTCTGTGTGTGGAGTAAAGGGGGTCTAGAGTTTTGTTTTCCCTCTGGTTGCACATTTAACATGCCGGTGGAAATTAGGTTATACAGATTTGTTTCCCTGCATTAAAGTCCCCAGCCACAGGCCTTTTGAATAAGCATTTTCCTTTTTGCTTATGGCGGTATACAGCTCATTGAGTGTGGTCTTAGTGCCAGCACCGGTCTGTGGTGGTATGTAGACGGCTACACAATATACCTATGAAAACACTCTAGGTAGATAGTGTGGTCTACAGGTTATCATGAGATGCTCTACCTCAGCCGAGCAAAACCCTGAGACTTCCTTAGATATTGTGCACTAGCTGTTGTTTACAAACATACATATACCGCCATCCCTTGTCTTACCAGAGGTAGCTGTTCTATCCTGCCGATACAATGTCAAAACAGCCAGCTGTATGATGTTCATGTCGTCGTTCAGCCATGACTCGGTGAAACATAAGATATTACAGTTTTTAATGTCCCGTTGGTAGTTTAATCTTGCTCATTGATCATCAATTTTATTTTCCAATGATGTCATGTTTGCCATTTGCAGTGGGGTTTTACTCGCTCGCCTACGAATTCTCAAAAGGCAACCCGACCTCTGACCACTTTTCCTCCGTCTTCTTTTCACACAAATGACATGGATTTGGGCCTGTTCCCGGGAAAGCAGTATATCCTTCTCGTCGGACTCGTTAATGGAAAAAGCTTCTTCCAATTTGTGATGAGTAATCGCTGTTCTGATGTCCAGAAGTTTTTTTGGGTCATAAGAGACGGTAGCAGCAACATTATGTACAAAATAAGTTACAAATAATGCAAAATAACAAACAAATGAACAGTTTGTTAGGAACACGTAAAATGTCCACCTATCCGAGTTGAAGGATCATGAAAAGCAATTGCAAGCCATTGCTATTCCAACAAACACAGAATAGATAGCAAAATGCCAACCTAGCATTTATCCTCTGTTGACCTGGGACTAGTGGTTGCCAGGCTTGAATAATACATTTTTGAAGATTTCGTACACTGGTGGGCTCTATTGGCTTCTTTGACAGCACCGGTAGCTGGACGCTTTGGTGTTTAAAGAGGACGTGTGAATGTCCTGCAGCCTTTCCCTCACTTAAAGGTCATGCTTGACTCCCTAATAAGTAGCGAGGTAATGCTTTATAGCGGGCTGGCTGTGAAGGAGGCACATCATGATGATGGGGGGTGAAGTTTCCTCAACTCTGCTCTTGGGTCAGTTTTGTACTTTCCTCACTAATGGTTAAGGTTGGTATTAGGGGAGGGATAGCTGATACTAGATTTGTATCTAGCGTAAACTTCACCCCAGAGCCATCAAGATGATGTGGGGAAGGGCGTCAGAACACCTGCTGTACCAGCTCACACTCCCTTCAATAACCACATAACCATACCTTGCTGGAGATAACCACCATGCTATATTTATCACATATAATTTGAACAGATTTTCTAATAATAATAATATTACTGACTATAAAAGCTTTATTGTCACTTGATATTCTGGATTGTATTGTCATATCTGGCCTATCTGCCCTTCCAGTTAGGTGTAGAACTCTTAGAACGCTGTCCTCCCCTAACACGAATGATCCACCTGGATAACATTGCTTCGTCACCGCTCAGTAACGCCAGGGTCTATCCACTTTGTATCTGTCTGCCTCTTTCTTTTGACCCTTTCCTAGTGCCACAGAGGATTTGATTTAACGCCCTTTGTAATGAGAAAATCCTGCAGTTCCTGTGATAAAGGCTTTGAAAGATTCTATTGGTTCATTGTCATTCCCCCATCGATCATTGGACTAGTTCCCTTCCGCCTCGCTCCATCTTCCATTCATGTCCCTTTTGATATATCAGAGTTGTGGATCAAGTCTGTGAGACCACACACTACGTATGCATATTCATCATGACACTCAATGGCAGAAATGTCATTTTCCACCAAAGAATGAATCTATTGATTCCTAATGTATCTCAAACTAAAAGAGGCTGCTTTTTGAATCTCACCCTGTCCTGTCCAAATGACTTGAGAATATATCACATTTTTGCATGATAACCCACCTGGCAAGGTTGTCGGTTTTTGGAAAATCTTTCAATGCAGCAAGCTTCAGGGGTTCTTTAAGAAATTATTTTAGAAAGAAAAGTTTAGAAAAGGTGTTCATTTAAATGTGACATTAATTGGTATTAAAGTTGGTGGGGCAAACTCAAGCAATTTTTTTCAGATGCGTGCCAGCAAAGCCGCTACACTACTCTTAAACAATACATTAATTGCACCATAACAGTGACAAACGGTAGCCACAAACTGTTAGGGCCTAATAAAGCTGTCCCGACAGAAGAGCTTTCCTTTCAGCACCATGGAGTGAATCCTTACCACCACTACACCTGGCTACCTGGCAGCGAAACAGTTAATTCACCTCATTTACTGACTTATTAAAAACCATAGCTGGTATGGCTGACGTGTTTAAGTAAATATTTTTTTTCTACTGACTCCTTGTGGATTTGTGTAACTCGATAAGAACATTCTCCTTCAATAACAACAAATGCCGATATGATTTTTGACTTTTGAACCAGACACACACTACTCAATTTATGTTTAGTGAATTCATAATATTTGTTCTTATCATTAGCACTTATCTCTAAGTATAAGCAAGTGCAAGCAAACAAGCAGCGACGAGGTAGTCCTATTTGTTCAGCACTTTCAAAATGGACACAGACAGATTCAGACATTTCAGTTCAGATAAATTCAGCATGATGTTGAGACCTTAACTTCCTCTCTCTCTCTGTGGGGGAGGGGGGCGAAGAGAGGGGGGGCCCACTTTTATAGACAATATACTGACACATAGTCAGCACATTGCTCAAACACAACTACCCTTTCAATCTCAACTGGGAAATACATGGGTCAATTACTGAACCATATGTTGAAAATAAAATATTTGAATGGGAAGAGACTCACTGGCAAACATGGTTGCAGACCCAAAAATATTTATATAGCATCCCCTCCTCGTGAAAACCACATTAGCTAATTATAATACACAAAATAAGCGAAATAATGAAATGCATCATTCCAACATTGCCTAAAATGATGAACAATACTAATGACATGGACCTACAGTTTATAAGCAATATAACAATTAAGATGTACAAACTATGGCATAAGGAAACAATGAGTGGATAAGAGGCAAGCTGCAATTTTGATTGAAGATGAGCGCGCTAAGACAAACGTAGTCAATATGCCTATTTGTTCAGCACTTTTGAAATGGACAGTGACAATTCAGCTGTTCTTACAGTATACTCCCTGTACACCAAGTCAGAACTGTAGGATAAATATGTTGTTTTGAACGTGACTGAAGTCATGCTGAATTGACAGCATGACCAAAGTATTCAACCTTTTCTGACCCATGAATGTTTATCCCTTTAAGCTTGGAAAACAGACCCTTTCCGACAATGTTTTAAATCTTTAAACCCAGACTTGGACCACACACCTCATCCACCGAATAGCAGGCAGGGGAAGCAAAATAGTAATTGCTTTGCAACACTCGCAGTTTGTCACTGATTCCTTCCAAACCACTCATTGTTGACGTAGTGTCCCCATGAGTGACAGAACACTGAGAATATTAGAGAATATTACCAACACCACAAGCATTGAGCTAGGATGAAACACCTGCATTTTAGAGCAAGAAAGAGAACATGTTTGTATACAGCTTTATTAACTCAAGGATTATTAAAACATATTATTCTGATAACAATATTGGCTACTATTTAGCAAAGGAAGTCCAATCGGTTACCCATAACGACTTTCTCAAAATTAGCCTCAATGGCCCTTGTCTCTTTCCCTGCAGATGCATGAAAAGTGATTTAGAGCCTCCCATAATGTATTACAGAGGACGCCATGGTTTGGCATTTGATCACTTGTCAGCGTGCATGTCCCATTGTGCAGGTGGCCTTTCACCCCCTCCCAGACATGTCTCCTCCTGAATAGTAACCATGTAGGAATGCTGTTGGCATGACACTCCTCGTCACAGAATATCACAAATTCCCCCTTCAAATTCATTTTTTCATCATTCTCAAACCTTGAAACTGTATCCAGTGTCTGTCCTTTGGTTGTTGATGATGCTGTTGTTTTGTTATCGCTTGTGATGGGATGATAACATGGAAAACAACTTAAAGCTGAAGCTCTTGGCATTGATTAAGCTGTTGAAAGTAATAATAGCATAATGTTTGAGGGCAATTTTAAAACAAAATCTATAACAATATTGTGCTCATGTAATAGCCTTAACTTTGCCTGAAGACCTACAGTAAATGTTACGTCAGTGTTAGGCTCTGTTGTTCAACTGTGAGGGTTTAATCACTGAAAATAAATGGTTCAATTTAAATGTGTGAGTAAAGCTTCTTTAACATGTATTCTCTCGTTAAATTTCATGCATTTTTGTTTTGAACATGAACAACATTTCACTGGACTGCTACAGGTAAAAATTCAGCCTGCATTGGCAGCATCTAATGTGTGGTGTTTGTCCCCTCAAGGCTTCTTGGACTCGGCCTGAGACGTACGAGGTATGGCTACTAAACACATAGCCAGATCCTAGATTCAGTGCCTAACACCTAGCCAGTCTCACAGTAGACTAACCCTGTTCACTACAGAGCATTCGTGTTGACTTTCTCTCCAAATTCTTTCCTCAAACTCCCCAAAATCTGGCACCAATACGATTCCAGACGAATGAAGTCAAATTCAGGAATATGAAATGAGACGCTTCCTTTTGAAAGATAATTTTTCATTAAATGTTTTGATTGCTAATTTACGACTTGCCCTCAAGTTCAGTCCCTCATATTGATTCCGCTCATACATTTGGTTTCATAACCACTTATTATGAGAGTGTCGACAGTTCCCACAAAGCAGTTTGCCCCAAGAGTCCTGTCAAGGGACTGGGGCTAGCCAGGCACCATTGGAAAAACCTAAATCAGCCAACACTGTGCTCTGCCATGGACCAAGCCCAGCCAATCTAGCTGTGCCTTTTTTTGAAAACACTAACCAACCTAACTGTAGACTGCACAAATAAAACCCTAAAATAGAGATGTCCCTTAATGCTGTCTAATCCACTGCTTGAAAGATAGAAAGGACCCGGATAAAAGCCAATAAGATATTTTATAGTAATGTGATGCCAGACAAAACCAAAACCAACACATGAATTCAACAAATGCTTATGCCTTTGTGGTAAATATTTGAGGCATTTACTCAACCACCGCAATTCCTCTGTCACACAAGGCATAACTGTTGTTTGGTTCAGTGTATGAATATTCATCAACATGTGTGCTGTGTTTATATGAATGATTTAGTGACATATGGATGGTGTGTGTGAGTGATGGGAAAAATAGGATTCCCAGAGCTCCAGATTAAAACTAGTTAAACCTTTCATGAATCCCACTGCCTTCACAAAAAAATACTAAGTTAAATTCACTGGAAAAAGTATATTATTCATTCAGGTCTCAGGTGATCAATACTCGAGCATCCAACCATGAATTCACATCAGAAAACTGAATGTCAGTTTTCAATCTCAGTTGAAAAAATGGGACTGCTACCATGTAGCCTAGATAATTGCCCCACAGCCAGGATAACTTTATAACTGAAATGTTGATCTGTCAGAATTCATATAATTTTGGTTCTCCTTATCACGCCCTGACCATAGTTTGCTTTGTATGTTTATATGTTTTGTTTGGTCAGGGTGTAATCTGAGTGGGCATTCTATGTTGTGTGTCTAGTTTGCCTGTTTCTGTGTTTGGCCTGATATGGTTCTCAATCAGAGGCAGGTGTTAGTCATTGTCTCTGATTGGGAACCATATTTAGGTAGCCTGTTTGGTGTTGGGTTTTGTGGGTGATTGTTCCTGTTCCTGTCGTGTGCTAGTTTGCACCAGTATTAGGCTGTTTCGGTTCTCTTGTTACGTTTGTTTTGTATTTGATTCGTGTTTACTTTTGTTTCATTAAACATGGATCGTAATAGCCACGCCGCATTTTGGTCTGACTCTCTTTCACCTACAGAAAACCGTGACACTCCAAGCTTAGCCAATTTTGGTTTAGCTTCAGTAGATAACGAGTGTTGCTAAATGCGTATTTTCAGATGCCACATAGTATTCCACCGGTCTTAGTCTCTGGTATTCTAGACTCGTAGTTTGTAGGAAAAGCAGTTTGCGTTTCACATAATGTTGTGGCATGTATTTTACTTTTGATATTTCTAATGAGCTGCTCTGATCTTTTCACCATTGCAACTGGTTTGGGGCAACTTGCATTAACAGTGCAATGTGTGGGTTGATGAGAGGGTTGGTGTGTTTCCACATAAGCTGTTACATAGGGCCAACTTGCACCATACACGTTAGGAGTGTCCATGACTCACATGGTGCTGTGGGTGGAGGATTTATCCATGCTTTCCTAAGGTCACCCTCCATACGACAGGTCAGTTTGGCCAGCAAAATCCCATTGTAAGTGTGCCACGCTGTCCACATCACACTCCAGTCCGGCCTCCTCTGGACATGACGCCTTTTGAGAGAAATGAGACTCCCGTCCCCAGCAGGTACGACTGCTTCTGAAGGCTGGGAGAGAAACCGAGCGGTGTTTTTCACTCTTGTACCCGGGCTCAGCCAGCCGTTCTATTTTCCTTGAATTGAGTGGAATGAGAAAAAGGGCTTGGTAGAATGATGCTTCTGCGCTTTTTATTAGAGAAGATAAGAGCCAGAAACAGAATTACATTATGGGGCCCCACTGCAAAGCCTCCCTCTTGCAAAAGCTCCCTCTCTCTCTATCCTGTTTCTCTTGATGTGACAACACAAGAAGAGCTGCACGAGGTGAGGGTGTGACATGAGCCTCGCCAGCGACCAACCTTCACAATGTAAAGCGGTGTGCACATTGCTTATATATGACATTTTCTCCCCGCCTCGGAACACGTGTAATGCAATAGGCCCTGCATGTACAGCTTACCACCAATTACTAGGTGAGGGAAGCTGCTCTGTAGACAGCCTTGTATACTAACAGGTTAAGGATTGTGAGACGGAAACAGGATGGAACCCACGCTTCAAAAAGCCTGTCAGTAATTTAAACCACTCAATGCCTTTGGCTCATGACTAAGCCATCCCACCTTAAAATCGACTTACTGAATAGATTGAATTGCAAAGCCCCAAACGTGCGATACAGACCAAATCTCCTCTGGCCATCACACAAGTAATTTGTAGACTTAAGAAGACCTTCCAAAGGTGTCACAATGTCATATATAATAAAGAAGTTCTGGCTCAGGGACATTGACCAGAAGATCAATTGCTGACTTTTTCCCTCCATGATGCACAGGATTTTTCTTTATATTTACTATTTTATTAATTGAAGAATAATAGTGAAGACATCAAAAACATGAAATAACACATACAGAATCATGTAGTAACCAAAAAAGTGTTAAACAAATCAAAATATATTTTAGATTTGAGATTCTTCCAAGTAGCCACCCTTTGCCTAAATGACCGCTTTACACACACTTGGCATTATCTCAACCAGCTTCATGAGGTAGTCACCTGGAATGCATTTAAATTAATTAGGTGTGCCTTGTTAAAAGTTCATTTGTGGAATTTCTTTCACTAATGCGTTTGAGCCTATCAGATGTGTTGTGACAATGTGGGGGGGATTACCCTATTTGGTAAAATATCAAGTCCATATTATGGCAAGAACAGCTCAAATAAACAAAGAGAAACGACAGTCCATCATGAAGGCCAGTCAATCCGGAATATTTCAAGAACGTTGAATGTTTCTTCAAGTGCAGTCGCAAAAACCATCAAGCACTCATGGATCTCATGAGGACCGCCACAGGAAAGGAAGACCCAGAGTTAACTCTGCTGCAGAGGAGAAGTTCCTTAGAGTTACCAGTCTCAGAAATTGCTGCCCAAATAAATGCTTTACAGAGTTCAAGTAACAGACGCATCTCTACGTCAGTTGTTCAGAGGAGACTGCATGAATCAGGCCTTTATGGTTGAATTGCTGCAAAGAAACTACTACTAAAGGACACCAATAATAGGAAGAGACTTGCTTGGGCCAAGAAACACGAGCAATGGACATTCGACCAGTGGAAATCTGCCCTTTGGGGTCTGAGTCCAAATTTGAGATTTTTGCTTCCAACCACCGTGTCTTTGTGAGATGTAGAGTAGGTGAATGGATGATCTCTGTATGTGTGGATCCCACCATGAAGCATGGAGGAGGAGGTGCGATGGTGTGGGGGTGCTCTGCTGGTGACACTGTCTGTGATTTATTTAGAATTCAAGGCACACTTAACCAGCATGGCTACCACAGCATTCTGCAGCGATACGCCATCCCATCTGGTTTCCGCTTTGTCCCACTATCATTTGTTTTTCAATAGGACAATGACCCAACACACCTCCAGGCTGTGTAAGGGCTATGTGACCAAGAAGGAGAGTGATGGAGTGCTGCAACAGATGGCCTCTAATTGTTTTATACTTTTGGTTACTACATGATTTCATATGTGTTATTTCATAGTTTTGATGTCTTCACAATTCTACAATGTAGTAAATAGTCAAAATAAAGAATACCCCTTGAATGAGTAGGTGTGTCCAAACTTTTGACTGGTACTGCACATGTCGCTGCTATTGCTTTAGGGAGAAGGTGAGACATAGACTTTCTATATAAGTAATGATGCTCCCTTTACTCGTTAGTTTTGTTAGGGTCAACACTTATTTGGAGACTGGAATCCTGCTTGCCATATAACATTTGCAAGATGGCGTGACTCAGTTTGACGTGAATAAGCGCGCTACTAACACTACGATCATGATTAACATCTCACATCTAATGACAGCTTTTGTAATAGGGTGCCAGCTGGCAGGACTAAACAAAAATAGATTAAAAGTGTCATGGAAAGGTCTCCTCTTGAACGGTTAAAACTGGTCACATTGGGCCAGTGAGTGGTACGCAGTCAATTAACGTTCATGTTTACCATGATATCATCATGTGCCATTCATTATTCAACCTGCCCATTAAATGTTATATTGTGTGTCTGTACCATTCTGATTTTGTAATTGAAATAGCTCTTTATCATAGAGTAATGAAAACAGTCCTTTGCACTTCGGTTTGCACTGAAACATCAATCTGAACATTTTGTCTATTGGATCAAGCTTAGATGTTCAAATACCTACAGATGTAGGATCTTAATTTGATCACCCTGTTGCAGGAGAACTTTAAAACTTGTAGTGTATTTGAGGTTTAAAAAGACTTCTGATGTTTGTAATTTCCATTTTGATACTTCAGACTTGATTTTCCCTTAAGAAAAATGTATTAAACTCTACATAAATGTCCATTAATTATAATATTCCACATAATAATTATAATTTCTTGCTGCTGAATTTTCATGCTGTAGCAAACGGGCTCAAGTTAAGAGCTTACATCTGTATCGGGCCATCAGCTTTTTCCAGTTTATTATAATCGGAACAATACTACCCTCTGCTACCTTATTTCTATACAGGCTCATAAGACACAGGAGCAGATGCTTGCTCTAACAGTCCCTTAACACAAGATTAATGTTGCCCTTTGAGAAGGTTGTAGGACACGCCTCAGCTCCTCAGCCAGCTCGGTTTTTAAAGTGCTGCACAGCCATTGTCACTACACGGAGAACATAACACAATAGGGAGGGATTGTTGGATTGTTCAGTATCTAGCATTGTATAAGGACTGCTTTATAGCCTTGCCAAAGATCGAATAGAATTTTCAGCCTATGGAATAAGGACCAGTATATTTTAACGTTAACAAGTTCCAGACGCACAATTAGGGCTTTTTGTTTGCTCAGATTAGTCACGTCAGCCAGAAAATAGTACGTAGCACGGAGCTGTGCACTATTACCATCAGAAAGATGCACAGGTGTGTGAGAGCCAAATCATGCTTAATCTCATTTCACACATTCCAATGTTCCATGAATATGAAGAAGGGAGAGCGAATGAAAAAATACGTACCAAATAATAAACGTCTAATTGGATTAATTTTCCTTGCCCCCAAAACGCAGGCAATCTGCTCTGAACCAGATAGCATCACAATACACAATTGATAGGATTGTAGGGACTAGCGGTTAGCTGGAGCCTGGCTAGTGAAACATATGTTTGTTCAGTTCAGTGTTAGCCAGTAATTAGCTATTAGGAAAGGTGCTTTGTCTCGAGAAAACGCTCTACCTCCTAGATTATACCCAACCAGATTGCAGAATCGGGACAGTACGTACACACAGGATGATGCCGGTATTGACACTTAAAATACTAAAAACTCTTAGTTGGGAAGTCCACACAATAGGGAGGGGTGTCACATATAAAATCTTGATCTATTATTAAAATAAAGCAAAAGCTGAAGTGTGATGCTGTTTTATAAAATAGTCCTAGAGAGTTAGTAGTTTAGCAAGTAGATGTATTTCTGCCCATTGGTGTGAAGCTGTGTGTAGCCCAAAAGAAGCTGGGAAAAGTTGTGGATTTTTTTTCCAGCCATGCTTTTAGAACCTGCTGCATTGATGTGCTCCATTATTGATGTGTTTGGTTCTCCTGCCACCTCCCGCAAAGCAGCCCAGAAAAAATACCTAAATATCTGTCTCAGTCCGATGGGAGCTTGCCGTATTTATTTGGCAGCATTTTGTTAAGGAATTGAGTAGAGAAAACAAATCTATAAAAATACAATTCTGTCCAAATCTGACAGGTGCACAGAAAAAAAATATATATATATATATAAAACAGTAGAAAGAAGGTTGCACCTTGAGTGGTCGAAGACGAATCCCAAAACATGAAATTGTCAGTGTTAATTGTGTTTCTTCTCTGTTCTTCCTCGTAGAGTCTTGATGGGAATGTTGTGGTGCGTAGTCACGCACGGGTTTCCTCTCTCACCTTGAAGTATGTCCAGTTCACTGATGCCGGCCACTACCTCTGCACTGCCCGCAATTCCATCGGTCAAGACCAGCAGACCATGTACCTGGAAGTCCGCTGTAAGACACCCATCTGTCTGTCTCTATTAGCTTGTTGTCAGCGCTTTTTCACATCACATTTCACTAATACCACTTTTTTACCTGTATCTTCAAAAGTTCCATGAGTTGTCACCTTCTATTTGCGTATAGTAATGTTTGACTAAATCGAAGAGAATGTCCTGAAGAGTGATAGTCCAAAGAATTCTAGATCAAAAAGTTACCAAAAGACGCATGCACCTTGAATTCGACACAATTTTACCCAGAAGCCATTGACCCAATGACCTTGACCCATTGATTTTTCCTTTATGCTGTGTCACTAGAGTTCAATGGATTGTTCAATATTCTAGCACTGTGTAATGATGGCTTTGTAGCCTTGCCAAATATTTTATTGAATTTTCTGCCTAACCAATTGAGTAGAGGCCAGTAAGTTTCAATGTTAACAAGTTCCAGACTCACAGTTAGGGCTTTTTGTTTGATCAGATTAGTCTCTTCAGCCTGTTAACGGTACGTAGCACGGAGCTGTGCACCATTACCATCAGAGAGATGCACAGGCAAGGGAGAGCCAAATTGTGCTTAATCTCATTTTCCCCGTTCAAATGTTCCATGAAAATGAAGGGAGAGAGAATGAAAAAAATATGTACCAAATAATGAACGTTCAATTAGATTAATTTCCCTTGCCCCCAAAACACAGGTAATATGCTCCTAAAATCAGATAGCATCACAATACACAATTGATAGGATTGTAGGGACTAGCGGTTAGCTGGAGTCTGGCTCGTGAGTAATCAGATTGTTAGTTCAGTAATGTTAGTTTAGGGTTGTTCAGTGTTAGCCAGTAATTAGCGATAAGAAAAGGTGCTTTGTCTCTCGCAAAGCACTTTCCCTCCTAGATTAAACCCAACCAGATTGCAGAATCAGGACAGCATCTACACATAGGATGATGCCGGTATCGACACGTACAGTACTCAACTCTCAATTGAGACACTCACTTCACATTATCTGTAGTATGTTTGTGCTACTCATGTGCTGATATTAAAAAAATCTGTCTTGCCCTTTCGGTTGGTAAAAATATCTTATGAAAAGAATGATTGTTTTAGCTCTCCTCTCGATAAGCGCAGGGTTTCTTTTGAGAAACCCATTTAGCTGTAATTGAACAGCGGGGCTCATTGCAGAGTCAGACAGTGGGTTGAGATTTCAGAGAGGGAGCAAGGCCTTATCGGTGGAGCAGGGATGGAGAATCTGCCGACTCGGCGATGTCCATCAATCCCAAAAGCTGGTGACCACAATGCTATCAAGTGCCCAGTGTCAGACGTCGGAACCAAAGCTAACAGCATCAGGGGAGGCGTCAGTATCAAGGACATATGAGAGAGGAGAACAATATTTTACACAGCTTATATGGGCCCAGGGAAGCCCAGGGTTATTTTCTTACAATATTAAACATGATTAACTAAAACAGTTTTGGGGGTGTGTGTGGTAGATCAATAAATTGTGATAGCTTTAATAGCAGTTGAGGTAGTGAAGGGAGAGTCTATGGCGCTTAAGTCAACAGTACTGAATTGGTTACAGCAAGTGTGTAGAGTAGCAATAGGTGAAAGTGAGTGCAGTCCACACATTGTTGTACAGAGAGTTTTACTGACAACTGGTTGATTTATAATTGCCATGTGACATTAAAGGCCAAACAAAGAACCATAACCATAAAACAACAAATAAGAATAAAATATAAGTCCTTCTTACACGGCAGCTTATTTATTATTCACATTCGTGTCCATAAAGCACAAATTGCATAATAAAACAAATTGATAGTGTAGTGGTGACTGGAATGAAGATTCAGCCTCTGTCTTATCTAGTGTTGTTTTTACACAGTTGCTGGCTCATCACTTTTACCCCTGAATGCAACTTACCACAGCAGCCTTTATGATTTTATTTCATAGTGTAGCACAATGTTACTATGCTCACCATATGATATATACCATTTTATGTCCTCAGAGAAAGACAAACAGAATTGCAAACTTTTTGAGTGTTAAACTTTTTATTTATAGTGGTTAAACCTAGGTATTGTGGGAGACGTATCCAGAAAATAACACTAGAAACCACACCCTGAATAATATACTATTATAGTATTCATTATAGTGTTTTAGCTATGTACAGATGTCTAGTGCAGACATAACATTTCCCTCCCCGGGTTGTTGCAGATGCTCCCAAGATCCAGGGCTCGGTGACGGTCTACACCTGGGAAGGGAACGCAGCCAACATCAGCTGTGAGGTGCTGGCTCATCCGGGAGCCTCAGTGGTGTGGTTCAGAGATGGCCAGCAGCTGTCTAGCACTAACACCACCAACGTCAAGATCTACAACACACCAGCTGTCAGCTACCTCGAGGTATGGTACAATAGGGATATGAGGGCCCCAAAACTGTGTGTACAGTATGTGATGAATGATATCACATTGTTTAGAATGCACTCCATACAATGTAATGCCAAACATTGTCTGGTTCCTGCATAGCATGCATGGCTAAAACAAACGAGACTCCTTTGCAGAACCCTGACATTTCTGCATGCAGTGATTCAGTAACAAGTTTGCTGAAAGCTTCATTTTAGCTGTAATCCAACCAAAGTAGAGCACCCATTTAACATACTGAAACTTCCTCATGATACCAGGGAGTAATTGACTGCTCAAGTTGAGACGTGCTTAGGCTGACCAATTAAGTATGACAGTAATGTTATCTCGCGATTAACTGTCAGTGAAATGATAGCACACGGATGTTATATCAGCATAATACATCGTGGCTACTTTGTGTCAAGGTCCCTGGAGAGAGAATAATTGTTCGTATTAATTGTTGATGGCATAATTCTTTCTGAGGTACTTTAGAGACACTTTTATGTAACGTGAAATACAATAATACAACTGGATTTATACTGGTATGTGTTTTTTCCTGAACCATTTTGGTTTAAGTGCCTTTCTCAAGTTAAATAAAGGTTCAATTTTTTAAAAATATATCATAAATAAGTGCGTTCCTCAAGGACTGTAGTTGCAGTTAGAGCGTTGTAACCGGAAGGTTGCTGGATCGAATCCCCGAGCTGACAAGGTAAAAATCTGTCATTCTGCCCATGAGCAAGGCAGTTAACCCACTGTTCCCCGGGCGCCGAAGACGTGGATGTCAATTAAGGCAGCCCCCCACCTCTCTGATTCAGAGGGGTTGGGTTAAATGCGGAAGACACATTTCAGTTGAATATATTCAGCTGGACAACTGACTCGGTACCCCCCTTTCCCTTTCCTCCTGAGATTGACAACTACCTATTGGTTTATACAATTACCAGATGTTAAAACACAATTCACCGAAGGCAAGCTCAAACTGGGTAATGCCAGCAGCACATGTGACCACATTTCCCAATTGAGACTTATGTACCATTTCCAATATTGGTTTTTCTGTACACTTTACAAAAGTACAGACTCCGAGCTTCAAACGGGTATATGATACACTGCAGTTGGGTGGAAAATGGAACAAGGGATAGATGGCCTTAGCATCCCCAGGCACACCTGGTTACATAATCATCTGGCTCAGTGGAGTTTTTTGTTTAAACATGTAGCAAGCTAGCTAGCTAGCTAAACAAGTTCATGAACCATAATCCCAACCCATACAGTTTAGCAATACAAATGGATTTCTGACAAAATGAGATACGATTTATAACGTTAGCTGGCATTAGATACCAAGCAACTAACATTAGCTAGCTAGTTAGGTTTAATGTTGGCCAAAACTGTTGATCTTCCTTTCTTCCCCATCACTGTCATCAGAAAACTCTGCATTGTCTGGTTCAATGACAGTTGTTCAGTGACGTTGCTATTATCTTTTCAAAAAATCTGCGGTAGACTGTTGATCAGGGAAGCCCCCAATTATGTTATAGACCAGGGGTCTCCAACCTTTTCTAGCATGAGAGCAGGACACAGAACTGAGTAAAATAACGTACTTTACTCGAAAAGAAACAACCATACAATTCCACACAGGGAAAACACACCATAACACAGAAGTCTACTAACACTCAACAAGGAACAATCACGCACAAAACATATTGGGAACCAGAGAGTTAAATAGGGTAAATAATTATAACGTAATGGGAACCAGGTGTGTACAATCAAGACAAAACAAATAGAAAAAGAAAAAGAAACGTAGATCGGTGGCAGCTAGAAAGCCGGTGACGACGACCGCCGAACGCCGCCCGAACAAGGAGAGGCACCAACTTCGGCAGAAGTCGTGACACCTGCCTGTTATAGACAGTAGCCTGTGGCATAGTAAAACAATCAGAACCCATCTCTCAGCATTACCAGCCCCTCCATTATCTTAGCCATTCAAGGCTAGCCAGGAAGGATCCTTAGTTTCTCTGTGAGAAAAAAACTAGGCTCTTAATTTAAAAAAAAAACAGTTTTATTTACAGATCACCTACAAGTTTATTATTAAGGCACATGAAAGTTCACTTCTTTTTTTACATCTCACTTGAGAGCTCCAGAAACACATTGTTACCCTTACAAAAAAAACAAATGTCAAAATCTAATTTTCACATGTATTTAAATGTCACGTATTTTTAATTTAGAGTTCACCACACATGTGAATTGCTGTTTCACATGTTAAGAACTTTCACATGTGAAAATCAGATATGCAGTTTCATGTGTGAGAAACTCATATGAAAATCTCAAATTCACATGTGTAAATCTAATTTGCAGTTTCATATGTGTAATTTGCAGTTTCACATGTAAAGAACATTCACATGTGAAAACTCATGTGAAAATCTCACTTTCACATGTGGAATTGCAGGTTCACATGTTTTGGTGAAATAGTGTTATTCTCCTCACATGTGAAGAGGTAGTGTTAACATATTGCTGTAGCAATACAATTGCTATTTTTAATGTAATTCTGTTCAGGTAACTTAGCCTACCTGAGTATAATAATTCAAGTTTGTTAAAATTGATTATTTTGTATTTCTGAGCCATCCATTCGGATGTGTTACTGCTGCAGGCGCACACCTCTCTTCATACATTGGTCAGTAACTGTTGGAAGAAGCTCAGTAAAAAGAACAGAAAAGCGAAGGCTATGTGTTTCCCTATTTATCCTTTTTAACATGTAAGAATTTGTTGTCAGTTAATCCAATTAACTGAAGTTAGTGCACACATTTGTTTTTGCGCATTGTCTGAAAGCGTTCAAAATACACTGAAAACATCCAACATACATAATCTATACAAGTAGAAACAACAATACACTGAAAACATCCAACATACATAATCTATACAAGTAGAAACAACAATACACTGAAAACATCCAACATACATAATCTATACAAGTAGAAACAACAATACACTGAAAACATCCAACATACATAATCTATACAAGTAGAAACAACAATACACTGAAAACATCCAACATACATAATCTATACAAGTAGAAACAACAATACACTGAAAACATCCAACATACATAATCTATACAAGTAGAAACAACAATGCGATGACAAAACAAATTGACTTTGAGGTTAAAGAAAGTGTGCTTGTCAATTTACCAGATTTTGCTAATTGTTACTTTGGACAAAATCAAAACGGCAATATTCTTGTAATGCTTTTTGTATGAATTTTAACAGAAATCACAGCTCAGTTTGAGCAAATTATAAATTTGTGATTAATCACAGCAAATCCTGCGATAAACTAGATTACATTTGAATCGTTTGACAGCCCTAGTTGACATTAAAATGTCAAAAAGCTTGTGAAAGTTTAGCGGACATGCGTCAGTCATGGTTGCTCATGGTCATGTGATGAGGTAGCCCTGCCTGCAACTTAAACATTAGTGTTGGCCCTCTTGGGAGGGTGGTCAAGACATTGGCACAGAGAAGAATGAGACAGATATTTCACTGGAAGCATAAATGTGAGGCATCCACTTGCTACCAAATATCATAGTGAGAGGATGCCCGGCAGTGGTAGAAGATGGATTTTGACTGATTTAAACTAAATTACCTTGTTTAGGAGTGCAAAGGCGAATTGAGTTATTGCACACTTCACGGAGTAGGTGTTCTCTAACAGGCAGATGCTTGCTAAAACGGGCCAATAGGATCTCACTAGCTCGTGCTTTGTTCTGCCCACCACCTCGCTTGTTCTGCCCACTATGACTCAGCTGTTCCCATTGGAAACGACAGGCTGTGGTCGATCTTGGTTAAGTTATAAAAATCTTTGACAGTGGCGTCTGCCGTGGGAGACCAGGGTCCTAATCTCGGCATTTATAAAAGCACACGTGAAACTTGTTGGGAAACCACAGTCAATGGTTGCGTCCCAAATTGCACCCTATCCCCTATATAGTTCACTACTCTTGACCAGAGCCCAAGATTCTAAGTATTCTAAGCTTTATAATGAGAATAGGGTGCCATTTGGTACGCAAGCATTGAGTCTGTTCCCAGGACCTGGGTGGACACAGTCAGCATGCATAACCTTCTGTGCGGAATCTCAGGCAGTGAGTGTGCCCATTCAAAAGTGGGTTTCATGCCCAGTGTCCCCTGAACCTAGAATGCTCTCTGTGGCAAAGAGGCCTGTATGACCCGCTGGCACATTTACATTAAGATGCCTGGTTAATGGTGCCACCAGAGGGGCCCACTGCCCCTGTTACTCGATCATTTTCGAGCAAGACGTACGCCAGCGGTGAGGAACAAAGAACGCTGCTAGCACCATGGCAATGAGATCCTCAGTAATCAACAAGACCATCAGGGGTAAATCAGATCATTGAAGAAAAAATAAAAATCTTCTTCCAGGTCACCCCAGATTCCCAGAATGACTTTGGAAGCTACAACTGCACAGCTACCAACATGATCGGAGCAGAGTCCAAGGAGTTCCTGCTGATCCCAGCAGGTCAGTCAACAGGGCTTTTACTCTGTGATACTGTACACTGATTTCCCTTATTCAGATGATTCATATGTATTCATTATTAAAACATTTGATACTGTATAGCTGATACAAATATGTCAATAGAAAGTTTGTATTTTAGTTCAATGGAAGGTGCATATAGTACAGCCACACAGTGTCGTTAGCACACCTTAAGCAGCTTCAACCAATTATTTCTGGAACAGTTCAGAAGTTTGGTCTCGATTTTACTTCCGAAACCACAAGTATTTCTGTGTCAGTTTCATACATCACATCTGGAGGTCAACATAGGGCTTTTAGCTTCAAGATCAGTTACTTTGCAGTTGTTAAGGTGAAATGCAATTGTGATTTAAAAACATAATGGGTGTAATTTCCAGGGCGTTTACAAAGACATTTTGGCATTAAGTACACATTTAAGGCTGCTATTTTGGTGGACTATAAAGCAGTACAGACGTCAAGGATAGTTTGACCAGCGTTATTTTATTCATCTGGAACACAGTGGTGACTGCCACTTTAACACATTTGTTAGTGAAGTGGCACTGTGCTTGTGAGTGCACCAATGGAAGAACCATCCTTACATTTTTTAAAGCTCGTTGTGAAAAGATATGGCAGATTTGGCTGTTACAATTGTTTCCCTGTGTCCAGTGTCAGTGAACCATGTGTGTCTCAGAATATCACCCCAACATGTTCTTGCCAATATAATTTGGAAGATGTCATTTGGATAATGCCCTTGCAGTTGGGACATCATTTCACATGAAGCTCCCGTTGCCTGTAGTATCATGGGACTTCCAAAGCCTTAAAACCGCGATTGGCTGATCTCTTCATATATGGCCTTTTGACTGGATGAATCCGGGCACATTTCTCTTTATATGATTGGTTGAATCCTTGAGTCTGATTGGCTGCACATCCCGTGGGTCTCGAGGGCCAGGATTTAACCTGTATGTCTCTGTGGTGTTGTGTAGATGTGCCGTCGGCACCCGCCATCGAGCGAGTGGAGCCCTTCTCCAGCACCGCCGTTGTGGAGTTTGAGGAGCCCGATGCCAGCGGCGGCGTTGCCATCCTCAAGTACCGGGCAGAGTGGCGCATGCAGGGTGAAGACTGGACCGGCAGGGAGTACGATGCAGAGGAGGGTGAGTTGTACACACACACACACACACACACACATACAGACACACACACAGACAGACACACTGAGCAGCCCACCACAAAATGACATTGCCAGTAGGACTCCAAGTAGACTAGTTTATGCCAGATGGTTGAAATGTGAACCTTCAGCCTTCAGTTCTGAATAAGGCCTGTTTGTTGAAACATAACCTGTCAGAGCATTACTAATACCTTTCATATTGAGTCTTAGCCAGTGTTTTCTTGGAATAGACAAATCCATCTCAATGGGATAAATAACATGTAAATAAAATATCAAAACCTATGTGAGATGTTGGGGTTGATATTAGAATTTAATTGTCAGCACAGTGATTCAGCCGAAATGACGACAAACACAAAGCTGCACTAAATAACAAATCTGTCAGGGGCTGACAGGCCCTCCTTCCTGTCGAGTGTATGTGGCACTGTGTCTATCTGCTGGTCTGCCTGTCTTATCCATGCTCACATGGGATATGTCAGCAGATTGTTGACAAGCTGTTCTGTCAGCCTTGAGCCCAGCCTGACACACGCACACACGAAAGAGCTGGCTGACACACACACACACACACACACACACACACGCACACACACAGGAATCCCTTATAGCACAGAAGCACACAAACTTAAAACAACTTGGTTCACACACAAGTTACTGCAATTCTGCAGACACACACATAACGCCATGCCAGCACACAGTCACACGGTGTAAGACCTGCCGAAAAATGCACGCAGATATCAAATAAAATCAATGTTTATTTGTCACGTGCGCCGAATACAACAAGTAGACCTTACAGTGAAATGCTTACTTACAGGCTAACCAATAGTGCAAAAAAAGGTATTAGGAGAACAATAGGTAGGTAAAGAAATAAAACAACAGTAAAAAGACTACATACAGACACCGGTTAGTCAGGCTGTTTGAGGTAGCATGTAGATATGGTTAAAGTGACTCTGCATACTCTATATGATAAACAGGGAGTAGCAGGAGCGTAAAAGATGGGTTGGTGGGTGACGGGTCACAATGCTAATAGCCCGGTTAGCCAATGTGCGGGAGCACTGGTTGGTCGGCCCAATTGAGGAAGTATGTACATGAGTGTATAGTTAAAGTGAGTGTGCATACTTTTTTTATTTTTTTTATTTTACCAGGCAAGTCAGTTAAGAACAAATTCTTATTTTCAATGATGGCCTGGGAACTGCCTGTTCAGGGGCAGAACGACAGATTTGTACCTTGTCAGCTCGGGGGTTTGAACTCGCAACCTTCCGGTTACTAGTCCAATGCTCTAACCACTAGGCTACCCTGCTCTCTGATAAACAGAGAGTAGCAGCAGTGTAAAAGAGGGGTTGTTGGGGGTGGGGGGCGCACAATGCAAATAGTCCGGGTAGCCATTTGATTACCTGTTCAGGAGTCTTATGGCTTGGGGATAAAAACTGTTGAGAAGCTTTTTTTGTCCTAAACTTGGCACTCCGGTACTGCTTGCCATGCGGTAGTAGAGAGAACAGTCTATGACTGGGGTGGCTGAGGTCTTTGACAATTTTTAGGGCTTTCCTCTGACACCAGGCGGTGTAGAGGTCCTGGATGGCCGGCAGCTTAGCCCCAGTGATGTACTGGGCCATACGCACTACCCTCTGTAGTGCCTTGCGGTCAGAGGCCGAGCAATTGCCGTACCAGGCAGTGATGCAACCAGTCAGGATGCTCTCAATGTTGCAGCTGTAGAAACTTTTGAGGATCTCAGGACACATGAGGGGGATTAGGCTTTGTCGTGCCCTCTTCATGACGGTTTTGGTGTGTTTGGACCATTCTAATTTGTTGTTGATGTGGACATCAAGGAACTTGAAGCGCTCAACTACAGTACGCTTCACTACTGCCCTGTTGATGAGAATGGGGGCGTGCTCGGTCCTCCTTTCCTGTAGTCCACAATTATCTCCTTTGTCTTGGTTACGTTGAGAGATAGGTTGATATTCTGGAACCACCCGTCCAGGTCTCTGACCTCCTCCCTAATGGCTGTCTCGTCGTTGTTGGTGATCAGGCCCACCACTGTTGTGTCGTCAGCAAACTTAATGATGGTGTTGGAGTCGTGCCTGGCCAGGGAGTACAGGAGGGGACTGAGCATGCACCCCTGGGGAGCTCCAGTGTTGAGGAGCAGCGTGGCAGATGTGTTGCTACATACCCTCACCACCTGGTGGCTGCCCATCAGAAAGTCTATGATCCAGTTGCAGAGGGAGGTGTTTAGTCCCATGATCCTTAGCTTAGTGATGAGATCTGAGGGCACTATGGTGTTGAACGCTGAGCTGTAGTCAATTAATAGCATTCTCACATAAGTGCTCCTTTTGTCGAGGTGGGAAAGGGCAGTTTGTAGTGCAATAGAGATCGCATCATCTGTGGATCTGTTTGGGCGGTTGCAAAATGGGGTGGGTCGAGCGAGGGTTTCTGGGATAATGGTGTTGATGTGAGCCATTACCAGCCTTTCAAAGCACTTCATGGCTACAGACTTGAGTGCTACGGGTCTGTAGTCAATTAGGCAGGTTGCCTTTGTGTTCTTGGGCACAGGGACTATGGTGGTCTGCTTGAAACATGTTGGTATTACAGACTCAACCAGGGACATGATGAAAATGTCAGTGAAGACCCTACCAGTTGGTCAGCACATGCCTGGAGCACACGTCCTGGTAATCCGTCTGGCCACACAGCCTTCAAATCAAATCAAATTGTATTTGTCACATACACATGGTTAGCAGATGTTAATGCGAGTGTAGCGAAATGCTTATGCTTCTAGTTCCGACAATGCAGTAATAACCAACGAGTAATCTAGTTAACAATTCCAAAACTACTACCTTATACACACAAGTGTAAAGGGATAAAGAATATGTACATAAAGAAGTGATGGTACAGAGCGGCATAGGCAAGATGCAGTAGATGGTATCGAGTACAGTATATACATATGAGATGAGTATGTAAACAAAGTGGCATAGTTTAAAGTGGCTAGTGATACATGTATTACATAAAGATGCAGTAGATGATATAGAGTACAGTATATACGTATACATATGAGATAGATAATGTAGGGTATGTAAACGTTATATTAAGTAGCATTGTTTAAAGTGGCTATTGATATATTTTACATCAATTCCCATCAATTCCCATTATTAAAGTGGCTGGAGTTGAGTCAGTGTGTTGGCACCAGCCACTCAATGTTAGTGGTGGCTGTTTAACAGTCTGATGGCCTTGAGATAGAAGCTGTTTTTCATTCTCTCGGTCCCAGCTTTGATGCACCTGTACTGACCTCGCCTTCTGGATGATAATGGGGTGAACAGGCAGTGGCTCGGGTGGTTGTTGTCCTTGATGATCTTTATGGCCTTCCTGTGACATCGGGTGGTGTGTATGTTGACCTGTTTTTAAGGTCTTACTCACGCCGGCTATGGAGAGCGTGATCACACAGTCGTCCGGAACAGCTGATGCTCTCATGCATGCCTCAGTGTTGCTTGCCTCGAAGCAAGTATAGAAGTGATTTAGCTCGTCTGGTAGGCTTGTGTCACTGGGCAACTTGCAGCTGTGCTTCCCTTTGTAGTCTGTAATAGTTTGCAAGCACTGCCACATAAGACGAGCGTCGGAGCCGGTGTAGTATGATTCAATCTTAGCCCTGTATTGACACTTTGCCTGTTTGATGGTTCGTCGCAGGGCATAGCAGGATTTCTTGTAAGCTTCCGGGTTAGATTCCCGCAACTTGAAAGCGGCAGCTCTACCCTTTAGCTCAGTGTGAATGTTGCCTTTAATCCATGGCTTCTGGTTGGGGTATGTACGTGCATTCACTGTGGGGACGACGTCCTCGATGCACTTACTGATAAAGCCAGTGTACTCCTCAATGACATTGGAAGAATCCCGGAACATGTTCCAGTCTGTGATAGCTAAACAGTCCTGTAGTTTAGCATCTGCTTCATCTGACCACTTTTTTTTATTGACCGAGTCACGGGTGCTTCCTGCTTTCATTTTTACTTGTAAGCAGAAATCAGGAGGATAGAGTTGTGGTCGGATTTACCAAATGGAGGGTGAGGGAGTGCTTTGTACACGTCTCTGTGTGTGGAGTACAGGCAATCTATAACTTTTTTTCCCCTCTCGTTGCACATTTAACATGTTGATAGAAATTTGGTAGAACTGATTTAATTTTCCCTGCATTAAAGTCTCCGGCCACTAGGAGCGCCGCCTCTGGGTCAGTGGTTTCCTGTTTGCTTATTTCCTTATGTAGCTGGCTGAGTGCGGTCTTAGTGCCAGCATCTGGCTGTGGTGGTAAAGCCACAAAAGTATAGCTGAAAACTCTCTAGGCGAGTAGTGTGTCCAGAAATGTATTACAATATACCCTACTTCAGGCGAGCAAAATCTAGAGATTTCCTTAGATTTCGTGCACCAGCTGTTTACAAATATGCACAGACCGCGCCCCCCCCCTCGTCTTACCGGAATGTGCTGTTCTATCGTGCCGGGTCAGCGTATGTCCCGCTAAGTGTATATCCATGTCGTCATTCAGCCACAATTCAATGAAACATAGGATATTACAGTTTTTTATGTCCCGATGGTAGGATATTCGTAATCATACCTCATCTAATTTATTGTCCAATGATTGCACGTTGGCGAGTAGTATTGACGGTAACTGCAGCTTTCCCACTCGCCTTCTCCGGGTCCTCACGAGGCATCGGCTCTTTGACCTCTGTACCTGCTTTGCTTCCTCTTGCAAAAAAACGGGGATGTCGGCCCTGTCGGATGTTTGGAGAATGTCCTGCTTGTTGTGGAAAAAAATCTACTCATGGACTAGAAAATACACACATACACACACAGAAACAAACATAACCAACCTCAACATATGACTTTCTCGCACACCCTTGCCCCCACACACACAGGGTCAAGCAATACACCTCCCCACACACTCACTCAAACAAACGAGGACGAGCCTCCACGCTCGCTCATACACAAGAAACAGTCATGCCATCACACCCCCTCTCCGCTCACAGTCTTCTCCACCACACTGCCTTGCTCCTGGAAAGAGAGGAGATCAAAATAACAGCCAGCACTCTGTCCTGTCCTCTGCTCTTTTTAGCACAGGCCCTACCATCGCATTACTCTTCCTAGACCCATCCAAGACATGGGTTTCATCAGCCAGCCGGGTGACTGGGTCCGGGATGAGTAGCTTTAATGGAGCTTTCTAAAACCCTTTTTCCTCCGACAGGCCTGAGCATGATCACCATCGTTGGCCTGAAGCCCGAGACCTTCTATGAGGTCAAGATGTCCGCCATCAACGGCAAGGGTGAGGGCGAGAGCAGCCCTCCCCAGAACTTCAAGACTGAGCCAGTCCGTAAGTGCCTCCCTCCTTCCCTGTTCCCTCCTGCTCCCTCTCTTCTTCCCTGTCCCTAATGCAGAGCGATAGCACTCACCTGATCGTAATGCTTTTCCTCCCCATCACCACCTAGTGCAGTCTAGCCATCCAGCCACGACCACCCCAAGCCACCAGCGCCAAAAGCATAAAGCATCCCCCTTCCGATCTCTGATAGACCAGCCACTCCACTCCGGGGATGCATTGCCAACTGACCCCAGACTGCGTGTCTGTTTGCATGGAAGGGTCGGGGGAGGAGGGCTAGGGACCTAGTGCTTCATATAATGGAGGGTGAAAGGGGGGTGCAATCCTAGTTTCTGTACCCCCCCCCCCCACACACACACACACACACACTGCTCCTTGTGACCATAGTGTCTGTGTGTTTGTCACGGTTCTTCATGAGGACAACTGAAGTTATCAGAGCATAATCCTTTGTCATTTTGAGATTTTCTCTCGACAGATATTTGATGGATCAATGAATGCTACTACCTAATAATTGATTGAAATGAGTTTTGTGTGAACATCACTTTGAAGCATCACTTACTATACAACCATCACTGAAGCATCACTCCTGGAAATTCTTAAACTTCTAAAGCATAGTGAATTTGGAATAAAACCATACATTATACATTTGCCAATATAATGGAATATCGTATGGAATAATGGTATCTTCAGATAGGTCAACACTGAGGGTTTGTTCTTCTGAATCTCAGATGCCGTCACGAGTAAGAAGAGGTTGTTTCTGCACATTCTCGCTACGGAAAAATCCAAAAGTCAGTCAGTGAAAATATTGTTATACTTGTAGAGTAGCACGGGCATAGTTAGAGACAAATGTACTTCCTGATTAGTTTATAATTGCTCCTCTTTTTGGCTGTTTTATTAAGGCCACTTTACACAAATTAAGTAAGTGGAAAAAACTTGGAAGAGCTGCTTAATGAAATAGCATAATATTAATCTGGCGAGATTCACACACTGCGATAGCCATCCCAAAACACAGGTGCTGAAGGAATTAGAGAGTTGGAATGGAATAGCGACCCCATCTTTTCTCTTCTCCCTCCTAGTTTGCCAGTCATGCTGCTTGAAGTTGCTGTGCTGGCTAGTTATAAAGGTCTATTCCGTTCTGATTCAACACATTGTATTTAAGGCATGAATCAGTCTGATTCGGTTCTGCTTCTTGCCACGCTTCCATCTGTGCTTTAAACCTTCTGCTTCTGCAGCAGTCACCCTTAGCTGCCACTTGGATTTACCCTTTTTTCAGTCTGAAGTCTAGAGGGATGCCTTGTCCTGTTATTACTTCGTAATTTGGAGCATTGAGTACCTTTTTTAAAATCAGATAAACAGTGATTTCATAATGCTCTGGATGTTTTCTGAGCTTAAAAGTACAGTGACATTATTTTAAGTCTATCCAGAATCCTTAAAGAGCAACTCCCCCACTTTTCAACCTCATATTCATTATCCCCAGAATCAAACCAGTGTTTACATATATGAAAACCGCATATTTGTTTTGTAGGAAAAAAAAATATGTTAGAATGTTATACCGAATGTCATCATCAAAAGTTTTTTTTTTTAATTAAGTGATTTTCAAACACTGAGATTCGCGGTGATGTGGGAATCAAGAAAAAAACCTCCCTCTGGCTAGAAACCCTTTCCAGGTTTTGAAAATCCCTGTTTTTTAAAAACTTTTAATCCTACCCTGTGATTTCACAAAGCATTTTTTAGGACCTTTCTTATCTTTTTAACCATAGATCATTGAAATGTGCCATTTTTACAAATGTAAACACTGGTTTGGTGCTGGAGATGAGGAATATGAAATCAAAAAGTGGTGCAGTTGCCCTTTAACATGTACATTGATTAGGTATTTTTATTGAGTTCTCTAAATTTAGATACTTGCTTCTTTTTTACTGGTTATATATATATATATATATATTACAAAAGTGAACTAACCTATTATCACGGTGGGTCATGGTTCATAGTCAATTCTGAAGTGACAGGACAGTCAACTTCTACCATTCTGTTCTCATTGTTTCTATTTCTACTGATTTTGTTATTCATGTTTACCCATCTCTTTTTGTTCACTTTGACTTCTCAGGCTATGCTTTCACAAGTAAGTTCTCATCCCTTTTCTTTGTCTTTGTTTTCATTTCTTCCATTTATTTTAAACATTCATTTCTGAAATCTTTGTAAAAAAAATACTGAATGAACTATTGGTGGTAGTAGTAGTGTAGATAAAGTGTTTCCCAACTTCAGTCCTCGAGAACCCCCAACCCCCAAATGTTTGCCCTGGTCAATCCCTCGATGAGTTGAATCAGGTATGTTTTTCCAGTGCTACAACAAATAAAATGTGTTCTGTTGAGGTGTATTCAAGGACTGGAGTTGGGAAACTGGTGTAGATACATTTACTTTCAACAATGGAATTTGGTCTGTTATGTCATTGAATTAAGAATTTACCTGACCATTGCCTCAACCTTTTGATTGGGGCATTTTGGTAGAGTATTTGCCTTCAAGCAAATACTCACGCAATATCTCTTGTCTCATAAACCTTTCCAGGTGGCATACCATTTCATTACTCTAACGTGGACTCAGGTTTGTCTTCGTTGTTGTAGTTTCTTAACATAGACATTGAATTTATAATAAGTGAGTGACCATGTACCATAGCAATTCCATAGTTCCATAGATCATTTATAGTACTTGCTTCTCCCCTGTGACTTGTCCCCTTTCCCTCTGTACAGTGAACTGATTGACCCCTGATTGACTGCAAATAGTCACTCATCCCTTAGCCAATTGTACATATACGCAGTAATTAGTATGAACATAAGGAGAAATAACAACAAGTTGGGAGAGTGTCATTGCTAATACAGTAGCATTTACAAACAAAGGCCTGAGCCGCAATGATGACTCATGGTTAATGCGGAACAATTTTAATGTAACTTGAGAAATCGGCAACAGACAGGATTCTGCCTCGGTTCAGCCTCGGCTGATAGTTTGTTGCCGTTATTAAGGCATCCCTAATTCGCCAGACAATCTGCTTTTCCTTTGGGTTTATAGCATCTCTGTTCAGCCATGACAGTGTGAGGCCCCATTACTGAGAAGCCTATTTTTCCCCCCACAAGACTCTGATACAGAAGGCAGAGAAGCGCAACAAAGACCATATCTCTAAATGATACAGATTCTCTTGGAGGAGATGGATCGCATCATCTGTTTTTGTAGTGGAGGTGAACCCGTCTGGATGGGAGAGGTGATTGGTGGGATAATGGTCCGAACACTCAACACTCACTTAACATTCATCAGGGCCTGCGTGAATAACCAGGAGCCCAGGGATGTCATCAACTTCAGTCTTCTCTATTGCTGTATGCAGTTACTATACTATTTCCAGTGGAAGGGACAACTTGTAAATGTAGTCCAAAGCTAAAGTATTGAGCTAAGTAGATGTATTCTGGTTATACAAGGTAACTCATCTCCTTTAATTAGGTTGTGTGTGCAGGCGTGTATGTCATAGTAGGGACTACAAGAAAGGTCATAGTGAGTGCTCACATGTACATTTGTGTCATGCCATTGTACTAGGTTCCCGTGTGGCTCAGTTGGTAGAGCATGGCGCTTGCAACATCAGGGTTGTGATTCCCGCGGTGTACCAGCATGAAAATGTTTGCACTCACTCTGGATAAGAGCATCTGCTAAATGACATAAAACCATTCTACATAGAAGACAAGTCTTAATTTAGAAATATAGTGACCCAGGTGTCCATATAACCTGCAAAGGGATATGATGATTCCCTGAGGGCTGACCCAATGCTTGAGGTTGCTGTAACTTACCAGAACACCAGGACATTTCAATCAAAGAGAGTACAGCTGAGGACCAGAGAGGTGTAGTCATGGGCACCATGGCGAAGACAGAGGACACTACCCCATGTATTGAGGTCCACCTAACAACCTACAGAGGGCAGCACAAATGTCCAAGGTACAGTATCACAGCTGTTTCTGTAGCAGGGCCCCTCCTTGTTGCCATGACCACACTGAGCCTCCGTCCAGCCAAGGCAACAGAGACCCTGTGACCCATGGCGATAGCCCTGAGAACAACATTGTAGGTGGCATGGAGGAGGAGCTCTTTAACTCTGTAGGTGGAGTCACCAGTGAGCCAGCCATGGTGATCGAGGCTGAGGTGGTAACGGAAGTTTGGAGACCCCTGAATTCGACTGTTCTAACATCAGCAACCGCACTTCAAATTACATGTACAATAGCAGCTACCACACAAAATGCTCCCTACACAGGCTGGGCAAAAGGAGATCACTGGCAGCATAACGAGCAGCAGTCCAGCTGGTGACCTGACGTAATTGGACAGTGAGTACGCCTTTCTAGGGATGTCTCAGCCTCTCTTGGCATTTTTCAACTAATTGGATTTTCAGAAACACTTCTAACATGATTTAGGTGCCTTGGCTGGGGCACCGCAGAAACTTGGCTATAAATACCTTGGCTGCCTCTTAGCTTTTATGCAATTGCGCAGACATTTTTTCAATTGGTAATTTTTTCTTGTAATTTTTGTAATCTTACATCATTTTCGGTATATCCAATTGGTAGATACGACCTTGTCTCATCACTGCAATTCCCCAATGGTCTCGGGAAAGGGGTATGTCAAGACATGCTGCTTCTAAACCCGGAAGTCTGATGACCGAAGTCAGCTTGCAGGCGCCCACAAGAAGTCGTTAGAGCTCCCCTACCTGACTTGGTTGGCGCTGGGCCAATTGGGACTCCCGGTCACTGCTGGCTGTGGTGCCTCAGCACTGTGATGCTGTGCCTTAGAACTCTGCACCACTCGGGAGGCTATTAAATTGGTTCTTTATCTAGCTAGCCAAAATATCCTAATCCCTATTCATAATTAAAATGTTTAAAAAAAAATCCTTATGTAATTTTCCCCATTTTCTCAAAACATATCTTCCCTGGAATTTGCCACAAATATGTAATTTGCAATATCTGCGCATTGCCAGACAAAGTTGCTGGCCTGCTCATGCAAGACGGATTATCACTCAACTTCTCACCGGTGAAACAACTCTATTGTGAGTTTCTGATTGTACTTCTGCTTCTGAACTGATGAGAGTTTACAGGGAGTCAAGCAGTGTGATGCTTCTTTGCAAAGTCGATGGCTTTTGAGCGGTTCTTGCAAATATCATGTCAAAAGTGGACATGCTTTTTTTCAAAGATTTGTGGAGTGGATTATTGCTTTCTGCAATACTGCACTACTTTCAAATTAAAACCATTCTCCTTTTAAATTGACTGTGTTCTATCAAGCGTTCTGTCAATGTTGCTTTTATCACTTTAGTGTCTTTGTCTGCCATAACATTTCTCACCTCGTGTGTGTGTGTATCTAAGGAAGGCCTGACACCTCTGGAACATAAACTCTGGTTACCTGAGACAGTTCTACCCGCACTTGTGTACAAACAGCCTAGCAAACTAGTTCCCTTACACAATATGCTTTTGTCACTAATAACACAATGTGTGTCATACAAGAGAATAGTTTCTAATCTCACTCTTTTCAGCTGACAAACAATGATACATTTTTCATTGAGTCATCATGAGTCTTTGTACAGATCTGTGGTTCTTACAAGGACACCTACCTTGTGGGTAATGGCTCATGATTATCTTGAGAAATCAGCTTAGTTGGAATGAAATTAGTTTGTTGATAAAGTGGGTTCAATTCTATTGATGATTGTCGAACAATGACAAACAGCTATTCTACCTGCTTTAAACAAGCCTTGTGAAAACTCATCTGCCCTTAGGAATTGTGTGGGGAATGTGGGGAAGCCAATTATGTATTTAGAATTTACGGGGCAGTACATGTGCTACCTGCTGGTGTTCCTAATGAAGATAAGAAGCATTTTTGGTGTGAAACTTTAGTTTATTGCTGTACAATGTAGATTCCAGCTGATTTTACTGATAAAAACACAGTAAAATACACTGCTCTACATTCCATGGTAGAAGCATCTCAGATAATGGCATGAATAGACCTGTGATATGACATATTCTTATTATGAATGTGATGTTGTCCCGTACATCATGATTTTAAAGTGCTCTTGTTCGTGAGGTGTTTCACGCTGCTCAGCATAAGCCTTATGTGAAAGTCGAAATTGCGCTCTGTGGTGTGTTGGTGCCAGTAGATGACTGATGTGTACCGAGGTGGTGCTCTGCCATCAGAACAGCCAGTCGTCTGTAACACTAACGACTGGCACTGCCCTCTCTGGACAATCACGGGCACCTCTCACCATGTTTTCACCATCTTGCAGTTTCGTCAGTGACGCCAACCTTCATTCCTTCAACAAGTGCAGCCCTTAGTGAGTATGCCGGCAGTATGTGGTGTCTCTCTCTCTACCCCCGATGTCCCTCTGTCTGCTTGGTCTTACCACTGCTTAGTGCTACGTCATCACTCTGTAGAGAGAACCGATGTAGTGACAAGGAGCTACTGATGTACTGCTATTAGTTAAAGGGATGTGATACAGAGAGACAGTCACTGACTCTGCTCACTGCCTCAATCCTAAGTAGACCTAAGTAGAGTTCCACTGACTAACCTCTGCCTGCGAGAAACAGGTTTCCCCTCTACTGCCTCTACTATTTCCCTCTAATTTACTTCCAATGAACGCATGTATTCATCAGCAATATTCACACCGCTGTGCATTTAGCATCGCCCCCCCACAGTTTGCCGTGCGTTTAATTTAGAGTGGAAACTTCCGATTGGCCTTTACAGACATTATTTATTTTTATGCCAAAGCAGTGCAGCACACATTTTATTAGGGGATTGATCACTGTAACATTAATGATCACTGCTGCATGTTGTCCGATTAGTCTAAAGAAGGAAGTGACCATCCTTCCATTTAAATAACACCGCCACCATTAGCGTTAGCGCACCAAGAGCTTCTCTGCCCTTTAGATATATAACTAGTCTGCTCATTCTACCTCTCTTCCTGTCTGTGTGTCTGTGGCTCCGCTGCTAAGCCAGGTGCAATGTTTGAACACTCTTCTGAGATGTAGGCAGCTCCCTCCCCTTCTCTCTTTCCCCCGGTGGCTATGGTATTGTCAGTGACGTCGGGTAACATTCCGGGTGTCCCATGGGTAACCATTACAGCATGCGTTACATATACCTGTCGAGAATAAGGGAGCCAGGGTTGAGAGACAGCGAGGCGAGACAGAGATTATTCTGACAGACCGGAGGTTTTTGAAAGAGAACCATTCTGTGATAAAAAAAAAATAAGGTGATTGTGTCTGCTGCCTACAATTGGACAGTGTTGCCCATCCATCGGCATGCTGTGCTTGGAAGGATGGCCACAGGGATGATACAGTAAACAAGATGAAGATCAGACTGCATAGAAAACAAAGACGGCAGTATTTTGATTTGACCAATCTTTTAAACAAACTAATGAATGCCAAACCGCAGGGATGTGAATCCATCCTAACATAACTCCTGTGCTTCATTAAAAGAGAAGGATGGAAAGGGAAAAGGGGAGGGATAAAATACCAACTAAAAAGGCTCAGGTGGTGAAGAACGAGAGGCATGAATAAGCGACTTCCTTTTATACGATAAAGCTATGTTTTCTTATAGAATTGTACTGAGACTCAGGGTTGTTGATGTCACTTACTGATGAGATTATTTGGAATTGACTAGGAACGTTGTGGTTTGTTGTTTAAATGTTGAAGTTCCCACGTGTCGCCTTTTCATATGTTTAATGCTCTTAAGAATTTGGATACATACATGTTTGGGAAGGGCAAATCGGGTACCCCTAAAGTATTGTTGGGATAAGCATGGCTGATTTGATTGGCTGAATGCTTTGATGCTGCTATGGGTCAACATTGGGCCCTGGTGTACAAGTATAATTGTGTTCATTGTGTGTGGCTGTGCTATGGGCCTGTCAAATTGCTGTTATCTGTCTAATGTAGAAAATCTAAGGATACCTGAGGAACTATTTTGTAGGTCATGAGCCAAGTACATTTCTAGGCTAACCAATATACATCATATAATAGCTCTAATATAACAGTGCTCTATTAGTTACTAATTTGATTTGTAGAATATTAAATTGTAGTGCATGTACAGTGCATTCGGAATGTATTGAGGCGTTACAGCCTTATTCTAAAATTGATTAAATACACATTTTCCCTCATCAATCTACACACAATACCTCATAATGACCAAGCAAAAAACAGGTTTTTACATTTTCTTGCTAAATTATTAAAAATTAAAAAAAGTATTTACATATGTATTCAGACCCTTTGCTATGAGACTCAAAATGTAGTTCTGGTGCATCCTGTTTCCATTAATCATCCTTGAGATGTTTCTTCAACTTGATTGGAGTCCACCTGTGGTAAATTCAATTGATTGGACATGATTTGGAAAGGCACACACCTGTCTATATAAGGTGTCACAGTTGACAGTGCAAGTCAGAGCAAAAACCAAGCCATGAGGTCAAAGGAATTGTCCGTAGAGCTCCGAGAGAGGTTTGTGTCAAAGCACAGATCTGGAGAAGGGCATCTAATATTTCTGCAGCATTGAAGGTCCCCAAGAACACAGTTACCTCCATTTTTAAATGTAAGAAGTTTGGAACCAGCAAGACTCTTCCTAGAGCTGGCCTCCTGGCCAATCGGGGGAGAAAGGCTTTGGTCAGGGAGGTGACCAAGAACCTGATGGTCACTCTGACAGAGCTCCAGAGTTCCTCTGTGGAGATGGGAGAACCTTACAGAAGGACAACCTTCTCTGCAGCACTCTACTAATCAGGCCTTTATGGTAGAGTGGCCAGATGGAAGCCTCTTCTCATTAAAAGGTACATGACTGCCCGCTTGGAGTTTGCCAAAAGGCAACTAAAGACTCTCAGACCATGAGAAACAAGATTCTCTGGTCTTATGAAACCAACATTGAACTCTTTGGCCTGAATTCCAACCGTCATGTCTGGAGGAAACCTGGCACCATCCCTACGGTGAAGCATGGTGTTGGCAGCATTATGCTGTGGGGATGTTTTTCAGCGACAGGGACTGGGAGGCTATTCAGGATCGAGGGAAAGATGACTGGAGCAAAGTAAAGAGAGATCCTTGATGAAAACCTGCTCCATAGCACTCAGGACCTCAGATTGGGGTGAAGGTTCATCTTCCAACAGGACAACGACCTGAAGCACACAGCCAAGACAACGCATGAGTGGCTTCGGTTCTGAATGTCCTTGAGTGGCAAAGGTAGAGCCCGGACTTGAACCTGATCAAACATCTCTGGAGAGACCTGAAAATAGCAGTGCAGCAACTCTCCCCATCCAACCTGACAGAGTTTGAGAGGATCTGCAGAGAAGAATGGGAGAAACTCGCCAAATACATGTGTGCCAAGCTTGTAGCGGCATACCCACGAAGACTTGAGGCTGTAATCGCTGCCAAAGGTGCTTCAACAAAGTACTGAGTAAAGTGTTTATTTTTGTACTTTTTATTAATTTGAAAACATTTCGAAAAATGTTTTTCCTTTGTCATTGTGAGGTATTTTGTGTAGATTGATGAAGAAAAAAAAACAATTTCATCCATTTTAGAATAAGGCTGTAACGTAACAAAATGTGGAAAATGTCCAGGGGTCTGAATACTTTCCGAATGCACTGTAAGGTCTATGTAAATCATATTAAAATATTTAGTCATTTATCAATACTGATTACCTTCATGTGTGATTAGTATTCTAGCTGGCTAAATGTGAAATATGACATGAGGAATTTGCCCTAAAGGCTTCAGGTGTGTTTGCATGTGCATACGTTAAATGTATTTGACACCAGCTAATCGGAGTAAGTATGTTTTATGTCTAGTGGTGTGTTTAGAATTCATAAAATGAAGTTCAGAGTCCACTCTGTGTTTCTGTAATTCATGTTTCTTTCCTCTATAAACATATTAAGCATAATATCTTAAAGTATGGGAATTTATACTATGGTATGGGTTTACACTGCATTCTCATATGTCGTGACCATATCTTTTGACAATATGGCCTTAGATACAGTATGCAATTGTACAATGTGTGACTGAATGTCAAATGTGTCCCAAATTCTTTAACCCCCCCCATGCTTCATGTGGTCATACACTAGTTGTCATATTGGCATACCATATTTCATTGCGCATGTAACATTTTACAATGTGCTTTGTCAATCAGTATTGTTAATACTGCAGAGTTTCCTCTGTTTTTCTTTTCTTTTACACAACTGTCTTGGTCGGAGCCAAAATGTTCAATTTATACAGACCACAAGGCTGTATGAAGACCCTTTATGGTCAAGAGCCAAAGTATAAGCGACAGTCTTATACAAAACCACAATTTTTTGTGTGTAGAAATAGTATCGAACTGATTACCGCATTAATTCCAGTCCAGAGGAAATACTGTTTCAAAGAAAGATACATGAGGCAATTTTAGACACAGCATTTCATGGAATTGGTATCCAGTCAAATTTGTGCATATATGAGCGAACTTATTTCTTGTCATGACATCTTTTGAATACACTAAAAACCTGCACTTGCAATCCTGAAATGCTTCATGTATCTAATTGCTGTACATGTTTTCTATGTCTATTTGATGTGCAAAGAAGTTCTGTTCTGAACGTATGTATTTATTTTGTCATGTGTTTCTGTTTTGAATCATTTTGTCTTTAACATTCTTATTATTTTGTTCCTTACCCATGTTTACATCATTTTTAAAATGTTTTGTATTTTCCATGTGACCCCCCCCCCTTCCACTTTTCTTTCAACCAATCATGTGCGTGCGTATCATATGACTATGTCATGTGGCTCTTGCATGGTGCTGATGATGTCGTCTTCGCTGGTGAACAGAAGGTAATTGTTTTTGTTCTGTTTGGTCAGATTCATATTATAGCAATAAGAAGCAGTGGAAAATTAGACATGGATTCAAGCTTAGATACGCTACTTTGATAGCCATTTAAACACATTTTTTTTGGTCAACTTGCATTCTATCTACTTCATCTCCAACCATATTAACACAATTACATGCAGATGTGTGTGCTTACTTGGTTACCCACTAACAGAGGTATAATTCACATTTTTTTCTCTGAAAGGTGCAGAGTATTGTAATGAAACCGTCAGGGAGCAGGTTTTGAACCCTCTACCTTCTAGTCCAGCGCGTTATTGACTGTACCCCAAAAGCATGCTCAAGCGGTAGAGTCGATATCCGCGCTTACACTACTCCCTCCTTTCAAAGAGCGCTAGCTTGCGACTCTAAGTCTTATAGGCCAAGCACTCACACTGTCATGGATACAAGGTCCGATCACTTCTGTCACCAATGTAATGAACTGGTAGGGATCAGGTCTCGAACCAGAGTCGATATCCTTCTTTTATAACCCCAAGGTCGTTACAGTATATTTCCCTCATTTCTATAGCTATGTCACATATTAGATATGTTATATAGATAGCTATCAGTAAGCATTACATAATGTATTTGGAAATAAGTAAAGGGTTAACCTCTAACCGGATATCTTTTTTTATAGTACGTTCTTTGGGGGTGCCATTACTACCTCCTATGGCTATCATGTGCAAACAGAACATGTGTTTTAAAATGTACTTTTATGTTGCCAAATCACATCATCTCAATAGCAGCGTTGAAACCATCGCCTTTAGCAACTGCATCGCACGCTCATTGAATTGTGTTTACCTGGAATGACATATTCATCCTTGGAGTTAACTCCCTTTCAGACTGTCTCCCAGAATGCTTTTCTGAACTGACTATCATTGGTAATCACTCCACATTACTGCATGCATGTTCACACCTCTTTCCTTCAACTCCTTTGTTTTCTTTACTGTCTCACCAGACAGAAAGGTCTGGCCTTTCTGCATGTCTGTCCCGTCTGTGTTTGTCTTCCAGAGTGCCTCTGTGTTATTCACATGTATTGATATTGACAGTCCCATTTACAATTCAGGAGTCCTTTAAAACTCATCTGGTGTGACAAACTTTTCATTGCATTTGGGCACAGCAAACCAATAAGCTCATTGGTTCACACATACAGGGATGTTTTTAAAGGACTGGAAAAGAGTGAATGTTCCGTGTGATTCAGTACAGGAAGGTAGCTCCAAGTTTTATTTACTCATCATTTCCATGTCAGTTTCGAGTAAAGGATCTGACACATCAAACATTTGTCTGATGTAACATTCAGAAATGGCTAAGTATACATACACTACTGTGCAGACAAACTTAGAGGAATATTACTGTACAATATTTACATTAGGTTTAACTAGATAAGACAACTTTTGGGGAGACCAATGGAAAGTTGAGTTATTGTTGCATCAGATGAAAATGGGAACGATCATGGGACTGTCACAAATTGATGTATTGAAATATACCCAAATCACTACATATTGAATAAAAGTGGTGTTTGCATGATAGAGCATGTTTTTGTTAATATATCTAATTCACATAACCCTAATGGATCTTCTTTCTTCTTAACATTTGAAAATTCCTCACATAACTGGGAATGACGCTCACGACTGGATAAACTCCCTATAAACCTCCCTATACATGCCACCGTTGTGGCGGGGTTTTCTTTTCACTAACTCTGTTTATATCAAATCATGCTTACTCCAATACTTTTGAGTCCAATGCATTTGAGGAGAATTTAATCAGTTAATCACCTGAGATCAAGAGCAAGTGCCTTCACGCATGTCTGATTGACTAATTGTGTAATCACCACTGAAGTGAATGCTTGAAGTGTCATTAATTAACAAGATTCAACGTCAATTTAAATTTAGAATACAACCGTAAACATTTTTTTTAAACAATTCAACTACAGACATGATCTTTTATACATTTTATGAATGATTGAAAATTTGTGAAAATTAAAGACGGTACTTACCTTTTCAGGTCCAAGGTAGAGGATAAATAGGAGCAGACACTGAAAAATATTATCCAATCATAGGATTCAATCAGGCTGAAGTCAGGGAGCTTTAGGCCAAGATCCAATGGATAGCGTGAGCCAAAGTGGAGCAGGTTTCATCTGTCTGTCTCTCACCCTATTATTGCTTATCGTTCTTAACTAATTTTGGCTGAAGTCAAAGGAGGTGATCCAAACAGACTTCCAGGCCGGAGTATAGGTGAAAGTCCAACATTAATATTCCCTGCTGCACTTCCATGGATTACTCTCAGAATGCCTGGCAGGATTGCTTTTGTCTGCTGCTCTTTCACTGCCCTCTGTGGGAATAACCTGCTCTCAGAGTTCATTGGTGGATAAATATCATCAGGGTGATCAAGGGCAACAATGATCCCTCAAGCATGGCAGTGAGCTTCAAAGCTTGTACCCAGTGTGACTGAAGGTCAGGGCGTCAGGCTGCAACATTTCAGAGAAAAAAAACAAAATTGGGACAGTAAATAATCTCCTTTGATCTCAGCCAAAAACAAACAAATCAGTGTGCATTGCAGATGTGCTGTAGCAGTAGCCATTTGAAACCTGATACCACCTTTTGGGGCAGTTAGTGATGGTGTAGTAGAATACTGGAGCTGTATGTAACATGCTGTGTTCTGCTAATTATTTTATAGCATATTCACACTGCTAACTGTGTGTAACCAATGTTCCCATGATTAATGAGTTCTGGTGATTAGAGTCTCCTCCCTACACCCTCTGTGACTGAGGTGTCATGGCTGTAAATTTGAACGCTAACATCATTAGACACAGACACACTCAAAAGGCAAACACACACACACACTGTACATACGATGTAACACACCGACCCTCCCCTCCCAACGGACCATGATAATGTTATTAAATGTAATAGAGTAACATGTCCAATCAAGACAAGGAGGCTAATTAACCTGTTCCCTTTTGTCTGGAGGAGAGGATATGTAACGAGCTGCTTCTGAACGAGAATTATCTCCCCACTGGCTCTCTCCCTCACCCCACCGCCCTCACTGTCCCTCCATCATAAAACCGTCCTTGAGTCTATGAGGGACAAGACTGAATTTTATCGTCTTGGAACGTCCTCTGCCGCTGCCACCGTCAAAACAGTCCATTTTTTCTCCAGATGTACTACATTTATAGCAGTACTTACACAAAAACCAGAGGCAAGGGATTGAAATGAAGTGAGAATCCCACATCGGCTTGGGCTTGTTAAGAATTATAATCCCACTCCTGAAGCGAGGGCAGATTTAGTGATGTAGACTCTTCCTCCGACAATGGGAGTTAACGAGGGACAGCTGCATTCAGCCATGCCACCTCGGTTAAGGGCCCTGGGCAGGAGACTGAGCTGAGCATGTAGGCCATCACCATGGTAACTGACTGACCGCTATGTCCTGTGTAGGGGAGCCCAGTCCCCCTAAACTGGAGGGCAAGCTGCAGACCACGGGCAACGCCCTCAAGGTCAACTGGATCAAGCAGGACGATGGAGGCTCGCCCATCAAACACTACCTGATAAGATACAGGGCTGTGAGTATGAAGGAGCATGGAGGTTTAACACTGTGTATACCGATTTGCTTCCTGGTTTTCCCCCCAAGAGAAGCTATTCAGCATGTATTGGTTACATATCTCTCCGGTTTTATCGCACGGTCATTATTTCAGATTAGGAAAAAGCAAATATACTCATGGATATTTGAAAAACAGAAATGGATCACATGATTTGTAAAGATTGACAGATCACCATTGTGTTTTATGCCTAGATTGATAAATGGTTAGTGATTCACATAGGAAGATTAATGGATGACTAAATAACAAGTGTGAATGCATGGAAACATTTACAGTGATATAAAGTGATGGGCAGTTTTCTGGAGTGTCATAGTCACGGATGTCTTACCGAGTCAGGTCTTTTGAGTGTCTCTCTTTTTGCCACCCTCCCTAGAAGCACGTTCCGGACTGGAAGCCGGAGATCCGCTTGCCCAACGGCAGTGAGTACGTGGTGCTGAACAGCCTAGACTGGAACACGGAGTATGAGGTATACGTGGTGGCCGAGAACCAGCAGGGCAAGTCGCAGCCCGGCACCCTCTTCTTCAGGACTGCAGCAGAGCCCACCGCCATCCCAGGTACTGCCCACCCCCACCACCACCCTGCACTGCAAGGACACATACACTTCCAACAGAGAGAGTGCCACCGTGACCCAATGTATACTGTGTTTACACCTCCAGTTCTTCACCCAAATGGACTTCTAGTCAGGTTTTGAGACTACCTAAGCCCTGACACTTCACAGGTGTAGATGTCACTCCATCACTGTCCTGATGTGTTAGGCTAGCCTGTTTAGGGCAATTGATTGGTTTGAACATTTCTGCTGGTATTTTCATTCGGTCTTGCAATTGGCACACCCTCATCAAGTTTGTTCATCCCAAAAGAAGGTTGGAAAAAGGTCAAAGTTAAGACAGACAGAAAACAGAGTAGCAAAGTCATCTTCTGACTGTCAGGGCTACATTTTAGAAACACTTTGCCCTCTGCAGTCCGCCTCAAAGCCTCAATTCCAGAGTTTGTCGCACCATTGCACAAGGCTTTGGGGTGATAAGAATTGAACAAAGACTGTGGCAGTTTGCCTTGCTGTTTGTGATGGAATAGTTTTGCACACAGTGAGTCTTTGTTGCTGTAGAGTGAGATTGGTCATTTGGTCTCGGCCTATAACCTCTCTGGCTGACATTGCTGCGCAAGTTCAGTGAGCAATAATGTCAGGACAGATGATATCGGTCAGGCCTCAAACATTCTCTTTATGTCCATAGCAGTGCCCCTACCCTGGTGGTCACGGTCAGCTGGTGCTCTGTTGACAGTGTCGTGGTCAGAGAGGTTTGAATTTCAACTTGGGCTGCCTCCCCACTGACCAAACCTGAGCTTGGAACCTTTTCCTTACTATTTCTCTCTTTCTTATGTGTCTATCAGTAGCTCCATGCATCTCTCACTTTCTCTTCACCTTCTTTAACTCTTTTTCCATCTTCCATGCTTCCTCTCTCTTTCCATTTCCCTTCATGTCATGCACATTCTCTCTCTGACTTTTTGATGTTTCAGTGAAAGAGCATCAAAAGTCCGTGTCTCCCTCTCCTCTCTGTTTCTCTCCCCTCTTTCTCTATCTTTCTCTTCCAAAGCCAGGTTTAGTCGGTCTCAGTTCAGGCTCACTGCTGTATTTACTGACCTGAATATGTGCCTTGGCTGAGTGGGGATGCAGCCTTCAGTCTTGCATGGTGATGCGTCAACAGGATTAATGTCTTAATGCTTTACTGGAGACCTAACAGGCATCTGCCAGTGCATGGCACAGGGACTGACTTTTTCTCATCCACTTGGTGGGAACCAACCATATAGCAGTGGGAGGTTTGGATCACTTATTATTCTGTCTGAGCAGGTTCACGTGGACACCGTCCAATTTCCCTTTTTATTTACTTCTTTATATATATATATATATATTTAAATGTGTCCCTTTGCCGAGCTTAGCTACACATGTAGCAGTGCCAGTAATTTTTATGCGAAGCATGTGGGTATTTGAGGAAAAAACGGAGTGTATTTTTAGGCTCAACATCTGCACCGACTTAAGGTCCACAGCTGTTCTTAGTAAAGATGGCCAAAAACAGGGTTGTTCCATGAAATGGTTGCCTTTTGGACATGCAAACTGTTTAGAAATTAACTTTTAGAATATCTCTTCTTTCAACATTCAGTTGCATGGAGGATATGTTTAGCCTACAAAAAAAAAATACCATCTCTGGCATTGAAATCCTATGAACTAAGAGCATTTTATCTACACGTACCACACTGGCCATGTTTACATGTGCACAGTATTCCGGATAGTAGCTCATATCCCACTTAAGATCTTATTCAGGATAAGCTGTTTATATGCACCTTTGATATCCCTGTATCCATGAATAAACAGAATATTTCTCATTTTAAAATCATGTTGGTTAAGTGGAATAGAAACCGAAATCTGGACACTGATTGTAAGGCCTATTTCACATGTAGCCTAATATAATAACTCCTGCAGAATTATGCATTGCTTGAAGTAAAATTATACAACAAATGTACATTTTGTTTAGGGAACAGGAGTGGAGAAGTACGATTCCTTTCTTTCAGCATCTCTTGAAAATGTGAATATGCGTGTAACTTGTTATCTTTGACACTGTCATGCAAGCGGACTGTGTTTCAACCACATAAAATATGCACCCAAGCCAACTGAAATATTATCAGAAACGTGTTTCGTCGTTTTCTCAGCTTTTCATTTCCTTAAAACCGGTCAAACTGATGACATTTTGCACGGGAACCATCTTTCCACTGTTTTGGAATTATTGTATTTTCTCCCCGGTCCTTAGTTGAAACTGAAGTTAACTAGATTACAAATGCATTCATTCTATCGACGTAAGACATTACTCTTGGGAGCACTACATTATTTAGTTTCTAGGCCAGGGCAACAAGTTATGACAGAAGAGAAGCTGCATTTATCTAACTATATTTGACAAACAAATGGCATAGCAAATGGCAGAAATTATAGTATGGCCTACCAAATGTTGGAAATTATAAGAAACCTGTCTAAATTATGCGTGAAAGTAATCTAAGCCATTAGCCTATATGGTCCAGTAAAGTGTATCAGCAAAATAAATTATGGAATTATTATGGTGGATCGAACTGTACAGGTATTGCCTACTTTTTTAAGTGATTTTGATTTGACATTCAGATGAAAACATCATCACACAACACCTATGATATGCAAAACTGAGCACGCACAGACCTCAAAAAACAACCAAACGGGATCCGTTGACATGCCATAGTATTGCGTCTAAGATCAGCATATCCCAGGCATCTTATCCAGGTTTCTCATAACCAGGATACAAGCTTTTTCGTTTTATTGTAAACGGGATATGGTGTTTATATGTGTCAACTCAAAAACAAAATACTTGAGTATTCCCAAATAATAATGGGGTATTGGTGTGCATGTAAAAGGTGGTCACTGTCTGTCAACCCTGTTACGGACACTGATGTAACTGCAAACATTTTATCATTGATCAAGTATCCCTTGTACAAATAAACTCACATATAATATCAAACTCATGAAGTTACCATTGGGCCTCTAACAGAGTTGACAATAATGGGGTTTACGTAAAGACCGGCGTTACTCCTCATGTGGTGAAGAGCATGGTGTTCATGAAATTAGGAACTATATGTATGTTCCACACATAATGAAAGTTAAATCAAATTCATGTTTTCCTACCATTAATTGAGTGAACAGGGTTGACGGGTTGAGCTCGACCACCTCAGTGAAAGATGAGAAGAGAGTGAAGACTTACTTATTTTTAAACCATGCTGTTCAGAAAACCCAAACAATGTCACCTGCTGTGAATAAATTAACTTGGTGGAATGGTCCATTATTTTAAAGGGGTAAATTGTTTGCATAACAGGCTTGGCCTTAAAATGACCGACAGGCGTAAATGAATCACTAATATAACATGAACACTTCTTCCTAGAAGTGACACAGGGTTGACGGAGGGACATGTCAAAAGACACTTCAGCAAACCTTTATTCATATGACAAATCTGATGTATTCAATTCTCCATGTGGTCTATATTAAAGTGCACTTTGTTGTAATATAACAGGCTTTTAAAATTCAATATTGGTGAATAATTTCTACTTGAAATATCAAATGGACTCAAGGCGCCCATTTTGTGGAACGACCCAACAGCTGCTGTGTCAAAAATCCAGACTCTCTCAGTGTTATATATTGGCACTGCAACATATTAGATAAATATAGGTGAATGCAGATGATATGAAATATACTTTTCCTTTTGTGTTTACTTACTGGGCATATATACAGTGAGCTCAAAGTATTGGGACAGTGACAATTTTGTTGTTGTTTTGGCTCTGTACTCCAGCACTTTGGATTTGAAATGATGAAGTGCAGCGAGGCACAGCTTTAATCTGAGGGTATTTTCATCCATATTGTGTGAACTGAAATTACAACACTTATTCTCCCCATTTTAGGGGAACAAAAGTATTGGGACAAATTCACTTATGTGTATTAAATTAGTAAAAAGTGAAGTATTTGGTCTAATATTCATAGCACGCAATGACTACATCAAGCTTGTTGATTGCATTTGCTGTTTTTGGTAATTTGTAAGATTATTTTGTGCCCAATAGAAATTAATGGTAAATACTTAAAAAAATAAAAATAAGAATAGAATGTTTCTAAACACTTCTATATTAATGTGGATTATACCATGATTATGGGTAATCGTGAATGAATTGTGAGTAATGAGTGAGAAAATTACAGATGCACAAATATCAAGACATGCGAACCTCTCACAATTACAATAACATGGGAGGTTACAAACTTTCTCACTTATTATTATTCAAAATTCATTCAGGATTATCTGTGATTAAGGAGCATCATCATTAATGTAGAAGTGTACTTAACTTTTTACTCCTTTAATACACACATAAGTGAATAAGTCCCAAAACTTTTGGGGGACTATGTACATAAAGTGCAATAATTTCTAAACCTTTCATCCAATATAGATATATTTATAGATAGAGAGATAGAAAGTATGTGGATACCCCTTCAAATTAGTGGATTCAGCTATTTCAGCCAAACCCGTTGCTGACAGGTATATAAAATTGAGCACACCGCCATGCAATCGCCAGAGACAAACATTGGCAGTAGAATGGCCTTACTGAAGAGCTCAGTGACTTTCAATGTGGCACCGTCATAGGATGCGCCCTTTCCAATAAGTCAGTTTGTCCAAATTTTGCCCTACTTGAGCTGTACTGGTCATTTGTAAGTGCTGGTATTGTGAATTGGAAACGTCTAGGAGCAACAACAGCTAAGCCACGAAATGGTAGGCCACACAAGATCACAGAACGGGACTGCCAAGTACTGAAGTGTGTAATGCGTAAATATCGTCTTTGCAACACTCACTACCGAGTTCCAAACTTCCTCTGCAAGCAACAACAGCACAAGAACTGTTCGTCGGCAGCTTCATGAAATGGGTTTCCATGGCCAAGCAGCTGCACACAAGCCTAAGATCACCATGTGCAATGCCAAACGTCAGCTGGAGTGGTGTAAAGCTCACCACCGTTAGACTGGATCAGTGGAAACACGTTCTCTGGAGTGATGAATCACGCTTCACCATCTGACAGTCCGACAGACGAATCTGGGTTTGGCAGATGCCAGGAGAACGCTGCCTGCCCCAAAGCATAGTGCAAACTGTAAAGTTTGGTGAATGAGGAATATCTGTCTGGGGCTGTTTTTCATGGTTTGGGCTAGGCCTCTTGCTTTGAGAGACACCTTAAAGTTACAGTATAAAATGACATTCTAGACAATTCTGTGACTCCAACTTTGAGGCAACACTTTGGGGAAGGCCCCTGTTTCAGTATGACGATGCTCCCGTGCACAAAGCGAGGTCCATACAGAAATGGTTTGTTGAGATCAGTGTGGAAGAACTTGACTGGCCTGCACAGAGCCCTGACCTCAACCCCATCCAAAACCTCTGGGATAAATTGGAACGCTGACTGCGAGCCAGGCCTAATCGCCCAACATCAGTGCCCGACCTCACTGATGCTCTTGTGGCTGAAGGGAAGCAAGTCCCCGCAGCAATGTTGCAACATCTAGTGGAAAGCCTTCCCAGAAGAGTGGAGGCTGTTAATAGCAGCAAATGGGGGACCAGCTCCATAGTAATGCTTACAGCTGGTGTCCACATACTTTTGGTCATGTAGTGTGTATACATAGAAGTTTACTTTTGAGGAATATATATGTGTATATACACACAGTGGGGCAAAAAAAGTATTTATTCAGCCACCAATTGTGCAAGTTCTCCCACTTAAAAAGATGAGAGGCCTGTAATTTTCATCATAGGTGCACTTCAACTATGACAGACAAAATGAGAAGGAAAAACCCCCAGAAAATCACATTGTAGGATTTTTAATGAATTTATTTGCAAATTATGGTGGAAAATAAGTATTTGATCACCTACAAACAAGCAAGGTTTCTGGCTTTCACAGACCTGTAACTTCTTTAAGAGGCTCCTCTGTCCTCCACTCGTTACCTGTATTAATGGCACCTGTTTGAACTTGTTATCAGTATAAAAGACACCTGTCCACAACCTCAAACAGTCACACTACAAACTATGGCCAAGACCAAAGAGCTGTCAAAGGACACCAGAAACAAAATTGTAGACCTGCACCAGGCTGGAAATACTGAATCTGCAATAGGTTAGCAGCTTGGTTTGAAGAAATCAACTGTGGGAGCAATTATTAGGAAATGGAAGACATACAAGACCACTGATAATCTCCCTCGTTCTGGGGCTCCACGCAAGATCTCACCCCGTGGGGTCAAAATTATCACAAGAACGGTGAGCAAAAATCCCAGAATCACACGGGGGGACCTAGTGAATGACCTGCAGAGAGCTGGGACCAAAGTAACAAAGCCTACCATCAGTAACACACTACGCCACCAGGGACTCAAATCCTGCAGTGCCAGACGTGTCCCCCTGTTTAAGTCAGTACATGTCCAGGCCCGTCTGAAGTTTGCTAGAGAGCATTTGGATGATCCAGAAGAAGATTGGGAGAATGTCATATGGTCAGATGAAACCAAAATAGAACTTTTTGGTAAAAACTCAACTCGTCGTGTTTGGAGGACAAAGAATGCTGAGTTGCTTCCAAAGAACAACATACCTACTGTGAAGCATGGGGGTGGAAAAATCATGCTTTGGGGCTGTTTTTCTGCAAGGGGACCAGGACGACTGATCCATGTAAAGGAAAGAATGAATGGGGCCATGTATCGTGAGATTTTGAGTGAAAACCTCCTTCCATCAGCAAGGGCATTGAAGATGAAACGTGGCTGGGTCTTTCAGCATGACGATGATCCTAAACACACCGCCCGGACAACAAAGGAGTGGCTTCGTAAGAAGCATTTCAAGGTCCTGGAGTGGCCTAGCTAGTCTCCAGATCTCAACCCCATAGAAAATCTTTGGAGGGAGTTGAAAGTCTGTGTTGCCCAGCAACAGCCCCAAAACATCACTGCTCTAGAGGAGATCTGCATGGAGGAATGGGCCAAAATACCAGCAATAGTGTGTGAAAACCTTGTGAAGACTTACAGAAAACGTTTGACCTCTGCCATTGCCAACAAAGGGTATATAACAAAGTATTGAGATACACTTTTGTTATTGACCAAATACTTATTTTCCACCATAATTTGCAAATTAATTAATTAAAAATCCTACAATGTGATTTTCTGGATTTATTTTTCTAATTTTGTCTGTCATAGTTGAAGTGTACCTATGATGAAAATGTACAGGCCTCCCTCATCTTTTTAAGTGGGAGAACTTGCACAATTGGTGGCTGACCAAATACTTTTTTGCCCCACTGTACACACATGCACACACTCACACAGACAGACAGACAGACAGTAAACGTCAATCGATGTTCCTGAGTGCTGGTCAAGTAAAAAAATAAGGAAAGGTTGAATAATTGGAAATATTGACCCACGTGATTCACTGGTTTGAGCATGCTCAATACTGTGTGCAAGGACCACTGGAGTTCTAAATTGACTAATCCAAATCTCCCCAGCTAAGGTTGACATTGAGTAAAGATATAAAAAGCAATTCACTTTTGCAGTTTTCGTAACATGAGATCACCCATTAATCCATTCCAACTGCCATCTGATATCGCCTTGACATTGCACCAGTTTTTGAATGTGTGTTTTGCTTGGGCAACTCTACCTGCCATGGAAAATTTGATTTGATCTCTTAATTGATACAAACATATGTGTTTATGTATGCGTCTTTTTCAACATTTCCCATCACCCAGCACCTTTGAACTTTCTCTGACCTTCCACCTTTGCTTGCTGTGATACACGTCATTTGCTGTGCTACTAACATACTTTTTTAGTATTACTTTGATCCTCTAACTTGCTTGGATTTGCTTTTTTATTCCTTAGTTTATTCTCAATGAATCTTTCAAACTTGCGTTTTTGTATTTATGACCTATTTTCTATCTCTTTTTTTCTCTCTCCCTTTCCCTTCTTCTCTCCCACCTCCCCTTCTGTCCTTGTCCTGTCTTCACGTGTAATGTTGGGCACTATGTGGACCATAACATTTGTCATACATACTATTTTGTTGTATTTTTTTGGTGTAAAATTGTATTTTCCAATTTTTTGCTGTGAATATCTCTGTGAACAATCTTTGGTGTGTTTTGGCCTCAGCTACCCTTGGTTCCTCGTGTGTGACGTACACTCTGGCATCTCTCATGCTCTCCACGCTGACTGTGTTCTTGCTCTCATAAACTGTGTCTCGCTCAATGAGAGAGGATAGCTTGGCCTTTCAAATCTCGGCCAGACCCCTTTGTTTTCTATGCCTTTTGACCCTTGTGCAGACACACACTCAAGATGAAGAATCAAGATATCAGTTTCATGTTAAATGGTTATAATGGGGTGCTTGATACTTATATCATTCTGAATGTTCATTTTTTTTTATCATCAATGTTTATTTTGCATAATGAAAAAAATATGGATTTGAATAAGGCAGCATTGTTTGTGAAAAAGTTCTGTCATACCACAGAATGTTATTGAGTCCTATTGGGAAATTGTGAGAAAAAAAACTGTGCCTACCTTATGTGTATCTGGATACAAGCTTAAATTGTCATTGTTCCCATTGTACATAAAAGGGAAAGCACACATTTCAGAGGAATTTTGTATTAGTTAAGATTGGTCATGAAGATTAGGACATTTTTTACGTCTTCTTTTCATAGTCACAAGGCTCCTGTTGAAAGGGATGGCTATATGAAGGACGAGCTACTGCCTTGTCTGTTTGACGGTCACTCAAAACATGTTTTGTGTACATAATCTTTTCAAAAGTTCAAAACTAAATATAGGCTGTTCTTTTGGTTGTTCCTTTTTGCTCTTCTTTTACCTGAAAACAGAAAATGCTTAACATTTATGCTACAGCTGTTTAATACAAATCTGTCAGTCATTTTCAGTAATGTGAAATAATTATATTATATGACACATTTTTGTAAGTACATACCAGTGTGTTTCCATGCTGTAATCATTGTAGGTTTTAACAAGATATGATAAAATAGTTTTTTTTCCGAAATAATAACGGCTAGAGCTCTAGACTTACATTCTGAAATGCAAGTGTGTGACACAGTGCTGAATTCTGTTGACTGTTCATCCTCAGAAATGCCAAGGTTGTTTTATCCCATATCTTGTGCTTGTCTGAAGCTTTAACAAAGTGTCTTATATTGTGGCGGCCCATTCTGGGGTTGTATAAACTAAGGTTAGGACTGTCCCTAAAGCCTGGCTGCACTTAAAACACCCTGCCATGGGAAAGAGTGATAGATGTCCTTTGTTCAAAACTCAGATTAGCATTTTGTGATGAGTCTTCTCACAGTTTTGGTCTCCCCCACCATTTTAAATTGACTCGGAAGGTAATAAAGTGATGCACCGGGAGTTTGGCTCCTGGATTCGCATGTGCCAATCACATTGTTTGGTTCTTCTTTCATACAAGCAAGTGCCACTCCTCAGAAGCATCCGACAAGTTTTCATAGGTGACTGACGGTTGAGATCGAGTTTGATAGTTGTGGCTTTTATGATATCAAGTAGGAAGAGCTAACTGTCATGAGATAACAAGCACAATATGTGCATAGTTTAGAACCTCTGTGGGTACCCATATGTTCACTTTTTTAATCCATGCAGTACCTTATAAGCTTAACCATACTGTACCACTGTGCTTCATACAATCGGAGTCACACCCAGAGGGCAAAACTGGTTGCAATGATGTCAGGCCAACGTCCTTGGTGACATACATGGTCAGGTTGCATACTGACTGTAAAGGGACCAGTGACCATATTACAACCAAAATATTTTGTCTTTTCCAGGCATTTTGATGCCATAAAAGATGTCTTAACTTTGCTCCAATTTGACCAGAAAACCAGTTTGCAACCAGAAAACGACAACATTATGACATCCAATGCAACATGTTGCACGCTGGGTAGGACACTGATGCTTCATACGGTAATGACTATTATCTCTTGGAGAATTTTTGTCAATTGGCTTTATTGACTGTGTTTCTGTCCTACTTCCTGTATTCTGTTCTGCAAAATATGAAAAAGGTGCGTCAAAAATATATATTTTATGCTCCTTGTTGACACAGCATGGCTCTGTTTCTCCATTTCCGAGAAAGCTTTGTGAGGCGGCCCCTTCGGTGTTAAAATGTGTGATGTGATTTATCGCACTTCTTAAGATGCAGCGGGAAAACAAGAATTGTCACCCTGCCCTGCAGGTAGATGTTTATGCTCTCTTCCACTCTTAGCAACAGCAGTAAATAAAGAGCTGCCGGTCGGCGCTATTGCCGCCACAGAGGTTGACTCAACTTTATAGACTTTCAGAGAATATGACGAATCAATGTGAGAGGAAATAACAATTGGCCGCTCTGCTGTACTCTGCCTCTCTTTAGAGGTCTTATGCCTTAGAGCTAATTGCTGCTCACTGTAGCTTGGAGCCAAGCCAGCGATTTGCCAGGACTTTGTTTCTGAGTTGTTACCCAGCACTGCAGCAGTCACTGAAAAGTATTTTCCTATCAGCTCTCTGCTGCATGGTATTAATAATTCAGCTGCCCTCCAATGCATGCGCTTTACCCATATGAGGGGTATAATTAAGCAATAAGGCCCGGGGAGGTGTGGTATATGGCCAATATACCACAGCTAAGGGCTGTTCTTAAGCACGCTGCAACGCGGAGTGCCTGTCCACAGCCCTCAGCCGTGGTATATTGGTCATATACCACACCTCCCCGGGCCTTATTGCTATTATAAACTGGTTATCAACATAATTAGAGCAAGAGAAATACATGTTTTGTCATACCCATGGTATACGGTCTGATATGCCGCGGCTGTCAGCCAATCAGCATTCAGGGCTCGAAACACCCAGTTTAACTGTAATTTAAAGCCGTGTCATCAGAGGCAGAAACACATCGCACTAGATTTATAGGAATGCATACCACAGGTATCCATTTTGGCTCAAATCTGGTGACTCACTTAGATGATGACCTTTTAGACCATTTACTATCATTTCCCAGATTAGATTTTGATATGATTTGAAAGTTCCATTTGCAACGTACAGTATTAGTATATATTGCATGGTGCTAAATCTTTGTCAACTATTGCCAATTAATATGAATTAATTTTTTAACTTATTGTTATATCATCCCTCTCTATGCTTAATGTAGACTGGGGAAATTATAGAATAGCTTTCTATATTTGCCTACAACCAAACCGTATGCAGTCAACAACATTATTTCAAAGAAGTGACAGATATAGTACACTCCGGTCTGACAAGACGATTACATTATACAAATACATCAATCAAGTGTGTGTGTGTGTGTGTGTGTGTTTCTGCCACACAAAGTATCCTCCCTCTCAAGGTACCAGTGTATATAGTGGATTTGCATAAAGATGCACGTCCTCTTTGTGCAGCCGAGTCTGTCTCCTTACACACATTTGTAAGCCAGCGATACTGGAGCCCAAACGTCGGCTACTGTTTGCCAAAATCACTGTGTGTGTTACAGTAAGATAAGACCCAGGCTTCCTGGTCGATTGGAGGGAACGCTGGAATACGAGACGGAGCAAAAATCTCAACACATTTCAATGGAAATGAGCACTTTGGCTGATTTTTATTTTATTTTTTATTTTTTAAATGAAAGACTTCCTTCTTGTGCATTTCATTGAACTCAGAAAGGGAACAATGTCAGTGAAATTACATGATGGTTCATATGACCCAAGTAAATGCCTACCTTGAAGCCTACCCTGTTTGATAAGTGATGGTTTTCCAGTAAATCATAGAATTATTCAAGTACATTTTGTTGCATTGATTCTACTGTGAATACTGTGTGGTGTGTGAGTCTGACATTTGGACATCCTGATATTCTCAATATGACAAGAGCAAAGAGTAAGTCCAAATCGAGGATTGCCTGTGTGTTGCTTTCATTCAGAATATAAACTGTCTCATATTTGACACCTAACAGAGCTAACAAAAACTGGAATTGAATTGTGTTCTGTCATCATAATTCTATCTAACCTGTCTGCCATGTGTAGAGCATTATGTGTCAAATCAACCATACTCCAAATGCTCTTGTTTGATTTGAATTAAGTTTTAGATTATTCTGTTTGATCAAATCTCCGATCTCATTGTGTGTCTGTTTACTGAATGCAAATTAGCTGCAAATGATTTCCAAATTTGATTTGTGTGAGATTGATTTGACACAAAGCATAGTAATAATTTTTTGTGTTTTGTGAAACATTCATCTGTTTAACAGTTTTGCGGTTGGGTTACAAGCTCGTATTAATTCTGTTCATGATCATGTGTGGTGTGTGTGTGTGTCGAAGGCAGAGTATTAACAGTGTGGATACATGGTCATCTATTGTAGTGGAGAGATACATACAGTGCCTTCAGAAAGTATTTATGTCCCTTGACTTATTCCACATTTTGGTGTGTTACAGCCTGAATTCAAAATGGATTAAATGTATATTATTTCTCACTCATCTACACACAATATCCCATAATGACAGTGAAAACATGTTTTTTTTATTGTTTGCAACTTTATTGAACATGAAATACAGAAATATTTAATTTACATAAGTATTCACACCCCTGGGTCAATACTTTCTAGAAGCACCTTTGTCAGCAATTACAGCTGTGATTCTTTCTGGGTAGGTCTCTAAGAGTTTATTTGTATTCTGTTCTTTTCAATCTGTCAATTAGGTTAGTATTGTGGAGGAACTACAAAGTTGTTGATCAACCTTAGTTTTCTCCCATCACAGCCAATAAACTCTGTAACTGTTTAAAGTCACCATTGGCCTCATGGTGAAATCCTTAAGCAGTTTCCTTCCTCTCCGGTAACTAAGTTAGGGCGGACGCCTGTGTCTTTGTAGTGACTGAGTGTATTGATACACCAGGCAAAGTGTAATTAATAACTTCACCATGCTCAAATGTTTTTATTTTTTATTTTTACCTATCTTATTATTATTATTATTTCCTTTTTTATTAATTTGTAAACATTTCTAAAAACATAATTCCACTTTGACAAAAAAATCTCAATTTAATCTATTTTAAATTCAGGCTGTAACACAACAAAATGTGGGAAAAGTCAAGGAATGTGACTATTGTAAATTCTTATCAATATTGTAGTATTTTACATAGTCCTGGATATTCATTTTCTGGTAAGTACTGTTGCTTCATGAAAACACAATCCATTGCCTTTGTTTTGTGCCCTTCTTATAGGCTTTATTTCCACATTGTTTATTTGTTTGTGTGCAGGATTCATCCATGTAAAAGAGATTTTTTGCATAATTTTTGATTGATTTTACTGCCTTTCCACTGCCTTTTGCTTTGTCTCACAACTGTCAATAATGAGAGTGGGTAAGCGACAGACCCATATGAGGTCATAAAGGCATATAGACCCATATAGGAAGTGATGATAAAACAAGCATCTTTATTTAATGAACCAGGTGCTCCAATGTTTGACTGTTTTATGATTTTCGATTGATGCCCCATTAGACTTCCTTCATGTTCTGATGTTTAGATTTGATTAGTGCAGGATGTCGTGATGGGCATGTCTGGTGTGTGACCCTAATATGGGTAATATATTTATCTGCTCACCTCTTAATATAGTACCTTAGATGGCTGATACATGTCGTGTGTCTAACATTAACTTGGATAGTAACTGACCGATGTTTAATGGTTGAATGCAACTAATGCAATGCGTTGTGATTTCTCTCGGCCCAAGTGTGTATTTTTTGATAATCTGATTATCAACCTATTTTTAGAGTCTTAACAGATCAAAATTAGTTATTTTTTTTTCTGTGTCGCATCACTCTGATGTATTTTTAGTAGAATATGTAATGATTTGGCCCAGAGCAGTATGAAGTTATGGATGAAAGGGTAGAGATTAATACTGACCCTAATGCAACGTTTCTCTGTCTCTATCTCGTCCTCTCTCTCCAACGTTCTCTTTAACTCCCTCTCTCCCCGTTTCTCTTCCTCCCTCCAACTTTCTCTCCAACCCTCTCTAACTTTCTCTCCATGCTTTCGGTCTCTTTTACTCTATCTTCCTCCTTTCGTCCTTCCCTCTCCTTCCTTCCAGACACTATGCATAGCGGCTCAGGTCTAGGCACAGGGGCCATCGTGGGGATCCTCATTGTGGTCTTTGTGCTGCTGCTGGTGGGCGTCGACGTCACCTGCTACTTCCTCAACAAGTGCGGCCTCGTCATGTGCATTGCCGTCAACTTCTGCGGCAAGTCCGGACCCGGAGCCAAGAGCAAGGACCTCGAGGAGGGCAAGGCGGCGTTCACGTGAGTCTCTCTTCTTATCTGCTCCCTGGCTCCCTTGCTCTTCTCTCTGAAATGCTGTATGCAATTTGAGTGCCCTGTTCATCCAGCATCTCACAGTAGCTGCTCTCAGACAACGGACCACAGTTTGACAGGGCAGAAGTGCAGGATTTTTAAAACAAAAATGACTCACTACAATGTACTTGCACTGCACCAGCATTTATTTTAAATACTTTTTCCCATTACAGGAAGGATGAGTCCAAGGGGCCCATTGTGGAGGTGAGGACGGAGGAGGAGCGCACTCCTAACCATGAAGGGGGGGGGCCTACAGAGCCTAACGAGACCACCCCTCTGACTGAGCCTGAGTGAGTACTCAGCACTGGCTGTGGGTAGACCCCTGCTCTCGGGTTGCCCTACACTGCCAAACCCATACTAATCGTGTAATATTTCTATGCATAAAACATACTTCTTATTCCATAATGACAGCAGTTGAGTGTTTTGATCATGTGTTTGCTGACATATTGGCTAAACTAATTGTTCAAATAATGGGAGAATGGAACATCAAAACCTGATACTGAAGATGTGCTCGGATGTTTGTTGTTTACACTGATGGTAGCAAAAATAGTTGTTGTACTAACAGCCTCGAACATTTAATAACTTGGACCCTAAACCCTTAAGCACCTGTTTTGATTGAATTTTCTTTAGTTTGCTTAAGATGGTGTCTATGTCAAAACCTCACTCCACGTTAACATTTTGAATCTCTAGTTCTTTGCTTTATCACTGCATGTAGCACTCACTCTGGATGTCTGTCTGTACCTTGGCCCCACCCCCCTACCCCTCCCTGCTCTCTTTTTCCTCTCACCTTCTTGCGGCTCGATGGCTCTTCTCTTTCCTGCTTTCCTCTCTTCACAGGCCCGCTGCTGACACTACCGCCACGGTGGTGGACTTGCTCCCTTCTGTCGCCACTAACTCTGAACCTGTCACTGAGAGCTTTAGCACAACCCAGAACAGCCCAGCTAGCGAGAGCACCACTCTCACTTCCAGCGCAGCTGGCCCAACCCCTGTCCCGGCTGAGTCCAAAACTGCCCCCAAAACCTCCCCTAAAAGCAAACCTGCCCCCGTCCCCCAGTCCAGCACGGCCAAACCTAGCACCCCCGCCTCCCAGCGTGCCACCCAATCCGACGTAGCTCCCCTCGTTGACCTAAGCGAGGCTCCTAAAGCCACACCCTCGTCTGACCCCAAGCCCCCGACCCCCACACCCCCATCCTCAAAGCCAGTCATGGTCCCCTCCAACCCCCCTCTGCCACAGCCGATGCCGCACCACAGAGCCAGCCCGAGTCTATCCAAAGCCCCTCCGCCACCAGCAGTCAGAATAAGGACTTACAGATAGACGGCCTGGCCAAGGATGTGTTTGATGCCCCAGGCAAAGGCTCCAAGGCCCCGGCAGACTCCACTGCTGCACCCGCCCAGGACGAGTATGACCCCCCCCCCTCCTCCTCCTCCTAGTCTGTTTTACTGTGTCTGTCCTCGCTCACCCTCTATCACCACCTCCTACTGTGTCCTGTTCTCATAGTGATGGTCTCTCTCTCTCTCTCTCTCACATCAGAAGTTTCACCAAATCTGATAGATACGACAGAATTATGGTCCTGATATTACTGCCACAATCATTTCTGCGGTTGTTATCTCCTGAAAACAATCTTTCTTCGCCACAATACAAATCCATTTCGATCAGCGCCGTATGAAAGGGCTTTGTTCTCGGCGGAAGCTCGTACATTTCAGTCTTATCTCAGGCAAACCCTAAGGATGATCAGGCGAGCTCTGTAGAGCGGTATTCCAGGAGCTTGCTCCGATTGCACCCTCTCTCTTGTCCCATGCTTTTCACCCATAACACCCCAAACATAAAACAGAGATCAGTGATGAATGTCAGGACTTAATGTATCCGTTCGTGGCAACGGGGCTCTCATCATCGGCATGATGAAACATGACTCTTGAACGGGCAGATATATCTTCATAAGTCTAGCGGGTCTGACGCATCCCCTCCTCCCCGGGCTCCACAGTGATTTGTCTGCCACACGACAACCAACCAGTCTTGCCAGGCATCTTACAGGCTTACTAGATTCCTGAGCTTGTCCACTGAGGACACCTTCTTCCTCTCCTGCGGAGGTAGAATATTCTCCTCCGCAGGCTGTGCTACAGAATACTGATCCCTCTGTACATTCAAAGGACTGGTGTTAGACTATGCCAGCCTTGTGATGTGGACAGTCCTTAGATGGTACTTTTATTTGACTTAGCTGTCCGACTTGTTTGACAGACAGCCCTGAAGGCTGGTTTCGAAGGCCACCCCTAAGAGGTTGACCTTGGACACCCTCGGATCATCAATGTTTGAAAGCCCATTGGGCTCTTGCTTTCCCCATTTCCCATGCTTTTTCCCTCTTGCTTTGCCCATGGTTCCCCTCAGCCAAAACATAGGCACTTAGTTTATCTGCATTCTGGCTGTGGCGGGCATGCATAAACACCAGCCTCTTTAGTACCTGGGACCTGCCGAACTTGGCTGCAAACATAGATGTCCACAGGGCATGAACAGGAATGGGGCCTATTCAAATATTTACAAGACACTTTGGTTTCTTCCTCCCCCTTCTCTTTTCGTTGCTCAACGGTTTATTCGCCCCCCTCCTCGCCTCCCTTTGCTGCCTTTGAGTATTGGGCTCACGCTTCTATGTCTGCCACTGTCAGCTCTGAGCCCAGGGCCCCATGTGCGAACTGCTTTAATCAGTGCAGAAAGCAAACAGAGCCGCTACACTCTCCCATCTCAGAATGGAGGACTGTTTATATATTAAGGCAGAATGAAACTGCGGGACTGCAGGGTGATTTGGCCCCCCACAGCATTGTACACATACACAGACACACAGCTCTCCCCTCCAGCTGACATACACACAGACACACAGCTCTCCCCTCCAGCTGACATGTGCACACACACACACACACACACACACACACACACACACACACACACACACACACACACAGCTCTCCCCTCAAGCTGACATGTAGCTACAGTAAAGTGCAGCTGGCAGATGTAACTGCTCCTCCACATCTGGGTGCTAACAAACAGACAACTACTCGGTTCCTCTGTTTTCATCCATTATATCGTTATATTGGACAGATATCGAGTTCCACTGAGATTTATCTTCCTTGCCTCCCAATATTATCCACACCAAGGTTCCCATAGCAACAGGGGCAGAGTTCACCCTCCAGCCAGTCCAGACCAGGCTAGCCTAGTTTCCCCTGCCCTGGCTAAGGCCAGGCAGCTTAACAGACCCTGTCATCAATGATCATGGTTGGCAATGGCAGTTTGTCCTCCAGGCGATAACAACACTACACTTGTATAGCTATCCAAGGCCGTTACCCTAATTAGCTATGTTTATGTCACCTTAGCAGGATTCGTGGAGAAAAGCCTTTCAGGCTCCCAGTTTATCTTAATTGTCTAGCACAGGGATGGGCAACTCCAGTCCACAGGGGCCTGATTGGTGTCACACTTTTTCTCCATCCCTAGCAAACACAGCTGATTAATCAAATTGCATTCTAAACTGAAAGTCATGATTAGGTGATTATTGGAGTCAGGTGTGTTAGCTGTGGTTCAGGCCCTCGAGGACTGGAATTGCCCACCCCTGGTCTAACAGCTAATTTGCCTGACTTGCTATTTGTTTTGGTGGTTGTTTTGCTACACAAACTTTATTTGTCCCCGTTGATACCATTCCTGTGCTACTCTCTACTGCCAAGGTCAGTCAGTGCTGAGATCAATGACCCTATAACTTCCTCCGGCAGCCAACCTGGCCATTTTATGAGGACGCTACTCTGACATGTTCAACCGCAGGGCGATACAGAACCAGACGTCTGACAGGGAACGCTACCCCTGAGGTGACAAAATATCCACTGTAATAGTCCTTTCCTTGCCAGGTTGAAGATGGCCCGAGGTTTCCCACTCTTTCACAGTGGCCGGCAGAGTGCTTTGGCCCTGACACTGCCAAAGAGGAAAGCACATTTTCACTGATGCTACTAATCCCCGCTGAGCCGCAAGGCAGTGGGTGGTGGTCTTGAAACATGCATAGCCAGCCGGGTGGTCACCCACTGTGGCCAGCAGCAGCAGTCCTCCCAGAGAGGTTTATTATGGACAAGGTAATGGAAGTCCTGCTGCTGTAGTGATCAAGCCCAAATCTCTGGGATCAGTTACCTTTTGTGGAGTCTGGCTGACAGTAGGAGCCAGATCCCAGTGGACTCCAACAAAGCCCAGTCCACCGGCGGATGGTGTAGATAGTAACCTAAGACCCTTTTCGCTTTGAGGCCGCCATAATGACCCACAATGCATCTGTCACTAATGGAGACTCACGTCTTTATCAGCAATCATCAGTTACCCCAGTTCCTTGTTGACTCTGTCACTGCCCTTTTATACAGGGGCTGTTCATCAATGAGTTACCCTGGTAGTAGAATAGATGGTTTCCCAGGTACGATACGATGCCATGGTAGGTGAAATTCTCCAACATGGTTCTTTGCCGTACAGAGTACCGTACTACTCAGTTAGCCTGGGAGTCCTCGGGTTTCGTTATTACCAGAGAGAGGCCAAGTCCATCCTCATTATCTAGCTCATAGTCATTATTCAACACCTGAAGTGTTTATTTGAAGAATATAATTTGAACAGGAAGGCACCAGAGGTTGATGAAAAGCATAGGTCAACTGAGGCAGAAAGCACCAATGAAGACTTATGCCAATTCACTCCAGAATTCTCAGCTCTACAGCTTGATCCGTTTTGATCATTCATTAGCATTTATGATTAGGCTGACAGATACAGGCCCAAAAGTTAGTTTTTTTCCCTTGACAGTCAATCAATACAAACTAACCCCAGACTAATCATAGAGGGGAAAGCAATTTGCTGTGAAGTGGACTAGACTGCTCTGTCACATCTGATGAGATACAAGTTAGGCTTCATTTCATTGAATTATCAAAGTGCGATTTGCATGACTTGTGAAACTGCACGACTAGGAGAAAATGTCTGGCCCAGTCACAAAGCTATGTACTTTACTGCACTTTTGGATAGAATGAAAGACAGTAATCAGTGACACATTTAGTGACCACCAGACCAAAGGGATAAACGACAATGAGGTGTAATTTTGTTGCAGTCTTGAAGTGGATGTTATGTAGAACAGTCATTGACTTAATGTTGGAAGTTTTTTCTCCATTCTCCGTTTCTCCCCATTCATCATTGGCTCCTCCTTCGAGTCAGAGATCTGTATCGCCTCCCAGTATTGCTTCGTATTGATGTTCTGTTCCAGTGTGCCGTTCCCTCATGTACTGTATCTCTGCTCTCTCAATATAATATAACCATGCATTCTCCCATGAAACGGCTGTGACATCTGCGTGACCGTCTTTGATGTCAGGATAGGATAGCAGAGCAGATCCTGTTATGTGTGAAATGCATTTGGTTCCAGGGGCTACACGTTGCCTCAAAAACCTGAAGCAACTGTTTTTTTTTAAGACTAAATGCCGCTTAGAACAGACAGTTGTGTGCTGCAAGAGATTGGTATTCATCACTTAAAGAATCTGTCTTTTTGTGTGTTTCTCTCCTTCAGCGGTAAAATCATGACAGGTGATCAAAGTAAAGCGCCGGAGACAGCGACAGAGGTGAAGAAAGCCCTGTCTGAGGTGAAGACAGTCCCCAACGACGCTGCAAAGACAAATGGCAACGAGAGCAAAGCATGATCCCGACAGCGAGAAGGGAGGGGGTCGGGTGCACCACGGTCACACACCTCCAGGGGGAAAGAAAACGTCACACACCACTCCGTCAAACAACAAAAAAAGCCCAATAAAAGGGTGTTTTTCTTCAGTGTCTTCTATGAGTTTTCCGAGCAAAAGATGAGTTTGTTTGACATGTAGAGCGGGAATAAGACCTAATGCACCCGCTTTAGTGTTTCTTTATCTGTTATTCCTTTTGTAATTTTCTCTGTGTTCACGTGAAGGAAAATCCTTACCTCTAGTTCACTCTCCTTGACCTCCTTTTATATGTAACATCAACGTTACCAGTCTTTTCAATGGGACAGAAGCTAAGTATCATTGGCACAGATAACCATGGGAGTTGTAGCTTTACTTCAGTACAATGCCTTTACGATGTGCACACACCTGACCCACACACTATCTCCAGTTATGTTCTCTTTTGTTACGCAGTAATGCCATCGATATTTCCACTGCTAATGGATTTTTGGGTACTTTTGAAATGTTTTGTTGCGTGTTTAAATCATGTGCAGAAGAAACTGCATGTTATTGTATCTTTATTTTTCATGTATAATTTGAGAACTAGAGAGAGCATATTTTTTCCATAATGTGGTTGTCTTTTGTTTTATTGTTGTTCTTGAATGTTTACATTGTGTTAACTCTGTCCCAAGATTGTGTAGACACAACAAAAACAAAAGAAGACACAGCAGAAAGACAATGTTTATTCCACAGTCATAGAGGTCGGAGTTGGCGGTTAGCGTTACGCAATTTATCGTCTCTAAGATTAATTTTTTTTTTTTTATTTGTTTTGGCAAATATATGAACACACTTTCTCTAACACACAAATACACACACTTCTATATCTTCTTAATGAATGATCCTATTAGATGAGCTGTTGACCTGTTCCACTTCACAGATTTCAGGGCTCAGCTTTGACCCCGGAAATGTTGCAGGTCCCAAGGGGTCACAGGAAGAGACGGGCATACAGAGTAGCATGGCTTATGGGAGAATGATGTAATCAAAGGCCGGATATGAGTGGTAGCAGCTGAATGTATGAACAGAAGTCCTTAAAATAGCCTACAAAGTCTTATTTATTCCCCCATTTGATGGCTTTGTCCCATAACTTCAGAATACTGTGCCTGTTGCGAACAGCACTTCCAATTTAGTGATCGATTGGGCTTCATCTCAAAATGCAAGGGAATAAAAATGTATGTTTTGTGTTTTTCAGCATATTTTATGCATATAAACAAATGTAATGGCCAGATTTATACATTTCTTATTTAAGCCATAGTACTCCGGTGTGGATTTGGTCAAATCAACAAACAAAAAAATATTAAATCGGACCTTTTTGTACAGCGTCTCTCATACTTTAGACTGCAAGCTTGTGCACTGTGAATGCGTGAATATCCTAGTGTGAATACGTGTTCTTTGTCATAGAATTAAAATATGCATAGTTTGGTTGTGAAAGGTATAGCTAATAGTACAGACAACAAAAAAGTTCCATGAAAAACCATGAAAGCAATGAGCAGATGGAAACAAAATAAGAAGACTTCTGAAACGTCAAAATGGCAGCACGCCTTCCATCCTGCTCAGTGTCTGCCTGTTCTAGGAGGTGACAGCATAAGGTTTTGTGTCCTACTTCTGTCTATTGCCATTCCTTCACTACACAGTCCAAGGAAAACACACAGGAAGAGTACTGACAATGTAACTGGTTTGTAAACTGTGAAATGACTAAACCGCTGCGTCATTGTGTTAGTGCATAAACCCAGATCGGGGGTGGGGGGGGGGGTGAAAATGGAGGTGGTCAGTTGTGTCCACATCGTTTTCACAAGGCTCCTCATTCACTGGTTCTCCATGTGACTAATGCAACAAAAAAAATGTTATCCCTAAACAAACGTGGAAAAACAACATTCATTCCAATGATTAACTCATGATCACTACACCAAAAGTTATTTCACACAAACAAAACTTTTGGACATGATCAAATATTTCCAATCCCAATTGGCTCAAATGACTTGCAGTCACGGTTGGTCTTCAAAACCGAACATCATTAATGAAGGAAAAAAAATGTTTTTTCTTGACCTGAAACGAGCATGCAATGTACTCTTATCTTGGATTTCATTGGTGTGGCAGCACTGAAAAGTTCCTGAGAAAGGAATTGACCAAGGCTTTATCTGTTGTACATTGATCTTTTGAAGTGTTCTGTAAACTGTCTGCTCCGAACGTTTTGGTTTTCTTCAAAATAGACATCAAGTGCTTTTACTCCACAAGGCTCTGTAATGTAAAGAGGTGTGTTCAAATGACACCGTTTCTGATTAAATGTGTATAAACCATTCCTAACCATGTAATAAAAAAAAAAGATATGGGTTTCTCTTGACCCCAAAAAAGCTGGACTGCTGTGGCTTTTGACCTGTATGTTCAAATGCTATGATAATGTGGGACCAATTCCTATGTACGTTTACATTGACATTTTCATTAGTGTACTGTGCCATGAATCTTATTTCAGGAAAGAAGTCAGGGGAACAAAAACAAAACAAAAACATTTTCAAAAACTTTAGAAATGCCATGAGAAAGGGAAAAACGCTCTTTCTCTCTGACTTCCTGAAAGTAACCACTCACCTGACACCGTTGGCTTGGTGAAAGTGAGGTGTCACCGTATTGCTTCCACCTCACCAAGCATGCCAGTTTATTTCAAGGAATACAGGAAGTACGGAAGCGTTTTTTCAAGTATTTGAATGGAGTCTAGGGCCATGTTCAGTACGAAAACATTGTGGAATGTTGCAGATAGAATTGCCATGATTAGAGATTACGTGATTGCTTAGTCTATATAAAGATATGTATTTTTGTTCTACATCATACATTTCTATCTGAACGTTGGCCAATGTTGTGACCTGCTGAACATTGCCCAGGCAATCCAACGAGTCTCTTACTCCGATAGCCAAACAAAAGTTGGTAATGTGACATTTTCAGTCAGATAAGGGCGTTTTCCACATCAAGATGTTTCCCAGAGACCTCCATTCTCATTCTTACCCACCATTCCCTGCTTTTGGGGCCTTCTCTCTTGTATACAGATTTTTACTAAGTGAAACATTGGTACCACCTCTCTTTCCACTGTCACTGGTGTAAATACTGAGTACTAACCGACAAAAAAAAAACAGTTTGACTTTGCATTCTGTCAGAAATTGTGTTCAATAAAGTTAAAGGAAAAATATCATTGCGTAATTGACTTTTACTTAGCCACAACAATGACAAGAAGTCCATCAAAGAAAGTATTCTGACAATGTTTTGTTGGAGTTTTTGTTAGTCGCGACTTTCAGTAATAGTGTCAATAAAAAATTGTATTTTATGGTAGATTGTAGTGTACCGCTTGTTTGAAATTTGGAAATGATGAAGGATGCACTTTGTTAACCAAAAAAATGTAATGACAATTTGAGTGAAGGGCTCAGATTTACCGGAATCCATTGTTGTTTACAGGATTTACTCAGTCACTTAAGTAAACAACAATGGGTTGAAGTATGCAGCTAAACACACATGAGTAAATATTGTCATCCATGATTATCATAATATGCTGTACCACAACCAACCATACATTGCCCATACACTACAACCATGATGCTGAGGATTATAACCACTAGATGGTAGAAAAGGGCAATTCCATGGTAATGGGTTTACACTGAGACTCCTATTTTTCACTTTAAAATGTTTGCTAAACAAAAAAAAACATTGATTTCAAAGTTTAACAAAGCGCACAACACTATACACTGATTACTTTTAACATTTTACACAGAACCTTTACTGAAAGAACTGTGCAGATGCAATGTTTAGTAACAGAATTATAGTAAAATCTCCCTATTCCCTATTTCTTTTGTTTTATCCGACCAAGTTTACCAAAAACTGTTAAATATCTGCTCCGAATTAAGATGCAAAGATGTCAGAAAGAATGGAGTGTCAGGTATGACATGACACATTGACCTTGAGAACAAAAAATATTTTGGTTATTAAACTACAGTAGGTGAAGTGGATTTACATCCGGTAACGAAATTACTGTAACGGAATTAAATAGGGATGTAACATTCACCAATATGCACCGGTCCCTGATTTTAATGTTTAAGACACACGTGCATCGGTCTGCGAACCCCAAACAGATCCAAATGTAGCATGCATTGGTTATAAATTATACAAATCAACGGTTCATATTACTTTCTTTCTACCTTCCCGAAAATACCTAATATTTTGTGACAACTGATGCGTCCTCTTCTTCAGTGTCGAACTGCAAGTGTTGACCGCCATTGATCCCCAAGCAATATCAATAGCCTGGTCAAATGCGCTCTGTGCCCAGCTTCGTGCGCTGACCAACGCGAGGTATGTGGCCTGTTCCTGATCTTGCACATCTGCGTTGCACCTTCACCTTTTGTATGCAGCAGAAGTTCAACATTCATCTTCAGCTACCATTTATGTCAAGCCATCTGCGCATACAGTTTGACACAAATGTTTGATATATCCAACGTATGCACCACACCGAATGCACTGCAACTGCCTTTGCAACGCAATGCTGCAAGGCAAACTTAGCGTTTCATTGGAAATTAAGGTAATTCTGGTGTACCAAAATGCAATAATGCAAGGCATGCCGTGCTAGAGGTGTCACAACCAGCAGTGATCAGGAGTCCCATAGGGCGGTGCACAATTTGCCCATCGTCTGGGTTTTTTATTTTACCAGGCAAGTCAGTTAAGAACAAATTCTTATTTTCAATGACAGTCTAGGGAAAGTGCGTTAACTGCCTGTTCAGGGGCAAAATGACAAATGTGTACCTTGTCAGCTCGGGGTTTTGAACTTGCAACCTTTTGGTTACTTGTCAATGCCCTAACCACTATGCTACCCTGCCTCCCCTACTTTTCTGGCCCATGGCCATGGCCAGAAAAGTAGTGGTGTTGCATGTGAACGCTATCCTTTTAAGCTTGGAAAAGAGACTCTTAAACCCAGACATGGACCGCACTCCTTCTCCACCAAATAGCAGGGGAAGGGTTTGGCCGTGGGGCTTTACAAGTAGGTCGTCGTTGTAAATAAGACATTTGTTCTTAACTGACTTGCCTAGTTAAGTAAAGGTTCAATTAATAAGTACAACGACAAAATACCCGGTGAACAAGCCTTACAATATCCTTTATTTTGATTGTTCAGGTTCAACATCAGCAATAGTTTTTGGTAGTTTTACTCTACACAATCAATGCATTTTTAGATATTGCCCCACTAATTTGACAGTGGTCGTGGGATGGTCGATGCCGAGCCTCCTTTATGGCTCAGCTCAGGTGCCTACATAGTGCAGACACCATAAACATACATAATGTACACAAACTCAAGTCTGCTCAGATAGACCCAGCTCAGAGGCCCAGCTCACGAGCTCCATCAGAACCAGATTTGCATGTATATATACTGGAAAATGTGTGTATATGCAACAAATGTTAGTGCATTAAATCATTTCACATCAAACCAAATCCCGTCGATTCATTCTCTACTCAAACCGAATCGCACTGAAGTGCTTCAAACTGAAAGGTATGGTTCCTGTATTGTATCTAGGCTCTGATACCTATCGAATCGTCTTTGAAAGGGAAAGATGCACATCCCTATTTAAAGAATGGGTCCCTGATCTGTATTATACAGAAATGCATAATTATGGATATGAATATCATTGTCTTCGTGGTGATGTATCCTGAATAGGTACACCAGTGTCAATTTTAGCATGTAGGGCAAACCCCCCAAAATGTTGGAATGCATGCCAGCAAAACCACAACACAACACTAAACAATACATTAATTGCACTATAACGGTGACAGACGGTGCCCACAAACTGTTAGGGCGTACATAAATCTGTCTAAACAGGAGAGCTTTCTTTTCAGCACCATTGAAACTATCCTTACTACCGCTACACCTGGATATCAGCAGAGCCTGGCAGCGAAACACTTTATTTAGCTTAATTTACTGCCTTTAAAAAAAAATCATATCTGATATGGCTGACTTGCTTAAACAAATGTGGTTTCTGCTGACAATTGAGATGTACAAACTATGGCATAAGGGAACGATTAGCGGAGAAGAGGCAATCCGTAATTTCGATTAAGATATTAAGGAGAGAGCTAAGACGGACGTAGTCAATATAACTATTTATTCAGCACTTTTGAAATGTACAGCGACAGTATTCAGAACATGGGCCGTTCTTACAGTATTCTCCCTGTACACCAAGTCAGAACCATTGGATAAATAAAGGGGTATATAAGCAGACAATGAAACCTCTTACAATATTCGATTATGTAATTTCTCTAAAACAGGCTATAAGCTAGATGTCCACCACCAAGTCAGCACAGTAGGCCTCAGTTATGATGGGGAAAGGGACCAAATTATTAGGGTGAGGCACATGGGCAACTAACAGCTTACTACACTACTTTTCTGACCCATGGTGTTGCATGTGAATGCTAGCCTTTTAAGCTTGGAAAAGAGACCCTTAAACCCAGACTTGGACCACACTCCCTCTCCACCGAATAGCAGGGGAAGCAAAATAGTGATTGCTTTGCAAAGTTTGCAGTTAACCACGGATTCCTTCCAAACCACTCATTGCTGAATTTGCGATTTCGATCTTGTTTAATGTTTATGGCCGACGAGCTCCGATACGTTTTATCTATAATATATTTTCATATGACAAGGGTTGAAAAGGATTTGCCAGTAGAATGACGACATGATCCACGATGACTGCTTGTCTAGCTTGCTAGCTAAGATTTGGAAGGTATGATGTTGACATGATCAGTCCAATCAAAGCTACAGTAGATATAAAGTGATTTGGCGTCATTTTATCTGTGGCCTTCTTGGATGGGCACTCTAATGTAAATCTATGGCAGCACCCAAGGGGGCTTGTACTTTCTAGCTCTCCCTGTAAATGTTGTGGTGACGTAGGGTCCCCATGAGTGACAGAACAGGGTGCACTTGAGTGACAGAGCAAATCACGGTGCAACGAGAGAAGATTGCCAACCCCAACACTCGTATTTTCCGCTGGCTGCCCCTCTACTACAGAAAGCACTGAGCTAGGCTAAAACACCTGCATTTTGGAGCTGCCTTAACTCAAGAAAGCAAAAAAAAAAAAGAGACCATGTTTGTATGTGGCTTTATTAACACAATACATTGTTTTTTTTGGGGGGGGGGGGGGGGGGTTACCCCTTTTTCTCCACAATTTTGTGGTATCCAATTGTTTTAGTAGCTACTATCTTGTCTCATCGCTACAACTCCCGTACGGGCTCGGGAGAGACGAAGGTTGAAAGTCATGCGTCCTCCGATACACAACCCAACCAAGCCGCACTGCTTCCCGGAAGCCAGGCGCACCAATGTGTCGGAAGAAACCCCGTGCACCTGTCAACCTTGGTTAGCTTGCACTGCGCCCGGCCCGCCACAGGAGTCGCTGGTGCTTAATGAGACAAGGATATCCCTACCAGCCAAGCCCTCCCTAACCCAGACGACGCTAGGCCAATTGTGCGACAGAGCCTGGACGTGAACCAGTGCAGTGCAGTTAACCACTGTGCCACCCGGGAGGCCAATACATTGTTTTTATAGTGTTTGCAAACTGATGTGACACGTATTAATGCCAAAATAACAACAACAAAAATTTCTAAATAGGTTGGGCTCAAAACAGGTGGGGCTCTGAGGTACACAAAGGTAGGAATATGCAATATACTACTTTTGCATATTTGGGTATTATTCTACACAGTGGCTATTATTCTAATGAGCTCCTCCTCCAAACAAGATCACATTTGGTTGGTCCGGTCCAGACCAAATCTGAACCAATCATAGACATCTATGTTTCATGAGTTTGGACAGCACAGTAGAGTACAGTATATACAGTGCATTCAGAAAGTATTCAGACCCCTTGACTTTTTCACATTTTGCTACATTACAGCCTTATTGTAAAATTGATTAAATTATTAATTAAAGCAAAAACGTTTTTGGGGAATTTCTGCAAATGTATCAAAAATAAAAAACTGAAATATGACGTTTATATAAGTATTCAGACCCTTTACTCAGTACTTTGTTGAAGTACCTTTGGCAGCGATTACAGCCTTGAATATTATTGGGTATGATGATACAAGCTTGGCACACCTGTATTTGGGGAGTTTCTACCATTCTTCTCTGCAGATCCTCTCAAGCTCTTTCGGGTTGGATGGGGAGCATTGCTACACAGCTATTTTCAGGTCTCTCCAGTGATGCTCGATTGGGTTCAAGTTCAGGCTCTGGCTGGGCCACTCAAGGACTTTCAGAGACTAGTTCTGAAGCCACTCCTGTGGTTAGGGTTGTTGTCCTGTTGGAAGGTGAACCTTTGCCCCAGTCTGAGGTCCTGAGTGCTCTGGAGCAGGTTTTGATCAAGGATCTCTCTGTACCTTTCTCCGTTCATCTTTGCCTCGATCCTGATTAGTCTCCCAGTCCCTGCCACTGAAAAACATCCCCACTGCATGATGCTGCCACCACCATGCTTCACCGTAGGGATGGTGTTGGCCAGGTGATGAGCGGTGCTTGGTTTCCTCCAGACATGATGCTTGGCATTCAGACCAAAGAGTTACATCTTGGTTTCATCAGATCAGAGAATCTTGTTTCTCATGGTCTGAGAGTCCTTTGGGTGCCTTTTGGTTAAGATTTTGTCCATCCAGGGCAGACTGACCAAATTTGAACAACTTTTCAACGTTTTTGGAAGTCTAGTGTCAGTCGGTGCTCAGTGGGTGAGGATGCTCGTTACAGTAAATAGAAAAGAGAGTAGGTGGCAGGTGTCATGGTAAGTGTCAGTTAGAGCCGGGAAAGGTGACATTAACTGAAGAGTGAGAGCGGCGGAGAGAGGGAGCATGAGAGCGAGCGGTTTGACCACCAGACAACAGAAAGAGAAAGAAAACGGTTCTAAGCGGAACACAAACGTATGCCAGTGGAAGGGAGGACAGTAGCTGGTGACCCAACTGGTTTGTGACTTCAATGATTTATCATTGTAGCCAATTAAATTTGGTAACATAATTGAGTTTTAACCCCTTAATAATTCCTAAACAGACTTGATATCAGTAAAAACACTAACTAATTGGTAGGTCTACCTTTACTTGATACTTCTGTGAACTTTCATAATACTCCCTCCATGAAGAAGAGAAATGACTGAATATTTTAAAGATATGTAGGTTGTTGGTAATGAAATTAAAAGGCAAAAGGAAATGTTTCTTAAACTTACAGAATGCAAATAATTTCTCCAAAACAAAGTATGTCTTGATATTAGTTGGCAGGGGGCTTCACTTCAACATTATTGTGTTTTGATGTATTTCTAATACCTTTTTAAGAGTTTTTCTGGTAGATGTGTCTAAGACCCCTTTTCCATCTGTTTGACCTGAAATCAAAGTCTTTGCTTAATCCTAATTTTTAGAATGGAAAATTGTTGAAAATATTACAGTATGCCTTAATTAAAAAAATATAGATAGACGCTTAGCTTTCATGTGACACACAATTTGACATGCTCCCATGAACTTCACGTTAGTGGTCATGGGTCTTTTTACACGGAAATGCCCCAGAGTTACACTGTACATTTAATGAAGATCAAAGACAAGTCCTGTTTATTCATCCAATTGGCAACACTATTTTAATAGTACCACTGTAGATGTAACAAACTGTCCATAAACGTCCAGTAATAGAGTATGTCAACTGCCTATCCTTTGACATCAGGCTAATACGTTTCACGTACTTGAATAGCCTACATCTGTTAATATTTGACTGACTAACCTTGTCTAATAGATGCTTTCATTTTACAAGTCAACTGAAATGCAGTTGCCATGTTTGAGAGTTATTTTGTTGTGCATCATTTGCTCTACAAAATGCTATATATTATCTTGTGCTTGATTTGTTACACTGTACAATAACATTTAAAATGACTTTTAAATCTAATAATGTACATTTCAAATGTACCACTTCATTTTGATAGCCCATCTGTCGATGCTCTACAACCATCTACTAACACTAGCTCTAACCTTAACCCTTATCCTAACCCTAAACTTAACCCTATCCTTAACCCCTACCCTGACACTTATTCTAAACCTAACCCTGACTGTAACCTGAGCAAGCAGTTGCTTATCAACAGTTTGTTGATAGTATGGTCTTCTGTAGAGCATTTACAGATGGAACATTTGGACTATCCAAATCGTGTCTTGTCCGCTCATGTTCCACAAAGGTTTATGATTATGTAATATTTCCTGTATACAATGTTAAGATAATATGAACAAGGTAACAGTAATGTCGTCCCCCACAAATTATGCAGCCCCCCACTCCTGCCTTGGGCCAATCAGCGTAATTTTGTAAATACTGGATTTCAATGACAAGACGCATCATTCACCCAAGTGTCTAAATCTAAATCATCCCAGTGCTATCTGAGATATCGCATGTGACTAACGTACGGACGAATAAGAACTAACAGAGACAGATCCAGAGTCCCTTCACTGATTTCATTGTGGGGGACAAGTGTCAGGTATACGTCATGACAAATGTATGCTAGATTTGAGTGATACTCACTGTGCTGAAGAGAAACCATGTTAGATGAGTATAACCGTGTGGATGCATTTCTAACTCTTATCCACTAGATGGCAGAGTGGTACTATTTGTCAAATTTGCTGGCTCTTAGGCTGGATTGATCCTGACGGGCTTGTTTTAGATGCATACAGCCATAAAGTACAAATTATACTTTATATGTATCAGCTTTAAAATCTATTGGTTTCATAGTTTTGACCAGTGTTTGGCAGTCGATATTGGCCCTTGAAAGGTTAAACTATGTCTAGTACACCTCCAGCCTCAGCCATGGAGAATCACTGTCACATTTCACCAGACAGTACCAGACCAGGTCTGTACCAACACCAACCCACTTTCACCACACTTTGTGAACTCCGATCTGGCAGCAACAAGATATTTTAGTAAACACTTGAATGTCAGTTGGCTGAGAGGTAACATTTCTGTCTGACTGACTGAATGAGAGAGAAGTTAATGAAGAAGTGAAGTGTAAATGATGACAGTGGATGAGATTGTGACGTGTCTGTCTGTCTCGCTGGTGTGGCTGTCTAAAGGCCAAATTTGGAGTTCAATAGAAGCTTCTGGCTTGGTGCCTTGTTATGAAACAATCTGGCAGATACAGGAGAGACGAATAGAGGGGGAGACAGACAGAAAGAGCAAAACTGAGACAGAGCGAGAGTGTAGTCCCACAGGTTTTGCCACAAATCTGTCTGGCTAGTTCAAAATGTTCCCTCGGAGGAATGCCACTGGCCCATCTCTGCTGTTCCCTTCCTTTGCAGTGAGGAGAGAAAGAGTGAACATGCATATGGCTCGTCTCTTTCTTTCCCAACACTCCTCAGAGTTAAGTGGCAGTAAATAGGTTACAGGAACTTGTCCCTATCAAATGATCCCTGTTTATCCACTTGATAATGGAATGACATGGTAATGACTTAATTATACATCTGAAGGAGAAATACTGTATATTCTTATTACTTTATGTTCTCCTGGAAATGTGAACTCCGTCATTATCCCAATGTTAAGCTATTTGAGAAAGGGACTTTATAGCCATGTGTGTGTGTCACACTGTCACATAAGCAGTCCTGTGACCTCCATAGCCACTATTATTGCTAGTCTCCAAACCATCCCACTAACCCCTAACCTCACAGGCCATAAGATTAGGGCCCTTTGAGTGTGGCCACCCCTCCCCCTATGTACAACAATGGACCAGTGTAGGCCCAGCCCAGAGTAGATCTCACACACAGATAGTAGCGACAGCCTGGGCCTCATATACTACCTGTCTAAACACTGCCTTTGTCATCACTATTATAGCACTACAGACTACACTAGCAGAAAAATGCTACCGGTTGCATGCATTTTAGTTGATAATATGTTTTGTAAAATGCACAGATTGGCTGTTTATGTCCAAGCTATTGGCTATTTTAGGCTAGTTCCTTGATTTTCGGTAACTGTTTTTTGTTGATATATAGCATACAGTGCCTTGCAAAAGTATTCAACCCCTTTGGCATTTTTCCTATTTTGTTGCATTACAACCTGTAATTTAAAGGGATTTTTATTTGGATTTCATGTAATGGACATACACAAAATAGTCCAAATTGGTGAAATTAAAAAAATAACTTAACATAATTAGTTAAATAAAGTCCACCTTTGTGCAATCTAAGTGTCACATGATCTGTCACATGATCTCAGTAGATATACACCTGTTCTGAAAGGCCCCAGAGTCTGCAACAACACTAAGCAAGGGGCACCACCAGGCAAGCGGTACCTTGAAGACCAAGGAGCTTTCCAAACAGGTCAGGGACAAAGTTACAAAGTTGTGGAGAAGTACAGATCAGGGTTGGGATATAAAAAAATATCAGAAACTTTGAACATCCCACGGAGCACCATTAAATCCATTATTTAAAAAACGGAAAGGCTATAGCACCATAACAAACCTGCCAAGAGAGGGCTGCCCACCAAAACTCACAGACCAGGCAAGGAGGGTATTAATCAGAGAGGCAACAAAGAGACCAAAGATAACAGCAAAAGGGGCTGCAAAACTTCACAACGGAGATTGGAGTATCTGTCCATAGGACCACTTTAAGCCGTACACTCCACAGAGTTGGGCATTACAGAAGAGTGGCCAGAAAAAAAGCCATTGCTTAAAGAAGAAAATAAGCAAACATGTTTGGTGTTCGCCAAAGGAATGTGGGAGACTCCCCAAACATATGGAAGAAGGTACTCTGGTTAGATGAAACTAAACTTGAGCTTTTTGGCCATCAAGGAAAATGTCTAGCGCAAACCCAACACCTCTCATCACTCCGAGAACACCATCCTCAAAGTGAAGCATGGTGGTGGCAGCATCATGCTGTGGGGATGTTTTTCATCGGCGGGGAAACTGGTCAGAATTGAAGGAATGATGGATGGTGCTAAATACAGGGAAATTCTTAAGGGAAACCCATTTCAGTCTCCCAGAGATTTGAGACTGGGACTGAGGTTCACCTTCCTGCAGGACAATGACCCTAAGCATATTGCTAAAGCAACACTCGACTGGTTTAAGGGGAAACATTTAAATGTCTTGGAATGGCCTAGTCAAAGCCCAGACCTCAATCCAATTGACAATCTGTGGTATGACTTAAAGATTACTGTACCCCATGAAACCCATTCAACTTGAAGGAGCTGGAGCAGTTTTGCCTTGAAGAATGGGCACAAATCCCAGTGGCTAGATGTGCCAAGCTTATAGAGACCCCAAGAGACTTGCAGCTGTAATTGCTACAAAAGGTGTCTGTACAAAGTATTGACTTTGAGGGGGTGAATAGTAATGCACGCTCAAGTTTTCAATTCTTTTGTCTTATTTGTTTTTTTCACCCCAAAAAATATTTAGCATCTTCAAAGTGGTAGGCATGTTGTGGAAATCAAATGATACAAACCCCCCAAATGTTTTACTTCAAGGTTGTCAAGCAACAAAATAGGATAAATGCCAAGGGGAAGAATAATTTTGCAAGCCACTGTATGTCTGATCGTTATTGTATGTCTAATTACTGATACTGATACCTATCTTTTGAAGTTATTTTGTATTTAGAGATCAGAGATGCAGCCAAGAGGCCCATGATCACTCTGGATGAACTGCAGAGATCTACAGCTGAGGTGGGAGACTCTGTCCATAGGACAACAATCAGTCGTATATTGCACAAATCTGGCCTTTATGGAAGAGTGGCAAGAAGAAAGCCATTTCTTAAAGATATCCATAAAAAGTGTTGTTTAAAGTTTGCCACAAGCCACCTGGGAGACACACCAGACATGTGGAAGAAGGTGCTCTGGTCAGATGAAACCAAAATTGAACTTTTTGGCAACAATGCAAAACGTTATGTTTGGCGTAAAAGCAACACAGCTCATCACCCTGAACACACCATCGCCACTGTCAAACATGGTGGTGGCAGCATCATGGTTTGGGCCTGCTTTTCTTCAGCAGGGACAGGGAAGATGTTTAAAATTGATGGGAAGATGGATGGAGCCAAATACAGGACCATTCTGTAAGAAAACCTGATGGAGTCTGCAAAAGACCTGAGACTGGGACGGAGATTTGTCTTCCAACAAGACAATGATCCAAAACATAAAGCAAAATCTACAATGGAATGGTTCAAAAATAAACATATCCAGGTGTTAGAATGGCCAAGTCAAAGTCCAGACCTGAATCCAATCGAGAATCTGTGGAAAGAACTGAAAACTGCTGTTCACAAATGCTCTCCATCCAACCTCACTGAGCTTGAGCTGTTTTGCAAGGAGGAATGGGAAAAAAATGCAGTCTCTCGATGTGCAAAACTGATAGGGACATACCCCAAGCGACTTACAGCTGTAATCGCAGCAAAAGGTGGCGCTACAAAGTATTAACTTAAGGGGGCTGAATAATATTTCACGCCCAATTTTTCAGTTTTTGATTTGTTAAAAAAGTTTGAAATATCCAATAAATGTCGTTCCACTTCATGATTGTGTCCCACTTATTGTTGATTCTTCACAAAAAAAATACAGTTTTATATCTTTATGTTTGAAGCCTGAAATGTGGCAAAAGGTCGCAAAGTTCAAGGGGGCCGAATACTTTCGCAAGGCACTGTACATAACAACACATTCAGTGATATTCTCTTCTAGGCTGCCATGCCAAAATATCCCCTCGCTCGTATGTGTTTTTGTTGTTGATGTTGTGTTAGTGGTAGAGGAACTGAGAGGACCGTTGGCCTTTGACCTGCAGGATGTGCATCCTCCTGCAGATGCCTCACAAGTCCTCAATTGGCAGCTTCATTAACCTCTTACACTTATGGTGGCGCTATTTCATTTTTGGAAGAAAAACGTTCCCGTTTTAAACAAGATATTTTGTCACAAAAAGATGCTCGACTATGCATATAATTTCTACTGTTCGAAAGAAAACACTCTGACGTGTCCAGAAATACAAATATCTTCTCTGTGCGTGCCCTTTAACGTGAGCTTCAGGCAAAACCAAGATGACTTGGCATCCAGGAAATGTCAAGGATTTTTGAGGCTCTGTCTTTCATGATCTCCTTATATGGCTGTGAACGCAAGAGGAATGAGTCTGCCCTTTCTGTCGTTTCCCCAAGGTGTCTGCAGCATTGTGACGTATTTGTAGGCAGATCGTTGGAAGATTGACCATAAGAGACCACATTTACCACGTGTCCGCCCGGTGTCCTGCGCCGAAATTGGTGCGCAAAAGTCACCTGCCAGTATTTTTCCATGGGGCACAGAGAGAGAAGCAAGCTTCCACGAACTGCATGTCAATGAAGAGATATGTGAAAAAACACCTTGAGGATGTCAGGACCCGGTTTCGAACCTGGGTCTCCGGAGTGAGAAACAGTCACTTAACCAACTGAGCCACAAATAGACAGCAGAACCCAGAAGATGAGGCAGACACAGCAGTACTTAAGACGGTGTATTTAATGAAGAAAAAATCCTAAAAATAAAAAATGGCAAATCCAAAAGGTGGAAGGAAAAACACAAAAAGATCTAAAAAGAAACTCACCAAAACTAAAACAAAAAACAGAATACCACAAGAACGTTACCCGGAATCGACAAGAGCACACAGAACACTAGGGCAGGGTGCCAACATACAAACACAGAGCACAGAACTGAGGGAAACAAAGGGTTTAAATACACTCAGGGGAAACAAGACACAGGTGCAAACAATAATTGGGGTCAAGGGAAAAACACAGGGACAAAAAGCACAATGGGGACATCTACTGACAAACAACTGGAACAACCCTGGCCAAATCCTGACAGAATCCCCCCCCTAGGAACGGCTCCTGACGTTCCTACCAGCTCTCTCAGGGTGGAGGACCCTGAACTGACGAATGAGGTCAGGGTCCAGGATGTCTTTGGCAGGAACCCAGGAGCGCTCCTCAGGACCGTAGCCTTCCCAGTCCACCAGATACTGCCAGGACCGCTGCACCCGGCGGGAATCCAGTATCCGGTGGACGGTATAAGCCGGCTGGCCTCCAATGACACGAGGCGGAGGGGGAGGTCTGTCTGCCGGGACAAGGGGAGAAAAAACAACAGGTTTTAACAAAGACACATGAAATGTGGGATTAATCTTAAGGGATCTGGGTAAGTGTAGGCGATAAGAAACTGGGTTAACTCTCCTGGCAACCTTGAAGGGACCGATGTATTTTTGGGACAGCTTGCGAGACTCCACCCGTAGAGGTAAGTCTCTTGTGGAGAGCCAGACTCTCTGGCCGGGGCGCAGGGTAGGCCCGGGACGGCGACGTCTGTTGGCTTGTTGTTGATACCTCTGTGAGGAACGCATCAGATTAAGACGGGTCTTCCTCCACATAAGCCGACAGCGTCTGACGAATCTCAAGGCTGAAGGCACACTGACTTCTGCCTCCTGGTCCGGGAACAATGGAGGAGCATAGCCAAACTGACATTCGTGCGGGGACATACCAGTGGAGGAGGAGCGCAAGGTGTTGTGCGCGTATTCGGCCCAAACAATAAAGGATGACCATGTGGACGGGTTGTCACGAGTCATACATCGGAGGGTGGTTTCCAGCTCTTGATTCATCCTCTCTGTTTGGCCGTTGGACTCCGGATGGTACCCTGAAGATAGACTGGCAGAAGCCCCCATGAGTTGGCAGAAGGCCTTCCAAAACCTTGAGGCGAACTGGGGACCTCTGTCAGAAACCACATCTTGAGGAATGCCGAAGACTCGGAACACATGATTAATTACCAACTCAGCCGTTTCCTTGGCAGAAGGTAACTTAGTCAGAGGGACGAACCTGGCCGCCTTTGAAAACCTGTCGATTATGACTAGGATAGTAGTATTGCCATGGGATGGAGGAAGTCCAGTAATAAAGTCCAATGAGATATGGGACCAGGGTCTGTGGGGAACAGGTAAAGGGTGAAGGAGTCCTTGAGGGCGGAGGTGAGAAGATTTGCCCTGGCAGCACACGGGGCAGGCATTGACGAAAGTGGCAACGTCTTCTCTTATGGTAGGCCACCAGAACTTACGCTGGATGAACTCCAAGGTGCGACCTACGCCCGGATGACAGGTGAGGCGAGAGGAGTGCCCCCACAGAAGGACCTGAGTCCTCACTGCCTTGGGGACAAACAACCGATTGGCAGGGCCTCCTTTAGGGTCCGGTTCGCTAGCTTGAGCACGTCTCACGGTATCCTCAACTTGCCACGAGATCGGAGCCACAATCTTAGCAGCAGGAAGGACAGGCATGTCCGTGTCATCTCGAATGGCAGGAGCGTAGACTCGGGACAGGGCATCCGGTTTGAGATTCTTCGACCCGGGCCGATAGGTGAGGATAAACTGGAATCGATTGAAGAAAAGAGACCATCTAGCTTGTCTAGAGTTCAATCGCTTCGCCTGCTGGATATACTCCAGATTTTTGTGGTCCGTAAGCACTTGAAACGGGTGAGAAGCCCCCTCGAGCCAGTGTCTCCATTCCTTCAATGCCATCTTAACCGCTAGGAGTTCACGATCCCCCACATCATAGTTCCTCTCAGTCGGGGTAAGCCGGTGTGAGAAGAAAGCGCACGGATGAAGCTTCTTGTCTTCACCCCTCTGAGACAGGACAGCTCCAACACCAACCTCTGATGCGTCTACCTCCACCACAAATGGTTCATCCGTAGTCGGTAGTATCAGGATGGGAGCAGAGAGGATGCGCTGCTTGAGTCCTTGGAAGGCCGCCTCAGCTTCTCTTCCCCAAAAAACCCTTGCATTGCCACCTTTGGTTAAAGCTGAGAGAGGAGCTGCCACCAAACTGAAGTTCTTGATGAACTTGCGGTAAAAGTTTGTGAAGCCCAGGAAACGCTGAACATCCTTAACGGATTTGGGGGTGGGCCAATCCGCTACCGCCCCTACCTTCCTAGGGTCCATTTGGATTCGACCGGGTTCCACTACAAATCCCAGGAATTGTACTCGGGATGAATGGAATTCACATTTTTCCGGCTTAACGTACAGATGGCTGTCCAGGAGGCGTTTGAGTACTTGTCTGACATGCTTAGTGTGTTCTTGAAGGGAGCTCGAAAAGATGAGGATGTCATCCAAGTAAACGAACACAAATATGTTAAGCATATCCCTAAGCACATCGTTTATGAGCGCTTGGAACACCGCTGGGGCGTTGGTCAGGCCGAAGGGCATCACCAAGTATTCATAGTGACCAGTAGGCGTGTTGAAAGCGGTCTTCCACTCGTCACCAGGTCTGATCCGCACAAGATGGTATGCGTTCCGCAGGTCAAGCTTAGTGAAAACAACTGCTTCCTGGAGCAGCTCGAAGGCTGTGGCCATAAGGGGTAGCGGGTAACGGTTACGGACGGTTATGTCATTGAGTCCCCGGTAGTCGATGCAAGGACGTAACCCACCGTCTTTCTTGGCCACAAAGAAAAACCCTGCTCCCGCCGGGGAGGTGGATGGACGCATGAGGCCTGCTTCCAGAGAGTCCTTGATGTAGGTATCCATAGCAGCTCGTTCGGGTGGAGATAGGGAAAAGATCCGACCCCTGGGGAGGCAAGTGCCCGGAAACAGGTCGATGGGGCAATCGTAAGATCTATGGGGTGGTAGCATGGTGGCCCTCTGTTTGCTAAACACCAGTTTGAGGTCATGGTAACACTCGGGAACTCGGGTCAGGTCGATGGATTCTAAAGACTCGGGAGTAGAACTCGGGGAATTCTGGAAAATACAAGTAGCTTGGCACGTAGGACCCCACTGCTTGATAGTGCCCACAGACCAGTCGATGTGAGGGTTATGGCTGTGAAGCCAGGGGTATCCAAGGACGAGAGGGAACTCGGAACAGGAGATCAAATGAAAGTTCATCAATTCCTGGTGTTGTGAAACTGAAAGTCTCAAGGAGGTAGTGACATGAGTGACAAGTCCAGATCCCAAAGGGCTTCCATCCAATGTAGTAACCCTCATGGGGTCACTTAGAGGTTCAGAGGGAACGCCATTCTCCTTCGCCCAGACACCATCCATGAAGTTACCTGCGGCTCCAGAGTCTACCAAGGCTTGAAGGTGAAGCTTGTGGTTGTCCCAGGAGAGGGTGACTGGAATGAGCAGACGGGAGTTGGACGGATGGGAGGAGGTTATGTTTCCCGTTACAGTTCCCCCGGTCTGTACGGGACAGAGCGTTTCCCTGGAGCCCGGGACACGTGGAACGGAAATGGCCCGGTTTGCCGCAATATAGACAGCGTCGCTCCCTCATCCGGCGGTCTCTCTCAGCCTGGGAGATGCGTCCAATCTGCATGGGTTCCGGTGGAGCCAGTGATGATAAAGGTGGGAGCTCGGAGCTGGGACTGATAGGGGCTAGAGGTCTACGGTTGAGTTGTCTCTCTCTCAGACGCTGGTCAATGCGTGAGGCCAACTTGATCAGGGACTCGAGATTGTCCGGTGGTTCCCGAGTGGCCAGTTCATCTTGGATAGTGTCGGAAAGGCCTTTCAGAAAGCACACCGTGAGCGCCTCGTTGTTCCAGCCACTCGCTGCTGCTACCGTGCGGAACTGGATGGCATAGTCCGTCACGCTGCGCCAACCTTGATGGAGAGTCAGGAGCTGTTTGGCTGAGTCAGAACCACTGCTTGGGCTTTGAAACACTCGTTTGAATTCCTCAGCAAAGGCAGAGTAGCTGGCACAGCAGGAACTATGGGCATCCCACACAGCAGTAGCCCAGGCCAGGGCTTTTTCCGACAGCAGGGTGATGATATATGCGATCTTAGACCGGTCGGTGGGAAACGACGAGGGTTGCAGCTCAAAGGAGAGAGAACATTGAGTGAGAAACCCTTTACAAGCACTTGGATCACCTGAGAACCGTTGGGGAGGTGGAAGACGAGGTTCAGCCAGGGGGTTAACTGCCATGGGTACGTGAACTTGAGGTACTGGGACGGGAACTGTTGCCGGGGTAAGTCGATCAGACATTTGCTTAATGGAAGTCAGCATCTCCGACAGAAGATGAGAATGTCTTGCCATTAAGGCCTCTTGCTGAACCAGGGCGGCTTCGTGGCGTTGGACAGTCTCCTGGTGGTGGGACAGCGTGGCAAAAAGGTCCTGGGAACTGGCTGCCTCTGGGTTCATTTTTGGCTCTGTGTTTCTGTCAGGACCCGGTTTCGAACCTGGGTCTCCGGAGTGAGAAACAGTCACTTAACCAACTGAGCCACAAATAGACAGCAGAACCCAGAAGATGAGGCAGACACAGCAGTACTTAAGACGGTGTATTTAATGAAGAAAAAATCCTAAAAATAAAAAATGGCAAATCCAAAAGGTGGAAGGAAAAACACAAAAAGATCTAAAAAGAAACTCACCAAAACTAAAACAAAAAACAGAATACCACAAGAACGTTACCCGGAATCGACAAGAGCACACAGAACACTAGGGCAGGGTGCCAACATACAAACACAGAGCACAGAACTGAGGGAAACAAAGGGTTTAAATACACTCAGGGGAAACAAGACACAGGTGCAAACAATAATTGGGGTCAAGGGAAAAACACAGGGACAAAAAGCACAATGGGGACATCTACTGACAAACAACTGGAACAACCCTGGCCAAATCCTGACAGAGGATTGATTCCAAACAACGTTTGCCATGTTTCGGTCGATATTATGTAGTTAATCCGGAAAAAGTTTCCAGTTGTAGGTGACTGCATTTTCGGTTCGTTTCGGTAGCCAGGCGCAATGTAGAAAACGGAACGATTTCTCCTACACACAGACGCTTTCAGGAAACACTGCGCATTTGGTATGTGGCTGGGAGTCTCCTCATTGAAAACATCAGAAGCTCTTCAAAGGTAAATGATTTTATTTATTTGGTTATCTGGCTTTTGTGAAAATGTTGCGTGCTACATGCTACACAAAATGCTATGCTAGCTTTGCATACTCTTACACAAATTAGTCAATTTCTATGGTTCAAAAGCATATTTTGAAAATCTGAGATGACAGTGTTGTTAAGAAAAGGCTAAGCTTGAGAGCAAACGCATTATTTTAATTTTATTTGCGATTTTCAGAAATCGTTAACGTTGCGTTATGCTAATGAGCCTGAGGCTTAGTCACAATCCCGGATCCGGGATGGGGAGTTTCAAGAGGTTATTAAATAGTACCCGCAAAACACCAGTCTCAAGATATTTCATTTAAGAAATCTGCTGTTTTCAGCTACAATAGTCAAGTACAACATAAACAATGTCTACACTGTATTTCTGATTAATTTAATGTTATTTTAATGGACGAAAAAATGCTTTTCTTTCAAAAACAAGGACATTTCTAAGTGACCCCAAACTTTTGAATGTTCGTGTACATGTTCCCAGGGAGACAGCAATCTTACTTTGGTCCCAGACCAGCTGTCTCTCTTGACCTCTTGGTCGGCCAATGCAAGCGGATTATTATTTGTTGTGTTGTCTATGTCGTAACAAAGGAAAGAATCTCAGTCACCAATATCTATTTTATACTTTTTCTCTTTATTTTCCATAAATCGTCCTTAAAACCCAATGATTCCCAACACATTTTGAACGCCAACACATTTTGGACATTTTACACATTGTGTGTTTGAACTACAGACTTCTTAGTTGCACCATTGGATTTGTTAATTTCTTCTGCATCCGTAGATGCCAACCATTTATTTGTGATTAACGAGGATTGAGCTAGAGCAGTGTTTGTGAGACAAGGGTGGATCCCGAAGGGGCCCATGGGCTGGGTATTTTTACTCAAAAAATCTGTAGAGTACAAATAGTTTGAGCTACAAACTATTAAATGCTGAGACTCCCATGGACACGCAGATATAACATGTTTTGCTCTATGACACGCTATGACAAGCTAAACAAGAGTCGTTAGAAGATAAGGGGTTCTTCTACATAGAAGATCATAGGAAGTCCCAGGATATAGTGTCTATAATACTGTAATAAGATCACATATTTGCAGTCACTGACTAGTTCGATATTCATTTACCAGTGAGCAAACAATTTCTGTACTTAAGGGCATTTAAAAAAATGTTTGCTTTGGTGGACCTTATTTTTTTATTGGCATTTGTGAATGCAACTGTTTATGTCAAATTGTTTTGTGTTCTACTTGTAGCCCAGGTTGTCCTGAAAATAAAATGGTTCAACACTTAATTGTGAGGCTAAATACTAAGGGCTGGACATGCATATAAATGAAAGTCAGATAGATGAAAACGCTGGTTTTTGCAGGGGCCTTTCGGGGTAGGGCTTAAGAGACCAATATGTACACTATAAATACTAGAGCTTTAGTTACACAGTCTGACTACAGAGACCCTTAACTCTGAGATAAAGCCATTCTCAAAACCAGAAACCAGTCTTAAACCAAAACTATCAAATTCACTGCTCTACACTAAGGTAATTTCTTCCTGCCAAAAGTCTCTGACTTGACCAAACCAAGGGACAACCTGTAACCCCTTTGTTCTAAACTGAGAAACCAACCATTCACTCGGCCCATGGTCATAAGCACCAAGCTCCATCTGATATGTATCCAGCGGTAAGAGACTTGGAGCAACCACCACCAGGGACAAGTAAACGTCGACCACAAACTTTCTCCCCTGTATGCAGCCCTTCACTCATCTGCTGTTTCGAAATTGATATTTCCGGTTCTAGCCTTGCTATTTCCTACAAGTATTCCTCCTATTGACTGCTAAGCTCCACCTTGTCACATCGGGCCCCTTCCAGAGTGGACAGGACTCCCCCACAGAAGAAAGCCCCAATCAGAAGAGACCAATGTGGTTGATGAAGTGTGTGGAGGCCCAAGTCTGGTTGTGTTTCTACATCATCATCAGAGTGCTCAGCTGAACACTGTATACTGGAAACACTCAACAAACATTTTAACTGAAACATAACCAATATTTTGTTAAACATAAATAACAAACTTGTTTTTGCATGGATTACGTGATGCGGTTGGCTTTTAAGAGCTAGGGCCGCTATTTCTTGTCCTGGAATCCCGCTTAACTGTTAGGTTAAAGTCTGCTTGAAAGAGCCACTAGCCTAGCTAAGCTGCTAACGTTAGCCATCAAGCTAACGAAGTTAGTCCCAGATGATTTTTCTAATGGAGCCCTCTTTGTCTGGAGAAGTAAATGTATGGTTCCAGCCATGTAGGAGCTGTATCAATTATGCTTGTTTCGGGACAAAATGGGGGTTGGGGGTACCTGTGTCTGCAAATCCTGTGCTTACTCCTACTCCTTCCCCTATGATTTTGAAGTTGACGTCAGCAACCTTTTGTCCCTGCTTTGGATCGAGAGGGACTTCTCCATCTGTCGGAGGCCTGCACCATCCTGTGAAGCGTGGGAGTGGGCAGATTTCTTTGTTCTTCTTGCCAGCGGTGATTTTGGACAGCTCCATGGTAAGGAATGTGACTGTTCCTGGTGCAAAAACAGAGCCCGGAGCTCAGGTACATGACATTACTATGCTGCTCCCAAATGTACCACGCCAGGACATCAATTCTACCGTAGTCCATCTGGATTTTAATGACATTATGAAGGGCTAGCAAGTTATTAATTTCATGAACCTTGTTTCTTAAACAACATATGTTAAAGTGGGCTATTTTGAGCACTTTTCTGGGATGCTTGCTTGTTTTCATTGTTTTATTGGGAAGCTTAGCAGTAGATATTCTCATGTTATTTATGTTAGTGCAGGGTGAGCTGCACACAGTGGACTTCATACTAGAGCACACCGCCTCAGTGCTAACAGCATACATCTGGTTCATAGGCACATGATTGCTGCATACAATAGCTGTAGGATCAGCAGAGGCATTCAGGGTAGTTAGAGGGACATAAATGAGGTTACTTACATTGTGTCTACCAATGCCCCTGGTATAATATACATTTGCTAAAGCATTATGATGTCTCTGAGCTGGGCTGAGCTTGGGTCATTGATAAGTCATTGTCTCAATGTAGCCTTATAATGCTGTGAAAGGATCCAGGAACCCAAATGATTTGGGTGGATCCCATCCTCCTTATAAAATGTGTTTTGTTTCCAAAAGGTATCAAAATTGTCAACATAGGTTACACCCACTGAGCTGCAATAATCACGTAGACAGTTGTGAAGAGAAAGAATCCTGCTAAAGCGTTCAATGCCACGATTCAGAGAGGACACAGGGCCAGATATGATGGGTCTTTTAATAGTGTCTAGCAGAGAGTCAATCAGCTCTTTGAAATCCAGTTTCAACTGTTCAGAGCTGCCCGTAACGGATGACATTCATATTCTGAATATATCTGAAACTCACATTATCAATACCTTTGATGATACAATGGTAGAAATACAATGTTATAACATTAACAGAAAATACAGAAATGCCATTGGTAGAGGTGTTGTTGTTTATATTCAGAACCACATTCCTGTAAAGATTAGAGAGGATTTCAAATACTAAAGCCCATTCTTGTGGGAAGCTTCCATAGAACACCAAGTGCTAACAGTCAGTATCTGGATAACATGTGTGAAATGCTTGATAATGTATGTGATATCAACAGAGAAGTATATTTTCTGGTTGATTTAATTTGGGCTAGGTGTCCCGTGGGACAACTTCCGATGAAACTGGACGGCGCGCAATTTAAATAAATAATCATAAATATTATGGATTTTAAACATTTATGTACATATAAGTGTCTTATATCAGCTGAAAGTTTCAATTCTTGTTAACTTCTTGAAACTCCCCATCCCGGATCCGGGATTGTGACTAAAGCCTCAGGCTCATTAGCATAACGCAACGTTAACGATTTCTGAAAATCGCAAATAAAATGAAAATAATGCGCCTACTCTCAAGCTTAGCCTTTTCTTAACAACACTGTCATCTCAGATTTTCAAAATATGCTTTTGAACCATAGCAATTCACTAATTTGTGTAAGAGTATGCTAAGCTAGCTTAGCATTTTAAGTAGCATTTAGCACGCAACGTTTTCACAAAAACCAGATAACCAAATAAATAAAATAATTTACCTTTGAAGAGCTTCGGATGTTTTCAATGAGGAGACTCTGTTACATAGCAAATGTGCAGTTTTTCAAAAAAATATTATTTGTGTAGGACAAATCGCTCCGTTTTGTTCACGTTTGGCTATGAAAAAAACCTGTATACAGTTATAGCCTCAAGCTCATTAGCATAATGTAACGTTAACGATTTCTGAAAATCGCAAATAAAATGAAAATAATGCGCCTACTCTCAAGCTTAGCCTTTTCTTAACAACACTGTCATCTCAGATTTTCAAAATATGCTTTTGAACCATAGCAATTCACTAATTTGTGTAAGAGTATGCTAAGCTAGCTTAGCATTTTGAGTAGCATTTGGCACGCAACATTTTCACAAAAACCAGACAACCAAATAAATAAAATCATTTACCTTTGAAGAGCTTCGGATGTTTTCAATGAGGAGACTCTCAGTTACATAGCAAATGTGCAGTTTTTCCTGAAAGCGTCTTTGTTTAGGAGAAATCGCTCCGTTTTGTACATCACATTTGGCTACCGAAACGAACCGAAAATTCAGTCACCTACAACGTCAAACTTTTTCCGAATTAACTCCATCATATCGACCGAAACATGGCAAACGTTGTTTGGAATCAATCCTCAAGGTGTTTTTTCACATATCTCTTCATTGATATATCATTCGTGGAAGCCTGCTTTCTTCTCTAAATTCCATGGAAAAATACTTGCAGCTGAGTTCTGCGCACCAATTTCGGCGCAGGACACCGGGCGGACACCTGGTAAATGTGGTCTCTTATGGTCAATCTTCCAATGATATGCCTACAAATACGTCACAATGCTGCAGACACCTTGGGGGAAACGACAGAAAGGGCAGGCTCGTTCCTCTCGCATTCACAGCCATATAAGGAGACAATGGAAAACGGAGCCTCAAAAATCCTGTTCATTTCCTGGATGCCGTCTCATCTTGGTTTTGCCTGTAGCTCACGTTCTAGGGCACGCACAGAGAATATCTTTGCAGTTCTGGACACGTCAGAGTGTTTTCTTTCCAAAGCTACCAATTATATGCATAGTCGAGCATCTTTTTGTGACAAAATATTGCGCTTAAAACGGGCACGTCTTTTTATCCAAAAATGATATAGCGCCCCCAGAGTTTCAACAGGTTAATCTAACTGCACTGTCCAATTTATAGTAGCTATTACAGCGAAAACATTCAATGCAATTGTTTTAGGATATTTTTCCACCAGTACAGGTTTCATACAATCACATATAATGATTAAATATTCACTTACTTTTTGAAAATCTTCCTCTGATTTGTCATCCAAAGCGTCCCAGCTATAACATGTAGTGTCGTTTTGTTAGATAACATCCTTCTTTATATCCCAAAAAGTCTGTTTAGTTGGCACCATTGATTTGAGTAATGCACTTGTTCAACTTGCAGAGAAAGGAATCCGAAAATGTACCCCTAAACTTTGTTTCAACAAGTCATAATATGTTACTATTTACTCCTCAGATACCCTAAAATGTAATCAAACTATAACATTTATTTCGGAAAGAAGTATGTTCAATTGGAAACCAATTTTAGCAGGTGTGTAATGTGTTCATGGCACGCAAACACGAATTTCCAAGACTGTGTCCTTCTACTAAAACTGATATTTCTTGTTAGTTTTTGAAGTTACAAGCCTGAAACCTTGACCATAGACTACTGACACCCTGTGGAATCCATATGAATTGCATATAGGGAGCAATATATTCAATGTGACCTTTCTCTTGCATTTCTAAGAGGATGGTCTCTCAAAAAATAAAATGTCTGGTTGGTTTTTCTTTGGATTTTCTCCTCCCATATCTATTGTGTTACATTCTCCTACATTATTTTAACATTTCTACAAACTTTGAAGTGTTTTCTTTCCAATTGTGCCAATTATATGCATATACTGGCTTCAGGGCCTGAGCTACAGGCAGTTTACTTTGGGCACGTCATTCAGACAGGAAGTGGAGAAAAAAGGGGCCTAGCCCTAAGAAGTTATTAAATATTGACTGGCTTTCATCAAGCTGCCCACTCAAGAAAAAGCTTCAAACTGTAACCAGTGCCTGTAACCTGGTTCAGGTTATCAGTCAACCTACCAGGGTAGTAACAAACAGTATTGACCACATCTTTACTAATGCTGTAGAAATGCGCTTGAAGGCAGTATCCAGATCCATCAAATGTAGTGATCGTAATATAGTAGCCATATCTAGGAAAACCAACGTTCAAAAAGTCTGGGCTTAATATAGTGTATAAGAGGTTATACGATACGTTTTGTAGTGATTCCTATGTTGTTGATGTAAAGAATATTTGTTGGTCCGTGGTGTGTAGTGAGGAACAAACAGACGTTGCACTTGACACATTTATGAAATTTCTTATCGCAGTTATAATAAGCATGCACTCATTAAGAAAATTATGGTAAAAACTGTTAAAGTGGATTGATGAGGAATTGAAAAATTTTATGGTTGAGAGGGATGAAACAAATGGAATGGCAAATAAGTCTGGCTGCACAACCGATTGGCAAACGTACTGCCAATTGAGAAATCATGAGACTAAACTGAATAAAAAAGAAGAAGAAACTACACTATGAAACAAATATAAATGACATAAAGAATGATAGTAAAAAGCTTTGGAGCACCTTCATTTAAATTTTGGGAAAAACTCAGCTCCATCATTCATTGAATCCGATGGTTCATTCATCACAAAACCGACTGATATTGCCAACTACTTAAATTATTTTGTTCATTGGCAAGATTAGCAAACTTTGGCATGACATGCCAGCAACAAACGTTGACACTACACATCCAAGTATATCTGACCAAATTATAATAGACAAGAATAGTCATTTTGAATTCCGTTTTTGTGGGCGTGGAAGAGGTGAAAAAATTATTGTTGTCTATCAACAATGACAGGCCACCGGGTCTGACAACTTGGATGGAAAATGACTGAGGATGGTAGCAGACAATATTGCCACTCCTATTTGCCATATCTTCTATTTAAGCCGACTAGAAAGTGTGTGCCCTCAGGCCTGGAGGGAAGCAAAAGTAATTTGCTACCTAAGAATAGTAAAGCCCAATTTACTGGCTCAAAGAGCTGACCAATCAGCCTGTTACCAACCCTTTAGTAAAGTTTCGGAAAAAATTGTGTTTGACCAGATACAATGCTATTTTACAGTAAACAAATTGACAATGGACTTTCAGCACACTTATAGGTAAGGACATTCAACAAGCACAGCACTTACACAAATGACTGATGATGGGCTGAGAGAAATTCATGATAAAACAATTGTGGGGGCTGTTAGAATTCAGTGTGGCTTTAGACATTATCGATCATAGTCTGCTGCTGGAAAAATGTATGTGTTATGGCTTGACACTCGCTGCTATGATAATGTTATTGTGGGTAAAGAGTTACCTGTCTAACAGAACACGGGTGTTGTTCTTTAATGGATGCCTCTCAAACATAATCCAGGTCGAATCAGGAATTCCCCAGGGCAGCTGTGTAGACCCCTAACTTTTTTCAATCTTTACTAATGACATGAAGCTGGCTTTGAGTAAAGCCAGTGTCTATGTATGCAGATGACTCAACACAGTACACGTCAGCTACTACAGCGACTGAAATGACTGCATCACTTAACAAAGAGCTGCAGTTAGTTTCAGAATGGGTGGCAAGGAATAAGTTAGTCCTAAATATTTAAAAAACTAAAAGCATTGAAGCAGTGAAGCAACACAAACATAGGCACACACACATGCATACACACATGATTACATACGCACTACACACACAAGTACACATGGATTTTGTGTTGTAGATACAGTATATCAGCTGATGTAAGAAGGGCTGTATAAATACATTTGATTTGATTTTAATTTGATGACTTTAGAATATTCTGATAGGCTAATTGACATAATTTGAATCAATTGGAGGTGTAGCTGTGGATGTAATTCAAGGCCTACCTTCAAACTCAGTGCCTCTTTCCTTGACATCATGGGAAAATCAAAAGAAATCAGCCAAGACCTCAGAAAAAAATATGTAGACATCAACAATCTGGTTCATTCTTGGGAGCAATTTCCAAATGCCTGAAGATACCACGTTCTTCTGTTCAAACAATAGTACGAAAGTATAAACACCATGGGAACACGAAGGAGACGCGTTCCATCTCCTAGAGATGAACGTACTTTGGTGTGGAAAGTGCAAATCAATCCCAGAACAACAGCAAAGGACCTTGTGAAGATGCTGGAGGAAACAGGTACAAAAGTATCTATATCCACAATAAAACGAGTCCTATATCGACATAACCTGAAAGGCCGCTCAGCAAGGAAGAAGCCACTATGGTTTGCAACTGCACATGGTGTCAAAGATCATACTTTGTGAAGAAATGTCCTCTGGTCTGATGAAACAAAAACAGAACTGTTTGGTCATAATGACCATCATTATGTTTGGAGGAAAAAGGTGGAGGCTTGCAAGCCAGAGAACACCATCTCAACCATGAAGCACGGGGTGGCAGCATCATGTTGTGGGGGTGCTTTGCTGCAGGAGGGACTGGTGCACTTCACAAAATAGATGGCATCATGAGGAAGGAAAATTATGTGGATATTTTGAAGCAACACCTCAAGACATCAGTCAGGAAGTTAAAGCATGGTCGCAAATGGGTCTTCCAAATGGACAATGACCCCAAGCATCCTTCCAAAGTTGTTGCAAATTGGCTTAAGGACAACAAAGTCAAGGTATTGGAGTGGCCATCACAAAGCCCTGACCTCAATCCCATAGAAGATTTGTTGGCAGAACTGAAAAAGTGTGTGCGAGCAAGGAGGCCTACAAACCTGACTCAGTTACACCAATACTGTCAGGAGGAATGGGCCAAAATTCACCCAACTTATTGTGGGAAGCTTGTGGAAGGCTACCCGAAATGTTTGACCCAAGTTAAACAATGTAAAGGCAATGCTACCGAATACTAATTGAGTGTATGTACACTTCTGACCCACTGAGAATGTGATGAAAGAAATAGAAGATTAAATAAATCATTCTCTCTACTATTATTCTGACATTTCAATTCTTAAAGTTTAGTGGTGATCCTAATTTTTACTAGGATTAAATGTTTGGAATTGTGAAAAACTGAGGTTAAATATATTCGCCTAAGGTGTATGTAAACATCCGACTTCAACTGTAGTTGTCCTCGCAAGAGGAAGTTTCTTACTGTGACTAATGCCTGTAACATGACCCAGGTTATCACTCAAACAAGTAAATTAAATCAAATGTTATTGATCACATACACATAGTTAGACGAGTGTATACCAATAGTGTTGGATTTGTGAAATCCATTTGTATGGATCATAGCTTTGTTCCAAGGCAATATCAGTTCCCATTGGCTGCAGTGACCATAACGATGTGCCAATAACAAGGAAAGCCAAAGTACCAAAGGCAGGGCCTAAAGTTACACAACATGACTGAAAGTATGTGGACACCTGCTCGTCAAACATCTCATTCCAAAATCATGGGCATTAATATGGAGTTGGTCCCCCCTTTGCTGCTATGTAACCTTTATTTACCTAGGCAAGTCAGTTAAGAACAAAATCTTATTTACAATGGCGGCCTACCAGGGAACAGTGGGTTAACTGCCTTGTTCAGAGGCAGAACGACAGATTTTTACCTTGTCAGCTCAGGGATTCAATCCAGCAACCTTTCAGTTACTGGCCCAATGCTCTAACCACTAGGCTCTTCTGCTGCCCCAGCATCCACTCTTCTGGGAAGGCTTTTCACTAGATGTTGAAACATTGCTGCGGAGACTTGCTACCATTCAGCCACAAGAGCATTAGCGAGGTCGGGCACTGACGTTGGCCCATTAGGTCCGGCTCGCAGGCGGCATTCCAATTCATCCCAAAAGTGTTTGATGGGGTTGAGGTTAGGGCTCTGTGCAGGCCAGTCAAGTTCTTCCACACCAATCTCGACAAACCATTTCTGGATCTACTGCACTTTGTGCACGGGGTATTGTCATGCTGAAACAGGGGCCTTCCCCAAACTGTTGCTCCAAAGTTGTCAGCACAGAATCGTCTAGAATGTAATTGTATGCTTTAGCGTTAAGATTTCTATTCACTGGAACTAGGGCCTAGCCCGAATAATGAAAAACAGCCCCAGACCATTATTTCTCCTCAGCCAAACTTTACAGATTGCATTATGAATTGTGGCAGTTAGCGTTGTCCTGGCATCCACCAAATCCAGATTCGTACGTCAGACTGCCAGATGGTGAAGCTTGATTTATCACTCCAGAGAACACGTTTCCACTGCTCCAGAGTTCAATAGCATTGCGCATGGTGATCTTAGACTTGTGTGCGGCTGCTAGGCCATGGAAACCCATTTCATGAAGCTCCCGGCAGACAATTATTGTGCTGACGTTGCTTCCAGAGGCTGTTGGAACTCAGTAGTGAGTGTTGCTCTTCAGCACTCGGTGGTGTGAGCCGTTGTTGCTCCTAGACGTTTCACTTCACAATAACAGCATTTACAGTTGCCCGGGGCAACTATAGCAGTGCAGAAATTTGATAAACTGACTCGTTGGAAAGGTGGCATCCTATGACGATGCAACGTTGACTGTCACTGAGCTCTTCACTAAAGAAATTATACTGTAAATGTCTGTCTATGGTATTGTGTGGCTGTGTGCTCAATGTTATACACCTGTCAACAACGGGTGTGGCTGAAATAGCCGAATCCACTAATTGAAAGCGGTGTCCACATACTTCTGTATATATAGTGTATTTATAAGAAATCATACAAAATCGTTTCTTAGGATTCTTTGGTTGAAGATGAAAAAAATGTTCGTTGGTCTCATGTATATAAAGAGGAGAATCCAGATGCACCACTAAAATTATTCTTGCCAATTGTTGACAGACATGCATGCACCTGTTAAGAAACTAACTGTGCACATTGTTAGAGCCCCCTGGATCGATGATGAATTGAAGAATTGTCTGGTTTATAGAAATTATGCATACAAGGTGGCAAGCAAGTCATGCTGCTCAGCTAATTGGTTGACATCATGTCAATTGAGAAAAAAAACATGTTACCAAAACAAGATAAATTACATTAAAAACCAATGGGAAAATACTTTGGAGCAAAAACCCAATTCATCTCCATCATTCATTGAAGTTGATCGATCATTTACAACAAAACATTTTGATATAGCCAATCATTTCAATGACTATTTCACCAGTAAAGTGGACAAACTGAGAAGTGAAATGACAACATTGAACAGTGAATCATCATCAATTGTGCATTGAAGATCTAATAATGAAAGAGAAGGTTTGTATTTGGACAAGTTTGTGTGGAAGAGGTGGAAAAAGATTGTTATCCATCAACAATGATAAGCCACCCGGTAAAGACAACCTAGATGGGAAACTATTGTGAATGGTAGCCTAAAGCCTAAGGGAATGTGTGTCAACAGGCGTGGGAGGAAGTAATTCCACTACCTAAAAATAGTAAAGCACTGTTTGCCTGCTCAAACAACCGCCCAATCAGTTTGCTGCCTGTTCTTTGTAAACTGATGGATAGAGTTGTGTTCGAAGAAATACAATGCTGATTGTTAAATAACAAGGTAACTACTGACTTTCAGCATGCATATTTATTATATATATATTTTACCTTTATTTAACTATGCAAGTCAGTTAAGAACAAATTCTTATTTACAATGACGGCCCACACCGGCCAAACCCTAACTCTGACGACGCAGGGCCAATTGTGCGCCACCAATCACGGCCGGTTGTGATACAGCCCAGGATCAAACCATGGTCTGTAGTGATGCCTCTAGCACTGAGTGTCACGACTTCCGTCGAAGTTGGCTCCCCTGCCTGTTCGGGGCGGTTTTCGGCGGTCGTCGTCACCGTCCTACTAGCCACTACCGATCCCTTTTTCGTTTGTCTTTTGGTTTTGTCTTATTAGTTTCACCTGTGTGTATTTTAGTTTAATTAGCGTCCTTATATATAGTAGGTTGTCCCGCCCTTGTTTTGTGCGGGATTGTTTTTTGTTATCCTGTTATATGGTGGTTTTCGTGTGTTTTATTCTCTGGACTATTTTGGTCCTGTGTTTGGGCTGGGTATTTTATTCTCCCTGTGTGTTGGCGTGACCGTCGTTTGTGCGCCGGAGAATAAACTGACAAATTACTGAAACCTGCTCTCTGCGCCTGATTCCACCCACCTTAGTAATTTGTGACACTGAGAAGCAATGCCTTAGACTGCTGCGCCACTCGGGAGCCCTTCTCCAGAAGTTGACGTCAGTCGAAACTGAATGAGACTCTTGGAAAAAACATTCATCTGTTTTAAGCTGTTTGGCAAATAAAAATAAGGCTTTGCGCTTTTACATGATTTCTTAAACTCCTAGAATTGAGTGAAACTATAGACAATGACAAAGTGGAGTTTAGAACAGAAAGTACTACAAGCTAAACAACAATCGCAAATCGAGTAATAATTAAGAAAAAAAACAGCGCTGCACACCATATAGATTTAAATGATTGAATGAGTATAGTTTAAGCATGACAAAGGCAACTGTCAGACCAAGAAACAACAAAGAGCTTGCTCACTGCCTGTGTATACTGCAGCTAAAAATAGCAGAAGTGAGAGAAAAAATAAAATAGTAAACATCCATTACTCCGGTAGTCCTCTGCAGTTAGACCGAAAAAGAGATCTGCTCACATATAGGGAAGGGCACTGACTCAGATGACTGGCTAAAATAAATGGATAATAAGATGGTAGTTGGAACTATATTGTTTGATTTCAGCGCAGCCTTTTATGTTTTTGATCATCATTTGTTATTGAAAAAGCTCACTTCTTATGACTTTACATTACCTGCCATCACATGGTTGGAGAGTTACTTATCCAATAGAACTCAGAGTATTCTTCAATGTAAGCTTCTCTAGCATCAGATATGTACAGTGCAGTATCCCTCAGGGCAGTTGCCTTGGGCCGTTAGACTTCTCTCTTTTTACAAATGATTTTCCACTTGTCTTACAAGAAGCTAAAATGACAATGTTTGCTAATGATTGCACACTGTACACATCAGCACCTATAGCCAGTGAGCTCACTGAGACTCTTAGCAAGCAAGGAGTTACAATCAACTGGTCTTATTAACAATAAACTGACCTTAAATACTGTAAATCTAAAACCAAAAGCATTGTATTTGGTTCGAAGCATTCTCTTAGAGCTAAACCTTCACCGGAGTTGTCCATAAAGGGTGTTACCATCGAAAAAGTTGAAGAAACTGAACTCCTATGAGTAACATTGGATGGTCAGTTATCATGGTCAAGTCATATTGACAAAGTTGTTGTGAAGATGGGGAGAGGTATATCTGTTCTAAAAAGATGTTCTGCGTTTATGTTCAGTTTTTGACCTTGTCCCTTTTTGGGTACTCTTATCTTTTAAAGATATACTTTAACTGTACTGTGTATATGAATATGAATATTGTGTAAATAGTATTATTGTTGTCTTTTTTTCTGTCTTTCCTATATATAGTGCAAGTCAAAAGTTTGGACACACCTACTCATTCAAGGGTTTTTCTTTATTTTTATTATTTTTACATTGTAGAATAATAGTTAAGATATCAAAACTATGAAATAACACATATGTAGTTAGCAAAAAAAGTGTTAAACAAATCAAATTCAGTTCAATGCATCCCAAACCAACTCTATTGGGTTGAGGTCGGGTGATTGGGGAGGCCAGGTCATCTGATACAGCTCTCTATCACTCTCCTTCGTTAAATAGCCCTTACTCAGCCTGAAGGTGTGTTTTGGGTCATTGTCCTGTTGAAAAATAAATTATAGTCCCACTAAGCGAAAATCAGAATGGATGGCATATCGCTGCAGAATGCTGTGGTAGCCATGCTGATTAAGTTTGCCTTGAATTCTAAATAAATCACAGACAGTGTCACCAGCAAAGCACCCCCACACCATCACACATGCTTCACATGGAGGAGGATCATCCATTCACCTATTCTGCGTCTCACAAACCAAAAATCTCAAATTTCAAAATCTCAAATCAGACCAAACGACAGATTCCCACCGGTCTAGTGTCCATTCCTCATGTTTCTTGGCCCAAGCAAGTCTCTTATTATTATTGGTGTCCTTTAGTAGCGGTTTCTTTGCAGCAATTCAACCATTCAACCACTGGGGTGGCAGACAGCCTAGTGGTTAGAGCTTTGGGTCAGTAACCGAAAGGTTACTAAATCGAATCCACTGAGCTGACAAGGTAAAAATATGTCGTTCTGCCCCTGAACAAGGCAGTTAACCCACTGTTCCTAAGCCGCCATTGTAAATAAGAATTTGTTCTTAACTGACTTGCCAGGTTAAATAAAAAAATATATTTTTAAATGAAGGCCTGATACATGCAGTCTCCTTTGAACAGTTGATGTTGAGATGTGTCTGTTACTGTCATGTCTTGTTATGTCTGTTCCTGTCCTTTCTCTTCACTCTGTCTCTCTCTGCTGGTCTTTTTAGGTTACCTTCTCTGTCTCTCATTCTTCAGCTGTTCTACATTTCCCCTAACTAGCTCATTCACTCTTTCCCCACCTGTTCTCTCTTCCCCCTCTGATTAGGTCTCTATTTCTCTCTCTGTTCCTGCTACTTTCAGTGTCTGATTCTTGTTTGTGTTTTTGATACCAGAAGCAAGCTGTCGTCCCGTTTGCTTCCACCTTGTCCTATCCTGTCGGAGTCTGCCTGGCAGGTGCATCCTGCATTATACTACGTTCTTTTGTTCCATTGACTACGTTGGAAGAGGATTTATGCCATTCCTGTTTTTTTATTAAAGAACTCTGTTTTCTGTTAAAACCGCTTTTGGGTCTTCACTCAAGTACATAACAGAAGAATCAGACCAAGAATGGACCCAGCGGCTCCGGACCCTTTTCACTCCGCCGTCGAGATCCAGGGAGCGATGCTAGGCAGACACGAGGAGGAATTGTCTGCTGCTCGACATGCCGTTGAGACCCTGGCCGTCCAAGTCTCCGACCTCACAAGACAGGTTCACCAACTCCGCCTCGATCCACCGCCCACTTCCAGGGTTTCCGAGTCTCCGGAGCCCAGGATCAACAACCCGCCGTGTTACTCTGGGGAGCCCACTGAGTGCCGCTCATTCCTCACTCAGTGTGATGTGGTGTTCTCTCTCCAGCCCAACACTTACTCCAGGAGCGCAGCCCGCATCGCCTACGTCATTTCTCTCCTTACCGGACGGGCGCGTGAGTGGGGCACGGCAATCTGGGAGGCGAGGGCTGAGTGTATTAACCAGTATCAGGACTTTAAGGAGGAGATGATACGGGTTTTTGACCGTTCTGTTTTTGGCGAGGAGGCTTCCAGGGCCCTGTCTTCCCTATGTCAGGGGAATAGATCCATAACGGATTATTCTATTGAGTTTCGCACTCTCGCTGCCTCTAGTGACTGGAACGAGCCGGCTTTGCTCGCTCGTTTTCTGGAGGGTCTCCTCGTCGAGGTTAAGGATGAGATCCTCTCCCGGGAGGTTCCTTCCTGTCTGGACTCCTTAATAGCTCTCGCTATTCGCATAGAGCGACGGTTTGATCTTCGTCGCCGAGCTTGTGGAAAGGAGCTCGCGTTCTCCGTTGCTCCCCTCTCCACATCACTGCCACCTGCCGCATCACTGCCACCCTCCTCCGCCGGCTCGGATGCTGAGCCTATGCAGCTGGGGGGTATCCGCATCTCGGCCAAGGAGAAGGAACGGAGAATCACCAATCGCCTCTGTCTCTACTGCGGCTCCGCTGGTCATTTTGTCACCTCATGTCCAGTAAAAGCCAGAGCTCATCAGTAAAGGGAGGGCTACTGGTGAGCGCAACTACTCAGGCCTCTCCTTCTGGATCACGCACTACCTTTCCGGTCCATCTCCGCTGGCCCGGTTCATCTGCTTCCTGCAGTGCCTTGATAGACTCTGGGGCGGAGGGCTGTTTTATGGACGAGACCTGGGCTCGGGAACATGACATTCCTCTCAGACAGTTAGGGAGCCCACGGCCTTGTTCGCTTTAGATGGTAGTTCTCTCCCCAAGATTCAGCGTGAGACGCTGCCTTTAACCCTCACTGTCTCTGGTAATCATAGCGAAACCATTTCTTTTTTAATTTTTCGTTCACCTTTTACACCTGTTGTTTTGGGTCATCCCTGGCTAGTGCGCCATAACCCTTCTATTAATTGGTCTAGTAATACTATCCTATCCTGGAATGTTTCTTGTCATGTGACCTGTTTAATGTCTGCTATCCCTCCTGTTTCCTCTGTCTCTTCTTCACAGGAGGAGCCTGGCGATTTGACAGGGGTGCCGGAGGAGTATCACGATCTGCGCACGGTGTTCAGTCGTTCCAAGGCCACTTCTCTCCCTCCACACCGGTCGTATGACTGTAGTATTGATCTCCTTCCGGGAACTACTCCACCCCGGGGTAGATTATACTCTCTGTCGGCTCCCGAACGTAAGGCTCTCGAGGATTATTTGTCGGTTTCGCTCAACGCCGGTACCATAGTCTCCTCCTCCTCTCCCGCCGGAGCGGGGTTTTTTTTTGTTCAGAAGAAGGACGGGTCCCTGCGCCCATGCGTGGATTATCGAGGGCTGAATGACATAACAGTTAAGAATCGTTATCCGCTTCCTCTTATGTCTTCAGCCTTCGAGATCTTGCAGGGAGCCAGGTTTTTCACCAAATTGGACCTTCGTAACGCCTACCATCTCGTGCGCATCAGGGAGGGGGACGAGTGGAAGACGGCGTTTAACACTCCGTTAGGGCACTTTGAATACCGGGTTCTTCCTTTCGGCCTCGTTAACGCTCCAGCTGTCTTTCAGGCACTAGTTAACGACGTCCTGAGAGACATGCTGAACATTTTTGTTTTCGTTTACATGGACGATATCCTGATTTTTTCTCCGTCTCTCTCGATTCATGTTCAGCACGTGCGACGCGTCCTCCAGCGCCTTTTGGAGAACTGTCTTTATGTGAAGGCTGAGAAGTGCATTTTTCATGCCGCCTCTGTCCCTTTTCTCGGTTCCGTTATTTCCGCTGAGGGCATTAAGATGGATCCCGCTAAGGTCCAGGCTGTCATTGATTGGCCCGTTCCTAAGTCACGCGTCGAGCTGCAGCGCTTTCTGGGCTTCGCTAATTTCTATCGTCGTTTCATCCGTAACTTCGGTCAGGTGGCAGCTCCCCTCACAGCCCTTACTTCTGTTAAGACGTGCTTTAAGTGGTCCGTTTCCGCCCAGGGAGCTTTTGATCTTCTTAAGAATCGTTTTACATCCGCTCCTATTCTTGTTACACCTGACATCTCTAGACAGTTTGTTGTTGAGGTTGACGCGTCAGAGGTGGGCGTGGGAGCCATTCTTTCTCAGCGCTCTCTCTCTGACGGCAAGGTCCATCCTTGCGCGTTTTTCTCTCATCGCTTATCGCCGTCAGAACGTAATTATGATGTTGGTAATCGCGAACTGCTCGCCATCCGCTTAGCCCTAGGCGAATGGCGACAGTGGTTGGGGGGCGACCGTTCCTTTTGTCGTTTGGACTGACCATAGGAACCTTGAGTACATCCGTTCAGCCAAACGACTTAATGCGCGTCAGGCTCGTTGGGCTCTGTTTTTCGCTCGTTTCGAGTTTGTTATTTCTTATCGTCCGGGCTCAAAAAACACCAAGCCTGATGCTTTATCTCGTCTCTTCAGTTCTTCTGAGGTCTCCACCGACCCCGAGGGGATTCTCCCTGACGGGCGTGTTGTCGGGTTGACTGTCTGGGGAATTGAGAGGCAGGTAAAGCAAGCACTCGCTCACACTCCGTCGCCGCGAGCTTGTCCTAGGAACCTTCTGTTCGTTCCCGTTCCTACTCGTCCGGCCGTTCTTCAGTGGGCCCACTCTGCCAAGTTAGCCGGCCACCCCGGCGTTCGGGGTACGCTCGCTTCCATTCGCCAGCGTTTCTGGTGGCCCACTCGGGAACGTGACGCGCGTCGATTTGTCGCCGCTTGTTCGGTCTGCGCGCAGACTAAATCTGGGAACTCTCCTCCTGCCGGCCGTCTCAGACCGCTTCCCATTCCCTCTCGACCGTGGTCTCACATCGCTTTAGATTTTATCACCGGACTGCCTTCATCAGCGGGGAAGACAGTTATTCTTACGGTTGTCGATAGATTCTCTAAGGCGGCTCATTTCATTCCTCTCGATAAGCTCCCTTCTGCTAAGGAGACGGCTCAGATCATTATCGAGAATGTTTTCCGTATTCATGGCCTTCCTTCTGACGTCGTTTCCGACAGAGGCCCGCAGTTCACGTCTCAATTTTGGAGGGAGTTTTGCCGTTTGATTGGGGCTTCCGTCAGTCTCTCGTCCGGCTTTCATCCCCAGTCTAACGGTCAAGCCGAACGGGCCAATCAGACTGTTGGTCGCATTTTACGCAGCCTTTCATTTCGTAACCCTGCGTCTTGGTCAGAACAGCTCCCCTGGGCAGAGTACGCCCACAACTCGCTTCCCTCGTCTGCTACCGGTCTATCCCCTTTTCAGTGTAGCCTCGGGTACCAGCCTCCGCTGTTCTCATCTCAGCTCGCCGAGTCCTGCGTCCCCTCCGCTCAGGCTTTTGTCCAGCGTTGCGAGCGCACCTGGAAGGGGGTCAGGTCGGCACTTTGCCGTAATAGGGCGCAGACTGTGAGGGCCGCTAATAAGCGTAGGACCAAGAGTCCTAGATATTGTTGCGGTCAGAGAGTATGGCTCTCCACTCAGAACCTTCCCCTTAAGACAGCTTCTCGCAAGTTGGCCCCGCGGTTCATTGGTCCGTTCCGTATTTCTCAGGTCATTAATCCTGTCGCAGTGCGACTTCTTCTCCGCGCTATCTTCGTCGCGTTCACCCGGTCTTCCATGTCTCCTGTGTTAAGCCCGTTCTTCGCGCCCCCGCTCGTCCCTCCCCCCCCATCCTTGTCGAGGGCGCACCCATCTACAGGGTTCGTAAGATTTTGGACATGCGCCCTCGGGGCCGTGGTCAGCAGTACCTAGTGGATTGGGAGGGGTACGGTCCTGAGGAGAGGAGTTGGGTTCCCTCTCGGGACGTGCTGGACCGTTCGCTGATCGATGATTTCCTCCGTTGCCGCCAGGTTTCCTCCTCGAGTGCGCCAGGAGGCGCTCGGTGAGTGGGGGGGGTACTGTCATGTCTTGTTATGTCTGTTCCTGTCCTTTCTCTTCACTCTGTCTCTCTCTGCTGGTCTTTTTAGGTTACCTTCTCTGTCTCTCATTCTTCAGCTGTTCTACATTTCCCCTAACTAGCTCATTCACTCTTTCCCCACCTGTTCTCTCTTCCCCCTCTGATTAGGTCTCTATTTCTCTCTCTGTTCCTGCTACTTTCAGTGTCTGATTCTTGTTTGTGTTTTTGATACCAGAAGCAAGCTGTCGTCCCGTTTGCTTCCACCTTGTCCTATCCTGTCGGAGTCTGCCTGGCAGGTGCATCCTGCATTATACTACGTTCTTTTGTTCCATTGACTACGTTGGAAGAGGATTTATGCCATTCCTGTTTTTTTATTAAAGAACTCTGTTTTCTGTTAAAACCGCTTTTGGGTCTTCACTCAAGTACATAACAGTTACTTGAACTGTGAAGCATTTATTCGGCCTGCAATCTGAGGTGCAGTTAACTCTAATGAAGTTATCCTCTGCAGCAGAGGCAACTCTGGGTCTTCCTTTCCTGTGGTGGTCCTCATGAGAGCCAGTCTCATCATAGCACTTGATGGTCTTTGTGACTGCACTTGAAGAAACTTTCAAAGTTCTTGACATTTTCCGGACTGACTGACCTTCATGTCTTAAAGTAATGATGGACTGTCATTTCTCTTTACTTATTTGAGCTGTTCTTGCCATAATATGGGCTTGGTCTTTTACCAAATAGGGCTTTCTTCTGTATTCTACCCCTACCTTGTCACAACACAACAGATTGGCTCAAACGCATTAAGAAGGAGAGAAAATCCACAAATTAACTTTTAACAAGGCACACCTGTTAATTGAAATGCATTCCAGGTGACTACCTCGTGAGGCTGGTTGAGATAATGCCAAGAGTGTGCAAAGCTGTCACAAAGGCAAAGGGTGTCCACTTTGAAAAATCTCAAATATATATTTTGATTTTTTTAACACTTTTTTTGGTTACTACATGATTCCATATGTGTTATTTCATAGTTTTGATGCCTTCACTATTATTCTACAATGTATAAAGTAGTAAAAATAAAGATACACCTTTAAATGAGTAGGTGTGTCCAAACTTTTGACTGGGACTGTATGACTCTTATTGTATTTTTATTTTTTAAATTTAATGTAATATCTTATGTTGTTCTTGTCTATTACTGTTCTGTACGTTTTATGTGGACCCCAGGAAGAGTAACTGCTGCATGTGCCGTATCTAATGTGGATCCTAATAAACTAAACTAACCCCCAGACCGATGGCAAGCACTCACTCCACTTTTCCCATAAGGTATTCACTACCTCTGCTATTGCAACCTCCAGCATTTTTGCCACCTGACCTAACTGATCCCTCGTTACTTTGAGAAGACCCCAGCTATCCTCTACCTTAGCACGAAACACTGCTGACTCAAACACCCCTTAGTCAAAATCACCACGCCAAACACAAAAAAATAAATAAACTGACAAAGTCCTGATAGCCACTTGCTCACCGCTAACCAACCAATACATGCACGCTCTCAAAGCCCTAGAGATAACTACTTATACCAGGCAAAAACCAAACCACCATGCCATGCTCAAAAGCTACAAACCATAGCCACAGTTAGCCACTAGCTGAGCACTAACACAACCCAATTTACCAAAGCCACAAACCATAGCAACCGTTAGCCACTAGCGTAGTGCTAATACAAACGCATGTGCCATTTCCTACAGACTCCAAACTGGGAAATATAATCCTGCAAACAGGACTAGCAAAAGCTACTAAAACCATAGCCAAAACAGTCAACAAAAAGTTTCCGGCCCACGAGCAAATCACCTCATCACTCCTACAGTTGCTCATGATTACCAGCTGCCATAAATGTACTGCCATGGCAGGCACAGCGACACCAAACATTTCTGTTGACCAGAGCCATCAGCTATTTTCAAACTCACACTAACACTTCTGCAAACCACTCCTAGCATGCGAACACAGAACAAACACCTGCTACAGACTTTGTCAACAAATGCACTGAACCGTACTGGTTAAACATCATTAAGGACTTAAAATGGTCCACACACACCGCACAGTCATGAAGAGGGCATGACAGCACCTCTTCCCATTCAGGAGAATGTAAAGATTTGTCATGAGCACTTGGATCCTCAAAAAGTTATGTATCCGCACCATCGAGAGCATCTTGACTCACGACAGAGGGTGGTGCAGACAGCCCAGTACATCACTGTGGTCAAGCTTCCTTCCATCCAGGACCTCTATTTCAGGCAGTGTCAGAGGAATGGACGAGAAATTGCCAAAGGCTCGAGCCACCAAGCCATAGACTGTCCACTCTGCTACTCTCAAGCAAACGCTACCAGAGCATCGACTCTCGGACCAGCTGGCTCCGAGACAGCTTCTACCCCCAAGCCATAAGGTTGCTAAATAGCCATAAGACTGCTAAATAGTTAATTATTGGTTACCTGGACTATCTGCGCTGACACTATCTTGCACTGGCTCTCTGCGCAATCTCAAGACCGTACTGTATATACACACTATACAGTGCCTTCAGAAAGTATTCATACCCCTAGACTTCTTTAAAATGTTGTTACATTTATCAAAATGGATGAAAAAAACACAAAAAAACATCTAAACACAATACCCCATAACGACAAAGTGAAACATGTTTTTAGAGCATGTTGCAGATGTATTGAAAATTAAATACAGAAATATTTCATTCGCATAAGTATTCACACCCCTGAGATAATACTTTGTGGAAGCACCAGCTGTGATTCTTTCTGGGTAAGTCTCTAAGACTTCTCCACACCTGGATTGTGCAACATTTGCCCATTTAATATTTTCTAAATTCTTCAAGCTCTGTCAAATTGGTTGTTGATCAATGCTAGACAACCATTTTCAGGTCTGGCCTTAGATTTAAGTGAAAACTGTAACTTGTCCACTCAAGAACATTCACTGTCTTCTTGGCAAGCAACTCCAGTGTAGATTTGGCCTTGTGTTTTATGTTATTGTCCTGGTGAAAGGTGAATTTATCTCCCAGTGTCTGATGGAAAGCAGACTGAACCAGTTTTTCCTTTAGGATTTTGCCTGTGCTTGGCTCCATTCCGTTTATTTTTTATCCTGAAAAACTCCCCAGTCCTTAATGATTACAAGCATACCCATGAGATGATGCAGCCACGACTATGCTTGAAAATATGGAGAGTGGTACAAGTATTGTATAGTATTGGATTTAACTAGAACATAACACTTTGTATTCAGGACAAAAGGTTCATTACTTTACCACATTTTTCGCAGTATTACTTTAGTGCCGTGTTGCAAACAGATGCATGTTTTGGAATATTTTTGTTCTGTACAAGCTTCCATCTTTTCACTATGTCCATTGAGGTTAGTATTGTGGATTAACTACAATGTCATTGATTCACCCTCCCTTTTCTCCTATCACATTCATTAAACTCTGTAACTGTTTTTAAGTCACCATTGGCCTCCCTGAGCAGTTTCCTTCCTCTCCGGCAATTGGGATTGGAAGGACTCCTGTGTCTTTTTAGTGACTTGGTGTATTGATACACCATCTAAATTGTAATTCATTAGTTCACCAGGCTCAAATGTATATTCAATGTCAGATTTCTCTGCAAGGCATTGGAAACCTCCCTGGTCTTTGTGGTTGAATCTGTGTTTGAAATTCACTGCTCGACTGAGGGACCTTACAGATAATTGTATGTGTGGGATACAGAGATGAGGTAGTCATTCAAAGATTATGTTATTAAACACAATTATTGCACACAGTGTGTCCATGCAACTTATTATGTGACCTATTAAAGAACAGACTAAATGTGTTCTGGGAATGTTCTTGTAACATCAGATGAAGTGTTTTACACCCTAAAATAAACATTGTATAATCCTCTGCACAACTGGAAAGTTGTTTGTGTTTTGGGAACATATCTTTTGCGATGTCTCCACAATGTTCCCACCAGACTGTTCCCACAACCTAATAAAACATTCTGGGAACCTTAAAAGAACAGACAAAATGTGTTCCGGGAACTTTCTTGCAACATCAGGTAAATGTTTTATGCAAACATTGTATCATCATCAGCACAACTGAACCATTTTTGTGTTATGAGAACATTTGCTGCAACCTAACGAATGTTCTGGGAACTTTCACATAACTTATTTTGGTTTGCTGGGAAAGCATTACTGGTGCATTGTGTTATTACATTACCTGGAAGCTTAATGAGAACTTTTGGGAAATGTTCTGTGGTGGTTGTTACAGATGTTATGTGTACAACATTTTAATGAATGTTAGGAGAACATTCCAAGGATATTTAATTTAAAGCATAATTATTATTATTTTTAAAGATTGCGTTATCAAAAAAAATGTTTTGTATCATCCTAATGTTAGATAAGACCCCAACTAGAACTTAATGGGAACCTTAGCTAATGTTTTGGGGAATGTTCCCGGGAGTGTGGAAATGTTACCTGGATGTTTGTCTATGTCCTAACACTAACCTTCCCACCAGATTATGGCAACTGTATATGCTATGCAAACTGTTACTCTGATATGAGCTGTTTTCTGAAAATACCAGGTGCGTTCAGACAGATTCTGAGGCTACCAGTTTTTGATCATAACTATTCCAGGGGGCTTCTTCAAAGAAATAACTTCCCACTTCACTTCCTAGTCGGAACAAAAAGTCCTCTCGAAATGAATGGCTTTTGCTCACAGCATGTGGCCGCAGCTGGCAGTATTGTTGCCCACTCTCTTGCTCCGGCCAGAGAGCGAGGGAGAGAAGGCCACGCTACAGGTACGCACATGAAAGGAGTGTAATTATACCCTCGCTTCCTTTAAACACTGTGTTCACTGCTCTGCTTTGTAAGAGTCGCAGTTTGACTGTTTGAACATTGTTGTTTATAGGTGGGATATTCAATTGCAATTTGTATCATTGAACAGAAGCAACGGATGCTTACTTGATGATTACTGTGTTTTTCATGGTCTTGAGATGTGGCCACGGAGGGTTGGATTCCAAGCTGCTGCTGATGATGATGATGATGATGATGATGGTATGATGACAACTACAACAAAGAACTGGATATTCAGCCAGCAGAAACTCTCACAGCATGCATGAGATCCTCCATCAAAAGAGGTCAAACATAAAGATCACCAATGTGTCAATAAGATATTGTTGTAAGCTGTTGTGGCACATAAAACAGATACTCTCATCAAGCATGAGCGGTCTGTGTGCAGTCCCACTGCATTAAAAAACTGTACACCGAAGCCTCAGTCAAGCATAAAGATCCCTACACTGTCACAAAGGGTTTATGAATCACTACTAAACAGCATGTGCCTCAGAATGACAGCAGTCATGTGACAGGACATCATGCTCTATGATCAATGACATGACATCAGCTCCTGGGTAGTTCATGGCACATCATGTCATATATCACTTATCATATATGGCCCAACTGTCAGGAAACAGCACGTAAGTCATTCATACAGTACATGGCTCCTGTTGAGTAACACCCCGTGGCTATAACGTATGGACAACACAAGGTGAGTTATGTCTGGTGATGGTGACATACATTCTATGAAGGCACTCTTTTACGGGAGAAAGTTAATGGCGGCTGGTTTCCTCTTCTTTGTATGTACTCGTCCCACATTTACTAAATTGATCCATGTGCTCCCCACACACAGTCCCTGAGTCTCCAATGTACATCATAGCCATTCTACTATCCCGGAAGGTAAATAGCTCCAGGGGATCAACATTGCAACTGACGTTGTCCTCCTCCTAAGTATGGTATATGTTTAAGTTTTGCAAGCAGAGCAAAAAGGCACATTTCCATTGTAAATATTTGAGGGACTTCCCCCACGCTACCCTTGATTGACCCAAACTCCACCCAAGTAAAAATACATATCTCCATTGTAACATGTGGAGGATTACATACTACTAAGAACTATTCCATATTCTAGTATACTTTTCTATTCTAGACAGATACCTAGTTTCTACTATCACTTACAGTCTAATTCAATCGGAGTGCTGGAGAAGTTCCAGTGTCACCTCCTTCCTCCCTGCATCTCCGCTGTGTTACAGTAGAGGCTCTATCATGGGTGTTGTTTATTATTCAGACAGTGGCTTCCTCATGTATATTTAATGAGCATCAGGCTCATTTTAATACCACTGGACGTGGTTCAGGGGTGGTAAATCTACACCCGTGTCCCACTAATGTGTTTAATTAGAGGTGATTTATCACGCATATTAATTATTGATAATAAGGCTATGTGGTGTGCAGTCAATGGGGTGTAGAGAAATAGAGCGCAGGTGATGAAGGGACCCAAATATAATGGCAAATGAGATGTAGAGGGCAACGTCTTGCAGAAGTGCTTCCTGACCTGATAGCACACTCTGTCTGTTTGTGCGTGCGTGTGTGTTTTTGGGTGTGCTCAGTCCTAAAATATATTTACAGTACAGACAATATGTGTACAGAAGTGTTTATGTAAATGTAAATGTAAAAGTTTATGTAAATGTGTATTAAGTCCAGCAGAGTGGTCACTGCAAACATGTTCATTGAACATCAGACAACTCTACACTCTTAGAAAAAAAGGTGCTATCTAGAACCTAAAAGGGTTGTTCGGCTGTCCCTATAGGAGAACCCTTTTTGCTTCCAGGTAGAACCCCTTTGGTTCCAGGTAGAACCCTTTCCACAGAGGATACTACATGGAGGCCAAAAGGGTTCCACTTGGAACCAAAAAGGGTTCTCCTATAGGGACAGCTGAACAACCCTTTTGAAACCCTAAGAGTAAATACTGCATGTGCCTCTGGACCGACACTGTGTATGTGTACTCTTACTGTATATCCAGGTGAATGACTAAGGAGGGGAGGGATCCGAGGTAGTGGAGCCGACATCCTTGAGCGGTTAAAGGATCCTCCGTCTCCAGAACTGCTCTGAAAGGCTGGGATGAAAAAGGGAGAGAGAGAGAAAAGCCAGGGATTAACCAAAGGAGCTTCCCTGTGGCTAGCTGTCCTTCTTTCCCAGGAACACTGTAATATGATTACTCTGCTGTTTGCCATCGGTCCAGTGGTTAAGCACTATGGAGAAGAGGGCTTGACTACCTCCACTGGGGAAGTTTTGGAATTCTGCTCCACTGGGAACAGCTGGGTTCTTACACTGGGTGAGCGAGAGGGGGGGGGGGGGGGGCAGAGAGACACACACATACACCTACTGCTTTTCACAGCACCGAGGAATGCACAGTACTCCACGACCAACCACTCATTGGCTAATGGGCATTCTTAGTTTGGCCCTGGCCTCTTTCTCTTGGTCTGCCCAACTGAAAGAGTGGATGCACTCCTAGAGAATGGAGCTATGCAAGACATCCCACAGAAAAGCTTTATCTGAAGTGGTCCAAGGAAAAAGACCACATGGATGGACCCTCCAGGCCTCCATAGTTGTAACTTTCCACATGGATATCGCTCAGGGACACTTGAGGCTGAGCTGGTGAAATGGACTTCTGACCTTTGATTGTCCTCCAGGTTTTTCATCATAGTTGGAAATACAAGTGGATTCCATACTGATTTGTAAATAAGGACTTTGTCAGTTAAAAGTAGATGTCAGCGCGATGTCTTAGATGTGACTCTGTGTGTGTGTGTGTGTGTGTGTGTGTGTGAGTGTGTGTGTGTGTGTGTGTGTGTGTGTGTGTGTGTGTGTGTGTGTGTGTGTGTGTGTGTGTGTGTGTGTGTGTGTGTGTGTGTGTGTGTGTGTGTGTGTGTGTGTGTGTGTGTGTGTGTGTGTGGTATACACTGTGTGTATAAAACATTAGGAACACCTTATTGAGTTGCACCCCCTTTTGCGCTCAGACTAACCTCAATTTGTCTGCGCATGGATTCTACAAGGTGTTGAAAGCATTCCACAGGGTGGTGGACCATTCTTGATACACACGGGAAGCTGTTGAGTCTGAAAAACCCAGCATCTTTGAGGTTCTTGACACACTCAAACCGATGCGCCTGGCACCTACTACCATACCCAATTCAAAGGCACTTCAATCTTTTGTCTTGTCAATTCACCCTCTGAATGGCTCACATACAAAACCATGTCTTAATTGTCTCAAGGCTTAAAAATCATTCTTTAACATGTCTCCTACCCTTCATCTACACTGATTGAAGTGGATTTAACAAGTGACATCAATAAGGGATCATAGCTTTCACCTGGTCAGTCTATGTCATGGAAAGAGCAGGTGTTCCTAAGGTTTTGTACACTCAGTGTATGTACAAGATAAGCATGACTATGTCTATGATTTATTTCTGTGTGCGTTTGACAGTAGGTGTCACACAATGCTATATTGACACGTCACATAATTTACAAACACAAACTGCAGCATATTTAACTTGCCTTCTATTGGGTCCCTATTGTTTGTGTGGGGCGGAGACACACACGTGAAATACATTTTATAACATTTTCGCTGAAAGAGAACTCCAGGGAGCCGCCTTTTAATAGGCTTGGTATTCATTGGGCCCTTGACCAAGCAAGGGACCCAGGGCTCCTTCTGTGAAAGGCAGCCCAACTCTTGAAAGGACCTCAAAAACTCATTAGCCAACAGAGGAGCATCTCTGAGATACGAGATAGGTTGGTGGACCATGTGGAAAGGTATAGGAGAGGTAAAGGGGAGAGAGAGAGTGACCCAGAGAGAGAGAGAGAGAGAGAGAGAGAGAGAGAGAGAGAGAGAGAGTGACCGAGAGAGAGAGAAAGAGAGAGAGAGAGAGAGAGAGAGAGAGAGAGAGAGAGAGAGAGAGACCGAGAGAGAAAAGAGAGAGAGAGAGAGAGAGAGAGAGAGAGAGAGAGAGAGAGAGAGAGAGAGACCGAGAGAGAAAGAGAGAGAGAGAGAGTGACCCAGAGAGAGAGAGAGAGAGAGAGAGAGTGACCGAGAGAGAAAGAGAGAGAGAGAGAGAGTGACCGAGAGAGAGAGAGAGAGAGAGAGAGAGACAGAGAAAGAGCGAGAGACAGAGAGACAGAGAGAAAGAGCTCATCTAGGACAGTACGCGACAGGCATGTACTGTTGATGTGTCTCTATGACTACCTGTCAGAGATAACTGGCCTCACATGACAATGGATATTTTTTGTGTATATCATAGAAAGAGTTCTGTCTTATGAAATTCAATTGTTAGATAATTACGAGGTAATCACCTAATGATTACTATTTGGTGTCTTTGTAAATCAGTGAATAAAGCACAATTACAATTCCATCAGGATTGTAAATAAAGTGCCACCTCGTCTCCATTTCTAAATGCATGTTCTTTTTCGCAAGCAGTTCTGATAATTTTTTTCGCTTTTGTGTCCATTTAACATTACTGTGATGTCATCAGATTAGATGTGTATTTATTTAGTGGGAATATTAATGTCTGGTCTCTTCTTGATTATCATCCATGCAACAGATGCAACAAGTGGCTAATTTTCAGGCTTATCGTAGATCATAACAGCTGCTAATTGACTCTCTCTCTCTCTCTCTCTCTCTGGGCATAATTCTAGTGTGGCGCTCTCACTAAAACAGTAATTAGTCTGTTGGAACACTAGCAGTCATTTACAAGGCCCATGCCACCACTGAAAGACAATAACTACTATAAGAAACTATTGGTCCAATTACTGTCATATTTGGTTGAAAAATGTTCAACTGTAGTTATAGATCTGTAGTTATAATGCAACATTTCAAGGGCAATGCATTGTCCTTGCAGTTTTTGAGTTAGATCAACCGGGTCATCACAATCAATTTAAATGACAAAAATGTAAATGGCATACGTATGAGAATTATCTGGAACACAAACACAGGAACAGCTTAGAGTTGGGAAGGCATGGGTCTTTTCAAATGATGTGCATTGAATCAGGGTGCTATGGTGCTGACTAATTAGTCACATGGTTAATCAGTCTCTCTGGTTGAACTTCCGAAAACTCCCTATTTATTGGATAGGCCACATTCCTAACCATCGCCTTGGTGAGGCGCTCCCATTGGACCGTTGTCTTTGTAGTACCAGTGTACAGTCAAACCTAAAGACATCTCAGTGCCTCAGTCTGTGAGAGCCCTGGGAGAAGAATTTTTCTTTCTTGAACGCAGATTGAGTTATATCCCCTCAGAGCGCATTTATTGTTCCCTGATTGGCTTAGTCAAACCAGCCAAAGAGCTCAGCTAACACCAGTGAAATGTTTAAATGGGTTTAAATATGTTAATTATTAATGAGGCAATTATCTGGGTTTGGCGTGGGTTTGGCGTGGGTTTGGCGTTGTTTTGGTGCTCTCCAGTCCCTCTGTCTGCCTATCACCTGTCAAAGACAAAGGAAATCACTTCCTGTGGTTAATTAGTGTGGAGAATTCAATAAGAAAGGCATATTTGAGAAACGTCATTGAATCTACGGCGCTGTACAATCTTGACAACAGTGTGGGGTCAGTTGAGTCTCCTCCTCCCCCTCCCTCACATGGATGGAGGATTGATGGTGAGACCATGGAGACCTATTACATTATCTATTTAATTAGGTGGGTGAGACCGCTTAAAGCAGAGAAGTTTGGTCAGAGAAGTGAATTGATAACATAAACTATACTGAGACAGGTATGGATTGACTGTACCCGAGAAGACGACAGTGTGAGTGTATTAGAGAACGTTGTCGCTCTGTCCTTTTTTTGTCGTTTATGATCTTTTCATTATTAGCGTTCCTCTTTTCTATTCTCTTCTTGGGAGCCAGTGTTCAAAGCAGTAGTGAGTCATCATGTAGTGTTGGTATAAATAGAGAAATACCATGCTCTAGATGGAACGCTGAAAACACCCAACTTAGTCTGTCGCAGTCAGGAAGACAAACTGATCGGCGGTTCTAACCCCTAACTGGACATTCATGTAGCCATGCACAAACAGACATGAACACAGACACAATACTCTCTCTCACCTCAACATAGTGTCTTGAACTGAACTAGCCTTTCATTGGCATCTGCCTACATGTCTATGTGGATTGGACAACAGTCTACTTACATCCAGGGTTTAATTTTCATGACACCACTATGAGTAATATAGTCAATAAATGCTCTGATCTCTTTCCAAACCCACTTATATTACAAACTTTCAACCCGTGGTCTTTTTCAGACTTTATTTGTTTTGTTTTTTAAGCCAATGCTGATTGGTTCTTTCCCCAGGCCTCAGCCCAGACGTTTGCACATCCAGACAATGTTATCCAGACATATGATGACGGAAGTGTGTTCACTACAAGCCTGCGGCACTTCATTAATTAGTTATTAACCCACATCTATTTCCACAAAATATGACATGCATATTGTGACAGTTTATCTAATGGTCAGAGTGAGATTTGGACGATCGAGCTGAGTGGTGATAGAGAACGGAAACTTTCTGAAAATGTTGGGGGTGTGGACAATAGGCTTTTATTTTCCAGACTTTTACAGAGTGCTTTTATAGTTTCCCTGTTGCCAACATTGTCAAAACGCACTGATCATGTTTCAGCAACATTATTATAGTTCTTAAGAATACTTCCTCAACTCAGGTCATTATACTTGTCACCTGAAACTGACCAAGCAGCCTTGTTGGTACAACTGCCATTCTTCTGGTCTGACAAGACGAACAGTATTGATTAGGGATCATCTTAACTGAGGCACTTTGTCTACTGACCAGCCAGGTGAAGGCTGAAGCCTTAGAATGGATGGGTAAATATGCACTTGGTCAACAAAACACCTAGGTCACCCATTAACCTAACCTAAAGGAAGAAGACCACTGTTAAAGGAAGGACAGTGAAACTGCACTGTCGGTTAGGGGCTTGTAAGTAAGCATTTCACTGTTGTATTCGGCGCATGTGACTAATACAATTTGATTTGATTTGAATAGCCTATAAGGAATTCTGCAACCAACTCGACAAACAAATATACATTTTGAGTGTTGGTTTTTTGATAGATTATTATTTGATTTTGGATTATAGTGCAATTTGGGGTGGCAGGTAGCCTAGTGGTTAGAGCATTGGGCCAGAAACCGAAAGGTTGCTAAATCGAATCCCTGAGCTGACAAGGAAAAAATATGTCATTCTGCCCCTGAACAAGGCAGTTCACCCACTGTTCCTGTCATTGTAAATAAGAATTAGTTCTTAATTTACTTACCAAGTTAAATTAAATAAAAAATATAGGACAACATCAAGCTTTTCATGTAAATTGTAGAAATGCAAAGACAATGTTATGTTATTGTCTTGTGGCTACCCCTGTACATAAACCCGGGAAGGGCTTGTTTTAAAAGTAAGTTCCACACAAAGTATGGTGTAGCATGATAGAGATTGGTAAATAGAGAAAACATTTATTTTTGTTTTACGAAATTAAATTAATGCATGTAAGATATGTTGCTCGTTACTATTTTTGATTTCATACTGTTGTTGGTTTTAGAGAAGAGTCACTGAGAAAGAGTAGTTGACTTCAGCACATGTGAACGGCAATGTGTTTAGGACTAAATCCACTGTTGGTCAGAGGTTGGGGTCAGGGGTCAGAGAGGCAGGCTACAGTCCCGGAGAAGCCCCCAGATTTATACAAGTGTAAAAAAAAAGGCCATTCAGTCTCAGTGTGTGTGCGTGTGCGTGTGCGCGTGTGCGTGTGTGTGTGTATGCGTGTGCGTGCGTGCGTGTGTGCCTGAAACCATTTCTGAGGTGGAAACATTGACACTCGTCAGCCATATTGATACTGACTAGACAAACAAATGCAAGAGAGAAATGGCTACGAGGAAATTAATGATTTCAGACACTCATGATTAGTTTGACAGCCAATCCCTCTCGTGCGCTCTTCAGGACAAATCTGGTATTTATTCTGTGTTCGATAATTCTGATGGCTCTGATTATCTCTGTTTATCAACCGGGATTTGGGCTTATCACCGTAATTAACCCGATACTTTGAATGAGAAAACTAGCAATTACTGTGGAAAGTCACTATCACTCCCCAATATCGCACAGATAAGCCCCAACCACGGTCTGCTAGTGAAATGAAAATGACTTAATTTATCAAAACAAACTAGTGTTAAAGGGTATGTCTCAAGATTATTTGATATTTTTTTTTCAGATTTTGTCCCCCAGACTGAAGAAGATATATATTTCCACACTATTCACACTCTGTCCCATGTTTATAAAAGTAAAATGTAGTCAAAAAATTTGATTTTCCTGTGTTTTATATATATTTCCACACTATGAGGTTGGAATAATGAAATGTCCGCCAGCTTTGGTCAGATGGTGTTGTGGCCTGCCTGGTGACATTACAGGGCAGGTACATTTTTAAATGTATTTTATTTAACCTTTAATTAACTAGGCAAGTCAGATAAGAACTAATTCTTATTTACAATGATGCCCTACCCCGGCCAAACCCTAACAACACAGCTATTTTTTTCTCCATTTTTGACAATGTTTATTAAAAACAATTACAGTAAGGTACTTGTTACCCAGTAATGATTTGATATTGAGATAAAAACGGCTGCATTTGACTTTTAAAGATGGACAGTTAGCCGTGAAGTGTGAAAACGCTAATATACAGTGCATTTGGAAAGTATTTAAACCTCTTCCCTTTTCCACATTTTCTTAAGTTACAGCCTTATTCTAAAACTGATTAAAATAAATGTGTGTCCTCATCAATTAACACACAATATCCCATAATGCAAATGTTTAAAAAATAAAAAAACGAAATACCTAATTTACATACACGGTAAGTATTCAGACCCTTTGCTATGAGACTCCAATTGAACTCAGGTGCATCCTGTTTCCGTTGATCATCCTTGAGATGTTTCTACAATTTGATTGGAGTCCACCTGTGGTAAATTCAATTTATTGGACATGATTTGGAAAGGCACATATCTGTCTATATAAGGTCCCACAGTTGACAGTGCATGTCAGAGCAAAAACCAAGCCAGGAAGGAATTGTCAGTAGAGCTTCGAGACACAATTGTGTAGAGGCACAGATCTGGGGAAGGGTACCAAAACATTTCTGCAGCATTGAAGGTCTGCAAGAAAACAGTGGCCTCCATCATTCTTAAATGGAAAACGTTTGGAACCACCAATACTCTTCCTAGAGCTGGCCCCCGGCAAAACTGAGCAATTAGGGGAGAAGGGCCTTGGTCAGGGAGGTTACCAAGAACCCAATGGTACCTCTGGCAAAGCTCCAGAGTTCCTATGTGGAGATGGGAGAACCTACCAGAAGGACAACCATCTCTGCAGCACTCCACCAATCAGGCCTTTATGATAGTTGCCAGATGGAAGCCACTCCTCAGTAAAAGGCACATGACAGATCACTTGGAGTTGGAAAAACGGCACCCAAAGGACTCTCAGACCATGAGAAACAAGATTCTCTGGTATGATGAAACCAAGATTGAACTCTTTTGCCTGAATGCCAAGCGTCACGTCTGGAGGAAACCTGGCCCCATCCTTATGGTGAAGCATGGTGATGGCAGCATCATGCTGTGGGGGTGTTTTTCAGTCAGGATCGAGGGAAAGATGAACAGAGAAAAGTACAGAGAGATCCTTGGTGAAAAAATGCTCCAGAGCACACAGAACAATGACCCTAAGCACACAGCCAAGACAACGCACGAGTAGCTTCAGGACAAATCTCTGAATGTCCTTGAGTGGCCCAGCCAGAGCCCAGACTTGAACCTGATCATACATCTCTGGAGAGACCTGAAAATAGCTGTGCAGCAATTTTCCCCATCTAACCTGACAGAGCTTGAGAGGATCTACAGAGAAGAATGGGATAAACTCCCCAAATGCAGGTGTGCCCAGCTTGTAGTGTCATACCCAAGAAGACTTGATGCTGTAATCCTTTGTCATTATGAGGTAATGTGTGTAGAATGATGAGGGGAAAAAATGCATCAATTTTAGAATAAGGCTGTAACGTAACAAAATGTGAATACTTTCCGAATGCACCGTGAAAACCATTGACTTGTATTGGATTTGCAACACAAATGCTAAAAAGTTTGCATTTGAATCAGTGGCTCGGTAAACAAAACTCAAGCATGGATTGTTGTCATACCTTTTCCATAGACTCCTTACAGGTTAAGGAAACCAATATATAATTTAGTAATTTGGGTGAACTCACCCTTTAAATTACCACTCAACCATTTGCTTGGACAGTTGCAGAGTCACACCATGTGCTGGCAAGTCCATATCACATTCGAGTTTAACATTTAACAGGAACCTCTGTATTGTTTGTAGTGCAGTGATAATAATATAGTGTTATAATTTACCACTTTATTTCCTCTCCCCCAGTAAAATGGGGATTAAATGGAGATGAAGGCAGTGCCTCTTTTCTTTATCCATGGGTAAGCCAGCACAGCATGCAGCTCGAAGGTGATGAAGCACTCTGTGATCCTCACACAGATGGAGCTAAAAACTCTCCATGCACCGCTGCACATTAAAATACTCTACTTACGACCCACATCTATCTCATGTTTCCCATCTTAATATATTTTTGCAATATCACCATTGGTCAGTATGAGATGACAGACCTGTTGCTTGTGGCTTGTTTTGTGTGAGGGGATTCAACATGATAGCTAGATGTTAAATGTAACTAATGAGAAACTATTTTCTGCACACAATTCCCGGTGACATTTGGACTATTAGGTAAATAATAGAATATGTTATTATTTTGGTTTAGTTAATGACAACCATGTTCTTCCCATAAGGGTTTGGCAGCATCTTGCAGTAGCCAATTCATATAAACAAAATATTTGAAAAAGTTTGAAAATGACAAAATTATTGCTACCACAATTAGCAAAATACTGTGTCTTTCCAAAAAAATGATAGGCCCACCTTCTCTATTGTGTGCCTGGCTATGCATGTTAAAATGCAAATACTATGTAACACACCTACAGACTGGTATTTCTTGGTCCAGCACAACTAGTTATAGCCTAGGGGCTATTACAGTATAAAACTAGTTTTCCCATCACAGTTTAAAACACAATTGGTCAGTCGTTATTATTGTACTGATACAGTAGCAGTGAGTGTGTTTTAGTGCATACAGCAGCCTATACCTTGTAACTCCCAATAGGCCTACTGTAGACAGCTCAACGCCTGTTGGCTAAAAGCCAACAAGTTGTAAAAACACAAGCTGTAGTCAAGTGGCACTGGTGGGACAAAATAAAAGGAATATAAATGTTATATTTTGATAATTGATAAAGTAGATGGATATCTATTTTTCATCAGTAAATATTTATATTCATTATTCATACACTTTCTTGGACAATTATCCTCAATATTCTGCATGTACATGTTAATTTTCTCTTACTATATGGGTTACCTAATTACATAATGATTTCGACTTTTAAAATGTTCAGATTTAGACGATTACTCTAGGCAGGTAGCCTAGTGGAAAGCGCCGTTGGGCCAGTAACCGAAGGTTGCTAGTTCGAATCCCCGAGCTGACGGGGTAAAAATATGTCGTTCTTCCCTGAATAAGGCACTTATCCTAGGCCCTTATTAAAAATAAAAAGTTGTTCTTAACTGACTTGCCTAGTTAAATAAAGAAAAATACAATAACCTATTATCACCATCGCTGATAATTGTATCAGTTCCTATAATTCCCCTACACGTAAAAAAATCGGCAGCCCCCTAGGTGTCTCACTTTCGCAGTGTTTGCATGGATTCAAGAGAGGGAAGAGTGACTCGGTTCGTTGACGTCACCATTGTGTTGATTTGCTAACCCGAAAGAACAGAGGAGTTAGTGCGTGTGAGAGCGGGCACTGTGAACTGCGTTACTATGCTGTAGCCCAATAACCACACATTCGGAATCAAAACGTGCAATTTAGGTGAGTACTGATATGGGCGCCCAGCTTTCATGTTGCAGTGACAGACCCGTTTCTCTGCATGCTTACAGTTGTTTTTCCTGTGTACTCTAATATTGTGAATGCTTTAATAGTATGTTTGCTATCCTCACTTCAACCCTCATCAAGTTACAGTTCCTATAGCGCTACAATGTGGCAAGGAAAGTTGATGTATCAATTCCTGTTTGCGCTGAAGTGTTTTAAATTGCATGTATTTAGCTGTCAAATAAAGCCAAAAGTCTGAGCGGACGAAATGTGTTTAAGTTTCCATGAACACTTGGGCTTCATTGGCCATGTAAAGATGTTAGGTTGACGTAATTGTCTGTTTTAGTATTCGGGAGATCGCAACAGGAGAACGTGAGGTCTGAGGCTTACATTGCGAACCAGACAGGGTGACGTTCGTCCATGTGGTTTATTCTGAAAATAGTGTTTCTGTTGAAATGAGAATACAGTACGCTGACACTTTATGCCGCTCTTATATTCCTGGAAGTTTTAAAAAGCGAACAAATGACGCACTTGTGAGGAGCTCGTGCAGCGGTGATGACAAATCATCTTAAACACAAGGGCAATGATCTGAACTGTGTCCATCTATTTATTCACTGACTGATGGTGTACGTTGTAGGCCTACACCAGAGACCCACATAGATAACTGGTCGAATGTTGCTTATTCCTTGATTCTTAATGAAATATTGCCTCCTCTTGACGCAAATAAATAGAACATTGTTTATAGATGGAATGGCAAATTGAATTGCTATCGATATGGGTTATCTCTTCCAATCTCAACCATAATGACATGTCCAAATAAAATGCTCTCAAGCTGTAATGATTTCACATCAAACGATTCCACCTGTGTGCTAATCAGAATAGCAGGCTAGTGAATTTAATCATTGTTGCAACCAGTCCCGGTTGCAACAATGTATTTGGGTCTCATTCGACCTTATGTACTTTAGTAGACTCTGTTGAGAGAAGTGTGAGTATACTGTTTGTTCTTGAGCAAAATGTGTTTGGATACGATTTCCACGAGCATAGGTTTTTATTGTCTCAGATTTTTAAACATCAGGACGCATTGAACATAATGCTAAAGAGATGCGCGCTTCGGACAGACAACTGTCTTCGTGGATACAGTTGGTCCTTAGAGGGTTCTCGTATGATTGTGTTATGTTGGCGTTGATATGCTGTCAATACAGCATAACCTATTGATTGAAAATAATAATTAACCCTTCAATGGTGTCTGATCACACGAGTGCGTGAAATTATTTGGTGACATTAACGCGCCGTCTCGACGCACATTAACGCGCCGTCTCGACGATGTCTTAATCCAGTTCCTCATACAATTTGTGGGTTTTACGTTACCTATCCTTATTAGGCAACTTTCGATTGTTTCCTATGGTAAACCTGGGGCACTAAGCTAATTACGGAGCGCTATAGACATGGACCTATTTACTGGGTCATAAATTAGCGATAAATTGTTATTCGTGTCATAAAGTAACATTTGTTATCATTTGTTGGACGTCCACCACTCACATCAATACCAAATGTATACAGTCTTGAACTGCTCTGTAATATAGGCTATCTGAAATTGAATAGAATTTTCATTGAGTATTTCCAACGATTGCCAACTGTTGACTTCATTTTTATGAGAGCCACTGAGTATATTGTTAGTCTTGTCTATCTGTTTAGGAATTGCGGATGCATAATGTTAGCATAAATTAATCGATTTTAATCTGCGCTCTTCATCGATATCCTTTCGGAAAAATTGAAAAAGTCTGTAGCCTACCGTTTCTGATTCTTGATTAACTCTAATGGAATATTTGAAAATGTAAATTATAAAATGACTTGCCTAAAATGAGTATACGCTACTGTAACGACCCTGGGTAATCATGTTAATTGTAATAGGCTACTGAAATAACATTTTATATTTATAATAATAACCGTGATTATATCATAATTTAATATTATTACATGACAGGTTATTCCTCATGTGGTCTAATCTTTTGTGAGAGCGAGCAATGACATGCCAACATGCATTCAAATCATTGATCGCCTAGCCTACTGTACATTCCATAGACATTAAAACCAGGTACATTCCAAGTAAAAGCAGTAATGGAAACTATTCTGTCCTAGTATAAACCTGCGCTTCTTTTAATAAATTGTGTTTTCAGATCAGATTACAATAGAATTGGAGTCGTGTAGAGCAATTTATATTACGTAACCAAATTAAAGAGGTGTCCAAAGCAATGACTCGTGCGTTTCTTTGGCGTATGTAATATAATCTTGTTGGCGCTACATGGCGTTTTCTTTTTTTTGCGACATCCTCTGTTCCAACTATTCCTGGCACGCTGCTCGCTCCCTTCTGTGCTCACTGCTCTTCTCTGTGATAAGAATACTGAATAAGATGCCATTTCATTTCAGAATGGGTGTTGATGGTCTTTGTGAACCAAACATCAACGATTTCTAACAAAGACTAGGGTGTTGCAAGGCTCTCAGTGGTCCATATTTGTTGCTGTTCATGTTTCACATAACTATACATTGAGTGGGAAAAGATTTTAATTTAGTTTAATAAGGGTGATTTGGTCTGCTTGGCGTTTGACTTGTGTTATTTAGCTATTGGTCATTTGCTCTTATGGCCACTCATTTCAACTATGATGCCATTGCATACAATTCTTACCATCCCAGTAGGGTTGTATGTCCATAGTTGTATGTATTATGTACAGAACAGCTCAGTGTCATGTGCATAGACCTGTTTTCATTTTATGAAGTGTGCAATGTTAATGTAGTCTATTTGGATGAGAGGTGAGAACAATTTGATTTCAAAATGCCCAGAAAATAAGGATAAATTGCTGATCTTTATCTAATTGAAATCAATTATTATAAAAAAGACATAACATTTATGGTTTGCAATGGCTTTTCAAATAATCTGCAGTAATTCATACAGCAGCAATTGATTGTTTTAACACTGCAGAACTGTTTGGATTTTTTATATAAAAGTGTAGGTTTAAATATTGATCTGTGATCGTATCTACCACAGTTATTTGAAGTTTATTGGGCTAGGACCAAATATGATATATAGTTGAGAAGCCAACAGTTGTTTTCATATATTATAAAGTATTTTCCTAAAATATTCTGATATGCCTGATCTTGTTCCCTCTTCAGATTGACTTTATCTTGTTTCCAAAGATAAGTGAAGGAACTGCTGAGGAGGGAAAGCGAGCCTCATGAGTTGGCCTGGTGGATCTCAGCGACGTTATGGATTTGACTAAAATGGGTATGATCCACCTCCAGAACCCCAACCACCCCACGGTCCTGCTGCAGAAGGCCAACCAGATGCGTCTGGCAGGGACCCTCTGCGACGTGGTCATCATGGTGGACAGCCAGGAGTTCCATGCTCACAGAACCGTGTTGGCCTGCACCAGCAAGATGTTTGAGATTCTGTTTCACCGCAACAGCCAGCATTACACCCTGGACTTCCTTTCACCAAAGACCTTCCAGCAGATCCTGGAGTACGCCTACACTGCCACACTCCAGGCCAAAGTGGAAGACCTGGACGACCTGCTGTACGCAGCAGAGATCCTAGAAATCGAGTACCTGGAGGAGCAATGTCTCAAGATCCTGGAGACCATCCAGTCCTCGGATGATAATGACACGGAGGCCAATATGAACGATGGCGGCACGGAGGAAGAAGACGAGCGCAAGGGACGGCAAGGAGGGAAGAACGCTAAGAAGCATTCCATGGAGGGGAGCTTCCTTTCAGCCACCCAGCAAGCCTCGGCCCTGGACCAGAGCCCCTCCGTCTCCACATCCTTTGGGCTCTCCACCATGAGCCCAACCAAAGCTGCCGTGGACAGCCTGATGAGCATCGGCCAGTCCCTCCTGCAGCAGGGCTTCGGGGGAGAGCACCTGACTCACGGCAACTCCCACCGCCAACTGATGACCGAGATCAAGACGGAGATGATGCAAGTGGATGAAGGCGGAGGCCACGAGAGCCCCAGAACCATGGAGTCCAGCGCCTCCAGCAATGGTGAGAGGAGCAACGAGTTGGACAAGAACCGTGACGGCCCAGGGACCCCGACCAGGAGCAGCGTGATCACAAGTGCCCGCGAGCTGCACTACGTCCGGGAGGATGGCATGGGCGACCCCCAAGCAGATGGTAGCCAAATGGGTCTCGAAGCCATGGCTGGCATGACAGGCATGACTGAGAAACAGCTGACCTCCCTGTACTCTCTGCCTCCCAATCATAAAAACGAAGTTATGCGATCCATGCCGGCCTCCATGGCCTCTTCTCTCCACATGTCCCCTGCCCTGGCCATGTCCATGGACTTCAGTGCCTACGGGGGACTTCTGCCCCAGAGCTTCATCCAGAGGGAGTTCTTCAACAAGCTGGGGGAGCTGGCCGCTGGCATGAAGCCAGATGGCAGAAACCAGCACGAACGCTGCAACGTGTGTGGCGCAGAGCTACCAGACAACGAAGCTGTAGAGCAACACCGGTAAGGTCAACTTTGTGAATTTTTTTTCTGACTAGTTTGGTTCTATTAACATTTGTAAACTTGTTGATCTTTGCCAAAAACTTTTTCTTCAAATCAATGATAAAAATATAAATAAATTCTGCCTACAGTTACTTCATTTAAGTTTACTGATAGACGTGCGTAAAATATAGATCTACATTTTTCTACCTTTCCATAATTCAGGAATCTACTTAACAAAAGTTTTTTGAGTCCTTTTTTTCTGTTGAAAATGTTTTGGTTTTTTTGCATGTGCTAGCTAGCATCTTAGTAAACTCAACTCTGTGTCGGCGGAATGTACCACAGACTACATCGAGACACTATCAGTTGATACCTGCAAAAATGTTAATTATTTAAGGCTTTCCTTGTCCCAATGTTTTGTCCTGTAACAAGCTTTTTCTTTGGGTGCTGAAATCTGTATTTTTTTTGTAAGTCATTGCATGGCAGAATTTTTAGATTTCGCAAGGGAGAGAAGGCAAATTAGAAGGCAAATTATCATAGAAGGCAAATTATCAAAACGGTGGATTCCAAATCCAACTGACAACTCTAATAATCAGGACAAGCATAGGTACACAGTAAGAATGAAATGATGGATATTTTTAAAGTATCAAGTGGTAGTGCACGCTTAACTTCCGACTCAGTTGGAAACAGTGAATTAAAGGGTGCAGTTTTTATAAAAACTATGGATTTCAGCATCCAAAGAAAAGCATGCAGTTAAACAGGACTGACATTGGTACAAGGAAAGCATTACGGAATTGACAAGTATCGAGTTGTAGTTGCGGTACACCCTAATGGGCGCATGGTGTATGGAAGGTATCCATATTACAGGGATCTCAACTAGAGCTAACACCCTAATGGGCGCATCGTGAATGGAAGGTATCCATATTACAGGGATCTCAACTAGAGCTAACACCCTAATGGGCGCATCGTGAATGGAAGGTATCCATATTACAGGGATCTCAACTAGAGCTAACACCCTAATGGGCGCATCGTGTATGGAAGGTATCCATATTACAGGGATCTAAACTAGAGCTAACACCCTAATGGGCGCATCGTGAATGGAAGGTATCCATATTACAGGGATCTAAACTAGAGCTAACAAGCTAGATGACTATTAAGCTAAAATCCATGAATTACAGTTCAGAAAGTATTCACACCCCTCAAAATTATACACATTTTATTGTCAAAATCCTGAATTTAAAGTGGAATTATGTTTTTTGAAAGTTTTATAAATTAATTTAAAATAAAAATCTGAAATGTCTTGAGTCAATAAGTGTTCAACCTCTTTTGTTATGGAAAGTCTAAAAATGTGCTTAACTAGTCATGTGATAATTTGCATGAACTCAGTCTGTATGCAAATATATTGCTTAACATGATTTTTGAATTACAACCTCATCTCTGTATCCCACACATACAATTATCTGTAAGGTCTCTCAGTCAAGCAGTGAATTTCAAACACAGATTCAACCACAAAAACCAGGGAGGTTTTCCAAGAAGGGCACCTATTGGTAGATGGGTAAAAAATGTGTATCAATAAACCCAGTCACTACAAAGATACAGATGTCCTTCTTAACTCAGTTGCTGGAGTGGAAGGAAACCGCTTAGGGATTTCACAATGAAGCCAATGGTGACTTTAAAAAAGTTGCAGTGTTAAATGGCTGTAATAGGAGAAAACTGAGGATGGATCAACTTTGTAGTTACTCCACAATACTAACCTAATTGACTGAGTGAAAAGAAGGAAGACTGTAGAGAATACAAAATATTCCAAAACATGCATCCTGTTTGCAACAAGGCACTAAAGTAATACTACAAAAAATATGGCAAATTAATAGATTTGTTCTGAATACCAACTGTTATGTTTGTGCCAAATCCAATACAACACCTTACTGAGTACCACTCCATATTTTCAAGCATAGTGGTGGCAAGCATCATGTTATGGGTATGCTTTTAAGCATTAAGGACTGCGGGAGTTTTTGCGGATTAAAAAGAAACGGAATGGAGTTAAGCACAGGCACAATCCTAAAGGAAAGACCGAACCAGGTTGCTTTCCACCAGACAATGGGAGAATAACTTCTCTTTCAGCAGGACAATGACCTGAAACACAAGGCCAAATCTACACTGGAGTTGTTACCAAGAAGACAGTGAATGTCCCAGAGTGGGCAAGTTACAGTTTTTACTTAAATCTACTTGAAAATATATGTCAAGACCTGAAAATGGTTGTCTAGCAATGATCAACAACCGATTTGACAGAACAAATGTTGCACAATCCAGGTGTGGAAAGCTCTTGGGGACTTACCCAGAAACACTTTCTTAAGGCACTGCAAATATAAACGTTTGAGATTTTACCCCTCATTTAGATATTTTTCTCGCCCAGAGAAAACGTTGAATTCTGATGCAATAGATAATTGTCAGGTTAGCTTCTTGTGGTCAAGATCGCCTGCTTTGATGATACATTCCTCAGAAATGTATAATTGCGCCGTTTTCACATATGTAGATACTGGTATTGTGCTGGAGATAATGAAAATGAGATTGAAAAGTGGTGTAATTGTCCTTTAGGCATTGTAACTCAATAGACAGGTTGGTTTGGTTATTTAGCAACAAAACCGACTAGTGCGTAACTATGGGGAAAGACAGACGTGGTTGGCTTAGATAGTTTGCATGTTATCAACAATATTTCAACTCCATTGTTAATTGTAAACAAAGTTGCACAATGAGCGCTGGTCTCTCTCATACATCGTTACAGTTGTTGGTTAGCTACCAAATTTTTGCCATATTAGCGTAGACATCAGTCAAAACACCTCTAATCAAAACATGGTATCAATAACAAGATCAAACAAGCTGAAACGAGCCACTTACGGTTCACCTCACGCAGTTTCTTGTTATTGTTGCTAGCTATCTGGCCATCCAGAACCATAACACAAGTCGTTTTGACCCTTTGAATTGCGCGCTTCGTTTTTGTGGCGTTGTCAGCTAACCCGTCTATGCCACCAGGTTACTTGTTGCTGTTATGACACTTGAATATTTGCTTTCATATGATTTTTAAAGACATGCTCTGGAACTTTGGCAACTAAGTATTTCAACTTCCTACACTTTGGGCTGGATGTGTCAATGTGTAGTTCATACATGCATAATCTATGAGCAGAATTACAGTCTTTCTTCAATTAGCCACAAAATCCCTAGTTTAAAAGTCACTGTTTTTCTGGAGGTTGGGCTGCCCTATTTCCCCAAAATGTTCCGCCACATGGACCAGCCCTCTAGCAATTTGAGTTCAACCAATGTGCTTCAGTCTGTCAACATATGAGTGGCAGCTATCAAGATGCAGATGATGCACATCAGGAGAGTGAGAGAGAGCAATGCCTGTTGCACATATGTGACATAGTATGCAATTTTCAGGGGCCACTTTTGGCTTGTGAGCTCTACTTTCAGAACTACTGGCCAAAACGTATACAAAAGTACAGGTGAATCCCTTTTTAAGTTTGAAGTAGGCTATCATATCAAGACAACATTGTTGTCGCTCTCTCTGAAACCATCAAGTCTGTGGTTGGCGACCGAAGCTGAGGTCCTCTCCCCTGATGACTTCCAGGCCTGTCCGGGTGACTAGCGAGCTGTCCTGCCGTGGCGCTGGCTGAGCCCATTAGTCGCACCTGGTGAAGGGGGCTAGCTAATGGGAAGCAGCCCCCCCCCCCTTCCTCACACCCATCTCAGCCCACCCCTGACCCCTGTGGTGTGGCCAGTGATTGAGAGTTTGGGGCCCCCAGCACCGGGGGGACAAGGAGGGCCTTATTAGCTTTATAAGTGGTGCAGACTGTCCAGCCCAGGAAATGAGGGCTGTGCACAGGACCCGAGTCCTGACCTCTGCAGCCTGACCTTTCGGCCGCTCGGCTGGCCTCTGCTTCTCGTCAGCATAGCCAGAGGGCGGGGGTGGTAGTAATAGTAGTAGTGTGGATGTAGGACTGCTAAGGAGGGGGAGGGTTGGGTGATTTGAGAGGTATACAGCAAGTAAATCCACGCCAGGTGTGCACCACTGTTCAAATCCCACCATGCACTGCTGTTGTAGACCAGTCAGCGTGCTGTTGTCTGCACATGAGAAATGTTGCTCAACTTCCAAAACTGTCAAGGAATTGTACTAGTGTCTCGAAATTTGGGAAATAGGCCATTACCTGCTTTTTAAGAAACACTCCGTTTCTGCTAATGGCCTGCCACTCTCGCACATAGCCCAACACCTCATGAAGCTTGTAGCATTTGGAATTGCTCATTTCCATGTAAAAAGACCAATGAGCACCATCTTGTGAAGTTCATAGGAGCATGTCAAATTGGGTGTCAAACGAATGCTACGAGTCTATATTTGTGAGTAAATGAGGCATGTATACATTTTTCAATCCAAAAAATTGTGAATAAGCAAAGGCTTTGATTTCTTGTCAAACAGATAGAAAAAGGGTCTTAGAAAACATCTAGTAGAAAAAGTCTTAAAATGTATTAGAAATGCATCAAAACATAATGTTGAGCCTCCTGGGTGGCGCAGTGGTTAAGGGTGCTGTACTGCAGCGCCAGCTGCGCTATCAGAGACTCTGGGTTCGCGCCCAGGCTCTGTCGTTACCGGGAGGTTACCGGCCGTGGGGCGATGCACAATTGGCCTAGCGTCGTCCAGGTTAGGGAGGGCTTGGTCGGTAGGGATGTCCTTGTCTCATCGCGCACCTGTGGCGGGCCGGGCACAGTGCCGCTAACCAAGGTTGCCAGGTGCACGGTATTTCCTCTGACACATTGGTGCGGCTGGCTTCCGGGTTTGATGCGCACTGTGTTAAGAAGCAGTGCAGCTTGGTTGGGTTGTGTATCGGAGGACGCATGACTTTCAACCTTCATCTCTCCCGAGCCTGTACGGGAGTTGTAGCGATGAGACAAGATAGTAGCTACTAAAACAATTGGATACCACGAAATTGGTGAGAAAAAGGGGTAAAGTTCAACAACAAAAAAACAACACAATGTTGAAGTAAAGACCCGTGCCAACGCATATCCACACTTTTATATTTAGTTTTGGAGAAATTTGCCTTCTGTAAGTTTAAGAAACATTGCCTTGTGCCTTGAAATTCTCTTATGAAAACCCACATCTTTTTAAGAAATTCTCTCCCTCATGAGGGAGGATAATGAAAGTTCACAAGAGTAAAGGTTAGTTAGTGTTTTTACTGATATCAATTTTGTTTATGAATGATCAAGTTAATAAAAACTCTAAATTCTTTTGCCAAATCGGTAACAGAATTTCAGAAAAAAATTGAACAAAATTTCTGCAATTGAATTGGCTACAATGATTTCCCATTGTAACCACAGTCGGGTCATGTGCTACTGTCCTACCTTCCACTGGCATACTGTTATGTTCAGCTGATAACCATTTCCTTTCTCTTTGTCTGGTAGTCAAAGCAAGAGTATGAAAAATCGGGACAACCAATCCCCCTCTCTTTCCTTCCGCGCTCTCTCTCTCTCTCCAATTAATGTCACCTCTCCTGGCTCTTACTGATACTTACCCACGAGCCTCCTCTCTTTCCATTTACTGTAACCAGTATCCTCAACCACTGAACACTGGATGTAATGGACATAGAAAAGTAGTTGGAATTTGGTCAGTCCGCCCTGGCCTTGATTTCAACGTCAACAGATGTTGATTTTTGGTCTGCTCCGGACCAACTATGATTTCAACTTCCACAAACGTCTGGACCGGCTTTCATTTGGCCCAAACATAGACATCCATGATTGGTTCTGATTTGGTCTTGTCCAGACCGGACCAAATCTGAAGTAATCATAGGACCATATCATAGATGTCTATGTTTCACAAGTTTGCACAGCACAATTCCGTTACTGTGGAATTGCCGATTTTGGGTTTGACTCAGTGTGTCAGAATTGATTGAGAGCTCACATTTCCAGTTGCTTAAGATTATACCGAGACAAGGAATGGGAGGGGAGCGGGTGCCCCTGGTGAGTTTACAGGTCCTAGGTCATGTTTGGAACTCCAGGCTTTTACGCAACATAAAAGAGTCGGATGACATTTTAAAGATTCCAAAATCAAGATGACTCATACTTGTTGTGCTGAAAAGTTTTTACCTAGTAGTACCCTGATCTTGTACACACATCTTTTGTTGCTTCTATAATTTTTGTGCTCTGCTGAACGTTGTTAATGTACATTAAGTTTATGTAATGCAATAACACTGAATGTGTCCAAGTTAAATTGGCTGCCAATAGAGAAGAAAAGAGAGCACTTCCTGGAATTTAATTGCATCACTACTACATGCACCGTCAGAATGTATTTCTTTCTTCTACTGGCCTCTTTTACCTTGAGTGGACCTGCTCAGCTTGAAATGTTTGTGCTAATCAGATGGAATGCGCCACGGTTAAGGTTCACGTGAGGATTCTGTTTCGGCAGCCCCTACCAAAATATTGGTATGTCTACAACATGGCCGACGCTTTTGTTAAATCAGTCTTGGCAGATTTGACTGTGTTCCGTCTCGGTTACTCTATATTCCCTTAATGAATTTTGGAAGAAATACAGAATTACTTGTTCAGAGAGATGGCCTTGTGTACCTTCACCCACTGTCCTTAAAATCAATGAGGAATTGAATAGAGCCTTTGTAAGCTATAATAAACAAAAACGTTAGTGTTTTTGGATTTATTTGCCATGAAATAACTTGGGTTAGTGTGAACAAAATGGCAAACAATTTAATTTTGCGGTGTTAAAAACAATGGTTGTCTTTAATAAATCATGATTTATCCTGAACGTCTTTCAGGTTTAGGTAAGATCTATTGAATGCTGGGGTGTGTTTTACGTCAAAGGACGATTGTTGTCATTCACAGGATACGTCTTTTGCCTGGATAAATTGAGTGGTGATGTTGCCTGTTTTTCAAAAGTTTTATCAATGTGACCATCCCTGGTTGTGCAAGAGATGGGAAATCTAGGATCAAAAGAGATTTCCAAACCGTTTCATGCATTGATCTGTTGGCTGCCCCAACAGAATACTAATGGGTTCATTTAGATTAGTAGATGTTCCATGACATCCCTAAATATTGTAAGCCCTGTTCTAAAGCTTCCTCAAACAGACTTCAGACATTTTGAAGTATAAAGTCAAACATTGCGTCATGCATCGCCTGTTTTATCATCCGTGTATAATGAATTGCCGTTGTATCCAGAAAATGTCTGCCTTTAAATATATGCAGATCCCTATCTTCTTCTTATGGCTCTAATTTATAAGGATAAATTGTTAGAATTGAGTCATGATTTGATTTAATATGATTTTCTGATTCCCTTCTGTTTATTATCAGCAAACCTATACATTCTTTCATCCGATTACTTCTTTTTTTTATGTCGGCGCAATTGACAGAAATTGTGGTTCCCCAGTTGATAGACCTACGTGTTTGTGTTTTCTAAAGATTTGTCAGAAGCTTTGATTGTTGACAGCTCGCAGCACACAGAGCAATGGTTCTGGTTGTCTAATTACAGATTATATCCCAGCAGCCTTGTGCCAGGGTTGCTGCCATCTCCAGTTACAAACGTGAAAAATATTTCAGTCTGGGAGTTCATTTGGTGCAAACAGGTCAAGTTAACCGGCCATAATTGTTTCCAGACGTGGCACAGGTCCTTTGTGCGTGTGTGTGCACAAGCGAGAGTGTGTGTGTGTGTGTATGTTAGAATGAATGCATCAGTAAGTGCTTGCTTCCTGTATAATTTAGCCTGCTCCATTCATTCGCCCATGCCCTGGGTTCTATCGTAAAGCCTCAACAACTGGATGAGATGTGGATTGGCTCCACAAATGGAGCGAGGGGATATCCCTTGAAGTAGCCCCCCAGAGTCATGTATTGATATCTCCCGGAGATTTATGAGTGAGGGATTGGTAAATGAAGGGCTGTGTTTGTTTTTCAATCGCCCCAGGTTTCCTACAGGGGCCAAATCAAAGCTCCATCTCATCACAACAACAACAACTGCGTTTTTTTTTCTCTCCCTTTCTCCAAAGCCGGGACATATTTGACAGGCTCAGATTTATTTCTTGAAGGAAGTCCGGGTGAGTGTACTCGTGGCTTTAGGGAGACTGGATTACAGCAATATTTTAGTAACCCCGTGATAAGCAAATAATCATCTGGCAAGGCTGAGTGATTTATTAGACAAATAAATTAATCGTACAGGGACTAACTCTAAGGAAGAGAACTCTGCTTGATATTCCAAACACAGCATCCTATTCAAAGACCCATAGCCTTGGGTTTATCCCTTTCACTTAACACCCATTATCATGCAGATGCCTGGCCTCTAATGTACTTACAACCAAACAAGAATGCCCCCTCCAGAACCCTTTCAGAACATAGCTGTTAAACATAACTAACTGTCAATGTTTGAACCAGCTCTTTCATATCCAAGCCACACAGTGTATGAATGAGCCCCTGTCAACGATTGTCCACCTTTCGTCGGCCATATTTGACATAGAGAAACCTTTTCCTCAACAACTGACTCGGATATTCAATTTCCTCGGTTGTCCTCCGTCGTGGGCGGAGAGGGCATAGTCAAACGCAGTCGGCGTGGTTCTAATACCCAGGGTCCCTAGTGTTTAAACAAGAGTCTGGGGCCTTATCTGTGCATATCAGAAGGACTGATAACCACGCGTGCTCCTCTTCAGTAAACCAAGAGCAGATGGGGCCTGATAACGGCTATAGCGTTGTCGCAGGATATAACACACAACCTGCATCCTGAAATGATGTGTAGGGAGAGGGAGAGGGTTCTCCCAGAAGTTGCCCTATAAGGTGAAGCACACCTGATATCATATCCACCACCAAGAACCACAAGGCTGCTTTAGGCATAAACCTTAACACATAACGGTCAAGATGACCTGTTCCCTCCCCAATCTGTGGTCCCAGATACAAATTAAATTAACATATCGTTTCTAAGGGATTTAGTTATTTTACCATATTTTATTGATAGGCTTTTGTGTGTCAGTGAGCGCTCTTTTTTTTCCTCATTGTGTTGTGGGTGCTTTGTCATAGGCTGCATTATGGTGGGAAAGAAAGTACAGATTCATTACCTAAGCTTGGCTCAATGTAGAAGCTTTTTATTGCAAGCTAAACTGGCAGAGGAACATCCATTACATGGAGCAGGATTATCCCCCCCCATTTAAAATCTGTGAGCGAACTCCCCTGGAGAGCACTCCACACAGGTACAGTAGTACATCAAAGGGTAATAACCAAACAGCACCACAAAAGCTTTTTGAAGGGGCACATGTGCCCAGAAGGTCCTCGTCTTCCAGAACAGACCAAATTTGAGGACGGGGAAAACATGAAGCGTCAGGTTGTCCTCCCGGACTAACTCTTCTTCATGGTCTCTGAGTCCTGATGCCTTGTTGACGTAGTGTCTGGTGTCAGTGTTTGTTTATGCATCTGAGGATAAGCTATTGGCTGGCCAGACGCTGCAGTAGAGCAGACCCGAGCCGAGGCAGCTGGCTGACGCCCAATTATAGACAGGTTCTAAAAGGCCCTGGTTGAATTGTAAAGATTTACACCGCCATCTCTCTGATCTCAGATCTGTGCTCTGTCCGCACTGTCATGCCGGGAGATGTATCGATTAAAGACTTAACACTGGGTTACATCATGTGGACTGCACACCCCTGACGACAACGACAGATTATCACAGAGGCATGTTCTCTATCAGAAGTAGCGCCCCCCCCCCAAAAAATAAAAATTAATCGCTATCGGATTTGAGAATCCGCTCATACCGTCATCACTTCATGCAGTTATTTTTTAAAATAATTGATGTATTAATGTCGTACACAGTTCAACAACACAAGCACCCTTTGATTTTAACAAACTAAATACAGTAAAAATCTAATATCGCCCCAAAAAAGAAGAACCAGATCACACAGCTTATTAACCAGATAAGCATCGTTTGGCGCCGGGTGCATAGACTCGCTACTGTTGCGCAAGCCTCCTCCTTTCTTCAGTGCTTTGGCTCCTGTTATCTTACCGCTGCAACTGGAGATGGCCAGATTACAGGCGGGAGAGCGTGGTGCAGACTCGGTACAGAGCCAGGTGGCACAACACCTCTCGCCTAACATCTGAAATAGCCGTTTTTTGGACCCGGGGAGAAGAAAGACCGTGGCCATGGCAATGGAGAATCAACCGAACATCGGACAGACAGAGATAAGAACCGAGAGGAGGGCTGTTGTGTAACATTAGTGTCTGTTTTCTTGGCCCAACCTCGGCCCTGCCTCTGCGTGGCTAAAGCTGACTAGTGCTGAGAGCGCAGCGCCTGGCCTCGTGGTCATGCAGGCTGTTATGAAACGTGCGAGCCGAGGCCCCTATCTTTTGTCCTTCTGGGGAGCTTGTGGTCAGAGGGAGGAAGGTGCTGGGGACAGCCCACGCTCTTCTACGCCTGCCTACCTGCCTTGGTGAGAGTGGAAACACACCAGTGGTTAGCAGTTACAGCCAGTTATCAAGTGACATGTACATTTATTATCTGGCCTACCTTCCTGATGGCTTTCCCTCTCCACGTAGCGCAGCTACACTGATGTCTGCCTGACACACTTGTGGAGATAAAATGTTAAACACTTTTCTATGATTATATTCTGTCATTGGCTCTTGAAGAGAATATGTTTAGTTTTTTTGTTTTTCCTTGAATTTTGAAAACCCATTTTGGGGTTATTTTAATTCTATTTACCACTTTACCACTCTTGTGCTCACGGATTTTCTTTCTTACTGAAACTAAGCACAAGCAACTTTTCCATTAAAAAACAATTGAATTACAATGATCCACCTGAAAACCCGGTTTTAATATCATGTTCATAGGGCCGCTCCCTATCCACCCCCTTCTCTGGACCTGAACCTCTCCAACCCCTTCTCTGGACCTGAACCTCTCCACCCCCTTCTCTGGACCTGAACCTCTCCACCCCCTTCTCTGGACCTGAACCTCTCCACCCCCTTCTCTGGACCTGAACGCCGGTGTTTTAATCCTGTCGATAATCATTAACATCTCCTTGCCGGGTCCTGCCACATGAAAGAAGACGTGTCGGTTCCCCCTCGGTGGTTCTAACGCGCTGCTGAGCGCTGAGGAACAATGAGCGGGGTCCCGAGCCAAAGGGCCAACCCAAGCGTGCACAAGGCCTGTGTGAATGCGGCCGCCGCGGCTCCTAGTCTCCGCTGGAAGTATCAAATCGGAGCCCTCCGCGGGCTTCCACCGAGAGAGACTCTAATTAGCCTCTTTGTTGCCTCCTGAATGGGGTGCCAGAGATTGGCAAGGGGCCCCAATGGAGTGATACGAGCGTGCTAAGAAGGGGGTCATAAAACTCCCATCATAAAGGAGCACTCAGGTAGGGGACTGGGTTGTGCGGAAGGTTGGACGGCACCACATAGGTCCTGTTTACTACTCTGCCATCTCCCTCCTCTTAGGACCCTAGCCAGGTTATGTCCCATAATAGACACACAAATCTAATCAGGCAGGTTGTTGGACAGCTTTTTGCCAGTCTGCATTCCCGTCTGGCAATTTTTTGTTGAAGTTTATTTTCTTGTGGTTTTGTTGACTGGCTGTTTGGTCACATAGTTCAGTTCTTCACTGCTTTTGCAAGTTAACCCCCTTAGCTCTTGGAACCACTCTTACATTTTTTTCCCCCCGGTTTTCAGTGGCTCTTAACATCGCATTTTAAGGTATATATTATTTCTGCCCCTCTTTCAGACTGCTACTAGCAGGGAACGCCGAGTGCGGACCAGAAGGGTTTAGCTCGAGACACATTTTAAGCCTTACTGTAATCCAGGGGGGATCAGTTGGGTAAATCATGGCATCAGGCTTAAAACCATAATTGATTTATGTATTTGCTGACCGAAGACGTCCAGAGAGATTAGCAGTGGCAGAGAGCTGAGGATGGATAGAATGGCCCTTGGAGAGGCCGCATGTCAGCTGGAGTCAGTCGAAGGAGATGAGTGATGTTTGACAGGTTTATACTGTACAGTTTGTATTATTTGATCCTTTAGGTTGAATGAAATTTACATTTGGAGATTTAGATGAGTTGGTTTATGCTATTAAATCTCATAATTTGTATTAGTAGGTGTATCAAACTCTTTTTCTTGTTTACGATCTTGCTGTCAGTTTCCCCCCCAAGGTCTTTCTTTTTTTAAATCAGAGCAGGATTGTTTTGTGTCTGTGGTCCTCAAATGCGGAAAAAGCCATTCCATTTCCTGGACGGATCACCAAAGCGGGAGGCTCTGACATGTCATGAGTCAAACGGCATCATTTCTGCCACTCCTGTCTCGGCCAGGAAGTTACTGATGATGCTGTCAGGTCTCGTCGAACGCCATTAAGCATAGTGTAAAATAGGCCTGGATCTCCTCCCCCCCCCTCCACCCCACACGCCTCACTTCCAAATAAGGGTTTGCTTGTCCAGCCAGCAGTTTTACACCCCCATGCTCCTACTTTGACCTTCCAGCTAAGGAGACGCCCATTGATTCTCTGTCTCCGGGTTCACTCTGGCGTCCTCTCTCAGAGCGACCCAGAGTTTCTTTCTTTTTTTCTTACTGGCATCTGGTGCATTGTCTATGGCTGCAGCACACGAGGAGCTGGACTCCCTAACAGGTGCTTGGGTCCTTATCGCCACGTCACACCTTATCTCGGGCCCTCAGCTTCCTGCATCCCCTCACATACCTCAGTGGGGAAATATTTGACTTAGCCTCTGACCTGACGCCCCCCACACCACCACTTTGCACTCTACTCTACACACACACACACACACACACACACACACACACACACACACACACACACACACACACACACTGGTCGAAAAAGAGACAGGACTGTGAGTTTCACCATCAACGATACCGATCTGCCATAGTGCCCAGTTTTTTCCCCGTTTTTTTTCTCATTTTTAGTATCTTATTATATAAGAGCAACTACTCTAGGGATTTAAATACTGTAGTTCCACATGTATTTGTGTGTGTGATTTATTTGATCAGTTTATACACTTTCTTTTTCTCATTCTGACGAAGTTAATCTTCAGAGCCTCATGCAAAGGAAAATCAAACAGTCAAGTTATTTCCCTTGTTTGGATCTATCAATTTGATCTGGCCTATTGCTCATATCCTGGGACGTAGGGTCCCAGGGTTTAGTGTGTCCCCTTCTCTCCCAGTCCCTGGTACTGCACAGGGGGCCAGAGGACAAAGGCTAAAGTGTCTAAGCTGGGGGGGACACCCTTGGAGTCGCGGGTTGGTGAATCTGACAGGGGCGCTCTTTTTTTTTTCTTCCTAATCCTGCCCTCAGTGGGTGTAGAGGCAGAAAGCTGGGGGTCTTAGAGCCATGAGAGCCACTATTGTGAGAGGTGGGCTCTGTTACAGTAGAGTGGATGCAGGGGTCTCGGCCCAGACAAAGGCAGGGTCAAACAGGCCCCCATTTATTTACAGTAGTCCCTTTCATTGCCCGAGTGAAATAGGAACCTGCACAGGCCTCGTGGGAGGACCACTGTTTTTGCTAAGTCAGGCCTCCGATAAGGTCAAAGAGCATTGGGGGTGGGGAATTATTTGGGGGCTGGCCCAACTTCCAGTGGATGCTGTTTCATAGAGAAAATGGGTATTTTTATTGTTCAGCAAATCATTTTGTCACTCAGGCAAAGTTTTAGAACAATAACAGTGCGTCTGTGGTGGGCGTGAGGAAAAGTGCAGCGTGGATGTGAAAGATGGGGACCTTTAAGGTTTCCGCATGCTTCAGTTTGGCTGGCACCTAACTCGGCTAGTATTGTAGAACTGAACGAGTGTGCTCACCCACTCCCTTAAAATACATTAACTTGAAAAACAAAAATAACAAAAACAAAAAGTAAGCAATAGTGCTTTGTCCATCTTGTGGCTGTGCATGAGAGCGACTCTATCGTTGAATGACAACAAACACTTCATTGGAAAATCCCTACTGTTGACCAATAACCGACGAAGGGGCGTAGACTAATGCTTCTGAACTTCGGCCTCCAGAAAAAATATTGTGCGTGAACTGCCGAAAAAACCCATACTGAAGACCAAAACTAACAAAAACATGTCATAATATATCCACAAACTGTTTTGGATGGGAAGCCTTTACTGTCTGTCAGCAGATTACTGCTCACAACAATGGAGGGAGCTTTTTGTTGTCAGGGTGTTATTTAGGCAAGTACAATTCTATACCTTGTGGACATCCCAACTCCGCGGTACATTACTTAAGCAACCACTTTGAGCCACTAGTACAATAAATGTACAAATATTTGACTGTAGAATGTAACCTAATTTTCTGTATCCAGTTAGGTCATTGTTGATACCATGCATAAGAATAAACTCACTACTCTGCACAATCAAGATATTCAAAAACTAAAAGCATTAGTAACTTTGCACAGCTTGTGCTTAAATAATCTTACTCCACTGCTGGAATTTCATCCAAGCAGTTTGATTTCAGTGTACTTGATGTTTATTTAGCTTAATCTCAATACTGGTGCATCAATATCATATACAATTTTAAAGGACTCAATGATCAAAACCTCTTTGGCAATTAAAAAATAAATAAAACATTTGCCAAAGAAATGGAAAGGCACCGAGCTCTGAGCAAGGGGGGGAAAGGCACCGAGCTCTGAGCAAGGGGGGAAAAGGCACCGAGCTCTGAGCAAGGGGGGAAAAGGCACCGAGCTCTGAGCAAGGGGGGAAAAGGCACCGAGCTCTGAGCAAGGGGGGAAAAGGCACCGAGCTCTGAGCAAGGGGGGAAAAGGCACCGAGCTCTGAGCAAGGGGGGAAAAGGCTCTGAGCAAGGGGGAAAAGGCACCGAGCTCTGAGCAAGGGGGGAAAAGGCACCGAGCTCTGAGCAAGGGGGGAAAAGGCACCGAGCTCTGAGCAAGGGGGGAAAAGGCACCGAGCTCTGAGCAAGGGGGAAAAGGCACCGAGCTCTGAGCAAGGGGGGAAAAGGCACCGAGCTCTGAGCAAGGGGGGAAAAGGCACCGAGCTCTGAGCAAGGGGGGAAAAGGCACCGAGCTCTGAGCAAGGGGGGAAAAGGCACCGAGCTCTGAGCAAGGGGGGAAAAGGCACCGAGCTCTGAGCAAGGGGGGAAAAGGCACCATCTGCCAGGAGAATCCTCTAATCTTGGCATAATCTTGTTTTCACCGTCGGCGATGAGAAACGGATGCTTGGTGAAGAAGGACAGGAATGGCCGTACAATATGAATAACTAAAGTCTGTCGGAACAGATTTTATTATTCTTAGGGACACAGTGACTCTAGGGTCAGAGGTTGCCTGGCCTGGGCCTTAACGGGGAGGGGTTGAGGGCAGGAGAGGTCCTGGGGTCTGGGTTAACCCCCACTTCTCACCCCATTGTCCTTAAAAACACAAAGAGGCCTGCCATCCAACTGGTCAGTCCTCTCCTCAAACCAAGCCGTGTTTGACAGAGTCATTGAATTTGGATGACTGAACACCAGTGAGTGAGCGAATAAGAGAACCGTTTTATTTCCTTCATAACCGTGACAATATGAACAATGACAATATGGCTGCCGCTGATATTCAGAGGAATGTCCCAAAAACGGAATGACCTCATTTGGCTGAATGCCGAGTGGGCAGAATTTCATTGTGGTTTGAAGATTTTATGAGCTGCTTTGATATTAAATAGTTTGAATTGTGGCACTGATCATGTAGTGTCAAAATAAGACATTTTGAAATCAACTAAATTGATATATTTGACGTTAGTCTTGCAAATTAACCAAGAATATACAATAAATGTTCATTTTTCTGCAAACGGCTGCGCTGAATATATTTCAGTCCTTCTCCTCTCACAATTTTTGGCAACCCTATTTCCTGCCAAATTCAGCATGCATTGGGCCCGTCATTAACATTCTACCAACTTTTCCCCACCAATTTCACCGCAGCATTGCCTTACCTGGGTAGTATAGTTTCTATGTGGACTGGTCAGTTGAAACAGAGGTGTAACAGAAGGGTTTTCTGCCCTGTAATGGTAGAGATACTGGGTCTCCTGCCCTCTGCTCTCTCTCTCTCTCTCCCTTCCTCTCTTTGTCTCGGCATGCTCTTCTCTATCCCACCATTGTGATGAAGTAGTGGCTCAACTTCATTCTCTAGCTGTCAGCCGGTCACTGTTGTCCACTGTGGTGGAATGGTTAAAAATAAACCTTTTGTATTTACCACAAGAAGAGAACAAACGCACACTGCTTTAAAAAAATCCAACTGAATGCAAGTAGGTTATTGACAGAGAGACAGACGTGCGCACGCACACACACACACACACCATAGTGAATTGAATAGCACATTGAACCACCGTAAATGGGAGAGAATACACACTTTGCATGCAGAAATGTAATACGGTACATAAAAGATTTGACCATCACAGATGAATATTGTCTAATGGTTTCCATGGCCTTCATGTAACAGGACATGAAATACGTATTTTTCAGTAACATTTGATATTTATTCTTCAGTATTTTAGTAGCATGTCTACAACAACCGGCCTTAAATTAAATATAAAACAGCACATTTAAAAAAATAAAGAGATTTTGCCTGCGGTCATAGAGAAATATCAAACAGAATCCATTTCCATCTTGAACAGATGTGAGTCTTGGCCTGTTGAATATGTCATTTCTTTGATCTGCAGCTAGACTATACTTTTTTTGTATTGGGTATTTAGATTATTTTGATAATGCCTTTTCAGATATGAGGGGGGAAAAGTTTAATATGGTGTTTGATCAGAAAGGTTATATATCATTCATGTTGTGATTATCGTTAGTGTAAAAAAGCAGCTCTAAGCTTTTGTTGGAGCTGAATGTTGCCTTGAACAGGACAAATGCATATGTCAGCTATTTGTTGTAAACCAGAGTAGTTATTCGTCTAACTGATCTGGTGACCCATGAGAACGAGACGGGCGTTTACATCAAAACCCCTCGTGTGGCACATGAAAGTCACCGTGACATTTTGAAAAAGTCTGTCTGAATGTTGTGGATCAGAGACCCAGCTGCAATGTGAAGAAAGGGGGTTTGCATTACAATGTCTCTCTGCCTCTCTTCGTCTTTCTCTCCAAATACCCTTGACATATCATTGAGGAGATCCAAAGCCCACAGTAGTGTGTGTGTGTGTGTGTGGGGGGGGGGCTAGAGCCTTGCAAACGGATGAACGAATATCTAGTGCCCACATTTGTGTCTTCTTCGCTCGGCGTCATTGTTTTTCGTCGTTATTGTTATTGTTGTTGTTTGGTCGACTCCCAGCTTCACAGGGCTCCATTCTTTTCTTCCTCCTTCCGAGTCGGGAGTGGTGACATTTTCCTTGCCGTGAACCATAACAAATGCGACGGAGGCCTGCCTCCCTATTGCAACCCCAAAGGCCAGCACAGCGCGGCCAGTGTGTCTGCAGAAGCATTCCGAGTCCGGGGAGGTACAGCTTTCACATGGCCTCAAGGTCCCGACCCCCACCTTTGTTCAGTGTGTTCGCTTTTCCACACCGAGAAGAGGGCCCTTTGAGCCAGCCCTCGACCCCCCGCTGAGCCCGCTCCTTCAACACATTAATAGTGGCACTGGAACAAATTGTGAACCTTAGATGTCTTGAGACCCAGATTGCCTCAACACCACCACCACTGCCCCCACCCCACCTCACAAAAGAGAAAACCACGAAGAGAATGTTAAAATTGGCGATCCATGGCCTCAAACCTTTTTTTGGTGTTATTCAGAGCGTCTGAAAAAACACTAGTGTGCATGTACTGTAAATGTGTATTTACACATGGTGTTTTCAAAATGGCTCTCTGATTTTTGACGGTTGACGATTTTGGCTCTCCTCGATGGGAGAGGAAGGCTGCAGAGCAGATGGGAATATTTACTATTCTTCAGTACCTTGGCGAGACATTACCCACACATGTTGTTGCTTCCATTTTTCGAAAGCATTCACTGGTTGAAAACATTATTTTTGTTATCTGTGCTCGTATTAATCTCTACTGTTATCCCAATATGCATTTCCAATGCGTACATTTGCACACGGTGTACAAACGGAGTGCAGAGTGACTGGGATCAAACTAAAGTCTCCAGCCAGACAGCTCTTCATCTCTTGGCGTGATCTATTTGATTGTGCCCGTTTCCCTCAAGTGGGAAGACCCTTGACTTGATATTTTATTGTAGCAGAGTGTATGTGTGTTGATGTGCATGTATCTGTGTTTAATCCTCCACATGCAGATACATGGACACAAAGCAAACACATGTTGAAAGGCGTGGCAGAAGTGGGGGTTGGTTGTTTTAAAAGCTCCTTGACCATTCCAGTTGAAAACAAATAAAAGTAATTTTCTTACAAAACAGAAACTCAAATCAACAACTACTGGCTGTAGTCTCACAGTGAGTCACAGGCTGCATGGGCATCACGCTGGTCACATCAACACGTCCGTGCTCACTCTGCCTCTGTCAACATATATCCCAATAAAATCCTGCGACCTCTCCATCACAGTCAGGAGTCTTGAGTGTGTGAAGATGGAAGCACTCCCAAAGGTGCCCAACACACGCATGTGTGCGCACACACACACACACACACACACACACACACACACACAGACAACGGGGTCAAATAAAAAATGCTAACCGTTTGTTGGAGGACAAACGGCAACAAAGGGGGTCAGTCTTCAGTTAATGATCTTTCACAACATTAGGAGAAACAAACCTTGGGGCTGAGCTACTTCAAAGCCGAACTGACGTCACATACAGTAGCCACGCAGCACAGTCTGCACTCTCTGAATAGCATCTCTGGAGACTGTATGTGACTGTGTGTGTCTGGGTTTCAGAAAGGCTCTTAGACATCGTGGTTTGAGAAGCCATAGTATTGTCTCCACCTCAATAACAAGCATCTCTAGGGGAGATGCTTCTGAACCCAAAGAGGGAGCATTTATCCTACATGGGCAGGAGGATTTTATAACTCCATTGATATACATTACCTTCCTCATTGAGGAGTTCATATCTACAGTATTATAACATTATTAATCTACACTTGGGTTCATAACACTCATACTGTAACACGAGAGCAGATGCAATTCATTTCGTAGTGCTTCTGTACATGATGAAACCATTTTCCCGAAGTATTTTTGGGGAACATTTTGGGCGTTCACTTTTGCTGGTTTGTTGATCTGAAGTCTTTTTCGGTGGGAGGAGAATGCAAACTTCTAACGAACTGACTGGAACTCAGCATTACACATGCATTCTAGGCCTACATAAAACCATAGAAATGCTAGTAAGACTTTTATAAGGAATGTGTTGTCCAAAAATACTTATTTTATGGACCTGTAATTAATTCAGAAAGGTCATTAACGATGCCAATTAAGCAGACAGGAAAAGCAAAATGCCAACTTATTTTCCTGCACCGCAGATATTAAACTGTAAACATCAGCGCTGTAGGGTGACTGTAGTATACGATCTGCATTTTCCGTGTTTCAGTGATGAGTCATATGAATTATTACAGGCTGTTCAGACAGATTTATTATTAAACGACTGAAGCAACTGTTGTCTTGACCTTAGAGCTGTAACGTCTGACTGAAAGATGTTGTTTTGACGCCCCCTTACCCAAACACTTCTTACAATGGTATATCTCTGGTGAGCGACGATATTATGCCAGTTCGGAGTTGGCACATGCCAGGGGGAAATTGATTGCACCTGGGCATGAGGGACATGGCAGAGGAGTGGAAGAGGAAGAGACTGGGGCGGGCGTGTCGTCTTATCCCCAGCCAATTTCTGCTGCCACATTTTCCAGCTCCCTTGTCCACATGATAGAGGTCTCTCTTTTCTAGGACAGTCTCTGCCCACAGAGAATAGCTGTTACTCTACTACCTGTTATATGTGTCATATGATAACTCACTCTTGCACTGGAGCTTTGAGTCAAACTCTGTGAGCCAATATTTACCTCTATTGAAAACTAGAGTAGTGATCTTGACCATCATTCCTTCCATTCAATGATGTGTATGATGTTGAAGTAGAACATCCATTCAGACAAAAGTGGTCACATTTTCTGTTGCCTGCTGTTATAAGATCCGTAGCTACCTATTGTTCAATTAGTCCATCAGGCAAATTTAGAAAAGCACACGTGATTGGCATAAGTAGTTATTGATGGCTTAATATAATAAACCATCATTTGCTGAACGATCAATACCCAGTAATGAGATGTGAGTTCAACTACACTTAATCTTATCTCTAACATTTGAAGTTGCACGTTAACCAAGAATTTGTCATTTAACGATCAGTTCTAGTTCATTGAAAGTGAACACACACACACACACACTCTGCACTCTTTCACGAACACACACAGTCTGTTACTTGAGTACAATTATGGGGGATGAACAAAGTCCTCAGAGACACACCAGGCAGGTTTTGTGGACCTGGGAGCAATCTGAATACATTACCTCTGGCTTGGTGTGTCAACACTATTCTACAGTGCCAAGGCCTAGAATAGAACTAAGGCTTTAGAAAAAACAATACTGAGAAAAGGTGTTGAGGCGTTTAGCTGCAACAAGTATCTGCGTTTCTCACAGGAACTTTAGCGGATATATGAAACATAAGGTGAAAGTTCAGGATTGATTTGCTTTTGGGCATTTTTTGAGGTATTTAGACATTGAATGTGAGTCTTGCTTGTCTACAAAGTAAATGTGTAATAATCAAATAAATGATGTTTCCCAATGCAATTATCATTAGAGCACATAGTCAAAACAACCAGCCAGTCTTGTATCTGCTTTGAGAACTTGAAGAGGCCCTTTTTGGGCGCCCCTGGTTAAAGCGGCTGTGAGTGGGCTTACACGATACAAATTAACCTCTCATTTCATGCTAATCATGCCATTAGCACCCAGCGACACTTGCGAACAGTTGTAAGTAGCCTTGCACAGGCCTTGGCTTGTGTGAGCTGGAATGGCTCCTGCTCTTATCTCCTCCTGTTTCTGTAGTGTGAGGCAGCTTGATGTACAAGTACACCACCTGGACAGGATGCTCGTCTATCGCACGGCTTTACCCCAAATCTCCTTTAACCCAATGAGTTCCACCATAACGCTGGTGCCTTTTGGACGAACCCCTTTTAAACATTGTGTGTCTGAGTTACAGACTTCTGGGTTGTACCGTAGATTCCCAGGACACAGTGTCTATAATACTGTAATAACCTCACATAGTTGCTGTCACAAACTCCAAACTCCAAAGTTGTCACAGATTAGTTCATTTCCCTGTCAGCAAACAATTTCTGAATTTACAGCGTGTGTGTATATACATTTTTATCAGGTTTTTGCTTTGGCGGACCTTATTGTTTTATTTATTTGTCAATAAAACTCTTGAATGCAACTAATTGTCAAACTTTTGCTGGAATCTCAGGGCTGATAGAGTGAATGTTGAGTGCCCAGCAGAAAAAGCATTAGGTCCCATTTTTAGTCTATGGTATGACTCAGCCATAGGTGAGGTGTGGAGGAGCGAAACCCACATGGATTTCCCTCTCTTCCCTCTCGTCACGTCTCTGTCTCCACTCCCCAGTGCCTATTACAGTCACAGGTTATAGGAACTGATGTTGCAGATTATGTAGTTGATGTATCTGTTCATTTCAATGGCTCTTTACACGTTTTCATTGTTATAAATGAAAGGCACAAAAAGGGTGGTGGATCCACATATATATTTTATTCTGATTTAATTAGTTTAAGTCTGAAGTTTACATACACTTAGATTGGAGTCATTTAAAACTTGTTTTTCAACCATTCCACAAATTTCTGGTTAACAAACTATAGTTTTGGTAAGTCGGTTAGGACATCTACTATGTACAGGACACAAGTAATTTTTCCAACAATTGTTTACAGACAGAGTATTTCACTTATTCACTGTATCACAATCCGACTGGGTCAGAAGTTTACATACACTAAGTTGACTGTGCCTTAAAACAGCTTGGAAAATTCCAGAAAATTGTCATGGCTTTGGAAGCTTCTGATAGGCTAGTTGACATCATTTGAGTCAGTTGGAGGTGTACCTGTGGTATTATTTCAAGGCCTAACCTTCAAACTCAGTGCCTCTTTGCTTGACATCATGGGAAAATCAAAAGAAATTAGCCAAGACCTCGGAAAAGAATTGTAGACCTCCACAAGTCTGGTTCATCCTTGGGAGCAATTTCCAAATGCCTGAATGTACCACGTTCATCTGTACAAACAATAGTACGCAAGTATGAACACCATGGGACCACTCAGCCATCATACCGCTCAGGAAGGAGAAGTGTTCTGTCTCCTAGAGATGAACTTACTTTGGTGTGGACAGTGCAAATCAATCCCAGAACAACAACAAAGGACCTTGTGAAGATGCTTGAGGAAACAGGTACAAAAGTATCTATATCCACAGTGAAACAAGTCTCATATCGACATAACCTGAAAGGCTGCTCAGCAAGGTAGAAGGCACTGCTCCAAAACTGCCATAAAAAGCCAGACTACAGTTTGCAACTGCACGTGGGGACAAAGATCATACTTTTGGAGAAGTGTCCTCTGGTCTGATGATAAAAAAATAGAACTGTTTGGCCATAATGACCATTGTTATGTTTGGAGGAAAAGGGGGGGAGGCTTGCAAGCCGAAGAACACCATCCCAACCGTGACGCACGGGGGTGGCAGCATCATGTTGTGGGGGTGCTTTGCTGCAGGAGGGACTGGTGTACTTCAAAGTAGATGGCATTATGAGGAAGGAAAATTCTGAGGATATATTGAAGAAACATCTCAAGACATCATTCAAGAAGTTAAAGCTTGGTCGCAAATGGGTCTTCCAAATGGACAATGACCCCAAGCATACTTCCAAAGTTGTGGCAAAATGGATTAAGGACAACAATGTCAAGGTATTGGAGTGGCCATCAAAAGCGCTGACCTCAATCCTATAGAGAATTTGTGGGCAGAACTGAAAAAGCTTGTGTGAGCAAGGAGGCCTACAAACCTGACTCAGTTACACCAGCTCTGTCAGGAGGAATGGGCCAAAATTCACCCAACATATTGTGGGAAGCTTGTGGATATGCTACCCAAAACGTTTGACCCAAGTTAAACAATGTAAAGGCAATACTCCCAAATATCATTTTCTCTACTATTATTCTGACATTTCACTTTCTTAAAATAAAGTGTTGATCCTAACTGACCTAAGACAGGGAATTTTTACTAGGAATAAATGTCAGGAATTGTGAAAAACTGAGTTTAAATGTATTTGGCTAAGGTGTGTGTAAACCTCCGACTTCAACTGTAATGTAATTATGTTTATATAAATGACATGCATAATTTACTGTGAAATAGTAATGTATCATCCATCCAAAGACTTATTAGGTTGTATTTAAATCTCCACTCTGGGCTGTGGAGCTCTGTAGCTCTCTATTAGTAGTCTTCTCCATTGTCAGACAAAATAAACCATTCTTGCACTAGGAAGTTCTGTAGAGTATCATGTAAAATATCGTCATGAATTTCCAGCAATTAAAAAAAATATATATATATTTGATTTTTTTTCCCCCATTTTTTTTTCTTTTTTTTCTGAGAATATTTCGGTGAGTTATCCATAATGGGAGAAGTTTTGTTTAGTTCATTGAGTGAAGGAAATGTAGTGGTAGCTCTACAGCTTTGGGCATTCTCTCTTTTCTCTGGTGGGCTGTTGTGGCGCAGCCAACCCTAATCTCCTGGGCCTAAACCTGACTCTTCTCGGTGTTTACTCTGGTTCAAGCGAACACTCCCCGAGAGACATTTTAAATATACAGGGCCGAAGGAAAGTATTCAGACCCCTTCACTCTTTCCACAATTTGTTAAGTTACAGCCTTATTCCAAAATGGATGAAAAATAATAATAATAATAATAATAATCCTCAGCAATCTACGCACACTACCTTATTTTGAGTGGCCAGAAGGAAGCCACTCCTCAAGTGACAGCCCACTTAAAGTTTGCCAAAAGCACCTAAATACTCTCAGACCATGAGAAACACGATTCTCTGGTCTGATGAAACCAAGATTGAACTCTTTTGGCTTGAATGCAAAGCGTTATGTCTGGAGGAAACCTGGCACCATCCCTACGGTGAAGCATGGTAGTGGCAGCATCATGCTGTGGGGATGGTTTTCAGCGACAGGGACTGGGAGAAGATGAACGGAGCAAAGTACAGAAAGAACCTTGATGAAAACCTTCTCCAGAGCTCTCAGGACCTCAGACTGAGGTGAAGGTTCACCTTTCAACAGGACAACAACCTGAATGGGTGAAACTCCCCAATTGCAGGTGTGCCAAGCTTGTAGCGTCATACCCAAGAAGACTCGATGCTGTAATCGCTGCTAAAGGTGCTTCAACAAAGTACTGAGTAAAGGGTCTGAATATTTAAGTAAATGTACAATTTCAGTTTATTTGTTTAAATTTGAAAACCTTTCTATGGGGTTTTGAGTGTGGATTGATGAGGGGAAAAACAATGTTTTTATCAATTTTAGAATAAGGCTGTAAAGAAGGGGTCTGAATATTTTCCGAGGGCAATTTAGGTGACTCCACTGGTGTTATCAATGGAGGCAGTCTGTTTTAGGGACACAAGCTCTGTGCTCATAGTCCTCCAAAAAAAACGTTTTTTTTTAACAATATTGTCATACTTGTCATGTCTTACCAGGTCAAGGTATCTAACGTACATTGATTCTACTCCCTGGTTGGAGGATACAGAGCTGTATATTGCCTGGGCTTAAGCAGTGGAGTGTATTTGCGCTGGTCCATTAATGTATACCTTCACAACAGTGACGACAACAGCAAGCTCTCCTTTGTAACAGAGCTAATTAAATAGGGATATTGTTATGTTCCAACGCCAGCCACCGTTCTCTGCCTCAGTTGCTTTTTGTTTGGTGGCCAGGATGTTGCCAACAGGAAACAAGCAAGAGACTTCTTGAAAGGATCTCATTTCAATGCTTCTAAAGACCCCGGAACAATTACTGTTGTATTTCTGTTATTGAAACATGGTAGCGGACTCGCCAGCAAACACTAGCTGAACATGGCCCATTTTGTGGAGGAATGCGGTGTAGTGTCAATTTAATAGAACAATTGGCTTGGAAATGCAGTCTTGAGGAGGATTTCTTTTCCGGTTCAGGTCGTAAGAATTAATCCCTTTTTCTAATCAATTATTGTGTTTTGTTCCAAGAATAGACCTGCTTTGAGAAAAGCCCACTTTTTAATAGACATTCGACGATAATAATTGCGCGTGTGCTTATGTGCGTGCCTCTGTGTGTGACACATACTGTATGTCGGCGTGACCAACCACTTCCTGTGTCAGCGACGTCGTGCCATGCTAGAGCTGTGGAGAGGAGAAGCTGCTGACGGGCCTTCGGCAGGCAGGCAGGATGGAAATAAGGAAGGGGTAGTGAAAGAAAAGAAGACCCGCTCTCCTTTAGTATTGTTAGCTGGTGTAGAAACAGATGTCACATAGCATACTAGAGATCACTGGGTGCATGACTTACAAAAGTCCAGGCCTTTAGTATTTACATATTTTCTGAATATATATTTAGGTCACTGTTCAACACTGATTAATTGCGGTTGACTGTGCAATCTTTAAATGTCAGTCGACTTGTAAATACATGAAGTAATTCCTAAAAGTCCAGGTGACCTCTGGAAAGAACCGTTTCTGACCATTCACTCCACCACAAACATGCTTACCATTGCTCAGCGGAAACCAACGACGGTGCCGAACCACCTGAGTGAAGTGAGATTTGATTCTGGTATTTGGCTGATGCCAGATAGTATGCGTTAGGGTTAAGGGATGTGGCACGCTCAGTTGTCAGCTCAAGAGACAAGACCTTGTCACCACCTGCCCTCTACCCCCACCCCAAAAACAATCCCAAAGACCCAGGCCCTTGTTCTGTACTGTCACGCACACTGAAGATAAGTAAACGCCGGAGCCGATACCCAAACAGGCTCTCAGGGAGCGGTGAGTGTCAGGACGACCCCCGCGACCCCTTTATTTAGATCCAATTGACATGTTCGAAATGGATGCCTGCCTTGCATTGTCCGCTTGTGGCTATTCTCCCTGTGACGAAGATAATTTCTAGTAACAGAATAAAGCCTGGTCCATTGGGGCATGGCTGATGAATGACTGACCGCTCTGGCCAATCCCTGACCCAGTTTGACTTTAAGAAGAGCTCGAAACTCTGGCCCCTAAGAGAGTGGAGGATTCCAGTTGGTCAAGCTTTTACTGTATCTGTTTGCCCAGGGGCTGGTATCAGGCACACACAGGATGCTTTCAGCTCTTATCTCTGGCTTTTAGGCTGACTGTTGAATGCTAGGGTTCACCTCTGACCCCCAGACCTCCCCTCCATAAATTCCTTCCCCCTCCAACTCCAGCAATGGCTTTTTTTTTTTTTGGCGTGTTGTCTTGTCCATGACCCAATAACATTTGAACAATTTAGGATACAGACACTTCCTTCAGTAGCTGTAGGTGGTAATGGCTGTTCTGTTTTATTTGTATTAAAATTTTATTTAGATTTTTTTATTGGATAAATAATCAGTACTCATCTAAACATTCACTTCTGATATATTTGCCTGTTATTTCACTATTAAACAAATATAGATAATGACATCAACATCAAAATGGCATGAATGTATTTAAATGTGTGTTTTACCCTGTGTGGTGGAGGTCTCTTTAGGTCACAGGAATGAAAAGGGGAGTAAAAAGGGGCTTTATACGTCCGTCCGCTCACTCCTTCGTCAGCGTTTGTACTTACTTAGCCCCCTCTGTGGGTGAGCTCTTCTCCCACCCTTCTCTTCCTCTCTCTCTCTCCCGCCCTCCCCCCTCCGACCCTGACTCATTTTAACCCGTTGGTTTCCTGAAGGGGATAGGGGCGGCTAAGTTTCAGCCCAGAGGGCACTACTGCCTTCGACATGACCACCACAGCGTTCAGTTTACCTAAGCCTCAACCCTGACCTGAACGCATAGAATGGGCATATTGTCCACATAGAATGGACAATACCGACGGGGAGTGTAATCCATTGATAAGCTGAATGGGCCTCTCTCAGCTTAGTTTATAATTACTGCGTCTGAGGATCTTAAATTGAAATAAGCCAGCTCTTCTATTATAATTGTTTTCATGCAGATTATAGCATGTCAGAAGGATAGGTATGCAATTATACATTTTCATAACAAATTAAAAGTGAAATTCATTTATTTGGTCCTTGTTGTTTTATGAGATCTCTTTTTAAAACCACTGGCTCATCTCTGCGGTATGGAACATGTTATGATCTCAGTTTATTCTTCCCGTTTAAACTTTCACCCTGAATGTATGCAAGTTGTTCTTTTCCTTTACTATGATGTATTACCATCATGTGTGGCCAATGGCAGCTTCATTACTCCCCCAACACGCAGTCAGTTGCCTATTATATACATCCTTAACAGTGCAACCGCTATCCATCAGTTAAGACCGATAGAGCCACGCGTCTGGTGGTAAGCCCACTTGAACTTTAATTGTTGTCTTTCTCCACGAACGCAATTCTCTCATGCGCTGAGCGAAATTGATATCAACGTTTTGAGCTACTCTTGCGTTGAAGACAATAACAGAGAGGGGAGAGAGCGCAAACGGCACTTGACTGCTCTTGACAATACTGCCGGCCGAAATGCACATTGATGAATTAATTAGAATCCCTTATTAGCAAATTGACTGTCTCAGGTGATTATCAAATTTGGCTTCTTTATTAGCATCAGCTGCTCCCTCCTACTGTGTTATCTAGTCAGGCACATTGCCCAGGACGACTCAGAGACATTATAGCAGGCATCAAGCTTGTTCATAGAGAATAGTATAGATCCCACTGTCAGAGTGTAGTCCAAGCATCCCTAGTCCCTGCAGATATGCACAGTAATGATTGGCTCACATGACATTCCATGAGAGCCAGGTGTTGCCTCTAATGAGCATTCTTGGAATGAATTTCAAGTGGTACATTTTTATCTAGGTGTATTCTGCACCTGTGAGCTGTTTTTTTTAAGTGTTGTTTGCACTTTTAAACATTTAGGTCAGACTTCTCACATTGCTTTTGTCCATTGTTCATAACTGACCAGTGGGTTGTTTATTGATTTACAGAGTCACGGCATCACTCCACACACTCACTCACAAATGGCCCTATTCACACTGCTTGCGCCAGGAAAAGGACCAGGGCGCACGCACACTCGCACGCTCACACACACATACACACACACACACACACACTGACTGGATAACAGTGGAAATGGTTGACCCCACAGGAGCAGATGGATATCTAGGTGCTGGGCCCACTCAATGAAAGGCCACTGTGTGAGCCCGGGCCTGGCCATGGGACTTGGCTGTGTAGGGCCATTGTGGCCAGTGGCTTTGTCCAGATGGTTCACATACCTTTAGTCATGCTTTGGGTGAAGAATGCACTCCCTCTGGAGGGCTCGCCGCCTAGAAACAAGGCCAACATAAACATCCTTTCTTCCGTGCCCCCAAAATAATCCAATCGAGGTCCTATGCACCAAAAGAAAGAAGAGGGGGGGGGTTGGGGTGAGAGAGACCCTAACACAAAAGGAAACCCATCTTGGAACATTTTGGCATGACGTGATGCTCCAGAGGGTTAATAAGTGCCTTCTCACAGGAAAACTCCTTCATCATAATGTGTTCTCCAGACATGTCAACAACAACAACAAATCCCAGGCAAACTAATCAGCTCAATAAAATGTGTTCTTGCCTTTTAAAACAGTAATAATACCATTGGCCAATAAATGTGTATTAGCAAAACTACAAACAACAACAAGGCTTTGTTAGAAGCGACCATTATTTGCAGCTGTCTTGTAATGTGTGGTCTCTATCAATGAGCTTGTTCCATTACATCAGTCTTTATTTTCATAAATGAATTATTTGTAACAAAAGTTATTTATAAATGCAATATTTCGACAGGAGAAATGCCACATGAGCGGACATTCAACTGTTCCCAGAAGATAATTGTTTGTTTCATTTTTATTTTCTCTGAGGAATAGCCACTTGGAAGCAGACAGGAAAATCGTGTTCTTGTATTCTAACCTAAACATTGTTGGGCATTTCTGTAAATATGAACCTTTCCAGCGCAGTGTCTTTGTACACAAAAAAAAAAGTAAAATCATGTATTTTTTTTCTCCCTGAGGTTTGTGACTTGTCCCAGATGGGGGAAAAGTCAAAATGAGAGATGGAACAAAACATTTTTAGACAACCAAGTGGTAGAACATCTCGTACTTGGCTTCCAAAATGGACAACGTGTAAAAAAAAAAAAAACTACTTCTAAATCATTGTCAAGCTCTCAGCAGCACTGGCATTGCTTCCCTCAGTTGTGCTTTTGGGAAAAATGTATTCCTTTTTCATTTGGGCTTTAAGGTCTCCCAATGAGAATTGGTCTATGAAATGGAACAGTGTCCACATCCATTGAGGCTGTACTGGTTTGTGTTCTGTATCAGTCACCAAACACTCTGGTCGTTATCAGTGAGAGGGAGCCTCAATTACAACTTCTCATTGAGGCTGGGGGAATGTGTCTGACACCCATTTTGACACCCATTTCTCTGCGCGACTCGGGCCCCCACAATGGAGAGAGAAACATATCCGGACTCCTCCTCATCCCCCAACCCCCTTCTTCTTCTCACCGGGATCCGGCATCTGTCGGCACGTATCCTCCGCTCAATCGCTCTCTCAGTACGCTGGGTTCCCTAACAGCTCAGTATCGCTCTTTCATTAATCAAAGACACTTCCAGTGTCCCATTACAGAAACACAACTACTCGCCCTGTCTGAAGTAGACAGCTCGCCAATTCATCTTCTGAGGGAAAAAAGGCGGCCTGGTGCCTACCTGTTCAAGCGAAGCTGTTAAGACCGCAGGAAGACCCTTTGAAATTGTTTTCTCTAGGTCAGGCAAACAACAAAAAAAGGTAAATTGCTTGTCTCGGGTAACATTTCTCTCTCTCTCTCCAGCGGAGGAGGAGGGGAGGTTGGGAACATGTTTGTTAAGATGCTGATTTAAATGCAGCGGGGGTCTATCAGTGCTAAAACACAGCCGCCACGTTAGCAGCCCACTAAAGCATCATGTGGCCTTGGTACCCTCCCCAGAGTCTGGCCAGCACTAAATACAACTGTTTAAATCTGATCAACACCCTAAAGGGGAGATACTGAGGCAGCTGGAGCCATTGTGCTATGAATATTGGAGAATTATGCAACACCTTTGAAGAAATTGAGAATATCTTTTACTATGGAATATTGTAGATGAATAGAAATTGCCTTCGAGAATAACAGTAAAGGCAAAATGGTTCCTCACAGATATGTTACCCTCTTCAAATAGCCTTCTATCATTGGTGGCGGGGAAGAATAAAAACAATCTAGGAAAAGGAAAGCTGGTGGTGCAACCTCTGCAACTGGGGTTTGTGGCTTGGTGCTCATGGCTGGTAAACCAAGCAGATTTGAGTTTTGACAAGGGCAATTGTGGCCAGCAACGACCAAGCCGACGTTTAGTGGATGAAGCTGTGTACGAGGCGCCTCTCTGCCATCGCACGGGTCAATATCAATATGTAAAACCTTCTCCACTCTTGCAAATTGTGTAAAAGAGGCATGAGCGAGGGCTGTGTGAATGAAAATCGACAGTCTAGCCCACCTCGCTCTTCCCCCTGGCCCAACCCCTCCCACTGAACCTCTGTTTGATTGGCATAATTAGGTGAAGCGTGGCCTACAGTAAAGTGGCCAGGGCCCGCTGCTCCTGGGAGGCAAATGGAGACATATTGTGGCTGTGTGTGTGTGTGTGTGTGTGTGTGTGTGTGAGAGAGAGAGAGATTCAGACAAGCTGGCCCACTGTGCTATTAATTACCTATTCTGTAACGTGGCATCTGTTGAAAGACGTGACACAGAGCAGCGGGAATGGAGTGGCCGCTCACGCAGGCACCACCACAGCCAGCCGCCGCCCAAGGACCCCAGGTGCATTCTCCTGTCATGCTTATTGGATTCATTGTACATATGATTGATTCAAGATCGGGCTCTGTTCTTTCTTTCACGACGACACGCAAAATCAAAAATGCCCCAGCTGGCAGATATTTAACCAACCCCAAGGACATTTGGAGACTCCAACACTGTTCGAGTGGATAGGAAAATATACTGCCCTTGTGTCGCTTCTGTCACTTCCTCGGGAGAAAACTGTTTTTTTTCTTCATTCACATAAGGAACTGTGGGACAGATTTTTGGTTAAATGAATCAGCATTGAGGGAGTTGTTAATGTTCCTAAATGAGGATTTATAAGAACTCTTCTACAATGCAAGTTATAATGGACTTTTCAGGTGCCATCAGAACATCTCCTTGTCATACAGAATAGCCTTGTTCTGAATCTGCTTTTATCTAAAAGCACAGAAATACTCCCACACTTTCTCCATTTACCTGGCCGTGTCTTCCCATTGCCTTGTAATACTTCAGCCCCCCACTCATTAGGCCCTATGGCAGTTTGTGTTGTTACCAGGCAGCCCAGCCAGTGGTGCTCCCAGCCCTGTGTGCTCCAACCTGCTCTGCTACAGCTCTGTCCTGGCCTGCTGTGCCTGTGCCTGGCTCTCTCTATCAGAGCACAACCGACTGACACGACTGTCTGGAGGGCAGCCTCACTGATAGTTATTAGTTTTGTAAAGGCGTCCGTTTTGATTCCCCCCCCCCCTCTCCCACCGCTGCCTCCACGCCCAGCCAAAAGGCACAGTGGCGAGTGACTCACAGCAGCCGTATCGATTTCTCCTCACGCTTCTACCTCTTGCCCTTTGCCTCCCTCCAGCAGAACCCCCCCCCCCCTCCCCACACACACACACACACACACACACACACACACACACCCTCTACCATGCTGCTTAGACTGGGGATGAGTTTACCCCCCTAGACTCCCCCCCCCCACACACACAGTCCTCAAAGTTGTTTCTTAGAAACACAGGGTCAGGGAAGTCTGCTCCCTGACTAGGGAATGACCCTGGCCTGTCATACAGAGGCATTTCAGAATTCCGCCCCTCTGGCCAAAAAGCTGTCAGCAGTTTTCCCAGATATTTTTTTCCTTCTCTCTCTCTCGCAAAGAGCTACTTAGTCCCTGCCACCCAGAGTGAAATGGCCAAAATGGTTCTGCTCATATTATAACTAATGCAGTTTAACAGACACCATGCGCCGCCGCATTATCCAGCCAAACAGAGCTAAAACAGCCCCTTTGTGCCACACAGAATGTCACCAGACACGGCGTCATTAACTTATATTTCAATGGCCCCCTCACATATGAATGTAGGTCAGTATGGAATAGCATATATTCAGTCTGGCTGACACTCCTGGCATTGCCCTGCTCTGACTGGCTGGCTGACTGTCGCAGGTCTTTTCGCTGACTGTTTTTCTCCGTCTGTCGACTCGTGTCATAAAGGGCTTCCAGTAGTGGGTGATTGGTGGTGAGTGGTGACTCTGCACGTAGCGGTCACTGGATTTCATTCCACCCCACTCCCTCCTCCCTGCCCAGGCTATAGGGACTTGTTTACTGCAGCCTCTGTGTGCTCTGGCTGGGGCTATTTGGGACCTCGCGGGCGCTCTTGGAAAGCGGACGTGCGGGGAATGACAGTGCAGATACCTAGCATTTTGCCACGGCTGTGCCACACTGCCACCTGAACCTCCCTGAGCGACCACGAGGCACAGCAACGAGAGGGCATAATATTTACCACACACACTGTTACCGAGGTCAGCTGCGTCACAAACAATCTGCCCTGGACATCTCAAATATCAAAATATGACCTACTAAATTGATCTTTGTAAAAGCTGTTTTCCAAGAACGGCCTCTTAAGATACATTCAGCTTTTTTTGTTGCAAATAATGGCTGCATTTGTGGTACTAAGTTCGGCCATGCCCCGCTATATGCTTTCTTAAAATGCACTCAACTCTGGGCTACACAGAGGTCTACAGTAAATGAATCCAGAAGGCATTGCATAATATTTTGAGAGTTACAACCAAAAGTTTGAAATAATGGCCTCCTTGTCATACTGGTCTGCGCTAGTCTCTCTGGCCTCTCGCTCCGGTGACCCAGAAAACACGATAGACAAACAAAAACTGCTTACAGTGAGTGTCATACACTGATGTGAACTGATCTATCTGGATGGAATGTAGCAAACCGTAAACAGCATCTGTGGAATAGCATAGCCTGAACAACAACATTGCTCGTGATTGCTCCATAGGTCTGTCCCAAAAGTTTGTCTCACCGTTTAGCGAGCTTGTTTTTTGGAGCACTCTGCTGCGTTGTACAGGTTGTTGTTGTTGAATGTCATCTTTATGGATGTAACAGGTGCTGGCGCTCGTTATGACTGAGCTAGAAAGACGAGAGGGAGAGCGGGAGGGAAGATAAAACATCTCTCTCTTTCCCTTAAGCATCGTAGATGCAAACTGCAACACTCAAGAGGGTACAAGTATTTGATGTCATCTGAACCGGGAATAAATTATACACATCAGCAGCACAGAGGGAACGTTGCCTCAGCCTGGCTCCTCTTGTCTTCCCCTTTTTCAAACACACAACCTAAAGTTAGACATCCTTGAGGTTTCTACCACTTGATGGAAGGTGATGCCCATGAATAATGCATGGCAGAGGGAAGACTCTGGGTCTTTTTATAGCTCGGGCGCTGCTCCCGCCGCACTGCACTAGCTCTAGCACGCCACTAACCTCTCAGATTTGAAGGATCAAGAAATGGGAACAGAAGAAAACAAGAACATAACAAACTGCAACATAGAAAAAGACAACGTCTATTTTCAGATGGCGGGTGGCGAGGAAGATTTTGGTTGCTTTTGAGAATAAACAGAAAGAGGGGGGGTATAGCTGTCATTGCTATGTTACAGTATTTAGCCCATAAATCGGGTGGGCTTGCAGATAGAGATGTCTGTGATCTCGCATATGCCGTTGTTTTCTTCATTCCATCTGGTTGTGTTGAACCACTGCGTTGAGGCCTTGATTAAATGACAAGGCTATTATCCTCGTGTCAGGGAATGTCAAATCATGGCATTAATTTGTGAACACAGGTCTCTGTTTCACGCATGTATTTTCAACCAGTACTCATAATGGCAACTGCAACTATTTGAATGTGTTGCAGTTTTTTTTTCTTTCAAAAATCCTCACATTTCAATGTTGATTAAATCGAATCAAGCCTGGTTGTTGTTGTTATGTTGTGTTGCTACCATACAGTGTAGTCGTGTTTTGCTGCCTTGCTATGTAGGTGTTGTCTCTATTGTTGTGATGTGTTTTTTTTGTCCTATATTTATTTTGTATTTTTTTGTATCCAAGGCCCCTGACCCCCACAGGAGACCTTTCACCTTTTTGGTAGGCAGTCATTGTAAATAAGATTTGTTTTCTTAACTGACTTGCCGAGTTAAATAAATGTGAAATAAAATACAAAAATAAATAAAATATAGGGTGTTCACTCACTGCTCTAGAATGTGGTAAAATAAGGTTAAATTCAAGATGGGGCCCTATGTTATTATGAATCACATACAATTAATCATCAGATTGTTCTCTACAATATTACAACCTTTAAGATGCTTAACAGATTGATTAAATAAGAACGTTAGTTTGTTGTGCCCCCCCTTGCAAATGGTCATCTCCATTTTCTGCATTGGGAGGTGGTAACATTTTGGAGGTGTTTTCACTCTTTGGACCAATCAAAATCAACTTGATACCCTTGTCACTTTAGTCACCAGATAGGTGGCTTTCTATTGCTCTAACCCTGGTCAATCAACGTTGAGATGGACCGTTTCTATGGCGACGTAAAGGGAACTAATCACACCATGAAAATTGGAACTAATTTTCTTTGGGGAGGATATACAGTTGAAGTCGGAAGTTTACATACACTTAGGTTGGAGTCATTAAAACCCGTTTTTCAACCACTCCACACATTTCTTGTAAACAAACTATAGTTTTGGCAAGTCGGTTAGGACATCTACTTTGTGCATGACACAAGTAATTTTTCCAACCATTGTTTACAGACAGATTATTTCACTTATAATTCACTGTATCACAAGTCCAGTGGATCAGAAGTTTACATAAACTTGACTGTGACTTTAAACAGCTTGGAAAATTCCAGAAAATGATGTCATGGCTTTAGAAGCTTCTGATAGGCTAATTGACATCATTTGATGTGACAATTGGAGGTGTACCTGTGGATGTATCAGCTAAAAGAAATCAAAAGAAATCAGCTAAGACCTCAGAAAACAAATTGTAGACCTCCACTGGTCTAATGTCCATTGCTTATGTTTCTTGGCCCAAGCAAGTCTCTTATTATTGGTGTCCGTTAGTGGTTTCTTTGCAGCAATTAGACCTTGAAGGCCTGATTCACGCAGTCTCTTCAGTTGATGTTGATATGTGTCTGTTACTTGAACTCTGAAGGATTTATTTGGGCTGCAATTTCTGAGGCTAATAACTCTAACTTATCCTCTGCAGCAGAGGCAACTCTGGGTCTTCCTTTCCTGTGGTGGTCCTCATGAGAGCCAGTTTCCTCACAGCGCTTGATGGTTTTTGCGACTGCACTTGAAGAAACTTTAAAAGTTCTTAATGTTCCTGTATTGACTGACCTTCATGTCTTAAAGTAATGATGGACTGTCATTTCTCTTTGCTTATTTGAGCTGTTCTTGCCATTATATGTATTTGGTCTTTTTACAAATAGGGCCATATTCTGTATATCACCCCTACCTTGTCACAACACAACTGATTGGCTCAAACGCATTAAGAAGGAAAGAAATTCCTTTAACAAGGTACACCTGTTATTGAAATGCATTCCTGGTGACTACCTCATGAAACTGGTTGAGAGAATGCCAAGAGTGTGCAGAGCTGTCATCAAGGCTAAGGGTGGCTACTTTGAAGAATCTCACATTAAAAATATATTTTGATTTGTTTAACCCTTTTTTGGTTACTACACAATTCCGTATGTGGTATTTCATAGTTTTGACGTCTTCATTATTATTCTACAATGTAGAAAATAGTACAAATAAAGAAAAACCCTTGAATGAGTATAGTAGGTGTCCAAACTTTTGACTGGTAATGTGTGTGTGTATATATACATATACACTGAACAAAAATATAAAGGCAACATGTAAAGTGTTGTTCCATGAGCTGAAATAAAAGATCCCAGAAATGTCTCAAATTTGGTCTGCAAATTTGTTTACATCCCTAGTTAGCATTTCCCTTTTGCCAAGACAATCCATCCACCTGACAGGTGTGGCATATCAAGAAGATGATTCAACAGTGTGATCGTTACACAGGTGTACCTTGTGCTGGGGACAATAAAAGGCCACTAAAATGTGCAGTTTTGTCACACAACACAATGCCACAGTTGTCTCAAGTTTTGAGTGAGTGTGCAATTAGCATGCTGACTGCAGGAATATTAACCAGATCTGTTGCCGGAAAATGTGCTTTTCTTTTCTTTCGCATAATATACCGTAGTTTGAGAATTTGGCAGTACATCCAACCGGCCAAACAACCACAGAACTCGTGTAACCATGTCAGCCCAGGAGCTCCACATCGTGCTTATTCACCTGTGGGATTGTCTGAGACCAGCCACCCAGACCGCTGACGAAACTGAGTGTTTCAACAACCGAAGAAATTCTGCACAAACTGTCAGAAACCGTTTCGGGAAGCTCATCAGCGTGCTCGTTGTCCTCACCAGGGTCTTGACCTGACTGCAGTTCGCCATCGTAACCAACTTCAGTAGGAAAATTCTCACCTTCGATGGCCGCTGGGAATCCCAGTTTCAACTGTGTCGTACAAATGGCAGACAGCGTCTATGGCATTGTGTGGGCGAGCAGTTTGCTGATGTCAATGCATGCATACTCACCAGCCATGTCACCCATTGAGTATGTTTGGTATGCTCTGAATCGACATGTACGACAGTGTGTTCCAGTACCCACCAATATCCAACAACTTCGCACAGCCATTGAAGAGTGGAACAACATTCCACAGACCACAATTAACAGCCTGATCAACTCTTTGACAGATAAGTGTCGCACAGCGTGAGGCAAGTGGTGGTCGCACCAGATACTGACTGGTTTTCTGAACCACACCCATACCTTTTTTTTGTAAGGTATCTGTGACCAACATATCCATATCTGTATTCCCAGTTATGTGAAATCCATTGGTTAGGGCCTAATGAATTTATTTTGATTTCCAGTTCATATAAGGAAATTAGTCAATCTTTGAAATTGTTGCACGTTACATTTTATATTTTTGTTCATCGTATATTGGCTAAATTCTTTGTTTTGTATTCTGCAGATTACATTTTTTTAAAGTCCTGTTATCGCATGTAATCCTGCAGCCACTACCTAGCTTGTCAGTTGACGTTTGTGCCGTTCTGCCCGCAGAGCAGTGACGGAGTTCTATTAAACAGCAACCAGGTTTTGACCATGGCCGTAATGACATTCTATTCACTAATCATGCTTAATTCTCTGAGTAAATGATCTACCTTTTCTACATGGTAGAGGCATAGGGTTTGGATGATTGTTTTTCTGATGCAATTCTCTATTGAACGAAGTATTTATAGAAACCTAATAGTGTACCTCAGGTGGTAAATTCTTGAGAGAAAAAGACGGGGGGGGGGAAACCAGCTTCTAAGCTTGGCGGAGATTCAGGCATAAAACCTGGGATGAGCCGGAAATGATGTGTCTCTGCCCAGGTATGGCTACTAGGAGTGGCGGTCCTATGTCGGGGCCCTGTACAGAGCCAATGTGTGGGGCTAATACTCCAGTTCTGCCTGTTGACTACACAGAAAAGAGGCTTCAGCCAGGGATAATGAAAGGAGCGCTGTGTCGCGTTCCCCTGGACGACATAATTGAGCATTGTTCAACGCCTGCAGTCTCTCTCTCTCCCCCACCACCAATACACCTCCACTGTCTGGGACTGCTGCTCGAGAACCACTCTCTTTCACGACGAGAGGCAGCAGCGAGCCAGTCAACACGGTGATTATTTAACCAATCTCCCAGCAGAAGCCATGTTAGAGCCACGGGTTTGGGTCTGTAATGATGACATAGACCGTGATAATGATGGCAGAGTGTGTGAATGGGAATTGATTAGTGCGGGTGGTTTTGAGTCGACCACTAACACTGATATTACAGGCAATAACTCAATTGATAACATTGGGCCATTATGGAAACGAATATCCTTTTGGCATTCAACAGACATCTCCCTTAATGCCGCGCTATTATGCTCCCCCTCCCCCCAACCGCCCACCCTCCCTTGTAAATTCATTTAATTTAATATATTTCCCTTTTTACCTCAATAATATTGTCTTGCTGTATCTATCCCTGTACCCCTAGGCAAATTTGGGGGTGGTAATCTTTGGGTATTATAAATAACGCCTCTGTACCAGGGATGAAAGGCAGTGGCTCTCTTTTTCCTCCCTCCTTCTTCTCCCAGCCTGCCTGCTACTTGTCTATGCTTAGCACGTAGCTTGCAGCATGTGTGAGTGTGGCTGGGAATTCATATGAACGTCTCGCAGCGGGGGAAAGGGGGCTAGTCATTGACATGTGTAGGACGGCTCTGGGCTAATAAGAAATGGATGTGGCATTTGTTTTTATGAATGCCATTAAAATAGGGCCCGAGCTGTGATGGCGTTCGTTTTGTTTGTTTTTCTGTATCCCTGTTTTCTCTTTTCTTTTTTTTTTATCCCTTTGTATTATCGTGCTCCAATCTCCCCCTCACGCTGTCTGATGGTCGTCATCTGCGTGGCTCGCCTGGTCCTAATGGGCTGGAAACGCCTGTGGAAAAAAGACCCTCGCCTCACCGCACGGCTCTGGAGATCGGGGAAGAATACCAAAATAAAAACCGCCGGCAGAGCCAGAGGCATCTCGTAGCCACTTATGGCTGCATTAGGATCATCTACCGATGTGTCATCTAGCAGTCACTTGCGTTATTACAGTTTTGTTCACAAGTGCTCCCCCTCCCACATGTTGTTATATCAGCCTCTGGATGTAACAATGTCTGGTTTCTTTAATATCATAGATGGTTGTTTTTACCCTTGTGTATATGAGGCAAGGAACAGCTAACCTTAGCCACCACTAAAGGATAGCTCGGTGGAAGAACCCAAAAAAGTGCAAATGCCACTCCGTCAATTAAGATTAATCATCATTATGCAAATGTTTTGGCAGAGCGGTGTCGACACCTGACTGAGATCTCTATTAAAAAGCAGCTAGTGAGGCAAATAGACGGACAGCTTGAGCTCCCCATCTTCCTCCCTCTTTCTCTCCCTCCCTCTCTGTTCTCCCTGCCACATTGTTGGCCCCCTCTTTTGACAAATACCTTAATCTGACTGTGTGTGCACCTGGGACGGATGTCGTGCGTGCTTCTTAGGGCCCCGAGTGAGAGACCCCCCCCCCAGAGGAGGAGACTAATGGGACTGGCTCCCCCAGATAGACCACTCAGCCTCTCCTATTCAGGCACATTGAGGACAAACACTCACTCTACAATTTATCATTTATTTTATGGTGACCCTGCCCCAATCTATACACGTGCCTCTTTCTCCTCCTTTTCTAATGCCGTCTCGTCTTTTCCTCTCCTGTTCTCTCCATTTGCCCCCTCGCCTGTATGCCAAGTATCATCTCAAGTTGTTTTAAGAATGCCGTCGAGAAGGGAGGCTAGAAAAGGATTGGAAAGATGAAAGGCGATAAAGGAGGGCAATGTTCCTGGGTTTCGGCGGAGAGATGTTTTGAAGTAGCTGTAAAGGTGTAAGCGCAGCAGTCAAGTTTCTTTTTGTATGCGGTTTATTCCTTTTGATTGGTCTCTTTGTTTTGATGAGCTGACGTGTGACGTTAATATTAACACGCCGATGTGCAATAGTAGGAAAGCCTTTGTCGACTCCATCCAGGAATATAAAGATTTCAAGGACTTGCTCTCTTTAATGCACTTCCAGAATGTTTCCATACTGAAGGCGTAGATTATTATTACATTATTCAACCGCTTAACCAAACAGATGACTAAACTGTTGTTGTGGCAGTTGAGTATACTGTTGTTTTAGTGGTGTTACTGAAGCTTGTTTCCGTTTTTTTCTTTTAATGGCGTCATCTAACAGAGACCCCTGCGTTGAGGGCCGTCCCCGGACAGGAGAACTCCCAGCTATGATGTAGAGCCAGCGTGGTCTACTGGCGAGTGAAAAAGTTCAGGTTTATACGAGGCACGCTGTAACAGCTCAATAACACAGGCCTGTAATCTACTCCCGTTTCAAACACTTCCCTGATTTACGAGCCCGCGCACCACTCCAGCGCCGAAATGATCAGCGTATGTTTTGTTTACATTTATATTTATTGCCGTTGTCAAAACTGACTGCTGGACAAAGTCGCTTATTAACTGAGTAAATGGCTTGAGTTGGATTTTTTAATGTCAGCTTCCTTAATGACTACAGTCAGTCTGTTTCAAACGAGCCCCCCCTAACCCCCTCCCCCCCACACACACATATATACACTACCACCCCCTCATGTCCTAAGAGAGGGGTGTGTGTGTGTGTGTGTGTGTGTGTGCGCATAGGGAGGGAGGGAGTCCTGAGGGGACTGGGAGCTGCCACAGTTCACACATGGAGAGGAAAGGGAGGGTGGCGGGAGGGCGAGGGGGTCTTTTGTGCAGATACATCTGGTGGAGGGGTCAGAGCTCCTTTGGTCAGAAAGTAGAACTTGTAATAATTGCTTGGTCGTTTCGGCTTTCCGCCTCCATCCACCGCCACCCACCCCCAAATAAACTGCTTTTTATCCAGGCTAATGGACCTGCCACCAGCACCGAGACAGGAGGCTGTTAGCACAAGTCCCAGGATGGGCTGCCAGGCTGCTGACTGCCGCTGCGCTAAATCACCAGCAAGGGTCACTCTGAGTTTCTGCCGCCTGTAAAATTAAGTAGCTGTAAAAAGAAATGCTTCCATAAAAAAACACAAAGTTAATGGTAATGTTAACATTGTGTGGCTCTCTGCCATTAACTTTTTGCAGCAGGAGGGTGTCGTTTCATTCAAAGTAATTTTGAATCTTAGCAGTGTTCACATTTGTCATGCGTGCTATTTTTGGGGCAGATAGCATTACATTGTGTACAGTTGAAGCTGGAAGTTTACTTACACTTAGGTTGGAGTCATTAAAACTCGTTTTTCAACCACTCCACAAATTTGTTGTTAACAATCTATAGTTTTGGCAAGTCGGTTAGGACATCTACTTTGTGCATGACACACGTCATTCTTCCAACAATTGTTTACAAACAGATTATATCACTTATAATTCACTGTATCACAATTCCAGTGGGTCAGAAGTGTACATACATTGTGCCTTTTAAAATTCCAGAAAGTTATGCCATGGCTTTAGGTTCTGATAGGCTAATCGACATCATTTAAGTCAATTGGATGTGTACCTGTGGATGTATTTCAAGGCCTACCTTCAAACTCAGTGCCTCTTTGCTTGACATCATGGGAAAATCAAAAGAAATCAGCAAAGACCTCATTAAAAAAATTGTAGACCTCCGCAAGTCAGGTTCATCCTTGGGAGCAATTTCCAAACGCCTGAAGGTACCACGTTCATCTGTACAAGCAATAGTTAGTATGAACACCATGGGACCATGCAGCCGTCATACCGCTCAGGAAGGAGATGCGTTCTGTCTCCTAGAGATGAACGTACTTTGGTGCGAAAAGTGAAAATCAATCCCAGAACAACAGCAAAGGACCTTGTGAAAATGCTGGAGGAAACCGGTACAAATAAAACGAGTCCTTTATCGAGACAACCTGAAAGACCGCTCAGCAAGGATGAAGCTACTATTCCAAAACTGCCATAAAAATCCAGACTACGGTTTGCAACTCCACATGGGGACAAAGATCATACTTTTTGGAGAAATGTCCTCTGGTCTGATGAAACAAAATGTCCTCTGGTCTGAACTGTTTGGCCATAATGACCATCGTCATGTTTGGAGGAAAAAGGGGGAGGCTTGCAAGCCGAAGAACACCATCCCAACCATGAAGCACAGGGGTGGCAGCATCATGTTGTGGGGGTGCTTTGCTGCAGGAGGGACTGGGGCACTTCACAAAATAGATGGCATCATGAGGAAGAAAATGTTGATATATTGAAGCAACATCTCAAGACATCAGTCAGGAAGTTAAAGCATGGTCGCAAATGGGTCTTCCAAATGGACAATGACCCCAAGCATACTTCCAAAGTTGTGGCAAAACATGTCTTAAGGACAACAAGGTATTGGAATGGCCATCACAAAGCCCTGACCTCATCCTATAGAAAAAGTGTGTGTGTGAGAAAGGAGACCTAGAAACATGACTCCGTTACACCAGCTCTGTCATAAGGAATGGGCCAAAATTCACCCAACTTATTGTGGGAAGCTTGTGGAAGGCTACCCAAAATGTTTGACCCAAGTTAAACAATTTAAAGGCAATGCTACCAAATACTAATTGAGTTTATGTAAACATCTGTAAACATTCTGACATTTCACATTCTTAAAATAAAGTGGTGATCCTAACTGACCTAAGACAGGGAATTTTGACTAGGATTAAATGTGAGGAACTGAGTTTAAATGTATTTGGCTAAGATGTATGTAAACTTCTGACTTCAACTGTAGGTATTCTCAGCTTTCCAAATAGAAATGCACAATAGTGATTATTCCGTAACAATTGCAATAGCCCTTGCTGAGCATTCTCAATTGCCCAGCCTAATTTGGTTTTAAACACAGAACTCCTCAAGCCCAATTGCGAAGACGTAGCATGTTGCAACTATTCCCTAGTATGCTAAATATATAGGGCCCTATAAACCACTGTCATTCTGTCTGCCTCTGTCTGTCTGGTCGAAACACCATCAGGTTCCTCTCTGCTTTAGACGAGCTGGTCCTCTGTTAGATTCAGCTCCATCTCTATCTCTCCCCTCCAGACGGACAGAAGCCTCCCGTTTCCAACACCTCCCTGGCCTCCATGCGTATAAGGTTGAGTCGGTACACATGCTCCCCTCTCTCCAGCCCCTTGCAGTCCCCTTAATAAGTCCATCTACTCTTCATCAGCTTTCTGTACCAGGGGACAATGGCCAGATTGAGGGGCCACAACAAAAGGCCTTTGAAAAGTCCCCTACAGTAAGATGTTGTGTTTGTGTGCATCACTCAGTGTCCCCAAGGTGCGCGGACCCCTGGTCTTTTCCCAGCTCCCCTCCTGCCACAGCCGCTCGCCCACCATCGCGTTTTGAAGTGGCCCTTTTATTTTTGGAGACGTTTACAGGCCTTTTTAATTACTTACAGCTTGCCAAAGGGCTTTGCTGCCTCATTCTTCCTTTTGTTTGTCGAGGTCTTTCCACAAATCCTACTCTTGTTAAACCAGCCATCAGGATTTTGTAAGGTTTCTCGTGTTTTTCTCTCTCTCTCCCCTTTTCCTTTTGTTTATTTTGATTTGTGATTTTTCACTCTCTCCCTCGGTCCTCAAAGCGGTTTTCCATCAATTAATCTTAATTGAAGTCACACCAGACTTCCTTGCTTAGTAATTCTTGCCACCATTGTCACAGATGGCTTGCTCTCGTTTGCAGCAGGAGCTGTAAATCAATTTTGAGTTGTCGTTTGACATCAATCAATCGTCATTTTTCTCCCCAAACATCCTCTGCTCTTTTGTGAGACGCGAAGATGGATCGCTGTGTCAAGCTCACGAAGTTCAGATCTCCTTATCAAGGGTATTGTTTCCCTGAGAACTCGCACACTAAGACAATTTTTTTCCGTCGTCTGATTTGATACTGAGACAATCCAGCTTGAAGTGCTCTGATTATCACTTCATTCAGGCATACAATTCACTCGACACAAAACCGCTCCTCACCTGAACATAAAAAGGAAACTATTTTGGCACATTCTTCTCACTCACATCCTTTTTTACATACCATATTCTATCAGCTTTCGACAGTTTGGTGACTAGTTTAATTGTGCACAAATAGAAATGTGAGAACCGGAACATATGTCTTTTGTTTCCCATTCTGTGACGTACAACAGTTGGCGCCGAGGTGCAACCATTGAGCTAATTACTTCTCTGGTAACAATTCCAGATTGCTGTAAGCATGCTAATAAAAATACATTTGGCTTACCATTTTTAACGAATTGCCAGCGGTCTTTGAGCCGGTCAGTGGGCTCCGGCGAGGCCCACTTAGGCAAGAACATCAATAAAACAATAAAAGGGCATACCTGCTCGGGGTGAATGTTTGTATGTTTTATGCGGGGGGGGTGACCTGAGCATTCTCTCTGAGTGTTGTGTTCTTAAGCGCGGCATTGTTTGAAGTCGTTCTGTGTGTGTGTGGACTATCAAGCCATTCTTGATCTGCTTATCTCTTCCTTGAAGGATGCAATATGTCTTAAAGATAACATGGCCAAACTACAGTGTGTGTGTGTGTGTGTGTGTGTGTGTGTGTGTGTGTGTGTGTGTGTGTGTGTGTGTGTGTGTGTGTATGTGTGTGTGACGTTCTCGAGGGGCTTAGCGAGGCTATCTGCAAAAATGGCAATTGTTTGCCAATCTGTGTCCTTTAATTGCTTCAGAACAGATTTAGATACATCTGAACAAAAGCTAATTTTGGATCTGCCCCTGGGGTGTTTCAGGATTTTGCAACAGATTGAGTTGTCAAGGTTCCTACCACATCGCCAAACTGAAATCTTCACATAGGTTGTCCAAGGTTGCCGAAGGTTGCATAGTTATCTAACCCCCATTTTTCCTTTTTCTGTGTAATGAAATAGTTACCCTTAGTTTAGGCTTGACCTTCTGGGCCACAACCATGTAGCTCTGCACCAACGCGTGTTCCTTCAGGTGGTGGCCGTTTTGACTGAGCGACGAAGGAGCCATTCCCATAACAAGGGTCCAAAATAATAGGAATTGACAAGGGGACTCAAAACTGTCACGGTATACGAAAGGCTCATATTGTAAACCGGCTTCCCTTGTACGTCTCTCTGTGTAAATCATAGTCCACTTTATAGGACCTAGTCCATCCAATGTGCGTCAGTTCTATGACGGGTGTGCATGCTTGCCACAGTAACACCTCCAGTGGAATAACTGTTAGTGATTTTATAGCTGGAATAAGGTGGAGCTCCGTTTTACTGTTATGCTTTGATGTACTGATTCATGGTCGGTGACGCTGTCTTACCAGTATCTGAGAAGCAAAGTGTTTGACCAATACAAGGGTATCAATGTGAGCGACACTGAACAGTGATGTAGGCAGCTGAATGTCAAATCACAGGTTTCATTCATGAATGTCTGAATGTCTGATTTTGATGTTGACTGTAAAATCCAGACAATGTCCTGAAGATGCGCGTCTCCCTCGTCATTACAGGAAGCTGCACAGCGGTATGAAGACCTATGGATGTGAGCTGTGTGGGAAACGCTTCCTGGACAGCCTGCGCCTTAGGATGCACTTGCTGTCTCACTCAGGTAAGAATCAACACTTTTGTGTCTGTATAGATATCTGTCTATGAATGTGTATCTATACTGCATGTATTTACAAAAACAATACTGTACATGTAGAGATTTTTCATCCTGTGTTTAATACTGTGTAATACCCTATTTTAACAATGCATAGCACAACAATTGTACTTTTTTTGTTGTTTACATTCTACACTATATTAGAACATGACATTATGGGAATTTGATATTGTCCCAGTCGGTATTGAATAGAACTCTGCAGTCCCATACGCCTTGGTTGAAAACAACCCATGGGTTCCTACCACAACGCCAACGTTACCCCAATGTGCTTGTTTAAGTCAGTTACATAACTTCATTCAAGAAAAGTACATGTCTAAAGATGACTTTTCAACATCGCCTGCTCCCGAGTGTTCTCATTACGTAATATTGTAGAACCTCCCTCATGCCCCTTTTCATGACGGTGCTCGCAGCCACGTGAGTGCTAGCTACCAACCGGAACATTAAGCTAGCCAAGACCAACATCACCAAAAAAGAGATTATACAGATGCAAGTAGTGAGTGGAGTTAAACGGACTATACATAGCTACGTGTAGCCTACCTGGACACCAGGTCCCCACAATTTCCCACGCCAAGTAGCCGAAAGCCACAGGGCTTTTCACTCAGGCTCTATATCCTTAAGTGGGAGCATTGCGAAACGTAGGTTGGGATTTTTGACCTGGTAACATGGTACATTGAACAACACAGCAGCTTCTCGGCATCTTTTGTTACTTCTGATATACAAAAACAATGTACAACGAAGTTGGCTCTTTTACACTGGGGGTTAATGGGATAGAATTTTTAGTTTTTTTCCTAATTTGTGGGCGCGTGTCACGGTTGTCTTAAGAACAAGACCAAGGCGCAGCGTACGTAGAGTTCCACATCTTTCTTACTAAGTGAAACTTCAGCAAAACAATAAACAAACAACAAAACGTGACTAAGTGGTGCACATGCACAAACACAAAACAATATCCCACAAACACAGGTGGGAAAAATAACTACTTAAATATGATCCCCAATTAGAGACAACGATTACCAGCTGCCTCTAATTGGGAATCATATAAAACACCAACATAGAAAATCTAAACTAGAACACAACATAAATTATAAACTAGAATACACCCTAGTCACACCCTGACCTACTTACTATACCATAGAGAAACAAGGGCTCTCTATGTCAGGGCGTGACATCGTAGTCTAGGGGAATTCCTTACTATTGTGTGAATATCGACTCAGAGTATTGGCTCTGCATTGTACAGGCTTGATATTGAAATGGGATAACTTCACGGAACAAAAATATAAACAACAATTTTACAGTTCATATAAAGAAATCAGTCAACTGAAATCAATTCATTAGGTACTAATCTATGGATTTCACATGACTGGGAATGCAGATATGCAAATACCTTTAAAAAACAATAGGGGCTTGGATCAGAAAACCAGTCAGTATCTGGTGTGACCACCATTTGCCTCATGCAGCGCTACACTTCTCCTTCACATAGTTGATCAGGCTGTTGATTGTGGTCTGTGGAATGTTGTAGTGCTACTCTTCAATGGCTGTGCGAAGTTGCTGGATATTGTCGGGAACTGGAACACGCTGTCGTACAAGTTTATCCAGAGCATCCCAAACATGCTCAATGGTGACATGTAGCGAGTATGCAGGCTATGGAAGAACTGGGACATTTTCTTTTTGTAATCATCATATTATGAAAATGTTATTTTACATAGACAGCCAAACAAAGTGCACCACCACACGAAGTACAATCAAAGGAATAAGGATACAGGAAAACATTACACAAAAAGGCAGTCATAAAATTGAGAAAAAAATATATATAAACATCACAATTATAACATGGGGCATTTATGGAGGCTTTTCTACATAGGACCATAATGGAGACCAGATTTTCCAAAATGTATCAGACTTTAGTGTAAATCAAAGGTAAGTGCCTTTATGGGTATAATAGCAGATGCTTGAGAAAGACACATTCTCGCAGATGAATGGCGTGGACCATAATAACAATATACACTTTTAGGCTAAGTAAACAAGGGCATTGAACAGATGTTCAGAGTCCGGGTCAAACGCAACATTTACAATCAAAGTAGAGGAAAATATACATTCGGTGAAAAAGCTAATTGCAGATATTCTTTGTGTAAATGAATATCATTCCAATAAGACTGGATTCTGCTACAGTACCAAACAAATGTGCATGAAGGTGCCAGTATCCTGTTTACATTTGAAATGTAGCTGTGATGCATTGGGAAACATTTTATGGAGGCAGACAGGTGTAAAGTAGGTTCTATGAAAACATTTGAAATGTAGTTATTGTATGCATATGGAGGTGCATTTGGGGTAGATCCTTTCACAGATAGAAGCCCATTCTTCCTCACCAAATGCATGTCCAATGTCTCTCTCCCAAACATGTCTCAACGAGTCATAGGATGAGGCACTTCTGTTCGCTAAAATAGAATATATGTCGGAGATTAAAACTCTCCGAACAGTACGATTCTTAAATAGTTTTTCAACTTCAGTCATTTGAAAACATAGTATATCGACTTTCTTCTGACTCTCTATGAAGTATCCAAGTTGTCGGTACTTAAACAAATCTTTGTTGGGTACTCAGTTTTTATCTGTTGAAACGATTTAAGAGTGTCCTGAGTAAATAAAGGCATAAGGTCAGCAATACCCTTCGTCTTACAGTCCAGAAGTCCAATACTCCTTTTTGGGGGGGGGGGGGGGGGTGGGATCTGAATTAAGGGCAATCGGTGACCAGATTGATGTGGTCGGGAATCTGCAAGTACCTCCTTGCATCTTTCAAAGCTAAGAGTGTATTATGTCCTGAAAAATCCCACTCCTTTTTCTATTCTGGTTAGAGACCGTTTGGCCTGTTCTGTGAAGGGAGTAGTTCGCAGCGTTGTACGAGATCTTTAGTTTCTTTGACATTTCTCGCATGGAATAGCCTTCATTTCTCAGAACAAGAATGGACTGATGAGTTTCAGAAAAAAATGTCTTTGTACCTTTCCATTTTGAGCCTGTAAAATCGATCCCACAAATGCTGATGCTCCATATACTCAACTAGTCTAAAGAAGGCCAGTTTTATTGCTTCTTTAATCAGGACAACAGTTTTCAGCTGTTCTAACATAATTGCAAAATGGTTTTCTAATGATTGATTAGCCTTTTAAAATTATAAACTTGGATTAGCTAACACAACGTGCCATTGGAACACAGGAGTGATGTTTGCCGAAAATGGGCCTCTGTAGATATTCCATAAAAAATCAGCCGTTTCCAGCTACAGTAGTAATTTACAACATTAACAATGTCTACACTGTATTTCTGATCAATTTGTTATTTTAATGGACAAAAAATGGGCTTTTCTTTCTAGAACAAGGACATTTCTAAGTGACCCCAACCTTTTGCTGTGGTGTGTGTGGAACACATTCTTATTTACAATGACGACCTATCCCGGCCAAACCCTAACCTGGACGATGTTGGTCCAATTGTGCGCCGCCCTATGGGACTCCCACTCACTGCCGGTTGTGATACAGCCTGGAATCAAACCAGGGTCTGTAGTGATGCCTCTTTCACTGAGATGCAGTGCCTTACGTGGCTGCAAAACTCGGGGGGGGGTCTTAATCAGATATTTTGGCATTTCATTGTTCGATCTTGTACATTGTGAAGTATAAAGAGATTTATAGAAGTCGCAAAACGTATTATTGATAAGCAATGATCATAAGAAGTGGAGCCATCTGCCATCCATATAGATTTAATCAATCGTTCATTCTGTTATTTTTTAAGTTGGTGTGCAAGTAGACGGCTCAGACTGTTACCGAACTCATAATATTTTTGCTTGGTAAAAATCAACAGGTTTTTTTTTTCCATGCTTTGTATGCTCTAAATTGAGTTTGGCCTTACCACAAGCTCGTGAATTCCAGTTCACCTGGGTTGATTATTAAGAAGTTCTAAATGTTTTACAGCCTCCAATTTGTTCCTATTTTCCATTCTAAGCTTCTTCATGATCGAGGCTTGGGAAATGATATGACCCCTTATACTTTATTTAGCAGCATCCCAGATAGTTGCAGCTGAGACAGGAGAGAGTTGATTGTCGAGACAGTAATGTGATCATTTATCTTTGATCACAGAGCAGAATCCTTCATTGTTAAGCAGAGACATCTCGTTTTTGGGGATTGTTTTGCCAATTTCAATATCTATATACACTGGGGCATGGTCAGAAATGACTATAGAACCAATAGCACATGACTGTGCTAGTAAGTAGAGGGCCTAAAAAATAGTTCAATCTAGAATATGAATTATGGGGTCTAAAGTAGAAAGTATAGTCTCCGACATTAGGATTTAGCTCTCTCCATACAGTATGTCTGCTAAACCAGATGAATCACAGATGTATTTGAGGCTCAATGATTCGAGACTGGAGCAGTTGATGATTTATCCAATTTACCCAAAGTACAGTTAAAATCTCCTGAAATAAACCCAAGTCCCTTTCAGTATTGATTAAATAATAAAATCATGTCAGACATAAATTTGAGGGAGTATAGTAATATGTTGAAGTATATTACCTGTAATCAAAATAAACCGTCCTTCATGGTGTGTATCTTGGTGCTCAAATATAAATTGGACATTTTCTTTTATATAAGAATATTTTTTTCCACAATTTCGCTGTATCCAATTCTTTAGTTAGTCTTGTCTCATCGCTGCAACTCCCGCACGGACCCGGGAGAGGTGATGGTCGAGAGACCCGTGCGTCTTCCAAAGCACAACCCAACCAAGCCACACAGCTTCTTGACACAATGCCCACTTAATCCGGAAGCAAGTTGCACCTTTGTGTCGGAGGAAACACTGTGCACCTGGCGACCACGTCAGCGTGCACTTCACCCGGCCCGCCACAGGAGTCGCTAGTGTGCAATGAGACACGGACATCCCTGCCGGCCAAACCTTCCCTGAACCCGGACGACACTGGGCCAATTGTGCGCCACTCCATGGGTCTCTCGGTCGAGGCTGGCTGCGACAGCGCCTGGACTCGAACCCAGAATCTCTAGTGGCACAGTTTGCACTGCACTGTAGAGCCTTAGACCACTGTGCCACTCGGGAGACTGACATTTTTTATTTTCAAAGATGGCAGTGCCTCTTTTTGTTTGAACTAAAAGAAGAAAAGTACACATGGCCAACCCAGTCCCTCTTCAGCTTAGCGTGTTCGGTTGAAGATAAATGGGTCTCGTGTAGCATCGCAATTGAAACCCTTTCCTTTTTTAAGGATGTTAGTATTTTCTTAATCTTGACCACATGCCCACTACCCCGAACATTCCAGGAGACTGCTTTAAATGAACAGTTTATGTTACAGTGGTATTAGACTTAACCCAGAATGAGTAGTGCATCACAAAAACAAAACAATTAATAACACGCTTGTGTAACCCTAAACTAAATTAACACATACAAATAAAATAAAAATATAACCCCACTGCCAAGTCTCAAAATGAAACGACAGAACCAAAAATAGTACCTCCACTATTTTCTGTCACGATACTAACAGGAAGCCCATTAAGTGTTTGTGTCCTATGTTGAATAATGGCGAATTAACATAGATCTATGGACATGTGAATGAAAAATTAATAGCCTAATATTTTAAATTGTCCTAAACATTATCACTATTGCACTCATGTGCACGTGCTGAACACACACACCATAGTCACATGTCGCCTCGCCTATATACTGTAATAAGAACGCCACCCCATTTCGATAGTTTAAAGGTTCAAACAGAAAAGTTTCAACCCTTAGTGGAGAGGCCTCAGAACATGTCTTTACGTAGCCATGTTGAAACCGCACCCCCGAACTGGGACATTTTCAACTTCCAGGAATTCTCTACAGATTCTTGCGACATGGGGCTTGTGCATTATGTTAAAACATTTGGTGGTGGAGGTGCATTCAAATTCCCATCAATAAAATCCAATTGTGTTCATTTTCCGTAGCTTATACATGCCCATACAATAACCCCACCGCCACCATGTGGCACTCTGTTCACAAAGTTGACATTAGCAAATCGCTCGCCCACACGATGCCATACATGCTGTCTGCCATCTGCCCGGTACAGTCGGAATTTGGATTCATCTGTGAAGAGCACACTTCTTCAGTTGCCCGTGGCCATCAAAGTTGATTATTTGGCCACTGAAGTTGATTACAATGCCGAACTGCAGTCAGGTCAAGAACCTGGTGAGGATGACGAGCACACAGATGAGCTACTCTGGGACGGTTTCTGACAGTTTGTGCGGAAATTATTCGGTTGTGCAAACCTCCAGTTTCATCAGCTGTCCGGGTGGCTGGTCTCAGATGATCCCACAGGTGAAGAAGCCAGATGTGTAACCACGCCAGCCCAGGACCTCCACATGGTCTGCAGTTGTGAGGCCAGTTGGACGTACTGCCAAATGCCCTAAAAATACATTAGAGGAGGCTCATGGTAGAGAAATTAACAGTAAATTCTCCGGCAGCAGCCCTGGTGGACATTTCTGCAATTAGCATGCCAAATGCACACTCCCTAAACTTGAGATAAATGTGGCATTGTGTTGCGTGACAGAACTGCAAATTATAGAGTGGCTTTTTATTGTCCCCAGCACAAGGTGCAATGATCATGCTGTTTAATCAGCTTCTTGATATATCACAACTGTAGGGTGGATGGATTATCTTGACAAAGAAGAAATTATCACTAACAAGAGAGAAATAAGCTTTTTGTGTGTATGAACATTTCTGGGATCTTTTATTTCAACTCATGAAACATGTGACCAACACTTTGCATGTTGTGTTCATATTTGTGTCCAGTGTAGTACTCACGGATATGATTTAATGAACTGATAAAGACCCATAACATGAGCTATATTTCCGGATTTAGAACGGGCTGCAGTGGTTTTAAATCAACATTCAGTGGAGATTGTGGCCCCATTGGTTTAGGGCCTGGGCCATGGCATTAGCCATCTAAAAGCCATGTAATTCAACACACAGCGGCTATTGATCCAGCCAGGCTGACACTGGCCACGGACAGCCTGTGGATTCAGGGCCTACTTAGTGCAGTTGGGCTTTTTTCTTTATTGGACTCCTCTCTTCCTCGGGCCTTAAGTGCAGATGGTTTATAGACGGTCTGTAAAAGCCATTGGACTCTGGGTTCCCTGTTGTGTAGGTTTCCCCTTACCCCTCCACGTGTTGGCCTGATCCAACCTCCTGCCCACCCACACGACATATGGGACTCCAGCCACCCTCGTCATGGACTGTTCTCTCTGCTACTGCCCCTCAAGCGGTAGTCTAGGTCGGCACACGAAGTCTAGGTTCAAGAGGCTTCTAAACAGATTCTACCCCCAAGTCTCATGACTGAGGGAGAACAAGCAAAGGTGACATGACATCTCTCATTTACATGTAATGGGAGAGAAACGAACAACACTTGACTGACTGTTGTGTTTCCAGTGTGGAAAGAACATTGTGGTCGTATGTGGAAACGTATGTAAATCCAATCAAATTTTCTTTGTCACATGCGACAAAAACAACAGGTGTAGGTAAACCTTACAGTGAAATGTTTACTTACAAGCCCTTAACCAAAAATGCAGTTTTAAGAAAATATCCCCCCCCCCACTCCTGAACATCTAATCAAATGGCTACCCAGACTATTTGCTTTTTTTTGTTGTTGAATTTTACCCCTTTTTCTCCCCAATTTCGTGGTATCCAATTGTTTTAGTAGCTACTATCTTATCTCATCGCTACAACTCCCGTACAGGCTCGGGAGAGACGAAGGTTGAAGGTCATGCGTCCTCCGATACACAACCCAACCAAGCCGCACTGCTTCTTAACACAGCGCACATCCAACCCGGAAGCCAGCCGCACCAATGTGTCAGAGGAAACACCGTGCACCTGGCAACCTTGGTTGGCGTGCACTGTGCACGGCCCGCCACAGGAGTCACTGGTTTGCGATGAGACAAGAATATCCCTACCAGCCAAGCCCTCCCTAACCCGGACGACGCTAGGCCAATTGTGCATCGCCCCACGGACCTCCCGGTCGCGACAGAGCCTGGGCGCGAACCCAGGGTTTCTGGTGGCACAGCTGGCACTGTAGTACAGTGTCCTTAACCACCGCGCCACCCGGGAGGCCCTCCCAGACTATTTGCATTGTGTTGTCCCCCCCTCTCTACACTGCTGCTACGCTGTTATTATTTATGCATAGTCACTTGAATAACTCTACCTACATGTACATATTACCTCGACACCGGTGCCCGCATACATAGCCCCGCTATTGTCATTTACTGCTGCTCTTTAATTATTTGTTATTCTTATCTCTTATTTTTTGGGGGGGGGGATATTTTCTTAACTGCGTTTTTGGTTAAGGGCTTGTAAGTAAACATTTCACTGTAAGGTTTACCTACACCTGTTGTATTCGGCGTATGTGACAAATAAAATTTGATTTGATTTACATATGTTTCCACATACGAACACAATGTTCCTTCCACACTGGAAACACAACAGTGTTGTTCGTTTCTCTCCCATTATATGTAAATGAGAGATGTCATGTCACCATTGTTTGTTCTCCCTCAGTCATGTTTCAAAGGGGTTTTGAACAAACAAATTAGTATCTCGCAATTAATGCCGGAGTATGGGGCCCCAGGATGTAGCAACACAGGTTTTGATTTGTCGCCGAGGTGGCTCTCCCGCCATGTTGCGGCGGGGAGATGAATGACGCCTCACGCTGTGCCGGTGAATTGGCTCTGTGCACGACTCAGCATGTAAAAATACAGCTTTAAGGAAATATATTATGTTTATTTTAGAATCCCCTTCCAAATCCCCACCACTACACATTCGCTAGTCGGAAAGACCACAAATACAGCTCTTGTTTGACATCCATAATAAAAAGCATGTCTGTATTAAAGCTGGCTGTGACATTTATGACTACAACAGTGTAATAAACACTCCGCAGGTCGGAGACCCCAACACATTCTCCCAGCCTCCCCAGTTTCTCAGATCCTGGAGCCAAAATCCCATGACACAACATTGAGTTTCTTCTTCTCTCTGAAATTCAGCAGAGTTTGTATTGTACACTGCCACCTCAGGCAACTCCTGCTGCGACTGTAAGACGGTGCGTGTAATCAAGCAATCCTTAAGGGGAAGACTTATTGCGATGTGGAAGTTTTGAAATGAGTCGGGTAATCCCGGGCTCAGCCGCTTCTCCTTGCCTCAGAGAAAGACTGGAGAAGGCTTCAGAAGAGGGTTTTACTATGGCTTGCTTAGCTCCCGGGTGCCTGTGGAAACGAGTCTTCAGCACCTAGGCTGCATAGTAAAGGCAGACCTGGTTGGCCTTAGTTTCCCCATCCTGATTGAGTCCAGATCTGGTCTAGCATCATCATTAACCAAGTCATTCAGGAGATCATTGGTCCAATCATTATCAGAGCTGTGAGTCATGACTAGTATGAAGTGGTTACTGGATGATAAAGCTGACTGCTTTCAACAGGTGAGTAGGTAAATACTCTGACCTGACAAATTCTTGGCCACCCTCCAGAAATACTTAATTGAAGTTGTCAATGGGTGGCAAGCTAAAAAAGGAAATGGCAAACAACCGTCTGCCTGCCTTTTCACACACATTTGAAACTCTAGGAAGAACCGCAAGAAATGATTCCCCTCAACAATGAAAAGTGAGTGAAGGATGTGGGCAGTGTATTTTTAGCTCAAGCGCTGAAACTTTCGCAGGGCTGGCTGGCTTGACGCACAATGCCAACCTGTGCTGTGTACATGTCAGTGTTGACTCATTGGAGCTTTGGTCTGGCGTAAAGCAGACAGGCGCTTCTATCAAGACAGCGACGGTTAGGGAGAGACGAGCGACGAGCCGAGGCCCTTTGATATTTTTTTTTGCCTCAGACTTTCAACTTCTTTTCCATCCCGACCTCAGTTCGTGTCTTGATTTTTATCATCTCTCTCTCTGAAATGACAGCTCACAGGTCCCTGTATCTGCCCCCCCCAAACCAGCCCCCACCCTTCACCTAGCCTCAGACATACAGACAGAGAGTGAAAGAGAGATGGAAGGCGGGCGGGCGGGAGGGTGGAGGATGAGGAATACTTGTTGGTATGCACAGTGTACTGTGTGGGGATGTTTACCTTTTCAGACGTCGCTGTCCCTCCCCTCCCCGCTCCAGTCCGCCAGTGCGGCCTGTCTCACTCACATTCTCTTCTCTCTCTCGCTTTCTCTCTCTCTCTCTCGCTTTCTCTCTCTCTCTCGCTTTCTCTCTCCCTCTCGCTTTCTCTCTCGCTTTCTCTCTCCCTCTCACTTTCTCTCTCGCTTTCTCTCTCTCTCTCGCTTTCTCTCTCTCTCTCTCGCTTTTTCTCTCTCTCTCGCTTTCTCTCGCTTTCTCTCTCTCTCTCTCTCTCTCTCTCTCTCTCTCTCTCTCTCGCTCTCTCGCTCGCTTTCTCTCTCTCTCTCGCTTTCTCTCTCTCGCTCGCTTTCTCTCTCTCGCTCGCTTTCTCTCTCTCTCGCTCGCTTTCTCTCTCTCTCTCGCTCACTTTCTCTCTCTCTCTCGCTTTCTCTCTCTCTCTCGCTTTCTCTCTCTCTCTCGCTTTCTCACTCTGTCTGTCTCTGTCTGTCTGTCTCTCTCTCCCTCTGTGTGCTTGTTTTATCGGGGACTTGGCGGCTCGCCAGTCTGGGCTGCCTGCCACAGCCGAGGGTACAGTATGTACAGTGAGTCTTGTGCCAGTTTTTTTTTTTCTTCTAGTGTTTGTTATGAGTGGGGATTTTTTTAATGTATTATTGTCTGTCGAGCAGTTAGTGTTTGCCGTGGCGGTGGTTGAGCCATCAGAGGGGGGTAACTGTTGAATGTAAGAGGAGTCTGGTGGATGTCTAGCACCGATATGGTAAGCTGATGAGTGGGCCTCGGTGGGCCATGGGCCCAATAAAGAAGTGGCGTGTGCCTGTGTTTTTCCCCAAGTTAAGGTCACCACGTCCTGGGAGCCTGCGAGGGGAAGGCAGAGTGGCCTGGAGGAACAGTGACTCAGCTGTTTGGGAACAGGGAAGGGAGAAACTCAGGCTCTTTAGGTGGTGTGATGCGAGATGCCCTGGTATCCCTTTTGGTAGAGTGTTGTGGAATAGTCTTGGGACCAGTTGGCCCACAGACTTCGATGATTTATAGTTACATTTTGTAAAGCACATGGATGCTTTATATGATGTAATTATTCCTCTTCTCAGGCTCAGTGAGCGGAAATAATGCACCATCAAAGCAAGTTTTTATCTCAACGTCTTTTTTAGATTCAAAAGCTCTAATCCTCTGTTTACAGTAACAGCCAAGAGTTCACAGATTAACAAACTGTATAGACTGTGAAGTGGCAGAAATGAAACCCTATAAGAGCTTTGGCTTGCAAAGCCAACTAAACTTGTACTGAGAGAAACTGAATTGATTGATTGAATGTTTTAATGGACAGACATGCTGTGCGCACACACATGCACACACAGAAACTAGATTAAATGACATACAGTAGACAGACACACACAGGGCCACGTGTGCACGCCGTCCAGACTCCCAGGGCTGTGTCATTAGCAGGCCCGTCCTGGCCGCCCCGGCCTGATTAAGTCTGGGCTCTATTCTCCAGGGAGACCCAGCTCTGGGCCTCACTTGACTTCATTAGCTCAGCCGTCTGAGCTAGGCTAGGGAGCAGTCTCGTCCGGCAGCAGGCCCCCTCCCTCGCCACGCACAGACACACACTCTGCAAATACACACGCATGCACTCAGAAACCCACACTGACTCTAATACAGACACACAAAGGCACATTACGTCCAGACGGCGAGACCCAGCCAGGATCACATGGGGAATATTACTGCCGGTGGACTATCAGGAAAAGAGTGTCATGTTTGCTGGAACATGACAGTACAGCTTGCCTCCTCCACTCTGAGGCTACGTGTGTATACTGTTATTTTCACTCTGCCATATTATCCCCCCTCACTGACACTTAAAAATGTCTCCAAAGCTTGTTTTGCTGGTTTCAAACTCTGTTAGCCAGCCAGCCACACTCAGGAAGGACAGTCACCTGTTTTGGGGTTGCTAGATATTTCTGCGATGGCTCACTGTTTGTCCCACGGTATCAACCCTGGGGGATTCTTCTGCTCCCATTGTTAGTATGGTCTTTTCTGTCGGTCTTCCTGCTCTAACCCTTACTGTGGTTACAGTGTTAAAAGTTAACACTCTGGCAACCTGAGAAAACCTTGACAGAGGTTGTCTTAGACCCAGTCCATGTCACCAAGTTGACTCTAAATATCAAACTGCACATTGGGTTGCCATTACAGAGCAGAGGAACCACGAGCCAAGATCTTGGATCTCCCCCTCTTTCCTGCAGCCCACCTCATATCAACCCTGACATAATCTGCTAGTTAACTCTCAGTGCACCTGACTGACACCTGCTCCCACTTCTTTGTGCGCGCCATATAAATGGCTAAAGCATTAAGACATTGAAAAATGTGAGGTATTTAGGAAAACGGAGTGCTGGGGAGAGGGAAGGAGGAAGTAGTAGGGGGGATGATGAGAAAAGCCCAGGTGAAAGTGTTTCTCTCTCATCTGTCTCACTGCCGTGGGAGCAGAACAGAGAGCGAGCGAGGAGTAGAGTATAGTGGAGCGGCTCGGTGGAGCTTTCTTGGCCCCGCTCCAGCTCTTCCCTCACAGTGATGACATCATGGTTGTGCCGGCAGGTCTGGATGTTCTGCCAGCATTCCAGCGTGTTTATGATCACTCGCAGATGTGTCCAAGAACATACTGTACCCAAACCAGAAATTAATGGAACTTGACTGCCTTCCAAGCCACATATTCCAAAATAGAGAAGGGCCTTGTGAATCAGGACAGGGAGGGGGACGTGGTGGGGGGTTGTGGAGGAAAAGCTCTATTAAAACTTTTGGGGGGAAAAAAGTAGAAAAGAAATTGCCCTGTGATTTACATGTATATTTTTCACAACAGCTGACACCATAGCTCACCGCCCCCACTCCCTCCCCTCCTCCTTCCCTCCAGTACATTAGCACAGGACGACAGACGGCATGGATAAATGGGCCAAGCTTCTGTTTGGCCGTGTGCCCTAACTCCTCTCTGGTGGTTTAAACCCATAATACTTTCCCTGACCTGTTGATGTACATTAAACCCCTATTTAAAAACAACACTTGAATTATTTGGGGCATAAATCTGCCTCCATTACAAAGGTCCAGAAGAGACGATTGGGTCCCTGGCTATAATGGCCTCAGTAATTGTCCGGCAACTTCTCTCCTCATCAAAAAGCGCTTCCAGTCTCTCTCTCTCACACACACACACACACACAGAGAGGGGCAGGAGGGAACCAGTTAAGACCTCCATCCACCTGAAATGAGACTTGACTGGTGGAAATAGTGTTCTTTCAGTAAACTGTCCCATTTTAGCCAGAACTCAATGTATCTACCTGGCTGCACTCTATAAGCCTCTGGAAGAGGGAAGGTCTATCTAGGCTGTACAGTATGTGACAAGGATGGCCTACATCGACATTGCTTGCTGTTTGGGGTTTTAGACCGGGTTTCTGTATAAGCACTTTGACATCTGCTGATGTAAAAAGGGCTTTATAAATACATTTGATTTGACTGTACTGTACATAATGGGAGGTGACGCCTTTGACTGTTAGTCATCTGTCGTTACACTATGATGGAACTGGATGGCCCAGTTTAGTTTGCTTGTCCCTTAAGGCCATCTCTCTAGATTCTCTTAAGCTTCGAGACTATTCCCCCAGTAGGTGAGGTGCTACAGTGTTTGTGTCATTATAGTAAACCACTAATTACTACTGAATGTTGTCTAAGTTGGATCCTGTTTCAATAACCTATAATTATATGGTACTTGAGCGCTAGTCATTCGATATCTGACCTTGTGTGTTTTTATGACTGTTCTTACTAAACGAGTCTCTCTCGACATTCATTGTACCGCTCATATAATTATGTCTAGTACTACAAAACACATTTGGCCCGGCTTCAGATCTTAACACGAGGTCAATTAAATCGAGTCGTATTGATACATAATGATTTGCGATGCTTTCACCTCAACTTCACAAGTAGCCCCCATCGAATTACCTCGGCGACAAGACACCTTATTCATAAGATTGCCTTGTCCGTTAACCATCACCTAGTTAAAGAAACCTCTCTGGTTCTAAAAAGAAAACCCACAAGGAAGCTCCCAACTAGCCCATAATACCCATGTAGAAAAAAGACCTTGATCTTACTCCCTTACTCCTTTGTTGTCAGGGTATTGCAGCTTTAAATCCCTTTGGTTGCTAAGTAGCGAGTGCCCCTGTGCTCTAATGGGCTGATTTGGTATTCAGCTCGATGCCGGCTCTTATTTTTGTATGCGAGATGGTGTGTTTTGTGTGGAGGGTGAGTGCAGTGAGTGTTTTGATGGAGGGTGATTGCGGCAGCGTCTGGAGGATGTTTTAGAGTTTTATGAGCTGCACAGTACACTGTGTGCCTTTCTAAAACAGAACACAGCCCATAGAATGTTGGATATGGTTCATCCTTTCTTTTTTCTCCCTCTGAGCAGCTCCTGTCAGAGACGGGAGGAAAGGGGGTGGGTGGGTGTCACTCACTGGAAAGGAAAGGGGGGTTTCGATTAATTTGTTCTGCTGAAAAGGAACAAGTGATATGGCAGAAAACACACACATGCACCTCGACACACACTTCAGAGAGGGGGAGAAGGCACACAAGCACGTCTACAAGGGAGAAACGCATGGGTTAGGTTCACCATGCTGTGTTGCGGTTGGGGGAGGGCTGTTTGAAAAGAAGTGCACCTCATTCCCAGAATGGTGAACGTCGCTCAAGGGGGGCTGTACAAGGATCGGGTGGACTTCATTGCGCGGTCGTAGGTATTTTATTTTTGGAGTCCCTTTTCAGTGGAAGATCCTTGACATGGGCTTAAGGCCCAAATAGGGAATGGCAGGCACTATAGATCTGTCAGAATGACACACCCATGTATTGCTTTATTGGTCGAGATAATCATTCTTATCACTAAGCAAGTTCTGAGGAATGCAATAAAGAATTACGAAATAGAATGATAGCATCAACACTGATCCCTTAAATGTCAACCTCGTCCCATTAATAACAAGACATGGAAGTCAATATTCAGGAAGTGATGTGAAGCAGTGATGTGTAGCAGTCATGATTAGAGTCAGAGAAATACTTGCAATGAAAGCCAGCAACATGCATAACGTTTTGGGCCGAAAGTATATGCAATTGAGGGGCGACTATTTTTGTTAGATATTTTTTATTCACAGTAACATTTTTGGAACTGCAGTTGTAAGGAAACAACGTAACTCAAGGTGTCTCCCCTTTTTTGAAGTTATTGTGTGTATTTGTTTGCATGTCTCCAGGCAGAAATGACTTGTTTGTGTATTGGGTTCTGTTTGTGTTCAAAGATCAAGGAATTGATACCAGCTGTAAATCTGTGGTTGAAAAGCAGTGATGTGTGGTTGGAACAGGCGAAAAGGGAGGGGGGGGGATAGCAATGCAATAAAAGAGCCAGAGAAGTGTACTGGACGGGGGGCTAGGGGAGGGAGGAGTGGGGGGAGCGCGCTTGGTTGTGAGAGAGGCTAAATTTAAATCGTAATTGGCCGACTTCCACAAGCTTGCGGGCATTTTAATGAGTCATAATAACTTCATTTAAAACCAGCTGAGCAGAAATAGATTGGAGAGGAGCCTGTGGCCAGTATGGATTGGTGTTTTTGTCAGGCCCGGAGCCCACTAGCTTTCATCGCCCAGAAAGCCGCAGACACGCTGGGGGGGGGACACACATCTGACTGGGGTTACACATAGTGTGTGTGTGTGCACGTGTTTCTTTAAAAATACAAATATTCAAAACCATTTGTATTGAACATCATACCCTGGGTATTTAAAAATGCCCTGGTGTACAGTATACTGTCCAAGCCTAGTTGTAGCTTCAGTTAGTAACCATACATGTCAGCCCGACGAACTGTCTGTATATTAAACAGTCTGAATGATCACTGTTAATGTATCTGTGGCTGCCTGTGTTGACTACATATCAAAAAATAATTAACCAGCTGGTTAACCTACTCACCCAGAGGACAGCGTTGGCTGGAGCGAGTACAACCAACCTTGGTGTAAATTGGGGAGAGTGAGAGAACGTGTGACCTGACTAATCAGACTACGTCACACCCGCATCAAAATATCTCAATTAGAAGGATTTTCTCAGAAAAGGAAAACATCTGGGAAGGATGAAAATCAGCCCTTATCATAAAATGCCACTGATTCTCTATCTGGCTCAGCAGAAGAACACTGTTGTTGTTGTTGTTCTAATGACATAACCACGTATCATACATTGCAGCGGCTATAAGATTATCTAGTGTTTATCTGTGACTGAAATTAGGAGAGGAATTTGTTGGCACTGGCAGAGCTGGGCCAGTATTTTGTTTTTTACCCGAGGCAGTCTGGGTGTTTAAGCAGGTTCCAGTGAGTGTGGGAGAGCACTGTCGCGTGTCCTAAAATGATCCTATAACCCATAGCACTTAGGTCTTTCTATCAGCTGTCACCACAGCAAACGCATGGCTTTTGTGTAATGGTATTAGGGAAATGTGCTATGTCAGACCTGACCACCTATTCCAGACTTCATTTAGTCTGCACCCTTCAATTATATGACAATCCATTAACCATGTGAAAATTATATTTTGCACGTAGTTGTCATTGCTATCAAGCACATAGCATTCTGTTGTATGCAGAAATGTTCCATGGTTAAGACCTAAGCTTGCTATCAATGCAATATGTTCTTGATTGATTTTTTTATGAAAATCTACCATCTATAAACATGGTATGACCCTGACGACACTTTCATAATTTGCCAGATTGGTCTTGTCGCAACATTCCCCCCGAAAAAAATATACGAGTCGGATTTAATCTTTGTGGGCCATTTCATGACTGAAATAAACTCTCATACCACCACAATGCCAACCGAGGAAAAGATGATGCGTTTGCCACGTAAATGGCCATGAAAGTAAATATCCTCCAAGGCATGGCCTTTATTGCATTATGTAAGTTGGACGATAGCTCTGGGAAAGTTTTAGATCAATTTCTCAGCACAGATTAGAAAGCTATGAATCCCATTTATGGAAGAGACTCCCTTCTGAAATACTCTAAGAATTATTTATTTTTTTTCGGGATGAAGAGACAATCAACCCGCTAAGCAAAGATCCGCAGACGGTGCTTTCATGTATGAAAAAAAGGGAGAGAGAAAGTGAAAGAGAGGAGGGGGGGAAAGATAAAAGCACTCCCAAAGCCATCTGGAAGTAGCCAGGACACACAAGGCTTGCTTTTATGCTACTAATTCCACTAGGAGGTGCAGCATAAAAGCAGAGCGTGGATATTATGTTCTAACTGTTGCGAACTATTAAATGGCCTCGGAATACTAATCTTGGTGGTCAGGCAGAGGGAGGACTATTTTTGACTGGAGTAAACTGTCTGTCGTTTGGGGCTCAGGAAGCCTCTCAGAGGAGATGCTTCTGCTCTCTGTTAAATTGATGAGCCGTCTAGCCAGTAGTGCCTTTCAAGTCTGAGCACAGTCAAAGGAGCTACTTCAGGTGTCAAAAATGTAGTTATAGATTAACTATACTGAACAAAAATAGAAACGCAACATGTAAAGTCTTGGTCTCATGTTTCATGAGCTGAAATAAAAGATCCCAGAAATGTTCTATATGCACAAAATGATTATTTCTCTCAAATGTTGTGCACAATTTTTTTAACATCCCTGTTAGTGAGCCTTTCTCCTTTGCCAAGATAATCTATCCACCTGACAGGTGTGGCATATCAAGAAGCTAATTAAAGAGCATGATCATTACACAGGTGCACCTTGCGCTTGGGACAATAAAAGGATGCTCAAATATGCTGTTTTGTCACACAACACAATGCCACAGATGTCTCAAGTTTTGAGGGAGTCTACCAGAGCTGTTGCTAGAGAATTGAATGTTCATTTCTCTACCATAAGCTGCCTCCAATGTCGTTTTGGAGAATTTGGCAGTACGTCCAACTAGCCTCACAACCGCAGACCATGTGTAACCACTCCAGCCCATGACCTCTACTTCCGGCCCCTTCACCTGCGGGATCGTCTGAGACCAGCCACCTGGACAGCTGATGAAACTGAGGAGTATTTCTGTTTGTAATAAAGCCCTTTTGTGGGGGAAAAAATAATTCTGAATTGCTGGGCTTGGCTCCCCAGTGGCATAGGCCCACCCACTTGGGAGCCAGGCCCACCCATGGCTGGTCCCCTGCCCAGTAATGTGAAATCTATAGATTAGATGCCTCATTTATTTATTTAAATTGACTGATTTCCGTATATGAACTGAACTCAGTAAAATTGTTAATTGTTGCATGCTGCATTTATATTTTAGTTCAGTAAAGAAAGGACTGTACAGTGGCAGCTTGGCCTATTTTTGCCCAGCTGATTCTTGGCCTTTGTTGGCTCTCGGCCAATGGCTTGTCACTTCTCGAGTGTCGGTTCTATCGTTACAATATCTGGGTGCTGTGGTGCACTGCAGGGTGACTGACTAGGAGCTGCTTCAGAGGAAGAGGGCAGCAGATCTGGAATGTGTGGCAGGACATTGTAAAAAGTTTTAGTGAGGAAGTTAATGGCCCGTCACACTGTCCACTTTTGTGAAGAAAAAAATGTTTATGGAATTGACTTTCTTTTTTTCTCGCTTTCTCTCACCCTACTTTTCCCCCTTTTCCACTTCTTCTTGCTAGGAAAGAATATGGCTCAGTCCCCCCTCTCTCAGAAAAACAAATGACATAATGGAAAGAGCAAGCAGCAAACTCCTTTTGTCATTTGGCAGACATCTTGGCCAAAGATGAAGGTTTTTAAGACTATTTAAGGTGAAGTTTTTTTCACTCAATACTTTTACTTTTGGAATTTGTATAATTTATATCACATTCCGTTTGAACTCGTAGGCAATAAAACTTTGTGCGTTTTAACTGGGTGAAAAATCATTTTGGATGCAAACGAAATAAACAAGTATGTAAATCAGTGCACCTGAGTGCAGTTAAACGCTGCATGTTTTCCACATTTCCAGTTGTTTTGGTTTTTGGATTTCCTATTATCTCTGCTTGGCCATATCGGCAGTTTGTTTCTGTTGGCTCTGCGACCCTGTGCTCCTAGTTGGCACTTCAGATGTCCACATATTTCAGACTGTTCTCGTCTTTAAGGGATAATCTGGATTAGTGATGTTCAGCTGTCACCAACAAATCTTCAGGTACATAGAGTCCCCTTGCTATTGGCAATGTATTACGGACGGAAACTCTCACAATCCCATTGAAAAGGGATTATTACCATCTTGGATTTGTGCATTTTTAAAGTCTTCTGTTAAACATTTCTGTCCGTCTTCCCTCCCAAAACAAATATTTTCCCTCCCTTTTCCTGTCTCATTTACTGTCCCAGAGGTAATTGTTGCCTACAGCCCCCACCCCCCCCCCCCAGGCATCCTAACTCTACTCTGGCCTTAATAAACCCAGTAGTTCCTTTGACAACGTGTGACTTGAAAGCAGGAAATAATGGGCCCTAAATGCTAAATCTTTACAGGTTATTGACCTGTGGAGAGAGAGCGTATGCAGCAGGCTCTGCCATCGTTTCAGTGTCCCCTTTCTAGCCCTGTGACCATGTTGTTTCACTGCAGACACTGTAGCACCCATTTGTCAGGAACTGTGCAGCTTTTCTACGGCTTCTGAACCAATTGTTCCTGCCATCTTTGCGATACTGGCTCAAATACAGCAGCACCACATGATTGTCTTTTATGGCCACAGCTTGTTGTCTTTTGTTACATTTGAATACCAGGTCTTTGGTTGCTTTTTAGTGGCTGGACTCTTTTACATTGACTGTTTCTTTTGACTGGTACTGTTAAAAGGCATCTAGAGGCGTCTGTTGGAACCGGCTTCACACGGTCATCTTTTCTCCAGGCCAAATATAAAGGCTGGCAAATGACAACCGAAAAACGCCTTCCATCCATTTCTCCTAAGCAATAAAGGCATTTACAGCACTGTAAAGACATGTCAATTGCTGTATCCAGCGGGTTTTCTGTGTCCTGCAATAGTCATGTGGGGGGGGGGCGAGGGTTCACCTCGTGGTCAGACTCTCAGGTTCATATGGAAAAAAGCTGTCGCCTCCCGTCCCCTCGCCAAGACCCAAATCCAACGGTTATCGCTCAGCTCCAACAGTTCAAAGAAGTGTTTATGTCCTGGAACATTCCATGACCTTCCCAGGCCAGGGGAGTGACACTGACTAGCTCTGGGTCTAGAGATGTTTGATATAGAAACGGTCCCCCACTAATCATGGCTACCATTTTCTGAACTGTGGATGGGACTTTTTCAGTGCATTGGTGTGCATTTAGGCCTGCGTTACGCACCAGTGGCCTGTCTGTGTTGGTTCAATTAACTTGGTTTGAATGCAAAGGGAGAACTGCATCCACTCACATCAAACCATTCAAATGAAAGCTGTCTTACCCTAACAAGCCATTTTGTTTCTGTCATTCCAACGGTCGCTTTTGAGGACAGCTGGCCCAAACTGGCCTGACCTCCGCATTAGGAGTTGGTCTCCCTCTATTGTGGAGACCAAGGCTATTCAAATCAGGCCTCTTTGCCTTGAGGAATGGAAGTCTTCCTTGAGGAATGGCCCCTGTGTTGGAGGGAGCAGAGGGGGAACAGGGGCAGCCAGCCGGACTGACTTCAGGAGGTCTCGTCCTCATTTCCTGCCACTTCACACCAGCAAAGCCCCAGTGGGTCCTCTCTCTGCTCCCCGGCCCGGCTCATGTTTCCTCCCCAAAGCTTTAAGAGGCCTTTGTGTCCGAGCGCGCCGGACCGAGGGGGAACACGCCAACATGTCATAATTTAAGAACGTCTAGCGACCCACTTCCGGAAAAAATGGGGAGTAGGTAAAGCCGGAGAACACATGGAAACTTTCACCTCTGTGGCAGAGAGGGGGAAGGTGTTGGGGAGGAAGAGTGAAAGGTAGTTTGTAGGGTTGTGATACCAGTATCATAATATTGTACCATGGCAAAAATGAACACACAGCTTTTTAAAAACCTGCTGTATGTAAAATATAGTGTGCTATAGCTCGGAAAATAAATAATTGACTCTGGATGACAACATAATGATGTTTTGTTTCCAACGTTTGGGCTGTTTTCCAAAATAAGTTAAATCCGCTTCGTGTTTTGTTTCTTTACTAACAAGTATCACGATACCAGTATCGTCCCGACCCTAGTAGTTTGGTGGGCTGGAAGGATTGGGAGGTAGGGAGGATGTGAGTTTGCCTGCCTGCTGGTCATAGCAGCCACACTATCTGGCCTTCAAAGGCCCAGACAAGGCTGAGGCTCAGACTAGTGTGCTGCCTGAACGAGGCCCTGGCTGACGTCAGGACGGGGGGAGCGTTATGTGGACTGAGATGCCCCTGGTCTCCCCAAGGCAAGAGCACTGAAAATAGCTTTATTGTACAGAGGAAAGAGCGAGCAACAGAGAGGGCGAGGGAGAAAAAAGCCTGTCTGTGACCTACTGGACAGACACATTTGGTTTGCAGGCAAAATGGATTAAGAGATTTGAGCAGCAAAAAACGAGGGTGACTGATTGTGCTGAAGCGCCTCCATTTTGAGGGTTTGAATTCAGAGACTGCTGTGGTGTGTCTGTGTGCACGCACACGCCCTCACATTCGGCAAGTCAATATTTGTCTGCTTTCCTCGTCTCTAGACATCCTCGTTCTGAGCAGTGGACCATAAAACTGTCATGTGGCCTGAAGATTTTCTGTTTTTATTTCTGTTTCCCCCCCCTGCTGATAACAATATCATTGTAAACCAGCTAACCGCTCTCCCATGTCCTTATGGTCAGGATTTGCAAGGGGGAAAACAGTTTTTATCTTATCTACTGTATAGTGTTTGCTTACACAATCGTGTAATTCGAGTATTTTCTCTGTGTGTGCTACACGTGTCTATGGGTAGCTGTATGTCTATTTGTATAAATTACTGTATATGTTTGTTAGTCAGTGCTGTGTGCCCTTGGTCTATGTGTGTCGTGTCTGTGCGTGCGTGATACTCTTATGTGTGCGTAACACACTGTGTGTGTGTTTTGAGAGGAATCCTGGCTGCGGCCCAGGATTTTTGTCTTGGTTGATAAAAAATGTGCTGCCTGCGGTACACATCTACTTGAGCGAGGGAACACACCGTTCTGGGCTGTCCTTTCCAATTGGCTCCGTACTGTTCTGTGACTGATAAGAGGGTAGTGTAAATAAAACTGTACAGCTCGTTACCGCTGGAGGGAGAGGAGAGGGAGAGGAGAGGGAGAGCGTGGTGTCTGTACTCATTGTTCTGACGGATGTGTGTGTGTGTGTTTTGTTTTTTTGCACCCAGTGTACTGTCTTGCGTAACCCATTTGTGTAGGCTCACCGAACAGCCAGGCTGTGTTTTTGTTGGTTTCTGTGTTTGTCTGCTCGAATATCTCTCTCTCTCGTGCTCTCTCTCGTTCTCTCTCTCTCTTGTTCTCTCTCTCTCGTGCTCTCTCTCTCTCTCTCTCTCTCTCGTTCTCTCTCTCGTGCTCTCTCTCTGCCTCTCTCTCTCTCTCTCTCTCTCTCTCTCTCTCTGCCTCTCCACAAAAGGAACAAACTGCATCTTCTGTCTGAGAAGTACAGTTGAATGGCATAGTTATGCGATCACATTGAGGGTAGGCTGTGTGTGTGGCGGTGCGGTGCTGATGGGCTCCGTTAGATTGGGTTAGCACAGACACACCGTGGGGTGGGCTACTGGCACTTCCAATCAGGTGTACCCCCCCCCCCCCCTTACACAAACACACACTGTAGCCCCCCCACCTCCCTCCAATCTGTGCCGTGACTTTGTTTTAATAATAATTTGGTAGGTGCTTATATTTGTCCTATTTCACACATGTACACGTGTGTATTATATGCCTGTTTGAATTGGAAATGTGTTTTTTTGCATATCCCATCTCCCTAAGGAGGAGGCTTCCTCTCGCCACGGCTGCCATGCAAGGCCATAAATAAAGTGTTCTGTTTCTTTTGAAACACAAAAAATCTCGCTGCCAAAATATGTTGTGCAATATTACAGAGGAGGAAGCAAAAAGGGCCTGTCCGTGGCACGTGGCACAAACCCCCACTCCCCCTCCTTTTCCCTGGGTTATTCAAAGCAACAGTTGTGCAAGGCCCGTTATGTCAGGTTAGGGCCCGGTTGTGGCAACTTGAAGGAGGGAGGCCAAGGAGGGAGGAAGCAGGGGTTGTTAGAGAACAATTATTTTATAGCCACTTCTTTCTTTCTCTCTCTGGAGAGGCAGGCAGTTATTTTGAGCCGCAGAGTTGGTGCTCCCACGGCACTACCAGGGGCAGAGGGTCGGGGGGGGCACTGTGCCAGGCAGGAGTTTTTCTCTCACCTCTCCTCTGTCTAGCTACGAGATGCCTTCTATTGATAAAAAAACAAGTAGGAAAGGGAATGAAAATGTATCACTTTAATTTGGGTTAGGGTTTTTCAGTGGCCTGAACAGGTCCTGCCTGCCAGCTGGGTGGCTGGCTGGCTGACTGGGTGCTGTGACCCCTCTAACAGTCCTCCTCCCCACTCAGACAGTAATGACACACACCAATAAGGTGCCACGGAGGTTTTGTCCACATAAAGACACGGGCGTCACGCCGCCACTTCCTCTAAGGATTTATGTCCATGTGCCGGGGTGTACACTTCAGCCTCCCTGGGGAGCGGTTAGCGTTGTGCCATTTGTGGGGCCCCGGTTCACTAAGCCTGCGCTGTGCTGGATCCCCCCAGGTAAAGATTGAATTGGCTCATGGCCCCTTTTAGTGAGGACTGCTCATGGTTACAGTACATTGAATGAAGCTAGCAGTCAAAAAGGCATTATAGTCAATGCTAGGGCCTGGAGTTTTTCAAGACCAGTGGTCGGCAACAGGTGAATGGCCAAAACCGGCATAAATAATACATTTATTTTTCATATTTGTTGTTTTTTTGTATTAGAATTTTTGGTCAAAAGACACTAAAATCTCTAAGAATTCAGCTGAAAAGGATTTCAATCTATTGTATTCCCGCAAATAAAATAAACATTATCATGTCTCAATGTAATCAAGGTATGAAATTATTGTATTTGAAAATCATCTCTTTTTGGCCTTAATTATGGTCAAATTATTATAATTAAGTTCCTGCCTCCAGACCATCCTCAAATTGTCCGGCAACTGAATCTAATTGCCTCCCTGTGTTCTAGACCATGTGACCCAACCAGGAAAGACTCCTGACCCTATAATATTCAATCATCTCCATTGGGCTCTGGGAGAAGCAGGGGGAGCTGATTTTATAATATTCAATCATCTCCATTGGGCTCTGGGAGAAGCAGGGGAGCTGATTTTATAATATTCAATCATCTCCATTGGGCTCTGGGAGAAGCAGGGGGAGCTGATTTTATAATATGCAATCATCTCCATTGGGCTCTGGGAGAAGCAGGGGGAGCTGATTTTATAATATGCAATCATCTCCATTGGGCTCTGGGAGAAGCAGGGGAGCTGATTTTATAATATGCAATCATCTCCATTGGGCTCTGGGAGAAGCAGGGGAGCTGATTTTATAATATGCAATCATCTCCATTGGGCTCTGGGAGAAGCAGGGGGAGCTGATTTTATAATATTCAATCATCTCCATTGGGCTCTGGGAGAAGCAGGGGGAGCTGATTTTATAATATTCAATCATCTCCATTGGGCTCTGGGAGAAGCAGGGGAGCTGATTTTATAATATTCAATCATCTCCATTGGGCTCTGGGAGAAGCAGGGGGAGCTGATTTTATAATATTCAATCATCTCCATTGGGCTCTGGGAGAAGCAGGGGAGCTGATTTTATAATATTCAATCATCTCCATTGGGCTCTGGGAGAAGCAGGGGGAGCTGATTTTATAATATTCAATCATCTCCATTGGGCTCTGGGAGAAGCAGGGGAGCTGATTTTATAATATTCAATCATCTCCATTGGGCTCTGGGAGAAGCAGGGGGAGCTGATTTTATAATATTCAATCATCTCCATTGGGCTCTGGGAGAAGCAGGGGGAGCTGATTTTATAATATTCAATCATCTCCATTGGGCTCTGGGAGAAGCAGGGGGAGCTGATTTTATAATATGCAATCATCTCCATTGGGCTCTGGGAGAAGCAGGGGGAGCTGATTTTATAATATGCAATCATCTCCATTGGGCTCTGGGAGAAGCAGGGGGAGCTGATTTTATAATATTCAATCATCTCCATTGGGCTCTGGGAGAAGCAGGGGAGCTGATTTTATAATATTCAATCATCTCCATTGGGCTCTGGGAGAAGCAGGGGGAGCTGATTTTATAATATTCAATCATCTCCATTGGGCTCTGGGAGAAGCAGGGGGAGCTGATTTTATAATATTCAATCATCTCCATTGGGCTCTGGGAGAAGCAGGGGAGCTGATTTTATAATATTCAATCATCTCCATTGGGCTCTGGGAGAAGCAGGGGGAGCTGATTTTATAATATTCAATCATCTCCATTGGGCTCTGGGAGAAGCAGGGGGAGCTGATTTTATAATATTCAATCATCTCTATTGGGCTCTGGGAGAAGCATGGGGAGCTGATTTTATAATATTCAATCATCTCCATTGGGCTCTGGGAGAAGCAGGGGAGCTGATTTTATAATATTCAATCATCTCCATTGGGCTCTGGGAGAAGCAGGGGGAGCTGATTTTATAATATTCAATCATCTCCATTGGGCTCTGGGAGAAGCAGGGGGAGCTGATTTTATAATATTCAATCATCTCCATTGGGCTCTGGGAGAAGCAGGGGGAGCTGATTTTATAATATTCAATCATCTCCATTGGGCTCTGGGAGAAGCAGGGGGAGCTGATTTTATAATATTCAATCATCTCCATTGGGCTCTGGGAGAAGCAGGGGAGCTGATTTTATAATATTCAATCATCTCCATTGGGCTCTGGGAGAAGCAGGGGAGCTGATTTTATAATATTCAATCATCTCCATTGGGCTCTGGGAGAAGCAGGGGGAGCTGATTTTATAATATTCAATCATCTCCATTGGGCTCTGGGAGAAGCAGGGGGAGCTGATTTTATAATATTCAATCATCTCCATTGGGCTCTGGGAGAAGCAGGGGAGCTGATTTTATAATATTCAATCATCTCCATTGGGCTCTGGGAGAAGCAGGGGGAGCTGATTTTATAATATTCAATCATCTCCATTGGGCTCTGGGAGAAGCAGGGGGAGCTGATTTTATAATATTCAATCATCTCTATTGGGCTCTGGGAGAAGCATGGGGAGCTGATTTTATAATATTCAATCATCTCCATTGGGCTCTGGGAGAAGCAGGGGGAGCTGATTTTATAATATTCAATCATCTCCATTGGGCTCTGGGAGAAGCAGGGGGAGCTGATTTTATAATATTCAATCATCTCCATTGGGCTCTGGGAGAAGCAGGGGAGCTGATTTTATAATATTCAATCATCTCCATTGGGCTCTGGGAGAAGCAGGGGAGCTGATTTTATAATATTCAATCATCTCCATTGGGCTCTGGGAGAAGCAGGGGAGCTGATTTTATAATATTCAATCATCTCCATTGGGCTCTGGGAGAAGCAGGGGGAGCTGATTTTATAATATTCAATCATCTCCATTGGGCTCTGGGAGAAGCAGGGGAGCTGATTTTATAATATTCAATCATCTCCATTGGGCTCTGGGAGAAGCAGGGGGAGCTGATTTTATAATATGCAATCATCTCCATTGGGCTCTGGGAGAAGCAGGGGGAGCTGATTTTATAATATGCAATCATCTCCATTGGGCTCTGGGAGAAGCAGGGGGAGCTGATTTTATAATATTCAATCATCTCCATTGGGCTCTGGGAGAAGCAGGGGGAGCTGATTTTATAATATTCAATCATCTCCATTGGGCTCTGGGAGAAGCAGGGGGAGCTGATTTTATAATATTCAATCATCTCCATTGGGCTCTGGGAGAAGCAGGGGGAGCTGATTTTATAATATTCAATCATCTCCATTGGGCTCTGGGAGAAGCAGGGGGAGCTGATTTTATAATATTCAATCATCTCCATTGGGCTCTGGGAGAAGCAGGGGGAGCTGATTTTATAATATTCAATCATCTCCATTGGGCTCTGGGAGAAGCAGGGGGAGCTGATTTTATAATATTCAATCATCTCCATTGGGCTCTGGGAGAAGCAGGGGGAGCTGATTTTTATTAATGCAAATTTAAAATGTGATATTCTGTCTATCTCACCTGAACACGGTTCCCTCTCCAAAGGTTAAGTATCTTTTAACGGACAAATTGTGCCATATGTTCAACTCTGCATTAAACATCCCTGGCCATACGTTGCCTTAAAATATGCAGAAAATCAAGGGTATTACTTTGGCAAGTTTTTTTTCTACTGAAGTCCATATTTCTGTAGAAGAAATGGCTATAGGAACTAATGCCTTGTGCTGTGAGTGTGTGAAATGACAGTTAAGGTCTAGTACAATAACTCAAACAGTTACATAAGTTACATAAGTAACTGGCAAATGTACAACTCCATCTTGTCCATCATGCCTCAGTGTAACTTGTCTTCCTCAGACTAACAGTGTAGCTGTTTTGTAATAGTGTTGTGAAACCGACACCCAGTTTCTCTCCATCTCGGAGACCAAAAGAAGTTATGAGAATGAACTTCCTGTTTTGATTTGCTGCTGCTGCTGCCGGAGGGTGTCGTAACCCTTGGAGACGATGCCAAGAACAGAACAACCAAGGTCTGGTTTAGGGTTCTCACTGTCCTGGGATCAGGACCACACAGGAACACCGAACACACCTGTTTGATATCTGGGTGGAGCAGGACAGTGAGTTAGCGAGCCTTGACGTGCTCCCATAGCACCCCCTGTTTGTGTTTTGATAAATACCTCTGCTCCTCATGCTGCACTCATACAGTTCAATTCAATAAACATTATTTTGTTATTGCCCCTGGCTGGGGAATAAATCAAGTTTATTGAACTGAATTGGATTGTAGTAGTGCAGTGTGAAGAGAAGAGGCCCAATGTTGGCACATGTTCCCATACTGCACTAATAAAGCTGCTCAGACACAATGGCTCATGTAATATTCAGTGCTATGTCAATACCAATTTTCAAAAATAGGAACATCACTTATACAGCCGAGTTTGCTTGTTACAGGTGCGTGGAAAAGGAAAAACCTGCACTCTGCTCTGCTCTTGGCAGTATCCGTTTCTTAATTTAAATACATGTTTTCACTACACAAAAATGGTATGGCTGTTCCGAAGGCTATGTAGCACTACCCCACATGCTGTACTACGCAAGTAGAGTTAAGCCAACTACACTGTAGGAATCATATTATGTCGTCCTACATAACTACTGCTGTACACACCTTTTTCAATTCATATACGGTCTACAAACACCCGTCCATATTTGACGCCCTCCTGTCTCCTCTCCTGTGTTGCAGCTGGTGAGAAGGCCATTGTCTGTGACCAGTGTGGGGCCCAGTTCCAGAAGGAGGATGCTCTGGAGGCTCACAGACAGATCCACACATGTAAGAACACATCCCGCATCTGCTTTAATACGGCTTTACACATGTTCCCCCATCACTCACAGATTGTGATCTCTTTGAAACAGTTGCTCCACTCCCACCATGGTCTTGTACACCCATCTATGTCTGTGTCTGTTGTGCAAGTGTCTACAGTTTGTTCTTGAGCTTGAACCAATTCAGGCGAAACAGCTCAGATTGATGGCTGTAAATAAGGCCAAAAAAACCCACGTGAATTTTAGTGTGTCTAAATGGTCTGAAGTATATTGAGTAGCGTCTAATGCTAGTTGACCTTAATGATAGTTGACTCATTAATAAGTCTTAGTTGTTTTTACACCACTGTGTGTTTTACAATGGGTGATGTATTATGGCGCTTGCCGCTGACCGAAGCAGAAAGACTCAGCGGTGAACGCATCAACATGCATGGCTTCTGGCATAAAGCCGAACCCCCCTGAGTTATGTTTATAAGCCGGTTGGCTCGCGCCACAGTGGCCAGTGGAAGGTGGGGGTCTGGAATCTTCCCTGGCACACGGGCTCCCTCAGCCTGATGACACAGCCTGGATGCCAGAGAGGGGGAAGGGAACCCAGACCTGGGACCTACCGTCCACTGGCTCGCTGGATGGGACTGGATCATATCAGGCCTTTTAATAAAGCAGTGGTAATCAATACGGGACTGGACGGTGGGGGAATGCCTTTCACTTGGCAGGCCAGTCTGGTTTATCAGCGACAGGAGGATGGCGACGTCTTTCCAGCAGATTCCAAAGATCACTCACTCATATATGGCCGACTCGGGTTTCCCTCCACTCTCAGTGTGTTGATCCACCGCTGCTTGATGCTGTGGGAAGGGTGACTAGGTGTGTTGTGACTGTTGGACTCCAGAGTGTGTCAGATGGGTCACAACCTCTGGTGTGTAGCATTGATGTGTGTGACCTGCGGTTTACTGGGTTACAGCCATTCTGTCACTCCACACTTATGTGACTGGCCAAACAAACAACAAGCCATCCTCTTTCAGGGCTATGGACTGGTAATGTGATCCAAGCAATGTTCTCCTGTCACTATATCAACCTCAATGTCTTCCCAAGTGATACATTTATCTCTTCCTTTTTTTTTCTCAAATGAAAACTTTTTCAGTAGATATAGTTTTGTTGTGCTCATTGAGAGTTAGCCATTGTTAGGGTGATGTTACTCAACCTGCAGGGAAGTCATGCTCTGTTTTGTATTCGAAATGGAGGGGGAGCTCCTCTGTGTACTGCAGTAGGAAAATACCCAAACAGAATAAGGATGGACTGTGACACCCCGTATCATGAAGGCATTGACACGTCTCATCCAAGCCTGACTCAAACAACTTTCCGGAGCAATCTTGTTGGCCCCCGCATTTTTTTTGACACTCGTGACTCAGGGCTAGCCCCACTTGAGCAGGCCCCCTATTTGACAGTGGCTGGGGCCTCCTGAGCGGCATTGACCAATTCGAGGGTCCCGGAGTGAAGAGGGGTTAAACAAGGCTAATGATTGGACAGGCATACCAGCAGAAAGGAATGCAGCTCTAAATATAGCATTCCAGTCTGGTCTAGAAAAATGGGCAGCACGACTTGTCTTCCTGCCAGGTATTGGAACAGCAGTGAGGCCAGTCTCCCCCGAGGCCCGCCAGGCTTATATTTTAAAATGTGCTGTAACGCATGGCTAGGCTGATACGCCGGCTCCATCCCTCAATATGCTCACCCATATGCTTAGCTTTACTCAGTTTACTAGCTCTGGAAAATGGGTTGTCACCTTATTCTGTTTGTGTATGCCTGTGTGGCAATACATAACTTACTGTACACTGTCAGGAAGGGGATTACTCATACTTGAAACCGTTTAGAACAACGTTTCCATTAAGCATGACTCATGTAAGGTGAGATTGAGAGGTGACTGAACGGTGAGGAATCCCTGTTCCGTTTACTCTCACTCTGCTATACAGAAATGTTTGAATGACTCAAAGTTCCCAATGAGATGTAATAGACACCTTTTTCAAAGTAAGAAAAGTGCTCCTCTGAGAGCTGCTGTGTCCATCCAACCCCAGCGAAAACGGTTACTTAACAGCTAGAGATTTCTTCCTCCCCACTCACCTCCTACCCCCTCGGTCCACAGTCCGGTGGTTGTGTGACTGTGTCGCACCCGCTATGTAAATAGTTAATGGCCGTCGACATGGAGGTGGTGTTTAGGATGACCAGAGTTTTACGTGGCGCTGTAAACGTCCGGGTCTCAGACTCCTGCTGACAGAGAGGGTACAGAAGGGCAGAGAGCGAAGGCCTGTTCTCCTCGCCCAGTCATCACCCCCCCGCATTTGAAATACTCTGTCAAACTGTCTTTTTTTGTTTGTTTTTTACATGTGCACCGTACACTCTACATTCATTATTGTTTTATTGTGCAATTGGAGACCTATCATTTTCCTTTGTAATGGCTGTAATAATAATTAAATATAAAACCACTGTTTTTGCACTGGGGTCGAACACCAGACCGAGGAAAACATAGGAGGGCAGAACATTGACCATCAAAGCCAGATGTTATCTGAGCGGCTGCTTGGCAGCAAGGGTTGTTGTTCTCAAATGACAATATTTGTCCCTGAAGTCATGCCCATTTCTGGGTAATGCTGCTCTTTCAATGGGCACTATTGTGGCATCCCTTCTGGCCAGTTGACGTCAGAAGTGTCAGCTGCCACGGTTGTTTAACCGCTCAGACTCCCACTGCTTGTGAAACAGGCTTTATATTTAGTGTTACTTGGTATGTGTTTAGGTTATATCCCTGTGCATGCATGTACATTACTCCGAACATGCACAGTATGAACACATGAATGTATGTGTTCACGCAGTAGGTTACTGCCCTGGTCTGGCTTACTTCCTTTTTAAGGGCAGCCCAACCCGACTCCCACCTACAGTGCCTTCGGGAAAGCATTCTGACCCCTTGACTTTTTCCACATTTTATATTACAGCCTTATTCTGAAGTTGATTTAAATGTTGTTTTTTTTCCCCCCTCATCAATCTACACACAATACCCATAATGACGGAGCAACAACAGGTTTTAAGAAATGTCTGTTAATTTATAAAAGATTTCAAACTGAAATATCACATTACCATAAGTATTCAGACCCTTTACTCAGTAGTTTGTTGAAGCACCTTCGGTAGCAATTACAGCCTCGAGTCGTCTTGGGTATGACGCTACAATCACATTTCAATCAATCAAATGAAGCCCTTTTTACATCAGCCGACGTTAAAGTGCTACACAGAAACTCAGCCTAAAACCCCAAACAGCAAACAATGCAAGTGTAGAAGCACGGTGGCTAGGAAAAGCTGCCTAGAAAGGCCAGAACCTAGGAAGAAACCTAGAGAGGAACCATGCTCTGAGGGGTGGCCAGTCCTCTTCTGGCTGTGCCGGGTGGAGATGACAGTACGTGGCCAAGATGTTCAAATGTTCATAGATGACCAGCAGGGTCAAATAATAATAATCACAGTAGTTGTAGAGGGTGCAACAGGTCAGCACCTCAGGAGTAAATGTCAGTTGATTTTTCATAGCTGAGCATTCAGAGTTAGAGACAGCAGGTGCGGTAGAGAGAGAGAGGGCCAACCAGGCAGGATATTTACAAGGATGGCACACCTGTATTTGGGGAGTTTCTCCCATTCTTCTCTGCAGATCCTCTCAAACTCTGTCAGGCTGGATAGGGAGCTTTGCTGCACAACTATTTTCCGGTCTCTCCAGAGATGTTCGATCGGTTACAAATCCGGGTTCTGGCTGGGCCACTCAAGGACATTCAGAGACTTGTTCGGAATCCACTCCTGTGTTGTCTTGGCTGTGTGCTTAGGGTCATTGTCCTGTTGGAAGGTGAACCTTTGCCCCAGTCTGAGCTCGAGTCCTCTGGAGCAGGTTTTCATCAAGGATCTCGCTGTACTTTGCTCCGTTCGTCTTTGCCTCGATCCTGACTAGTCTCCCTGCTGATAAAAAAACCTCCCCACAGCATGATGCTGCCACCACCATGTGTCACTGTAGGGATGGTGCAAGGTTTCCTCCAGACATTCAGGCCAAAGAGTCCAATCTTTGTTTCATCAGACTAGAGAATCTTGTTTCTCATGGTCTGAGAATCTTTAGGTGCCTTTTGGCAAACCCCAAGCAGGCTGTCATGTGCCTTTTTACTGGGGAGTGGCTCTAGGAAGAGTTAAGAATGATGGAGGCCACTGTTCTTGGGGACCTTCAATGCTGCAGAAATGTTTACTCAGATCTGTGCCTCAACTCAATCCTGTCTCGGTGCTCTACGGACAATTCCTTCGACCTCGTGGCTTGGTTTATGCTCTGACATGCACTGTCAACTGTGAAACTTTATATAGACAGGTGTGTGCCTTTCCAAATCATGTCCAATCAATTGAATTTACCACAGGTGGAATTCAGTCAAATTGTAGAAGCATTTCAAGGATGATCAATGGAAACAGGATGCACCTGAGTTCAATTTTGAGTGTCATAGCGAAGGAGCTGAATACTTGTGTAAATAAGGAATTTCTGTTGAAAAAAATTCTAAAAATGCCAAAAATTCTCAACCTGTTTTCACTTTGTCATCATGGGGTATTGTGTGTACATTGCTGTTTTTTTTTTTTTTTTTTTTTACAATTTTAGAATAAGGCTGTAACTTAACAAAATGTGGAAAGATTCAAGGGTGTAAATACTTTCCGAAGGCACTGTATATCACCTCTCGTGTAGCTCCGGAGGGTTCCGTCTCCACCTCACAAGTCACTGGTGGAATCACATTATAGCACCTGGCATTGATCATTTAGCAACGGGCTTGAACGACACAAGACACATCTTAATGGTTTGAACTAGGAGGAGAGAGATTCTGTGTCCTGATGTGACTTTTGAGCTTGATGACGTCATACGAGTGCCATCAATGCATCTACATCTGCACTGTCAGTTTTTGCCCCCCTCTAGAATTGGGTGCTTTTGCCGATCATGCAAATTATCTTGGAAGCTCATCTGATTTTGTCCAAGTTTGGAAGCGAAGCAGGGTGGAGGTTTTTACCCCGTTTTCTCCTCAATTTTGTGGTAATCCAATTGGTAGTTGCAGTCTTGTCTCATCGCTGCAACTCCCGTACGGACTCGGGAGAGTCTAAGGTTGAGAGCTGTGCATCCTCCGATACACAACCCACCCAAGTCACACTACTTCTTGACACAATGCCCACTTAACCCGGAAGCCAGCTGCACCAATGTGTCAGAGGAAACGCAGTGTACCTGGTGACCGTGTTAGCGTGCACTGCGCCCGGGCCGCCACAGGAGTCGCTAGTGCGCGATTGTGACAAGGACACCTCTGCCGGCCAAACCGTCCCCTATCTCGGACGATGCTGGGCCAATTGTGCACCACCCCACGGGTCTCCCGGTCGCGGCCGGCTGCGACAGAGCCTGGACTCGAACCCAGAATCTCTAGTGGCACAGCTAGCACTGATGCAGTGTCTTAGACCACTGCGCCACTCGGGAGGCCAAGCAACGTGTTTTCTATGAGATGGTGGTAGTCACGTTTTATAGACAAGCACTCTGACCGCTCCTCAGTGAAGATCCCTAAATAATTGAAGGGACTACCCCTCCTTTTCTATCCCTCTCCCCCTTTTTCTCCCCTCCTTTTTAAGTCTTGTGTTACAGGGAAAATATGCTAAACATTTTGGAGAGGCAACAGTGGGTTTAGTCGGTGGGAACACGGCGTGACTCCAGCGACCGGGCCACAGAGTAAACAGTTTCTTTCTCAAGACAGAAATAGTTTGGACAGTGAGCGAGAGAAAAGGGAGGACAACACGTCTGTGTTATGGCACAGGGAGAAAATAAACCATGAGGCCTCTTTCCTTCTTTCTCTCGCTCTCCCTCCCACCCCTACTTTGTTTTTCTCTCCCACATCTGAAAATGTTCACACTGGTGGCCTCCCAATCAGTCCCCACACACACCCTTCCCACGTGACTCTCCTAAATTGGACCGTTGCCACCGGTGCACAGGGGTCACGTCAAAAGTGTTGATTATCTCAATCACATTAGGCGAATGGGAGCGTCTGTTTAGCATTTAGTTAATTGTGACGTTATTAAGTTGTCAGTGAGCATTAGAGCCACAATGGATAGTGCGTGCGTGTGCTCCCCACATAGCCTTGGTATGAAGCGTTTCTGTTTGCCTGAAAGATCTTAAATTCTGGTGTGTTTATGTTGAAATCAAGGTTTGAATAAATAGATGTATTACCACACCGACATGAACCACGTTTATTCAGCACAAACCGTCTAGAAATAGTAACTGGAGGTACATGAAGGTTATTGGGTAGCGTTTAATTTTTGATTGCCGCGTTAGCGTCATGAATGCCCCCCTGCTGCGGTCATCGGGTGTGCAGTAATGCTGATGAGCATGGCTAGACGCTAGCCACCATATTTCACTAGCCATTCATTATTGAGCAAGCTGTCCTTCACTCCGGCAGATTACCCATTTGTCTGTCTGACTCCCTCCCATGGAGGGCACTCAGGGTCAACGCAGGTATCGTATTGTAAACCACAGTGGAGTGCACTTGTAGCAAATGTCTTTGTCCCTTCGTAGTACCCTATTGAGGCATTGTTGTCATAAAAGTGTACTGTGTGTGTATTGTGTAGATTTTTGTGTCCTTATAAACCACTATGAATTGCACGGACACTTTTGGCTGATGTAATAGTATTTGTCCCCTGTTTGGTCATCGGGTGTAATGCAGAGATATGTGTCCCTGTGAGACCCGGAGTGACAGTTGATGTGACGGCTAAACTGTCCGTCACTGTAGAGATGCTGGGATTGGTCCCCTTGATGGTCCTTCCTCCCAGGTGATGCCTAGTTCCCACCGAAGGTCACAGGGTTCAGAGGGAGGGATACTGTATCTCCTAAATATACCACAAGAATGGGCTCACCCAGACGGACCCCCTTCTGATTGAAAGAGGAGAATCTCCTTTAGATGTTACTGGTAATCAGAACTCAACCATTCCCATTGTGTTTTCACCTTCTCTAGTTTTGCCCAGTCTTTTTTCATTCATCATCCAGTGTGAAAGCTCTTCATAAGTGAAAAGACTGAAAGCGAGTGAGAATACGTCAGGGTCATTTGACTTTGCGGGAGAAGTTTAACAGGTGACATAGGCCAAGCATTGAAAGTCAAACCTCCCACTGTCCCAGTTAAATAGTTGTGCTATGCAGTATGGGTAACATTTGCTAAATTGCAGTTAAAGAAATCTTTCAGCTGACTGTTTGTCTGAATCTGTGTTATTGCAGTTGCCTTGGGCCATTACTCTTCTCTATTTTTATAAATGACTTGACACCGGTCTTACAAGATGCTAGAATGACTATGTATGCAGATGATTCCACACTCTACATGTCATCGCCCAAAGCCAGTGAGGTCACTGACATTCTAAATAAGGAGTTAGTCAGTATCTGAATGGGTGACTTAATAATGCACTGGTCTTAAATACATCTACAACTAAAAGCATTGTATTTGGTTCAAAACAGTCTCCAAGACCTAAATCTCATCTGGAATTGTGTAAAAAGTGTGTGACCCTTGAGCAAGTTGAGGAAGCTGAACTTTTCATGGGCTCCCGAGTGGTGCAGTGGTATAAGGCACTTCATCTCAGTGCTAGAGGTGTCACTACAGACCCTGGTTTGATTCCAGGCTGTATCCCATAGGGCGGAGCACACCTGGCCTGGCGTCGTCCGGGTTAGGGTTTGGCTGGGGTAGGTCATCATTGTAAATAAGAATTTGTTCTTAACTGACTTGCCTAGTTGAATAAAAATAAATGGTAAAATAAACTCCTTGGATAACATTGGATGGTCAGTTATCATGGTCAATTCATATTGACAAAGTTGTTGTGAAGATGGGTTGGGTATGTTTGTTCTAAAAAATAGTTCTGTTTTTTGACACATCAAATGCACTAGTTGTTCATTGTCTGGTCTTGTCCCATCAAAGGAAGACCCAGCAAAGCTGCAACTGGATCAAAAGAGAGCAGTACGTCTTGCCCGTAACTGCACATGTAACAGATGTCCAGCAAAGACGCAAAGTCTGGTCACCAGTGTAACAGATGTGATTGTACTTTGTAACTCTGTCCAGCCAGTCGAGCCCAGTTGACGGATGTTTATTCGCTTGCGTATCAATATCAGATGGGTCATTTTGTAATCAAACATCATAACCGTTACAAAAATAGTACAAAATACAACAAACGTAAGTACCTGACGATAGACACAAGGAAGCACATTAGATGTGCAGGACAACCATATGTTGATTGCTGTAGATTTGTGATTGGTCTGTTAGCATGGAAATAAGTGAATTAGCAGGGAGCTAATGTGGCCACTACAATTCATCTCTTACTACAATTACATAAAAAACACATCCTAGGATGCCCACAGTATTTTACAGGTAGCACACACGTTGTCTAGTGGTTAAGTGGTTTGGCCAGTAACCGCAGGTCGCTGGTTCGAATCCCCTAACCAACTAGGTGAAAAATGTTGATGGGCCCTTGAGCAAGGCACCTAACCCTAATTGCTCCTGTAAATCACTCTGGATAAGAGTTTTCTAAATGACTAAAACATAAATATATACACATCAGAACATGTACATTGTAGATATGAAAATAGACGTTTCAGAGTGTGACCTACTGTACCACTTTCCTGTCAATATCAGACTGGGAAGAATTAAAGTTTGCGGCCTCCCTCTATCCGCATGTATCACCAATGGCATAACACATTTACATTACATTTAAGTCATTTAGCAGACGCTCTTATCCAGAGCGACTTACAAATTGGTGAATTCAACCTTACTGATATGTACATTCATTCAACAAATAGGAATACATAAACATCAAAACATTATTTCTGCATTGTCAAGTGAAACATAACTAACCCTGTAACACATATACAGAACTAACATCAGCAAAATGCTGGCCAGTCTTTCCAGGTTGAGGTGACTTAGCTGCTTCTCTTCTAGTTTTTATGAGAAGTATTACTGTCATGAAAATTCCAGATTGTCAGCATAAACAAAGAACATTCAGCTCCGACACCCATAGATACCTCACAATACATGCCACCAGGGGTCTCTCCACAGTCCCCAAGTCCAAAACGAATACAGCAACACACTGTATTATACAGAGCCACGGCCTGTGACTCCCTTCCATCTCCAATTACTCAAGCAAACAGCAGAATTACATTTTTTTTAGAGATGAAAGGTCTCTTGGAACGGCGGGGATTGGGAGGGGACACCCACAGACACACTCTAACACACACAGACACACTCTAACACACACAGACACACTCTAACACACACAGACACACTCTAACACACACAGACACACTCTAACACACACAGACACACTCTAACACACACAGGTACACTCTAACACGTACCGTTTTATTCTTTATTTTGTATGAATATCGTTGTATTTGTAATGTGTGTGACTGTCCTTGTCTATCAGTGTACCAGTGTGTTGTGTTTCTTCTGGACCCCAGGAGGACTAGATGCTGCTTCTGCAAAAGCTAATGGGGATCCAAATAAACAAATACATATATTTTAATGGTGGATCTATCAACCTCTTCTGCAGCCCTAAAAGGCCTTAAACTCAACGCTCCTCTTCTCTCCGAGTCCTCGACAGAACTTTTTTTTCTCCCTCCATCTCGCTCACTCACTTCCCAAAATAAGAAGTGTACAAGTGGTCTGAGTCAGTGACCAAATTAAATCAAGTGCAGACCTAGACTACGGTCTTCTTTTTCTCCCTGTTTTTATCTCTCTGCTCCCCTCTCCAAACACATTTTTTCCCCTGATAGGATATAAATGAGTTTTCCAGGCGTAGGGATGCTCAGCCGGCCTGATAGAAACCATGCGTTGGGACGGCGGCAGGCCAACACCCAGAAGTAATCATCTGCCGTGGCAGGAATGTTTAGCCTTTAGGCCAAGTGTAAATTCCCACCAATGAGTTGTGCGTTTATTGACTGTGCCTCGTGCATTTTGAGGCGTCCTATGCGAAGGGGCAGTGTGTGTGCGTGTGCACCGACACTGCTTCCTTCCACCGCCTACGCCAGCCAGTGAGAAGTACCCAACTGGGCCTCTCCGTTCTCTAGCCTCTGGGTCACGGCTTAGAAGGTGTCGTGGTGGCATTGTGGCATCGCCACGGGAACATGGGGAACAACACAGTTTTGGGGGTAGTGAAGGAAGAGCCTGTTGTAGAAGGGGGAGATCTGGCAGCAAATTGGGATATCAGAATCCGTTTGGTGGAGCAGTCGGGGAGAATCGCTCGGTGCGAGCGGGCTTTATGGCACATTGTTGGCGAGAAAGTTTCGTAGGAGAGATTATGGACTCCCGGAGGTTCGGCGATTCACGCTCCGTAAAAGAAAGCCAGCAGGAAGCTGGAGAAGCTGGGCAATCTGGACGCCAAACCCCCTCGCTCTCGGAGATGTCTCTCAGCACGTTACAATATGACCCCAGCAGCCCATCCTGTCTCCAACACGCATTAACTCCCCCAGATTTAACATTCACAACACTGTAGCCTGGCTGTCTTCCTGTTTGTCTCGGTTTCCCACCTTGAAATATGCCTGCCACATATTACCCTTGTGGCGTGGGGGCTTTGAATAGGGAAGGTTGTGCCGGAGAAGGAACAGAGGCCTGGCCATCACAATAACCAAGGCCCTTTTGTCCACAGCGGTATTGGGAGTCAATTTTCCTGCAGAATTAGATTTGAGCCATTTGAGGATTCTTTAGAAGTGTTTCATCGTGTAAAAAAAAAGTGACGCAAGAGGCCACGTTTAATTTACAGTGCAAATACTTTTCGATTAGCACAGAAGGAATTGGTAGAGGAGAGATGGAAATTGGGGTTGACTTGCTTTCTTTTTTTGCTGTTGTCGCCACAGAAAGAGGAGAGGGGGTTTGAAATGGCTCTTCTGTTATTTAATTGTGAAGCGGGGAGATTAGTGTGAGCACTTCCAACCTTTCACCCCGCACAAAGGAACCATCAGATCTGGTTGCCTAGTGACATGAGTTTCACACTGGCCAATTTAGCCGCTCACCGTCGCTCGCTACCTGTGTTCTGTGAAAGGATGGTGTGTGGTGTGTGTGTGATTACACAAACCTTAGCTCCCCCCGGCCAATCGACTGGACTCTAATGGCGCGAGGAGCAATACAAATTAAGATGGCCGCAGCATCCTCTCTTTGTCCATCTCATCAAATCATATAAAAGTTAATGTCCCCGGAACAATGACATTCAAAAGCCAGTTCCGGCTTGGAGAATGCTCAGCTGCAGACCAGGGGGAGCACCAAGGTATGTCCATCTCCGACTGCACAATCAAAGTGCACTTAACAGTGTCATATTGATTATGGTGGCTTAACCTCGGTAAATCTCTCCTCTGTGTTGGCATTAGGCCCATAGACTCAGTGAGATGGGCCGCTCTGCAAGCCAGATGCGCTTGTGCTTTTCCTATTAAATCATATTACTGTGACTCGGAATTATGGGTATTGCTGGCGTTTGTCAAAGTCTGACAATATGCTGTGTGACTGGAGTGACTCGGGATCATAGCCTAAATCTCTCACAGAAATGCTGTGTGACTGGAGTGACTCGGGATCATAGCCTAAATCTCTCACAGAAATGCTGTGTGACTGGAGTGACTCGGGATCATAGCCTAAATCTCTCACAGAAATGCTGTGTGACTGGAGTGACTCAGGATCATAGCCTAAATCTCTCACAGAAATGCTGTGTGACTGGAGTGACTCGGGATCATAGCCTAAATCTCTCACAGAAATGCTGTGTGACTGGAGTGACTCGGGATCATAGCCTAAATCTCTCACAGAAATGCTGTGTGACTGGAGTGACTCAGGATCATAGCCTAAATCTCTCACAGAAATGCTGTGTGACTGTTTTTTGTTTTTTTGACCAGAGTCTGACAGAAACGGAAGCAGAGAACGAGTGGAATGTGGAGGCATTGTACCTCAGAGGAAGGGACTAGTTTTCCCTCGATGGCGGATGACAGTGCGAAGTGGGAACTCAGGTGGGACCCATTACTCCCATGGAGGGCCTGGTTCTTATCAGTTAATAGAAGATTTCAGAGGAGCAGGATTGTTTTGATAGATGGAACCTGGTCAGGCCTTTAACAAGTCACAGAAACCCCACAAAATGAAATGTCGCTAAAGCTAGACAAAGGCTCGAACTGTGAGTCAGCTCAGTGTTAATTCCAGAAAAGGAAAGGGAGGGGTACATTTTCTGTGTTTGTAGGTGAAATTGTGTTTTTTTCTGTGTCAAGAATGTTGTCAGATGGTTATTCTGGTGTTTTTGTAAATCCTAACTGGCTGGATAAGGTCTTTGTCTATTTGCACAGGTGTTGGCTTTGTGAGTGAGTCAGCGCTTCTACCTGATTATCCATTCCTCTAGAATGCTGTACATTTAATTTACAATTTTGTGGGGCTTGTCATTACTGGTAAACCTTTGCTCTGGGTTCTTAATTCAATATAACCTCGTTTGGTCCAATTTCAACTCCTATATGTCACTGCTTCTTGTCCTTTTATTTTTTACTTCATCTGGAATCCACAGCATCAAAGAAGAAATAGGGAAAGTAAGAGAAAAAAAATCATTTGAAGACTGCTCTAAGTTAGTTTTGCTCATTAACTCGGTTTAGTGTAATTCTGGTCCGTCTAGTTTGGTCAGTTTATCATGGGAAATTAGAGGGTGTTAGCTAGTGGCTCATTGTGTTTAGTTTCATTTCTAGACTATGAATGCCTGTTGGTGTGTCCACTCTGGCCCCAATTGATCCCCCAGCCAGGAGGGAGAGAAACAGCCCCCCCCCACCATGGAATTCCGAGCGCTGGAGTGAAGTGGTGGTGGGGGTTCAGTCTAGAGGCCCCCCTTCCAGGGCCCGGTGTCCGTTTACAGTCCGACCACACGGCCCGCTGACCACTGCTCCTGGAATGTGATTGATTAGGTGGTATTTGGGCCTTTGAGGACCTTTCAGCGGCTTAGGGGTCAGGGTTCATCTCCTCCGCAAATCTGCTTCCTTTTGTACAGTGGCGCGCCAGGAGGGAAGCCTCACAAAAAACTTTTTTCTCCCTCTTCTTCTTTATCTTCTTCTTCACCCTGTGAAAATGGGGGAGGGAACATCAATTTAAGCCGCTCTTAAACCGAGCGAATTGGTCTTAAATTCAAAGGGTCCTTTCTTTTAAACGTTATTGACAGAAAATCTATAAAACTAAATGTGGAATTTAAGGCTGAGTTACGAGGCCATTAAAAGCACAAAAACTGTTATGGAACGTTTTTAGCAGCAATGATATTGAGCCTTAGTCTTTTAAGATTAATATTTTCAAAGATAAGAGCTGACATAAAACATCTAAAAACAAACTTTGTGAATTTCCAATAGTCGGATTGCCGTTTAATTTGATAGCGGTTTATTCTGAAAGTTCTCTGAGCTCATACTCTCCTCACCCAAGCAAAATGTTCCTCTCCAAAAGCAAGTCCAATTTATTTAATGCTTTAGAGAAGAAGGCGGAATTGGTTTGGCCATTTGCTGTCTTAACACAAGTGGAAGGAAGAGGCCTGGCCATGTAATCCTTTGATGTGCAGTCGGTCGGGGCTCAAGATGACAGTGCAATTCAAAAAATGTGCCAATCCTTGGCCCTCAGGGGCCAGCCTTTGTAGTCACAGGACCTGGATTATACTTTAACCCTAGGCTCGGGCTCGGGGCCAGGTGAAAGGGCACAAGTCTTAAAAAAATAACAGTTCACACCAGAATGCAAGGCCTGTCCACTTACTGGTTAGGTTCCCTTTTTAGTGAAATATTAGGTATTCAGTTAAACGTTTCACTCATTCCCTTCTAATTTTTTCTAGTTTTCTAAAAAAGTTGTGTTATCCTGAACCTTTTGCAGTTAATTTATATGCATGTGTGCTTAATACTTTCAGAGACATTTATTTAAATGTGTGAGGACAGAGGGTCTGTTTTGGTGTCTCACTTTTCTGTATGTGTTTGTGCATAACTGCATCTGGGTTTGCATTTGCCTCTTTGGCTCATATCTGTATGTTGGTGTATGTATGTCTGGGTCAGGTTTTTATCCAATCAGACCACTACTACAAGGTGCCTGCAAACTCCCTGAAAAGTGTGGCGATTTCTAAACGGCCACTCTGGCCTCGCGATAAATTCCTCTCCACGCTGTAATTTCCTGGGGTCTGTCGGAGATGATCTACGGCCCACAGGGAGAAGAGACTACCGACTGCAGAGGGGTATAGAGGGGATGCCCACACTGTGGTTGTCTGAGTGGACTCTCAAAGTATCACTGACTGACTGACTGACTGCACATTGCGATATACCATTTCGCTGTGAGGTGACGGAGAAGGTAGGAGGGAGAGACTGAAATGTCAGAGTGACAGGTTAGGTGGTTGAGTCACTCTGTGAAAACACTGAATACATTGATATCATAATATCTGCTGTAAACATCTCTGAGGTTGGGCTTTGAGCTGTTTCTCCAATACTGCTGTCTGAGCGATGTTTCCAATACAAGGCAGATTCAATTATCCCCATTTAGCCTCTATGTTTTGAGGCTTTGGCAGAGTAGCAACTCTCACTCATTGACTGGAATAATCTGGTATTTTCCTATCCCCTTCAGTGACTTTTAGTGCAGGGCAACAAACTCCCCCCCCCCCCCCCCCCCCCCAAACCTACTTTCTATCGCTAATCTTCAGCCCCTGATCCGTATCTTTATTGTACACACATTACAGCTGTAGTAAAGTGGAAAAATTAAAATCCAGGATTTCTGGAGCCTGTTCCAACTCTGTGAGGTCATTTGGGGTCTTCCCCCCTGCCTGCATTCGCTCCAGAGAGTCGAGGCACTGCGAACACAGTGGGGTGGTTGAGTCAGAAGAGCTCCACCTGGTGTTCAGAGGCAGTTTGGTGAACTGCATGCAGACAGTGCAATCGCCGTAGCGTTTTTCCTCTTTCCTTTCAGTTTCTGTGATTTTTAATTCACAAATGAATTTATGGGCCATTTTTGTGCAATTACGGCTATCATTACAGTTCGATGATTATCTCCCACTAATCTCTCTCTCATAATTCTCCTGCAGGACCAATTTATTGAATTGGATTGTTTATCTGCTTTTAGGCAATCTAGGGCAACACCAGACATATCCCATACCTCAGGAGAATGACAATGAGGTTCCTTATAATAGATAATGATTTAATTTAGGCCTTATTTTCCATCCATTAGCACACATCAATGAACCATTGGAGGACACCGTATTTATAAGGTATTATAGTGCCTTTTATCATTGTCACAAGTAGTCTGCATTCAGACTTGCAATTGGCATTCTTAGAAGCCCATGGCCGAAATAGACACTACATGACAAAATGGATGTGGACACCTGCTCGTCGAACATCTGATTCCAAAATCATTGGTATTAATATGAGGCTTGGCCCTCCCTTTGCTGCTATAACAGCCTACACTCTTCCGGGAAGGCTTTCTACTAGATGTTGGAACATTGCTGCGGGGACTTGCTTCCATTCAGCCACGAGCATTAGTGAGGTCGGGCACTGATGTTGGGCCATTAGGCCTGGCTCGCAGTCGGCGTTACAATTCATTCCAAATGTGTTCGATGAGGTTGAGGTCAGGGCTCTGTGCAGGCCAGTCAAGTTTTTCCTCACTGATCTCAACAAACCATTTCTGTATGGACCTCGCTTTGTGCATGGGGGCATTGTCATGCTGAAACAGGAAAGGGCCTTCCCCAAACTGTTGCCACCAAGTTGGAAGCACAAAGTAATCTGGAATGTCATTGTATGCTGTAGCGTTAAGATTTCCCTTCAGTGGGACTAAGGGGCCTAGCACAAACTACGAAAAACAGCCCCATACCATTATTCCTCCTCCACCAAACTTTACAGTTGGCACTATGCATTCGGGCAGGTATTATTTTCCTAGCATCTGCCAAACCCAGATTCGTCCAAATGGTAAAGCGTGATTCATCACTCCAAAGAACTCGTTTCCACTGCTCCAGAGTCCATTGGCGGCGAGCTTTACACCACTCCAGCTGACACTTGGCATTGCGCATGGTTTAGGCTTTTGTGCGGCTGCTCGGCCTTGGAAACCCATTTCATTAGCTCCCGATCAACAGTTATTGTGCTGACGTTGCTTCCAGAGGCAGTTTGGAACTTGGTAGTGAGTGTTGTAACCCAGTTCTGTGAGCTTGTGTGGCCTACCATTTCACGGGCCGAGCCGTTGTTGCTCCTAAACGTTTCCATTTCACAATATCAGCACTTACAGTTGACCGGGGCAGCTCTAGCAGTGCAGAAATTCGACTAACTGCCTTGTTGGAAAGGTGGCATCCTATGACAGTGCCACGTTGAAACTAAGCTCTTCAGTAATGCCATTCTACTGCAAGTGTCTGTCTGGAGATTGCATGGCTACACCTGTCAGCAACAAGTGTAGCTGAAATAGCTGAATCTACAAATTTGAAGGGGTGTTCACATACTTTTGTGTATATAGTGCATGTTCACCTTTTTAAGTGTTTTGGCAATGCATGAGGATTACATACACAGGTTTCTCAGAAACCAGTGCTCAGAAACTGCCCCTGTGAACTCCAGGCCTATGATGGCATTATCAGTTCTATAGGACCATACTTGTTGCTCACTTGGATACAAAGCTGTAGTGTTCTTGTCAGGGTTTCTTTGCCTCGCCGAGTCTCTCGGCTCACTTTGATATCCCTTTGAAACATGCCTCTTTACTCTGGGCTGCCAGACGCTCTGCGCTGCAAATGACTAATTGAACTACCTTTTGAATGTGGGGTCGACAGCCTTGTAACTTCACAGTGAAGAGAAGATCTTAATCGGCTATAATACCATTTCTGATAAAATCTGGCTGGCGATATTGATTTAAAGTGCACTTCCACCAAGCCTATGTTTGTCAAGTTATGCTATGCATGATAATTCCGGTCTCTATTAGGCAGCCCATTGAGAGACTCGTGGGTATGTTGGTATGAGATCCTTGCCTGTTCACATTGTCGTGATAGGCAGGAAGCATGATTGTCCGTCTAGCCCTACTGACGCTCCGATCTCTCTCACACACACACACACACACACACACACACACACACACACACACACACACACACACACACACACACACACACACACATACTGAGACTAATGCCTCTGGACAGTTGTTGGTTTCTATACTATAATTACCATTACTTGCCATTCAAGGTGCAAAGGTTGTCCTTGAATGAATTGTAAATCACAACTTAATGCAACAATAACTATCCTTTTTTAATAGACACATCTCAAAACCTTTCCACGTAAACAAAATGAATTGTTTGTTTATGAAATGACTTCAAAATGATATACATTTTCCACAGCCATAATCATACCAGCATTTCTTTCATTCCTTTTTCTCCCCAATTTTGTGGTATCCAATTCTTAGTTACAGTCTTGTCTCATCGCTGCAACTGGGAGAGGCAAAGGTTGAGATCCGTGCGTCCTCCGAAACACAACCCAACCAAGCCGCACTGCTTCTTGACACAATGCCCACTGAATCCGGAAGCCGGCCGCACCAATGTGTCGGAGGAAACACCGTGCACCTGGAAACCGTGTCATTGTGCGCTGCGCCCGACCCGCCACGGGAGTCGCCCCATGGATTTGTCTTTTTTTTTAAACTGTTGTGCACATTGTTAAACTTATCGTTCGATTTATCATTATCGTATCAATTCAGTCAATTTATCGCGATATGGATTTTGCAATGTGTATTTTGGTCCCAGCTGTACATCCATAGCCTACACTAGAAGGACAAGTAAAGTCAGACTTGTTCTTAGTTACAGTTATACATAGAGCTCGTCAGTCACTCTGAGACTAAATTCTTGCCAGACTGACGTCACTCATGCCGAAGGCCTGTGCTGACTTGAGATGGATGGTTGTAGATGAGATGTTTTGATGGTAACATCTGTTTTTAGATGAATTCCCAGCGTTTTGTCAGACTGACAGGTGTTATATCTCCCAGGGATAAACAAGGACGAGTGTCTCCACTAATATGAAGAAGTACATTCATTAGATTTCACACACATGAAAGGAGGGAACCCTTAACGGACTGTGTGCGCGTACGGGTGCATGCTTTTTCTTCTTCCGAGTCCCCCGAAAGACATTGATTATAGATCATGTAGGCACATCAACTTTGAAAGCCTTGGGCTCCGTCTCTACTGCCTGTCCTCTGCTTTCGTCCCATAACGCCAAATGTAGTTTTGAAAATAACGAATACATTCATATCTTCCTGGCTAACCCACTGAAATTATTGTTTTTCCGTCGACCATCTCCACCTGATAGTGTGTGTGCGTAGGCTTCACTACGTGTGTGTGTGTGTGTGTGTGTGTGTGTGTGTGTGTGTGTGTGTGTGTGTGTGTGTGTGTGTAAGAGAAAGAAAGCGAGAGACAAACTGGTCTTCTGTGGCCGCTAAGAGCCAACCCAAATCAATTTCCTTTCTAATGGAATTAAAAGCGTGGTTGGAGAGATTGAGGCAGAATGTTGTATTAGTTCTTCAAAAGCGCCCCCCAGCCCCCACCCACCTCCAAGGGGCCCTCTTCCTGATGCTGCGGCTTGATCGACACTCAGCTGATCTATAAATAGAGTATTTTCTTCCCTCACAAAGACTTGTTGAGCGCTGTGCTGTTTGCTGTTTGGCTTCAAGGTCAGGGCTGTACCGCTCTGTAAATCAACATGTTTCAGAGATCATTAGTAAAATGGCCCGGCCTAATTGAGACGGTCAACCTTCTGTCAACTGTTGGGAGAGATGGGGCAGGGGCTCGGACCAATGCATCCCTCTCTCTTTCCTCTTTCTCATTCTCTCTCTCACTCTGTTTCGCTCACTCCATCTTGCTTTTTCTCGCTGCAGCTTGTTTGCCTTTTCCCTGTTGCTGTTCAGTACAACAAGGTTATGGAGTTTGAATATTAGACACTTGGAGTGTTCCCATTGTTAAGATGAAATGTCATAGCTGTATTGGGCCTATGGATTGGCTTGGTAGATGCAGTGCAGTATCCCCTATTCTTCCAGGAATCAGACATCACATATACATAGTTTTTGTTTGTCTGTCCGAGGGAGATACACCCCCCTGTGTGTGGAACAAAGACGTCTGTTTGCGCCTTAACTGCAGTCTTGAGACAAATGGCAAATAAAATGGATCCGATGGTCCTTGCGTTTCACATTTTTATTCAGTTGTTTACGCCAAAAACGCGCACACGCGAACAGAGCGCTGCACCATACGGTCAAGGGCTCCTAAATTATGGAAGGGCACATTGATTACTGTTCCTTTGTCTATTTAGGCATTTTTGCAGTTATACAAGCACAGCTTTCACTTGGGCGAGCCAGTTGTCTCGAGGCAGTATTCAGTCCCTGGGCCGCGAGGTTTGAAATGTACATTGCCCTTAACCGAAGCGCCAACAAAAGGGATACTTGTAGCATCCTAGGACCCACAAAGGCCTACATTAAGCTGGGGGAGAAGCATGCCATCCCTATTATACCTACAACCTTTATCTTTATAAGTCATTCGGCTTCTCCCGTCGCATTCCGATATGACTGCACCCATGGGATCTCCCTCCCACACCAGCTCACCAGCGGCACCCTAAACCCCCACGGTTTTTGTGTAGCCGTGCAGCTTTAGTCCCCTTTTCTCTCGTTTCCCCGGCGTCTCAGAAAACAAAACAAACTCCCGTTTCTGTCAGATTGGACTAGAGGTTGAAGGGGGAGGAGTAGGAGGGGGGGGGGTGACAGTAGAGAGGCGCTGAAAGCCTTTTGTCCACTGGGAAAGACCGTGTCAGGGAGGGAGGGAGGGAGGGAGGGAGGGAGGGAGGGATAAGGGGAGGGGGCCTAGTCCGGTCATTTGGCCACAGCAAAATACCAAAAGTATAAAGATTAGGGACGTAAGAGGTCGAGCCTTAGAGCCTATGACTAATAGGGCGGGTCATTCAGAGCCCTGGACACATTCTGTCCACTGTCCAGGTGGTCGCTGGGAATAAATCCTGGGAAGATGCAGAGAGTGAATTCCAATGCAGGGATCCACTCCCAGCCACATTATCAACCAGTCATACCAAGGGGAAAAGAAGCAATGGGAATGTGGCTTTTCTTGTACTTGAAACCTGTTA